>NC_084827.1:10073000-10747500 GCF_033115175.1 Lepus europaeus | reverse complement strand
AGCTGAGCGGCCAGCTGCCTTCCACGGCCAGCTCCAGTCCTGCCCTCCATGGGCTTCCACTGGGGAACAGATCTATTCTGTGCCACTCCCCACCCCCACCCCGGGCCACGTACTTCCAGCGGGGTTTCATCACTAGTAGACTTGGACACCTGCCTGCACCAGGGCAGTTCAAAAACATCCACGGAAAATGGAGCTGAGAGGCAACACGCATTTTCCACGAACTTTTCCCCCCTTTCGCATTCCGCACCCCGTTCTTGCTACCCAGTAGGCATTCACTAAATAGGTGTTAAAGTGAACCTGTCCAGCAAGGGGAGTCGCCCACTCGGAGCGAACACCGTTCCTTTTGGGCCACCCCTCGCGGTTGGAGAGAGCGTGCATTCACACAGGGGACAGAAACGGAGCCCTGGGGGTACACAAGTGGCTCCCCACTCGGCCCGGTTCCTCCCGAGGACCCATCCATCGGTCGGGCCCCCTCCAGCCCAGCACTCTCCGATTCTCGGAATTCCGTCCTTTCATGTCGAAAACAACACCGAGGCGTTTCACAAAAGCACCCAACCCCCTGGCTACCCTTGGAACCACGGCTCGCTTCCCTGGGACCCGGACTGCACGGCGCTGGTCACATGAACTCCGGGCTTTCTCTGGTGTGACGGCTTTCTTAGATCCCTTTGTGAGCGCAGGTTTTGAAAGGGAACGACCCCGGGTTCTGGGTTTGAGAGCAGGGGAGCCGGCGGGAGGAAGGCTGTCGGAGCCAATCAAGCCGCCTCCAGACCCCAGCACGTCGCCCGGGCTGCGCGCTCGGCTCCTCCTCGGCCCGCCCGCCTCCTGGCCTCGCCCGAGGGTGCCGGGGCAGGCGCGGACCCCCAGGTGAGAGGCCGGAGGGCCCCGAGGGGTGGGAGGCCCCCGCGGTTCGGCCCGGGCGGCACGACGGGCTGGCCCGGGCTCAGGGCGTGTCCGTCGCCGCCTGGCTGCTCGCTCGACACTGTTCGCTCCTACCGGCTGTAGATGGAGCTGTCTGGGTTCCGGCAGCCTCCGACGAGCCTCGGAGTGTTTCTCTTTAAACGGCCTGAGAGGGACATGCCTCCCAGGATGCAGTTTGTATCAACATGGCAGCTGCTGTGCAGCTCCCCTGCTGAAGAGGCGCCGGGACGGCCGCGCAGCTCGCAGCCGGGGCCGGGGCCGCAGCCAGGGTCGCAGCTGCGGCCGCACAGGGGCGGCGCGCGGGCCGGGGGCTGCTGCTGCTGAGGGCCGGGGCCTAGCTCGCGGCCGGGGCGCAGCCGGCCGGGCCGCCCGCACAGCCGCGCGCCCCGCTCCGACGCCGCTGCCCGGGCTCCGCGGCTCGGTGCCCGCCCGCCCCGCGCGCCCCGAGCAGGCCGGGGCCCGACGGCCGCGCGCGAGCCCCGGCGGGGGAGGCAGGGCCGGGCCGGCGCCGCCTGCGGAGGGCACCGGGCGGCCGGGCCTGCGTGGGGCCGCGCACGGCGGCGGCGGCGGCGGCGGCGGCGGCGGCGACTCCCGGGCCCCGGCCGGACAGCGCAGGGCCATGGCCGAGGCGGCCCCGGCTCCGGTGAGGGCGGCCCGCGCGCGCACGGACGCGCGGCCTCGGGGCCCCGGGGACGGCCTGCGTGTCCCGGGCTCGGCGGCCCGGCCTGGGGTCTCGGTAAGGGACAGCCGCGCTGCGACGGTGGCGGGGGAGGGGGCGCTCCGGAGGGGCTCTCGCGCCGCCGAGCGCGGGCCGGGGGGGCGGCGGCTGCGGGCCGGGTCCGGGCGGAGACTCGGCCGCCGTCCGTGCGGGGCTGCGCGGGCGCTGGGCCCGGCGCACACACACACACACGCGGCCCCGAGGTGGGGCGCCCGGCGGCGCGCTCGCTCGCTGCGGAGCCGGCGCCGCGTCCGTCGGGGTGGCCGCCGGCGCGTTTTCCGCAGAGCTCGGCCCCGCCGAGCCTCTCCGGCCGGGGCGCGGCGCCGACGCGTGTCTCCCGTTTCGCAGAGCGGGGACACTGAGGCACAGGCACCTGGCAGCGACCCGCCCCACCTGCCCCAAGGTCACGTAGCGAGTCCTCGGGGGCACGGCGCCCGCGGCCCCGCAGAGGCCTGCCTGGCGGGCTGGGGGCCCGGCGGTGGCCTCTCCTGGGGGGTGGGTGGGGGGCAGGGGGTCCGGGCGGCCCGTCGGGGGAGGTGGGGGAGGTGGCCCAAGAGGCCAGACTGCGCCCTGCCGAGCGCGTCCGTCCGCGGTCCCCGGTCGGGCCTGGGCCCCCAGCTTCTGCATCGGTGGGGCCCAGGGCGGAACTCCTGACGGCTGGGGTCTGGGGAGCGGGCCCCTGGCAGGTTGAGGGCTGGAGCTGCTCTCCAGTGGCCCGTTCTGAACATTCATTCAGATCTCCCTGCAGACCTGCGTTTCGCGATGCCCGGGCTGTGCTGCTGAGGAGGGCGACTGCACAGTCTGCCTGAGCCTCAGTTGCCTGTTTGGTTCCAGGAGGGCACGGCATATATGCATCTGTATGGCTTCCTAAAAAGGCCTCCGCGTTCTTAGAAAAATAATGAGAACAAATTTGAAACTCTTGGGAAAATAAAAAAGCAGAGACGGTTAAATGCCTCCCCTTGAATGATAAATAATTCTGAATGAATCACATGGGGTCACAGAACAGAACGGCACAGCTCTCTTAATAAGTCAGATGCATGTGGTTATTTATGTTTCTACTAATATGGCTTGGATCTTGGAGGACCCTGTCCGGTTATGATTCACCGGGGAGGGCTGGGGGTGGGGTCTGTCAGAAGACTCCCATCCCCCAGCCAGCAGTTTGAGAATGTATTCATTTTAGATACATGGACAGCTCTGGTCCTCTCTGTACCAGTTTGTGCTCGGGGTAGGATCAAGCCCCAGGTTTTGAGACGGATGACATTATAGCAGGGGGTTTTCATTGGGGGACAGGACGGGGGACAAGCCCTGTGGCCCCTCATCCCTCTGCATATCTCCAAATCCAGAGATGGAAAGAGACAGCCTAATACTGGAGAGCAAAGAAGCTAAATTTTCCTTTAAGGGAAATTTGTGTTGCTCTTCTGCCTTTATTTCCTACACTGGACCTTTTTTTTTTTTTTTTTTTTTCATTGTTTCAGTTAAACCTCGGTATTACTCAGGGAGACTAACCTGGCCCCTGGGGATTTTTTTTCCTTCGTCCTACTAGTTGTAGGCAGATACCCTAGTCCCCCGCTGAAGAAAGGACTGTGACGTACCTGTTGTGTTGCGTTGGCTAGTTGCTTACCTGCCAGTGAGGCTCCTAGCTGAGGGGCCCTTCAGTATTATCCTGACTGTTAGTAGCCAAGGGTTGAGAGGTGGCTTGGGTGTTTATGAACCTTCAAGTTTAGGGGTCTTGTCAATTCATTGCAAATATTTGCAAAATTCTGTATAATCCCCCAGCCTATGCATTTTGGAGGTAAAACAGATTCAGAGCACATACCTACCAGCCACCTGCGATGACAGTTGGGCCTGGAGGCAACCTGCAGGCTGTGGAGCCCATCTGTCCTCGGTGTCTCCACAGGCTGTGTGGGTAGTGGTCCTGGTGGCTCCTGGTTCCTAGGTTTGTATGAGGATTAAGCGAGATAATCCTTTAAAATGCTTATCATAGTTTGTGGGGAATATAAATGCTGAATAACTGTTAGCTGTTCTCAGCTAATTAGCGCTCCCATCGCAGAGCTGTGGGGGAACTCATACTTCCTCGGAAGCCTTTCACTGAACTGGCTCTTGAATCTTTGACCGATTCCTTGAAAGGGTGACGCTCTGAGTGAAGCCGCCTGTGGTGACTAAGTGAACGCACACCAGTAGGAAGGGGCTGTAGAAGGGAGAAAGTAGGTCTAGATGAGTCTTCGATGGGGGACTTCAGGAACTTCGTTGTTTATCCTGATGAACGTTTCCTTAACAATGCTCGCGGCAGATATTTGTTGAGTAGGTACTATATGTAAGACTGGACACCAGAGACACGTCAGCTTTCAAAGAAGGAAAATGGAAGTTTTAATTACTTTAAAGATAATTTGTATAGAGAGCGCAGTAATTGAGCAGATTCTCTGAAAGAAGATGAGGAGGAGATGAACCATGGAGAAGCTCCATTCATTTCCAACAAAGCTATTGCCGGTCTGGCTGGGTAAACACAGGCCTGGTCGCTCACAGGTTGTGGCCTCCCCTCCCTGATGTTTCAGAACCTGGGGCAGGATGGAAAGAGGGGGAGCGAAGGTCATTGGAATCCCAAAAAGGAAGCTGAAGCTTTATTTGGGTTCTGGTCCCCGCCGATCTTGACCTAAGTCACAAAACTGGCTGTCATGCGTTCTGTCCCCCAGGCCTCCTGTCTTCCTTATTCCCCACCTCAGGAGCCACAGAGGGGAAGCCAGGCAGCCGGAGCTGCCTACCACAGTGACCACCTGCCTGCTCCGCCCATCTCGGTGTCTCTTCTCCCTGCGCATGGCAAAACATCATGCAACATCTTCAGGAAGGGCTGAGCACAAATGAGGAGATGTTCTCCAAGTCAAACATGTCCTGTAGTTACTGACAAGCCAGCAGCTCAGCTTTGACCAAAGAGCAGGAGTCCGGGAAACTTTAGATCATTTTGCGTGCTCACTCTTAGACAAAGTAAGGGAGAGAGCTCAGGGTACCGTGCCCGCCTGATAACGCTGATAAAAAGCAACAGGGGCTAGATGTCAAATCCACGTTCGAGTTAACTCCGTTGACAGCGCTGGCCCCCAACTAATGATCACACCCCCGCCCCGAAGCCCTTCACAGTAACCCTGTGTGTGGCATTTACAAAATTCTGCTGTGTCATTTCTCAGAGTGTTATGCTCAGTGTTCTAACAACTGAGATAGTCTGTCTGTGTCAGGTGTATTATTCTTAGTTTATAGACAAGGACACCGAGAAGAGGGAGGTCAAATAACCCAGCCAGGGTGACACAGGTAATTGTAAGTCAGGTAGAAAGCCAGGTGTTCTCACTCAAGTCCAGAGGTGGCTCTATGAAAAGCATAAGGTGATACCACCATGGTTTGTTTCTTGTTCATATAATTGACGGCCCAGTCAGTGGCCGAGTCACGTCGACCGAGTGTATCTTACGGCCACCAAAACAGAAGTCCTTTTAATGTGGGCACTTTAGGGATTGATTTTGCCAGCTGTAGTCCGTGGCCTTCAATCCTGTCTTTTTCCTTTCTTCCCTTGAACACAGGTCCAGCAGCTGGACATGGAGAACCAACGGTCATCACCTCTGTCATTCCCCAATGTTCCCCAAGAAGAACCCCTGCGGCAGGCTCCTGCTGGCCTCCCCCGAGAAACTCTGTTCCAGTCCCGCGTTCTTCCCCCCAAAGAAACCCCATCTTTGTCTCCCGCTGTTCCCCGGCAAGGCTCCCTACCCCAGACTGCTGGTGTCCCCAAGCAAGAGACTTCTGGCCGGATGCCACGTGTTCTCCAGAAGGGACCTGCACTCCTGTGTCCTGCCACCTCTGAGCAGGAGACTCACCTCCAGGGCACCCTGGCTTCCCAGGAGGAGACCCAGTATCCTCCCCCAGCTGCTGCTGATCAAGACGTCTCCCTTCTGTCCCACCCCACCCACCATCAAGAAGCCCCTCTCCCCTCCCCTGAAGTTCCTGAGAAAGACCGCCTGACCCTGTCCCCCACCGTTCCAGAGACCGACCTGGACCCTCTGCTCCAGAGCCCAGTTTCCCAAAAGGACACCCCCTTCCAGATCTCGTCTGCAGCCCAGAAGGAACAGCCGCTGCCCACGGCGGAGATCACCCGCTTGGCCGTGTGGGCTGCCGTCCAGGCGGTGGAGAGGAAACTGGAGGCCCAGGCCATGCGGCTGCTGACGCTGGAGGGCAGGACAGGGACGAATGAAAAGAAGATAGCCGACTGCGAGAAGACGGCCGTGGAGTTCGCCAACCATCTGGAGAGCAAGTGGGTCGTCCTGGGCACCCTGCTGCAGGAGTACGGGCTGCTGCAGCGGCGCCTGGAAAACATGGAGAACCTGCTCAAAAACAGAAATTTCTGGATCCTGCGGCTGCCTCCCGGCAGCAATGGAGAAGTTCCCAAGGTAAGTCCGTCCTGACGGGGGCTTCCCGGCGCAGCGGTCTGAACCGGAGCGTACGGCGATGGTTGAGGAGAGAAAGGTGATGGTGCCCGGCTGCGAGCAGAGGCCGGCAGCAGGTGGCCCGGGGATCAGGAGGGTCGGTTAGAAGGGTGTTGCGCAGGGTCCTCCAGGGACGTCTGAGGTCAAGAAGGGGGCACAAAGGCCAGTGGGAGCTGAGGTGAGGCTCTACAGTGAGGAGCGGCCCCATGGAGGGAGGAAGGCTGTGTCCTGCTCAACGTTCACCGAGCCAGCTCACTTACAAATCATGCTCATGCCAGTAAAACTGATTTAAAGACGGACCCTGACAAAAACTAGAGGAGAATTGGGTTTCAGTATTTTCCAGAAGGTTCTAAAAGGGCCTAATGCAGACAGATTTCCTTTCTATTCCTCTGTGCTGCTGCCCTTTTACACAGCCTTACAAAAGGAGAAAACATTGTGTTCTAAGGTCAACACTTCTCAAATTTGGTCTTATCCAGGAGTCACCCGCAGACTGATTCTGCAGGTCCAGGGTGGGGCCTGAGAGTGCGTTTGCGGCGTGTCCCCTGTGGTGCTGTGGCTGCTGGGCTGCAGACCACGCTTCAGAGCAGCAGGAGTCGTGCTGGGAGAAGGGAAAAGGACCAGACTAGATGAGTCCCTGGCCCTGGAAGCCAGGCCAGACTCCCAGAGAGCACCTGTTCTGGGGAGGAGCTGTGTGGCCCGGGGCCGTGGGCTGGAGCCCGAGGGATGGACAGCCCCAGGGCGGTGGTTGCCATCCTGTGGGTCTGAGCGGAGCCAGTTGTGTTTCAGGTCCCCGTGACATTCGATGACGTCGCCGTCCATTTCTCGGAGCAGGAGTGGGGAAACCTGTCTGAGTGGCAGAAGGAGCTCTACAAGAACGTGATGAGGGGCAACTATGAGTCTCTGGTTTCCATGGGTAAGGACACGGCATTGCTGCCTCTCAGGGAGAGGTGCATCGGAAACTAGGGGAGCACTGAACCCCAGTAGAGCTGGTAGTGGGAAACCAGGCAGACGTAATTGTAGGGAGCACAAATTTGTTAAAGTGTCCTCACCTCCCCACGTGCATCCTCGGCGCGGCTCAGGTCAGAGCAGGGGAGCCGGGAGGCACAGGGAGCGGCACAGACCCCATGCGTCACACACCTTGAGAGTGTTCTCCCCGTGGAAGGAGACAGACGCGCCCAGGGCCTCCTGTGCCCCAGCTGAATCACATCATCAGTCCTCGCAGCCCTGCTGTCAGGGAGCCAGAGCTGGGTGACAGCTCCGTTTTACATTCCGGTGGCCGAATGCTGTCATTTACCGAGGGCTCACGGCCACCAGGTCCTCGTCCCTGTCATGCAGATGAAGAGCCTGGACCTGAGGAGTTAGAGGCTGCCCCTGGTCCCCATCAGGAAGTGACAGTTCCACTAGGATCCGTCTTACCCCAAAGTCTGAGTTCTTGTTTCAGGAAGAATATTTAAGGTTAAAAGTCTGGAGAAACGCTCTTTACTTATACATGCATCCTTTTCTCTGACTTGGGCCTATACAAAAAAGTTCAGAAACAACACTGCTATTGCACAGAGCTTCGATTCTGGCTAGAATTGTTGATTTTCCATGGACTTTTTTCATAGGCTAGCATTCCCACTTTTGAAAATTATTTTTTCTTCTCTCTAAAATATATGCTTGATTATGAAAACTCAACAACGTAGACTTACATACCCCCCAGAGGTAACCACTGTGACCTTTTGACCTCCTTTCTTGTGCGTGTGCAGATACAGGCATGGTGCATACAGTGGTGCACACTCAATGCACGTGGCGCAGATGGGACCCTTTGCCCATTCCACCTAACAGTGGGATGTAGTCGCCCTTCCCCATCTACACCCCGCACCTCCGTGGAGAGACAGTGCGGTGTTGCCGGAGAACCGTCCGGCTTTTGGCCTCTCTGCTGTGCTGAGCAGTGGGCTGGTTCTGAGACCATAACCCCTGTCACCGCCCCACAGTGTGGTGATGAGCATCCCCGTGTGTTTGTGCCCCCCACGTTTCACTTCTCACTGACGCACGTTCTGAGAAGTGGACTTGCTGAGTTAAAGGGACGCACACGTACAGTTTCATGGCTACCGCCCTGGAACCCTCCAGAGGGCTCTCGTATTTTTGCAACATGTATGAAAATGCCCTTTCTCCAAAAACCTGGCCCAAACGGAGGTTCTTCTATTATAAATATTTGTCATTTTGATAGGTAAAAACGATACCTCATTTTTAATGCCTTTTTTCTTTGATGGTTTGTGAACTGATGCATCTTTTTATGTCTTTTTTGGCCTTTTGTATGTCTTCTGTAAACTAGATGTTCATACCCTGCTTTTGAATGATTTATTGATGTAGAGTTTCTGTATATAATTATGGGTATTAACATTTTGCTATATATAGATCATATATACATGATACAAGCATGTGCATGTATGTCTATAATATTTCCTCCAGATTTCTTCATCTTTTAATTTCTCAAGAACTTGAAGTTTTTTTAAATTAATTAATTAATTATCAGTACTTTATTTTATGGCTTTTAGATTTTTTAACAATGATTTTACTGGAGCTGGTGCTGTGGCGTAGTAGATTGAACATCTACCTGCAGTGCTGGCATCCCACATGGGAGCCAGTTTGAGTCCTGGCTGCCCCGCTTCCAGTCCAGCTCTCTGCCATGGCCTGAGATAGCAGTAGAAGAAGGTCCAAGTTCTTGGGCCCCCGCACCCACGTTGGAGACCCAGAAGAAGCTCCTGGCCCCTGGCTTCGGATCAGTGCAGCTCCGGCTGTTGTCGCCATTTGGAGGTGAACCAGCAGATGGAGGTGAACCTTTCTCTCTGTCCTCCCTCTCTGTCTGTAACTCTGCCCCTCAAGTAAGTAAATAGATCTTTTTAAAAAATGATTTTATTTACTTGAAAAGCAGAATTACAGAGAGAGAGAGATCTTTCATTTGCTGGCTCATTCCCCAAATGGTTGCAGTGGCCGGGACTAGGCTAGGCCAAAACCAGGAGCCTGGAATTCCACCTGTCTTCCACATTGGTGGCAGGGGCCCTTATTTGGGCCGTCTTCCACTGCTCTCCCAGGTGCACCAGCAGAGAGCTGAATCCCAAGCTGAGCAGCTGAGACTCGAACCAGTGCCCACATGGTGGCAGCCCAACCTGCTACACCACAACATCGACACTGTGGCTTTTCTATGTTACCAGGATTCATTTTTTACTTTATAAATTTTCTTGTGCTCAACGTGAAAACCTGGGCAGGCATCAGCCACCTGTGAGCAGCATGAGCCCTCCCCCTGCCACACACACGCACGCACACAGTGGCCCTAAGGAAGAAGGCTGGACACTCAGGCACTTGTTCTCCAGCTCTGCTGGCCCCCAGCAGAAGGGCTGTCCTTGACACCGCACGGCCGCAGATGACACCCAGCAGCAGCCAGGGCCACCTCGCCCCATAGTATAGTGTATTTTATTTCCTTCCTTCTGCCCAGACTATGCAATATCCAAACCAGACCTCATGTCACAGATGGAGCGCGGGGAGAGGCCGGCCATGCAGGAGCAGGAGGACTCGGAGGAAGGCGAGACGCCTACGGACCCCAGTACTGGTGAGTGGCTGGCAGGCAGCTCTGACCTTGGCATTCTGTGTCTTTCACTAGATAGAGCCCAAGGGGAGACCTGAAGGCATGTGTTAGCAAGCCGTGTGCAGCAAGGAGCCCTGCAGGTGTGGGGAGCTGCGTGGGGGCCCCTGTGTTCACCAGTGTCCCAGGTTGTTGAAAAATAGGAATGCACTAGAGTTCATCGCCTCAGAGGTGTTCTTGGTTTGTTTGTTCGTTCATTTGTTTTATTTGAAAGGCAGTTACAGAGAAAAAGATCTTCCATCCAATGGTTTGCTTCCCAAATGGCTACAATGACCAGAGCCAGGCCAAGCTGAAGCCAGGAGTCATCAGGAACTCCATCCAGGTCTCCCTCGTGGGTGGCAGGCATCCAAGTTCTTGGGCCATCTTCTGCTGCCTTCCCAGGCACATTAGCAGGGAGCAGCATTGAAAGTGGAGCAGCCGGGACTTGAACCAGCTTCCCAACGTGGGATGCCAGTGTTTCAGATGACGGTTCACCCTGCTGCCCCACAACACTGGCCCCTCAGAGGTGTCTTGACATGACCAACTGTCACCTCATTCTTCACAGGAAATAAAGCAAGAAACTCAAAGGCAGCCATTTGTATCAGGGTAATAGTGCTCACAGCTCCCAGAGCTTCCCAGAGAAGGGCCACATCCCTCAGTCCTACGGCTTGCCGGTAGCAGGATGGAGGACAGCAATGGACTTTGCCAGAAATATCCTACAATGCACAGTTCCAGCAAGACAGTGTCCGGAGAAGCAGTTAGACCAGGCCAGCAGACACACACCAGGCACGGCCAGTCTGAGGCCCTGCGGCCCGAGGGTGGGCCCTGGTGTCAGGCTGTCTGTTTGAACGAAGCTTCTTTGCTTACTAGCCATGCTTCTCTTTTCGGAGTTGGGCCTGGCACATAGTAGTGCTTAGTACACACCAGCTGTGGTCAGTACGCTTGGGCTGTCACTCTTCCCAGTGGCTGGACCACAGACACTGCTAGTGCCTTCATGGTGCCACGTCAGCTCTCAGAGCCTCTGCTTTGACTTGACCGTCTTGAGACGAAGCACTTCCTTGTCCTGACTGGGTGCATGTGACATGTGACGACACTGAACGCGGCTGGGGATCTTGTCCCTGGAAAAGGAAGACGACCCAGCTGGGGAGAACGCAGTTGGACCACAGTCAGGGCTTGTTATAGATCGGTGTCTTGGATGGGGGACCTATAAACTGGCTCCAAGGAAACGTTCAGGAACACTGAATAATGTCAGCCTCATGTAGTAAGAGGGAAGGGAACTTGCAGGAGAGACAGAAGCCAGTGAAAACACAAGTGGTGGCGTGACCCAAACAAATCCACTGTCATTGTTTCCAGGAATTTGCTGGATTTTAAAATCAAGGGCAGATGCTGATCCTGAATTTGTTCTAACAGACAACAAAGATGTATTTAATTTACATTTTAAATAATTGTATATTTAAAATAATTGGGGCCAGCACTGTGGTTTGGAGGGTTAAGCTGCCACCTGCAGTGCCAGCATCCCATATGAGCACCATTTTAAGTCCCAGCTGCTCTACTTGTGATCCAGTTCCCTGATAATGTGCCTGGGAAAGCAGCAGAAGATGACCCAAATGGGCCCTTGCACCCACATGGAAGACCCAGAAGAAGCTCCTGTCTCCTGGTTTCGGACTGACCCTGCTCTGGCTGTTGGGGCCATTTGGGGAGTGAACCAGTAAACGGAATATCTCTCTGTCTATCTGTCTCTCTAACTCTGCCTTTGAAATAAATAAATATTTTTAAAGATTTTTTTTTTAATTTCGAGAAAGAGCTCCCATCTACTGGTTTACTCCCCTAAATGCCCACAACAACCAGGACTGGACCAGGCTGAAGCCAAGAGCTGGGAGCTCCATGTGGGTGACAGGTACCCAAGCATTGGAGCCATCACCTGCCTCCAGAGGTGCGTGTTAGCAGGAAGTTTGAAATGGAGCCCCGGTACTCTAATGCAAGATGTGGATGTTTTAACCACTAGGCCAAACACTCGCCCCAAAAGATGAATTTGAAAGTAGATGAGGACAAGGAGTTGAGGCCAGCGTGGCACAGGGCAGGGTGATCTTGGTTGGAGGAAAGTCAGTCTATGCCTTCTAGGTTTGAGTGGCAACATCCCAAGTGGGAATAGAGATCCACATAGAGAAAATAAGAAAGAACACAAAGAATGAGAATTTGGGAGAAAGGATTCGTGATTAAAAATCCTAAAAGGCAGTGTGACGTACCAGTGGGGTCTTGTGGTCCAGATGCTGCTCTTGTAGCCTCTTCTTAGAAAGGCTAGGGCAGCAGAGCCTCCGTCCTCTTTCTCTGTCTGCTTTTCACTCCCTCATCACAGATGGGCCTCCCGCAGAATGGGGTCAGAATCAAAACGTCAATAACCCCAGCCCGCTCTGCTCCAACTGGGTTTGTTCTGGCACGGTCACATCCATGGCCTGAGTTTCTGTCGAGAGTGGCAGCCTCACAGAGGCATCCTTGTGTGGCTGAACCTTTCCATGTGTTCCATCAGCCATCTCCAGCACCTTGGAGCCTGCAGCAGGAGGTGGGCAGGGGAGGAATAGGAACCACTGCTGCACAGAGCAGGCCTTCCACCTGGCCCTGTGCTCAACCCAAGGCCCTGGCCCTGCAACACTGGATGAGTCCGTGAAGCTGCAGTGTCAGTGCCTCCACGGTGCCCATGGTAACCTGTTCCTCCCTTGCCAGTAATGGCAGCACAACCAGCCCTGGGCCAGACCCAAAGGTATGCTGCTGGGGGAAAAGTCTAGAAAACTGATAATTTTCAGAGTTCCAAATATCTTAGACATGACAATTTCATAAACAGGCTAAGTAAATCCGTTCAGTAAACCATCATTTAAGTTTGGATCCCTAAGGACAAAGAGATCCCAAGACAACTCAGATATCAACTGAGTTGTCAGTACTCCGGATGAATAGGGGCTCCCATTCACAGCCCTACAAGGCTGGTCAGGGGGCCCAGGGAGACCAGATACAGTCTGTCCCTAACAAACTAGAGGATTGCTGAAATCCACACCAGCATACAGTGCTGCTCAGAGAGCACCTGGTTTTTGTCTGTGTAGAAAGCAATATGATGTTTTGTAATCTTAAAATATGTTTTTTGAGGCCGGCGCCGTGGCTCACTAGGCTAATCCTCCGCCTTGCGGCGCCGGCACACCGGGTTCTAGTCCCGGTCGGGGCACCGATTCTGTCCCGGTTGCCCCTCTTCCAGGCCAGCTCTCTGCTGTGGCCCGGGAGTGCAGTGGAGGATGGCCCAAGTGCTTGGGCCCTGCACCCCATGGGAGACCAGGAGAAGCACCTGGCTCCTGCCATCTGATCAGCGCAGTACGCTGGCCGCAGCGCGCCTACCGCGGCGGCCATTGGAGGGTGAACCAACGGCAAAAGGAAGACCTTTCTCTCTGTCTCTCTCTCACTGTCCACTCTGCCTGTCAAAAAAAAAAAAAAAAGTTTTTTGAAATAAAGATTTATTTATTTATTTGAAAGTCAGAGCTACAGAAAGAGAGGGAGAGACAGAGATATTTTCCATCCACTGGTTCACTCCCTAGATGGCTACAACAGTGAGGGCTGGGCCAGGCCCAAGCCAGGAGCTTCATCCAGGTCTCCCACTTGGATGCAGCGGCCCAAAGACTTGGGCCACCTGCCACTGCTTTTTCCCAGGTGCATTAGCAGGGAGCTGGATTGGAAGTGAAGCAGTCGGGACTCAAATCAGCACCAATATGACCTGTATTACAGGCAGCGGCTTTACCCACTGCGCCATAATGCCAGCTCTAAAAATATGTTTTAAATATTTCAGATGTGTGTGCACTCAACCTAATAATTCCCTTTTTGAGAGTCTGCAGCATAGAAGAGAATCTAAAATATAGGTCAATATTATAAATGTACATCACATTACAATGGACAGGTATATAGTCACAGAAATCCTATTTATGAGGGGCTTGGAGAGCGTGTTTCACTTAAAGGTTTATTAGTTCACAGCTATGTTCTGTAGCAGGTACTGTGTCAGGAGCCACGTCCTCCAGAGACCCTCACCCTCAGCCTTGCAGTCCAGTGGAGATGTTAATGTTAACAGCTGTATTAGTCAGCTTTTCATCCCTGTAACTAAAATACCGTTCTAGGAAGGAAGGAAGGTTTGTTTCGACTCAGAATTTGCAGGAGTCCAAGATCAGGTGGCCCTGTTATTCTGGCGTCTGATGAGGATGGTGGGTGGTGGAACTCATGCAGAGGAAAGAGACACAGAAAGCACACGCTGCTTATATAACCAACTACCTGCTGAGGGCAAGCCCCCAGCGACCCAAAACCTCGCACTAAGTACACCTACCAGGTGCCATAATTAGATCAAGTTTCCAGCCTTAATCCATCATCCATTAATGTTAATCCATTGTCTTTTTTTTTTTTTAAGGTTTATTTATTTTATTTGAAGGTCAGAATTACAAAGAGAGAGAGATAGGGAGAATCTTTCATCCACTGGTTCACTCCCCAGATGGCTGCTATGGGCAGAGCTGCGCCGATCTGAAGCCAGGAGCCAGGAGCTTCTTCTAGGTCTCCCATGTGGGCACAGGGGCCCAAGCACTTGGGCCATCCTCCACTGTTTTCCCAGGCCTTAGCAGAGAGCTGGATCAGAAGTGGAGCAGCCAGGACTAGAACCAGCGCCCATATAGGATGCTGACACCGCAGGTGGAGGATTAACCTACTGTGCCACAGCACTGTCCCCTACATTAACATAGGAGTTCAGACTTTGAATGTCTCCATGCGTCTTGGCAGCCCAGTCCTGTTTGAACCACCACAGTCACCGCCGCCTCCCTGCCCCCATCTGTAAAAACACAGAAACCACCTGCAGAAGAACTATGATGAAAAACATACAGGGCTCTGAGACGTACAGCGTGGAGACCTGACTGCGTCCGAGACCCAGAAAGGCCTCTCTGAGGAGGCTGCATTTAGTGGAAACCTAAGAAACAAGTAAATTCCCATTTTTTCCAAGAACTAATTGGAGGAAGAAAAGACTGGAAGCTCAGAGGGCATTTGGGGGTTCTTTTTGTCTTACAGATAGGAGACCTTAGCATAGCCCTGGGAGAAAAATGGCTGTTGGCAAGATCTATTTTGACATTAGACCAGAACAGGGTTTGTGATTGGGTGGTGTAGAACGTGTATATATGTGCACGTGTGTGAGAGATGGCAAGGACTCCTGGGCCTCTGACTTAAGTAACAGAGAAGAGGACAGCATGAGGTTTAGATTTGGAGAAACATGTGGGTTTGTTTTTCTTGTTTTTGTTTTTGGTTTTTTTTTTTTTTTTTTTTTTTTTAATGAGCTCCAGGAAAGCTATGGCCTCACATTAGTATTTATTTATTTATTTATTTAGATTTATTTATTTATTTGAAAGACAGAGTTACAGAGAGGCAGAGGCAGAGAGAGAGAGAGAGAGAGGTCTTCCATCCGTTGGTTCACTCCCCACATAGCCACAATAGCCAGAGCTGCACCAATCCAAAACCAGGAGCCAGGAGCTTCTTCTGGGTCTCCCATGTGGGTGCAGGGGCCCAAGGCCTTGGGCCATCTTCTACTGCTTTCCCAGGCCATAGCAGAGAGCTGGATTGGAAGTGGAGCAGCCAGGACTTGAACCGGCCTCCATATGGAATGCCGACACTGCAGGCAGCAGCTTTACCCGCTGTGCCACAGCACCAGCCCCATGGGTTTGGTTTTGAGCATTCAGTCTGCAATCCCTGTGAGACATCAGGGAGAACATGTTGAGAAAGAGCTGAATTAAGGATCCTGGAGTTCTAGAAAAGAGGTCTTAGACCTTTGGCATGCAGACATTTGGGCATTTGCACGTTGTTAGCCTAGACTGGGTTTGCTCTGTCTATAGAGGGAGAAGAGAGGACAGCACCGCCCCACCCTGCAGACCTTTGGAGCAGGTTTGAGAGTCTGCAGTGTGTGGGTTGGTATGAGGTCCAGGTGTTGTACATCCCAGGTGCTTCTCCTGCGTGGTCAGGTCTAAAAACGACTGTTGTAGGAAGAAGGAACCAGAAGAATCAAAAGAAACTAAGAGCAGAGAGGTATCGGTAAATTAGGATAGAGCCACACTGGGTATTTTAAGACAGGGTTGTAGAGAGGAAGGTGGTGAGCCACATTGAATTCCTCTGTGGCTTAGTAACACAGAGACTAAGGAGTGACCCTTGGATTTGCAAATTGAAAACTCATCAGTGGCTTCGGCAAGGCAGATGTGGGTGGCAGAGTGGCAGTGGGAGCTTGATGAACATGTGAGGAGGGAGAGGGCACTGTTGACCGTTGTTTCTAGAGGCTTAGCTGTGAGTGGGGAGCAGACACATGGGCAGCAGACGGGCTTGTTTAAGATGGGGATTGCGGAGACCTGTTGGAAATGGTGGTGGGGGTGATCCGGTGGACTGGGGAGGTTAACACTGCGGGAAGTATAATGTGAAGTCAGCAATGTCACAAAAGGTAGAGGGGATGTCGTGGGGCCGTGAGTTAAGCCATCCTTGCAACACTGGCATCCATCTTGGTAGTGCAGGTTCCGGTTCTGGCTGTCCCACTTCCAGTCCAGCTCTCTGCTAATGCACCTAGGAAGGCTTCAGAGGGTGGCCCAAGGTCTTGGGCCCCTGCCACCGTATGGGAGACCAGGATGGAGTTCCTGGCTCCTGGCTTTGTCCTGGCCCAGTACTTGGCTGTTACAGTCATTTGTGGAGTGAACTAACAGATGGAAGATCTCTTTTTCTCTCTCTGCCTTTTAAATAATCAATTAATTGAACCTTTTTTAAAAAAGAAAAAACTGAATGGAAAATGCCAAAATTGTATTTCTTTATGTTTTATAGAATTTTCTCTGACAGAGCAGATACTACTTCTTATTCAGTAAAAACATTTTTAAAATACATGATGAAAGACAGTTAAAGATGACAGATTGAAGATGTGTTGACTCCTACTTCCACAAGTCATTCTAAAACAAGAGTGAAGGACTTTTAAAAAGAATGGATACTCTGCTTCTCTGTAACTCTGCCTTTCAAATAAAAAAAAAATCTTAAAAAAAAAACAAAAACAATGGACAAAGACACAGCAGCAAGAAGCCTGAAAGCAGGTGGATAAGAGACTGCTGAGATAGAAAGCTGGGACTGAAACTGGTCATGGGTCAGCTAAGAAGAAACTGATCCATACTCCCACCTCTGCTTAAGACTTGGGGTTAGGCGGCGCCGTGGCTTAACAGGCTAATCCTCCGCCTTGCGGCGCCGGTACACCGGGTTCTAGTCCCGGTTGGAGCACCGGATTCTATCCCGGTTGCCTCTCTTCCAGGCCAGCTCTCTGCTATGGCCCGGGAAGGCAGTGGAGGATGGCCCAAGTGCTTGGGCCCTGCACCCACATGGGAGACTAGGAGAAGCGCCTGGCTCCTGGCTTCGGATCAGCGCGATGCGCCGGCCGCAGCGGCCATTGGAGGGTGAACCAACAGCAAAAAAGGAAGATCTTTCTCTCTGTCTCTCTCTCACTATCCACTCTGTCAAAAAAAAAAAAAAAAGACTTGGGGTTAGTGGGACCAGTGATGTTGTGTATCTCTGGACATGGAGGTCATGATCAAGCGAACCCAGAAGACTGGTTGGCATCCTATAAACACCCCCCTCTGCTCACGGTCCTCTCCCAGTGCCTGTGGCTCTTCTACCACTAACCAGCCTGGCACCCCGCACCCCATTGAGGCTTATCCTCTCAGAGGGTAAGAGAGGGTCTGTGCACATGGGCACCAGGCCAAGTTTACTGTGGAGTACCACATTGAAAACATGAGAGGAATACCTGACACTTGCCATTTGAATGTTGAGATCTCCAACATTATCCCTTAAATTGGCTCCCAAAATGATGCTGACTCTTAGCTAGAATTTTCTAGAACTGGCACAAGAAATTTTCCAATGAAGTGACCTGACCAAACCACAGGTGGGCCTTAGTCAAGAAACCCCACCAAAGGCACCAAAATTTCAATTCTGTTTTGAGTGTTCCACTTGTAACTCTATCAAGAATCACAAGACATCTAGGGAAAGCCTCAAGTATACAAAGACAAATAAATGAAACCAGAAAAATATAGAGTTAGACTAATAGACCATGAGGAGAGAGGAAAGAATATGTATAAATGCTTATATAGGAGCCGGCGCTGTGGTGTAGTGGGTAAAGCTGCCACCTTCAGTGCCAGCATCCCATAAGGGCACCAGTTCAAGTCCTGGCTACTCCACTTCCGATCCAGCTCTCTGCTATGGCCTGGGAAAGCAGTAGAAGATGGCCCAAGTGCTTGGGCCCTGCACCCACATGGGAGACCTGGAAGAAGCCCCTGGCTCCTGGCTTCAGATCGGCGCAGCTGCGGCCACTGCGGTCATCTGGGGAGGGAACCAGCAGATGGAAGTCCTCTCTTTCTCTCTCTGCCTCTGCCTCTCTGTAACTCTTTCAAGTAAATAAATAAAATCTTTTTTAAAAATGCTATGGAAATCCTTAGAGATAAGAGAATTGAATGTATCCATGACATAAAAAATACTGCACCCCATGGGAGACCAGGAGAAGCATCTGGCTCCTGCCATCGGAACAGCGCGGTGCGCCGGCCGCAGCGCGCTACCGCGGCAGCCATTGGAGGGTGAACCAACGGCAAAAGGAAGACCTTTCTCTCTGTCTCTCTCTCTCACTGTCCACTCTGCCTGTCAAAAAAAATAATAATAATAATAATACTTTTTAAAAAAATTTATTTGAGAGGCAGAGTTATAAACAGAGAGGGAAAGACAGAGAGAAAGTTTTTCCATCCACTGGTTCACTCCCCAGATGGCCCCAATGGCCGGAACTGAGCTGATCCAAAGCCAGGAGCCAGGAGCTTCTTCCAGTCTCCCACATGAGTGTAGAGGCCCAAGCACTTGGGCCATCTTCTACTGCTTTCCCAAGCCATAAGCAGAGAGCTGGGTCGGAAGAGGAGCAGCTGGGATCCGATCCAGCACCTATATGGAATGCTGGCACCACAGGCAGAGGTTTAACCTACTCCGAAGCACTAGCCCCAAAATATAATTTTTTGGAAAGAAAGTATATGAGGCCAGCATTGAGTAGCAGATTAAGGCACTGCCTGCAATGCCAGCATCCTTTATGGGTACCCATTTGAGTCTTGGCTGCTCTACTTCTGATCCAGCTCCCTGCTAATGCACCTGAGAAAGCAGAGGAAGATGGCCCAAGTGCTTGGGCCCCTGTACCCAAGAGGGAGACCCAGATTAAGCTCCTGGCTTCAACCTGGCCCAGCCCCCATCTGTTGTCATTTGGAGAATGAACCAGTGGATGGAAGACCTCTTTTTCTGTCTCTCTGTCTCTGCCTCTCTCTCTCTGTAACTCTGCCTTTCAAATAAATAAATCTTTAAAAAAAAAAAAAAAAAAGAACAGAAGGAACTCTTATAAATATGATTCACGTTAAAAAGATCAGTAGCAATGTTGGGAGATACAGGTGAGTAAGCATCCCAGAAAACAAAAGACAGAAAGGAAATAGGGAAGACTCAGAAGACTGAAGGGTAGAAGTCCAACATCTAGATGGCAAGTGTATCAGAAAAACAGTGGGAAGGGATGGGAATTATCAACAAAGGAGTGCAGTTCCCCATAAGACAGGATTTTCCAGGGTGAAACAGCCCACCAGCTGCCTAGAAGAGTGGATGAAAATCAACCTGTACCTTAGACACCACAGCATGGAGATCAGTCTCAGACCAAGTGAGGCCGAGAGAGATCCCGACAGGAAAGTTAGGTTCCTGGGAAGAAACAGGAATTACAACGGCTTCAGGCGTTCCCGCAGCACCGGGAGCTGGAAGATTGCAGAGCGATACCTCTCACATTGCAAGGGAACATATTTTCTAAGCTAGAAGTTGACATCTAGCCAAACGCTTGATGAGATGGGAGAGGAAGACACTGTGAGCTGCCCAAGGGTGCAAGGTCTGCGTACACCCTTTCTCAGGCTGGGGGAGGGACCCCAAGAGAGGGGCCAGAGCCACGTGTGCGGCTGCCAGCGGGGACACAGCTGCGCACCCACGGGCAGGCAGTCAAGCCCAGGCTCGCCAGAGGCTCAGGTAGATGATGGATAGCCTCTGTGTAGGTATTCTGAAGGAAGAGTTACAGGCAGAGGACGGGGAGGCTTGGGAACTGAGTTACCAGTAAAGCCACAGACACAGCATGAGCTCCAGCGAAAGCAGAGCGGTGTACAGGCACCGAGAGTAGCTACCGCATTCCGCGGGGTTCCATGGTCAGGGGCGTTTGCTTCATCCAGCCGCGTACATGCCCCTGCAGTCCCAGGACCAGGGCTTTGTGAGAACCAGCCAGCCTCTGACCCATGTACATCTTTCAGTTAAAAAACAAACTAAAAACCATGCACCAAATTTGTGAAAACCTAATAGAGGGAGCAGCCATGAGAGGTTGGGAAGGGAACAGCCAGGAGAGATTGGGAGGAGGTGTTACTTCCTTGGTTTGCGCTGGTAGAGCAGCTGATGTGGCAACATGGTTTTTCATTTCAAAAAGAGAAAATGCAGAGAGCGTGAAAACATCACATGAGTCTCAAATAAATTAGAAGTTTATTCCTCCTGATTTTACATAAATATTGACTCTCATATGGCCTTAATTATATAAACAATACATAAATAGATTCTCACTGTATATTATTTGGCAACTTCACATGTCATAATATAACCTACCTTGTTGTTTTAATAGTAGGCTATATTATTCTGTGTGTTGATTTCATAATTTAAATACTCTTCCATTGATGTATATTTAGGGTGTTCAAAAGTCACCATGTTTCATTACAGATCCTTATGAATATCTATTCTTTGTGCACTTATCCAAAAGTATTTTTAAAGATTCATTTGAAAGGCAGGGTGATAGAGAGAAAGAGAGAGAAAAAGAGAACTTCTATTCATCAGTTCACCCTCCAAATGGCTACAATGGCCAGAGCTAGGCCAGGATGTAGCCAGAAGGCCAGAACTCCATTCAAGTCTCCCATGTGGGTGCAGGGGCCCAAGCATTTGGGCCATCCATGCTTTCCCGGGCACATTAGCAGGGAGCTGGAAGGAAAGTGAAGTGGCAGGAACTCGAACCAGTGCTCCGATGTGAGATGGCACCATTACTGGCTTAACCCGTTGTGCCACAGTGCTGGCTCCTGAAAACACAAATATGCACAAAAGTAAATTATGAAAATAGTTGTAAACAGAGAAGAGCTAATATCTCTAAATTTAAAAAGCTTTTACAAACCAAAAATTAAGAATCCAAAAGAATAATGGACAACAGATGTTACGAATGAGACAAACAAGTCCTACTAACCAGTAAAGGTCTGAAAATATGGACAACACCACCCTTACTGAAAGCTGAAGAAAACATAAAAATATTGTTTTGGTGTCTGCCACTTTGGCAAAAAAAAAAAAAGATAAATCATATCTCGTACTGGCATGGGTGTGTGGGTGAAGGTTGTTTTATAAATTGGCACAATTATTTTGAAGGCTTTTTGCCAATATTTAAGATGGGTATATCCTTTGACCCAGAAAACACACTTCTTTTTTTTTTTCTTTTTTTTAAAGATTTGTTTATTTTATTTGAAAGGCAGAGTTAGAGAGAGAGGGAAGGAAGGGGGGAGAGATCGATCGATCGATCCAGTGATTCACTCCCCAGATGGGGAACAGATTTTGTATTAAAAATCATCGTTTTTGGCCGGTGCCGTGTCTTAACAGGCTAATCCTCTGCCTTGCGGCGCCAGCACACCGGGTTCTAGTCCCGGTTGCCCCTCTTCCAGGCCAGCTCTCTGCTATGGTCCGGGAAGGCAGTGGAGGATGGCCCAAGTCCTTGGGCCCTACACCTGCATGGGAGACCAGGAGAAGCACCTGGCTCCTGGCTTTGGATCAGCACGATGCGCTGGCCACAGCAGCCATTGGAGGGTGAACCAACGGCAAAAAGGAAGACCCTTCTCTCTGTCTCTCTCTCTCTCTCACTATCCACTTTGCCTGTCAAAAAAAAAAAAAAAATCATCGTTTTTAAGTTTCTGTGTATTTAGATTTATCAGTTCTTCTGCTCATGGTGTCTGAGCTACACATCACATGTGGGAATATTTGGGCCATGTAATTCAGAAAACAGTGTGATCATAGACTTTGGCCCTGGAACTTCTCAAAAACCTATGAAAATGTTTGAAACCCAAAATAAAATACTTCTTGCCCTAGAAAACAAAGTTATGGGGCCAGTACTGTGGCGCAGTGGGTTAATCCTCCGCCTGCAGCGCTAGCATCCCATATGGGCACCGGTTCTAGTCCCAGCTGTTCCTCTTCCAATCCAGTTCTCTGCTGTGGTCTGGGATAGCTGTAGAAGATTGCCCAAGTGCTTGGGCCCCTGCACCCGTGTGGGAGGCTGGGAAGAAGCTCCTGGCTTCGGATCGGCCCAGCTCCAGCCATTGCGGCCATTTGGGGAGTGAACCAACAAAAGGAAGACCTTTCTCTCTGTCTCTCCCTCTCACTGTCTGTAACTCTACCTCTCAAATAAATAAATAAAAATCTTTTAAAAAAAAAAAAAAACAAAGTTGTTAAATGTAAATAATTAAGTACTTATTCTAACATTTTACTAAATTTATCATATTTATTACTATATTATTTTAGCATTTAATATACATGTCTACAAATGTTGCATTATATGAGCTTATTAATCATTGATTTTAGTTTTCACAAACATGTAACACATGTGAATCTTTTTTTTTTTTTTTTTTTTTGACAGAGTTAGACAGTGAGAGGGAGAGACAGAGAGAAAGGTCTTCCTTCCGTTGGTTCACCTCCCAAATGGCCACTACAGCCGGCGCACCGCGCTGATCTGAAGCCAGGAGCCAGGTGCTTTCCCCTGGTCTCCCATGCAGGTGCAGGGCCCAAGGACTTGGGCCATCCTCCACTACCTTCCCGGGCCACAGCAGAGAGCTGGACTGGAAGAGGAGCAGCCGGGACAGAATCCGGCGCCCCGACCCGGGGCTAGAACTAGAACCCAGTGTGCCAGCGCTGCAGGCGGAGGATTGGCCTAGTGAGCCATGGCACCGGCCCATGTGAATCATTTGTCGGGTGCATTTTCCCCATCTCATGAGAAATCTTATGAACAGGTGTTATTTCAGAGACTGAGAAATCAGATTGGATGTTTCTCACAGCCGTGCGATGTCAGAACAAGCTACCAAAGTCCTGAAGGAACAATCCACAGCAACCAGAGCTCAGCGATACAGACTGAACACAGTGTGTTTGGTGGGAGGGACAGGACAGCCTCCAGGGGAATGTCTGAGGTCCCGAGGCCTGTTACTTGGCTCAGGGTTTGACAACTTACACATAAGCGCTTTTTCTAGTCCTAGCATAATTTCATTACTTGCATCTAAATGTTTCCCTCAACAGTTTATTTTTTATTATAATATTTTTTTAAAGTTTTTTTTTTTTTTTTTTTTTTTGAAAGTCAGAGGTTCAGAAAGAGAGAGAGAACTCGTATCCACTGGTTCACTCTTCCATGTGCCTGTAGCAGCTGGGGCTGAACCAGGCCAAAGCCAGGAGCCAGGAACTCCATCCAGGACCCCCATGGAGGTGTCAGGGACCCAGCTCCTTGAGCCATCACCTGTTGCCTACCAGGGTATACATTAGCAAGAAGCTGGAATTGGGAGTGGAGCTGGGACTTGAACCCAGGCATTCCACTATGGCACGTGGGCATCCCAAGCAGCATCTTAATCAGGCCAAATCCCTGCCCCAGGATTCTATTTTGACATGAGGTATTTGAAGGTAGCTTTTCCCCCCTTCCACTCAAGAAGCCAGTTGTCTTCATTTAATCTCTTTTTGAAGGTTTGTTTACTGGGGCCGGCGCTGTGGCATAGCAGGTAAAGCACCACCTGCATTGCTGCCATCCCATATGGGCACTAGTTCAAGTCCTGGCTGCTTCACTTCCCATCCAACTCTCTGCGATGACCTGGGAAAGTAGTGGAAGATGGCCCAAGTCCTTGGACCCCTTCATCCACATGGGAGACCTGGAAAAAGCTCCTGGCTCCTGGCTTCGGATTGGCGCAGCTCTGGCCGCTGTAGCCATCTGGGTGGTGAGCCAGAGGATAGAAGACCTCTTTCTCTCTCTCTCTCTCTCTCTCTCTCTGCCTCTGCCTCTGCTTCTCCGTAACTCTGCCTTTCAAATAAATAAATAAATCTTAAAAAAAAATTTTTTTAAATTTATTTGAAAGGCAGAAAGAGAGAAGGGAGACAAGCAGAGAGAGAGGGAGAGGTCTTCCATCTGCTGGTTCACTCCCCAGATGGCCTCAATGGCCAGAGCTGGGCTGATCTGAAGCCAGGAGCCAGGACTTCTTCTAGGTCTCCCACATGGGTGCAGGGGCCAAGGACTTGGGTCATCCTCTGCTACTTTCCCAGGCATATTAGCAGAGAGCTGGATCAGAAATGGAGCAGCCAGAACTCGAACTAGTGCCCATATGGGATGCTGGTGTCACAGGCAGAGGCTTAACTCGCTATGCCACAGCACCAGCTCCCCATGTGTCTCTTATTAGGAGCATTTCTCCAAGAGATAAGGCCCGTGGGTCACCAAACACAAAGATAATCCAGAATGTTAGAGTGCACTCTGGGGCCTAGATGGCAAGTTCTTGGGCAAATTGGGTTGTTTGCAATATTTAGCTAACAGGTCATTAAAAGCAATTTTTAATTTTTATTTATTTATTTTATTTATTATTATTATTTTTTTTGACAGGCAGAGTGGATAGTGAGAGAGAGAGACAGAGAGAAAGGTCTTCCTTTTGCCGTTGGTTCACCCTCCAATGGCCGCTGCGGCCGGCACATCGCGTTGATCCGAAGCCAGGAGCCAGGTGCTTCTCCTGGTCTCTCATGCGGGTGCAGGGCCCAAGCACTTGGGCCATCCTCCACTGCACTCCCGGGCCATAGCAGAGAGCTGGCCTGGAAGAGGGGCAACCGGGATAGAATCCGGCGCCCCGACCGGACTAGAACCTGGTGTGCCGGCGCCACAAGGCAGAGGATTAGCCTGCTAAGCCACGGCGCCGGCCTAAAAGCAATTTTTGATAATATGTTATCCATGTGACTTTTTGTGGCATATAACTCATAAAAAGTTCATATAATCAAGTGACAATCTACATATTGATGTAAATGAGGTTTCCCGATGCTTACACTTATAAAATTGAAAAATAGAATTGATTCTGAACTCTGTCTCATTCTACAATACGAGTATGTATTCAGTGTCAGATAAGTGAGCTAATTGGGGGAAATTCCTATTTATCCTTACAAGAGAAACATTTCCAAACATTTTTTTGTTTTGTATCTTAGATAATTGTTTGTAATTATGTAGTAATAGTCATTTAGTATAAATTAAACCAGGAGAAAAATTAAAGGTTAGAGTCCTATGGTTTACTAGAAATGAAAGCAAATTGAAAATTTTAATTTATGTGCACATTTTTGTGGCATAGCAACAGACAAGGTGATCAGTAAAAGACTTCTAAGCATAAAAATGTGTTCTATTAGGATAAAATTCTGTGGGCAAAGTGGGAATGGAAATAGAAACGCAAGGTGAAAAGGAATGATATAAAAATTCCAACTACCAAAGAAGAACTTGTTTGTGAACATTTTAAGTGAATAATGGCAGGTTTAAAATTGCTAGGGATCTGAGATTCCACTGGTGACATTAAAGGGTGATGGAAGAGTTTACTTCAGAATATCAATATTTACAGTACCGCAGAAATTACGTCTTTTACAGTTACTGATGCATTTTGCATATTTTTAAAAGGTGCAAGGGGGTGCATAGTTTTGAAAATTTGTCTTAGCGAGTAGGCAAGCAAAAATATTTTCCGAAGTTTGTAAAGTCAGGAAAGTTTATATTTTGTTCTCTAACACGGCCTAAACCAGGAGGACACCACACGGCATGTTCATGGTGCTCAGTAAATATGTTAATAAACATTCAGTGAATGAATGAATGAATGAATGTTTGTGTATTACACACATAGAAGTTCCTCAGCTATCAAGTGATTTTCTTATATGTATATATTTATTTATTTGAAAGTCAGAGTTATAGAGAGAGAGACAGCAAGAGAGAAAGAGAGATCTTCCATTTGCTGGTTCACTCCCCAATGGCCACAATGGCTAGAGCTGGGCCAGGCCAAAGCTAGGAGCCAGGAGCTTCATTCAGGTCCTTCACATGGGTTCAGGGGCCCTAGCACTTGGGCCATCGGATGCTGCTGCTTTCCTGAGCACATTAGCAGGCAGCTGGTTTGGAAGTTGAGCAGCCAGGACTTGAACCGGTGCCCATATGAAGTGCTACACTGCAGACAGTGACTTAAATCACTGTGCCACAGCACTGGCCCTAACTGTAAAAGTGTTTATGGTTTCACAGGTCTATCCATATGGAAGAAAATAAAGTTGAACCCCTTCCTCACACCATTTACGAAATAAAAACAAATTTCGGGTCAATTAATGACCTCAGTGCTAATAAGACAATAAAAACACTGCAGTAAAACCTAGTAGACCAGAAGAAAAACCTGGAACCAGAGGAGACCTTAACTAAGAAAATCAAGGCGCCATGAGATGACAGTAGGAAGGCTTTCGGCAGAGGAGCCACACGTCACAGCAGCAGGAAAATGGTAGATTTGAGATTCAGATAAAGAAAAATGGTTATCTTTAGTAAAATAATTCTTAAAAGTTGATGAGAAAACACAGTCTAATTAGAACTGAGTCAAAGATACACATACACAGTTAACATAAATCGAACCTGAAAGACCTTGAAGTAAAGGAAATTCTATTCGAACTTGCCCTGTCAGAGAAGTGGAGTTGGAGTGTAAGGAAGTTACCACTTTATGTCTGCTTGAGGAGAATTAAGAGGAGCAGAAGTATCTGCTGCTGCCTGGGTTGAGGAGGGAAGGAGAGTCTCACGCAGGCTTTATTGAAAAGCAGCCTGGTGACATCTGTCCAAATTTTAAGTAGGGCTGGGCATTTGGCAGGGCAGTTCAACCGCATCTCCTTTCAGAAGGCCTGGTTTGAGTCCCAGCTATTGCACTTCCAATCAGCCTCCTGCTAATGTGCTCCGTGGGAGGCAGCAGGTGGCAGCTCAAGTACCTGGGTTCCTGCCACTCACGTGGGAGACCCAGCCTGAGTTCTGGGCTCCTGGCTTTGGCCTGGATCAGCCCTGGTTGTTGTAGGCATTTGAAGAGTGAACCAGAGGATGGAAGATCAAGATCTGTCTCTTTTCTCTTTCTGTCTTTCACATAAACTGAAAAAAATTAATTGACCTTTAAAAAATGAAAATATATACACCTTTGATTCTGCAGGAAAAAAACCACTATTTTGTACTTAAAACTTTAAACGGGCCAGCGCCGTGGCTCAACAGGCTAATCCTCCGCCTTGCGGCACTGGCACACCGGGTTCTAGTCCCGGTAGGGGCACCAGATTCTGTCCCGGTTGCCCCTCTTCCAGGCCAGCTCTCTGCTGTGGCCAGGGAGTGCAGTGGAGGATGGCCCAAGTGCTTGGGCCCTGCACCCCATGGGAGACCAGGAGAAGCACCTGGCTCCTGGCTTCGGATCAGCGTGGTGCGCCGGCCGCAGTGGCCATTGGAGAGTGAACCAACGGCAAAGGAAGACCTTTCTCTCTGTCTCTCTCTCACTGTCCACTCTGCCTATAAAAAAAAAAAAAGAGTATAAAATTTAAACAAATGTGTATTTGCAATATTGCTCACAATAGAAAAAGACTGGGGAAAAAAGTGAATGTTGTATTAGGGAATGGTTGAATTTTAAATCACAGTATTATTCTCACCATGGAATGTACGCAGCATTTAAAAAGAATGCAGTGGCGCCGTAGAATGGGTTTGAAGGGATCTCCATAAGATACTTGAGGAAAGGAACATAAAGGAGCAACAGAAGGCAAGTGTGCTGTTCTAAACACCAGTAAAGGCCAAAAATAAACACACATGATGTTGTATGTGCTGTTGCGAATAACTGTATTAGCATAGAAAAGGTCCTGATTGATTGTAGAAGTCACCAGGCAATCGTAACTGAAATGGTAAGTCAGGCAGGAGGAGGACAAAATAAAGGGGAAAAACACCCCCCCCCAAAAAAGAAAGTGTTATAATCCCATTTGTGTAAAATGATGCTGTGTGTGTACTGACGCATTTGAAGTCAGCAGACCCATAGGCAAGTTTCAGAAGCACACAAACGCAGGGCAGCATGTATAAGGAGAAGCTGTTCAACCAAAACCACGCAAACCCACATGCCCCCATTGCGCACGTATGTGTGCTCGCAGACCTGAGCCGGGAGGAGGCTCCGAGCTTTCAGTCTGCCAGTGGAACCTCCAGGGGTGGGCCAGAGGGGGAGAGTGGTGAGATTTTCTTTATTTGGCCTGGTGGGAGAGAGCAAGTGGGAAACTGTTGACTTTGGCTGGCTTAACCTAGGAGAGGGAACAAGAGTGCCTTTGACACACACCCGACAATGCTGCACACTTTAAAAACAGGGTGAGAGTCCTGGAAAACACACTTCACATTTATTTTACCTTGACTCCAGTTTTTAGTGGTGTTCAAGGCTACAGAGAGTCCATCTATCTGCTCACCTCGGTAACTGTTCTTCAGGATCTCTCAAATAAGAGTCATTGAAATGCAGGTTCTAGGGCTGTAGAAACCTGGGCAGGTGGCGTTAACATGTTCTGGATTCTCTCCCCCCCACCCGCCCCCAGCCCACGACGGCATCGTGATTAAGATCGAGGTGCAGACCAACGACGAGGGCTCCGAGAGCCTGGAGACTCCTGAGCCCCTGATGGGACAGGTGGAAGAACACGGCTTTCAGGACTCGGAGCTGGGCGACACCTGTGGAGAGCAGCCAGACCTGGACATGCAGGAGCAGGAGAACGCGCTCGAGGAGTCTCCGGACGGCTCGGGCGAATTCAGCGAGCTCAAGCAGATGCTGGTGCAGCAGAGAAACTGCACAGGTAAGCTCTGCGCCCCAGGGCGGGGCCTCCACACGGGCCCTGGCGCCAGGGAAAGCCATGGACACCCATGGGGCCGATGGGGGGCCGCAGCTGGGAGACAGGGCCAAGCACGGCCTCGGGCGTGGGTTTCCAGTGTAAAGGTTTTCCAAGGCTTTGTATCTGAGCAGAGTGGGAAGGTGTTACGTCTGAAGATCTGTCTAGACAGCTCTCAGAGGGATCCTAGAGACCATCTGTCCAGCCTCTCATCCTAACGCAGAGAAGCTCAAGGAAGTTGCCCAAGGTCACCCACATGGTGGCAAGGCGAGAACTTCACTCTCTCCTGCCTCTTTGATCATCTGGTGTCACACTAGATGCCTCAGTGAACTTGGAGAGGTCAACCCTGGAGAGCACGTCTTTTATTTTTTGATTTTTTTTTTTTTTTTGAAAGATTCATTTATTTATTTGACAGGCAGGGTTACAGAAAGGTAGGGAGAGATAGAAATCTTGCATCCACTGGTTCATTCCCCAGATGGCCACAACGGCTGGGGCTTGTCTGGGCCGAAGCCAGGAGCTTCTTCTGGGTCTCCTATGCAGGTGCAGGGACCCAAGCACTCGGGCTGTCCTCCACTGCCTTCCCGGGCACAGCAGCAGGGAGCTGGGTCGGCAGTGGAGCAGCTGGAACTTGAACTGGTTACCCTATGGGATGCCGGTGTCGCATTAACCCATTATGCTGGCCCCAGGAGCATGTTTTTTTAAAAAAGACTACTGTACCGTCTGTCTGTGGTAGAATTGAGCCGTTGTTTTTCTTTGGTGATGAAACCTCAGCATCACCATTCTGCTCACTGTGGCTCCCGGTGAGTAGAGGAGCCGTCACAGGGCTAGCGGTGCCCAATCTAAGCACATGGTTAGAGACTGATTATCTCTGGTGCCCCACCATCCCAGGAGTCCTGGGATGAGCCACTTGGAGCCAGGAGCTTCTTCGTGTCTTCCATGCAGGTGCAGGGGCCCAAACACTTGGGCCATCTTCTACTGCTTTCCCAGGCCATAGCAGAGAGCTGGATCAGAAGTGAAGCAGCCAGGACTTGAACAGGCACCCATATGGGATGCTGGCACTGCAGGTGGTGGCTTTACCTGCTGCACCACAGCGCCAACCCCTCAAACCCCTTATTTTTAAATAACTGCATGATGTTTCAGAAATCTTTTTAATATGCATCATTGTCTTTCAGAAAAGTACAGTGAAAAGACATAAGGCCCATTCTGAATATGTGCTAAATTGGGAGGATCATAAAATAAATTCCACATTGCCATTCAGGCCATTAATTCTAGTAGAACCTTAGAAAACTACTAAAAATAGTTGGTGGGATTTTGAGTCTTAAATTTCAGGGCCAAGTATTTCATTTTTATCAAGCAAGTCTGATGCTGCAGGAGAGTTTAGCTCTCTAAAGGCCCTGCCTTCCACACACACCTGTGTGTTCTCAGGATAAACGCCAGGCACCTAGTTAGCAAGCTCTACAGCTGTCTCCTGCCTGATCTGTTAGCCTGGTGCTCAGGGGAGGTCCTGGGAGGCTCCCCCCGAGCCTCCTGACATACCCAGGCAGCACTGCGGCACACCTCTGTCCTGATGTCAACACCTGAACCTGCCTGGCGTTAGGAGAGTGCTGTGGCCTAGGAGTCACAACGTCGCCAGCTTCACTGGCCTTGTCCCTAAACTGCAGGCTCAGCAAATGCCTGTGACTTTATTGACTTCACTGGGAAACATCCCTTGGCATCTCTGGGCTTGGATGTCCCATCTGTGAAATGGGGATGTCCTGTAACCAGGTGTTGAACCCGTGAAAAAAGAGGGCAGGCATGAAGGCATTTTAAAAAAAAAAAAAATCTTTGTTTCTAAGAATTCTGCAAATGCAGGCTGTGGTCATATCTTAGGTCTCACAGTTGAGCTCCAAGAAGAGTGACCTTCTCATGTGGCACGGAGTCAGCCACTAAAAATAGAGCTCCCCGTTAACTGTGCTTAGGGAGTGGCAGTGAGCACAAGGCCCTGAGACATTGCAAAGAGGCACAGAACTGCATTTCCTCTACTGACATTCTCACGGGCACCTGTGCAACGTGGCATGGTTTGGGCCCCAAAGGCCTAGGCGACAGGGTGGCAGGGTGGGGATGAGGAGGACATGGGTACGTCTGGTGTACCTGACCCTGCACACTGGAGCTGCGGGGAAGACAGGGAAAAGCCACGGAGCCCAGCCTCAAGCTTGGGAGAGCCACTGTGCCTGATAGGCTGCAGTGGGGCCTACATGGGGGTGGGGGAGCACCAGCCGTCCCGGGGACTCAGGAGGGGCCCAGGGCTGCCATTTGGGATCCCCGAGGGAGATATGGAGAGGAAGGGGAAGTTGCTGGAGGAGCATGGGTGACGGCACGGGGAGGAGAAATCTGCAGGTGGATTCGGGATAGTAGCAGACCAGTCTGCGTTAGCCAGAGCGGAGCCCGAGGACGCCTTGACCATGGAACCGGTAAAAACCGCGCTCTTAAGTAGCCTACACTAAAAAGGGAGCTATTAACTCAAGTGATCGGTACGTTCTTGAGTGTGCCAACGTCAGCCAAGGCTGGAGCCTCGCACCCCCCGTGCCAGCTCTGGGCCAGTTCCTTTTTTGCCTGCTGGGTCCCGTTCCACCAGCAGCTTCCCATCATACCAGCAAGAGGCCGTCTCCGCCGGTCTGGCCCGTCCCTGGACCAAACAGCGTGGCCAGCCGGGGTCACACGTCTGACACCCCCCCCCCCAGCTGTGTTCTGCAGGAGCCCGGGGCTCTGGTGTTTGTGCCCTGCCTGTTGGTGAGGCTGCCACAGTGCACGCTCCGCACGCTAACGCCCCTCTCTCCCTCTCGCCCTGTCCCCTGGCAGAGGGCATCGTGATCAAGACGGAGGAGCAGGATGAGGAGGAGGAGGACGACGACGACGACGAGCTGCCGCAGCACCTCCAGGCCCTCGGGCAGCTGTCGGGAAGGTACGACGCCAGCATCTACCAGACCCCGCTGCCCGGCGAGATGTCCCCGGAAGGCGAGGAGAGCCCCCCGCCCCTGCAGCTGGGCAACCCGGCCGTGAAGAGGCTGGCGCCGGCGGTGCGCGGCGAGCGGCACCTCGGGGAGGGCCGCGGCTCGGCCAGCCAGCAGCAGCGCAACCGGCGCGGCGAGCGGCCCTTCACCTGCATGGAGTGCGGCAAGAGCTTCCGGCTGAAGATCAACCTCATCATCCACCAGCGCAACCACATCAAGGAGGGGCCCTACGAGTGCGCCGAGTGCGAGATCAGCTTCCGGCACAAGCAGCAGCTCACGCTGCACCAGCGCATCCACCGCGTGCGCAGCGGCTACGGCTCGCCCGAGCGCGGGCCCGCCTTCAACCCCAAGCACGCGCCGCTCAAGCCGCGCCCCAAGTCGCCCAGCTCCGGCAGCGGCGGCGGCGGCCCCAAGCCCTACAAGTGCCCCGAGTGCGACAGCAGCTTCAGCCACAAGTCGAGCCTGACCAAACACCAGATCACGCACACGGGCGAGCGGCCCTACACGTGCCCGGAGTGCAAGAAGAGCTTCCGCCTGCACATCAGCCTGGTGATCCACCAGCGCGTGCACGCCGGCAAGCACGAGGTCTCCTTCATCTGCAGCCTGTGCGGCAAGAGCTTCAGCCGCCCGTCGCACCTGCTGCGCCACCAGCGGACTCACACGGGCGAGCGGCCCTTCAAGTGCCCCGAGTGCGAGAAGAGCTTCAGCGAGAAGTCCAAGCTCACCAACCACTGCCGCGTGCACTCGCGCGAGCGGCCGCACGCCTGCCCCGAGTGCGGCAAGAGCTTCATCCGCAAGCACCACCTGCTGGAGCACCGGCGCATCCACACGGGCGAGCGGCCCTACCACTGCGCCGAGTGCGGCAAGCGCTTCACGCAGAAGCACCACCTGCTGGAGCACCAGCGCGCGCACACGGGCGAGCGGCCCTACCCCTGCACGCACTGCGCCAAGTGCTTCCGCTACAAGCAGTCGCTCAAGTACCACCTGCGGACCCACACGGGCGAGTGAGCGCGCGCCCCGCCCCGCCTCGGACAGCGCCCGGCGGGCGGGGGCGGGGCGCCCCGGAGCCCTTTTGCTGTGAGCCCCCCTCCCCTTTCGTCCCTTCTCCCCAGGAACTTGGGGGTAGTGAAACCAGGTCGCCCGCTGCCGCGTTTCCCCCGGGCCCGTGGTGGGTGGGGGGAGAGCGCGGGGGCGGGGGCCTGGGGAACCCCTTTCGGGCTGTTAATTTCCTTGACAATAAAATGGATGAAATCAATCAGCACGGGGGGAGTGATTTGGCCGCCGGCCACTCGGAGGGGCGGTGCAGGGCCCGTTTAGCTGGGGATAGAACTTTATAATTCCCTTTTGGATACTGTGGTTCTATTTGATAATAATAATAGAGTAATTTTTAAAAGACGAGCGTTTCCTGTTTGCCATTTTTGTTTGGTTTTTGAAGGGGCGGGGTTGAAAAAGCGTCCCCAGGGCACGTGTGCCTAGTGTCAGCTGTCCCGTGGTCAAGCAGCGGATCCCAGCGCTTGTGAAGTGGAAGGGGAGAGGTGGGTGGGGCTGGCCTGGGAGAGACAGAAGCTCCTGGCTGCGGACTCTTGGGTGTGCCTTGGTGTCCACTCGGACAGGTCCAGGTTGACCAGAATGGTCAGGGACAGTGACAGGTTTGGAGTGAGCTAGGAAGAAGGGCCTATAGCAAAAGCTGTACCCCACCCTCAGGGCCCAGGCTTTCCTGCCCTGCTCAACCCCGGCAGAGCAGTGCAGGGGCTGGGAGACGCAGGAAAGGGCCGCAGAAGCCCCTGGTGCCATCTCCGGGGAAGCCACAAAGGCCACCGGTCAGAACATTGTATTACTTGATTTATTATATATTATTTATTACTTATTACTAGATTTGTTGAATGCACTGACGAGTGCTGGTTTCTCTTAGGTTGTCTTTTTTTTTTTTTTTTTTTTTTTTTGACAGGCAGAGTGGACAGTGAGAGAGAGATAGAGAGAAAGGTCTTCCTTTTTGCCGTTGGTTCACCCTCCAATGGCCGCCGCGGTAGGTGCGCTGTGGCTGGCGCACCACGCTCATCTGATGGCAGGAGCCAGGTGCTTCTCCTGGTCTCCCAGGCGGGTGCAGGGCCCAAGCACTTGGGCCATCCTCCACTGCACTCCCTGGCCACAGCAGAGAGCTGACCTGGAAGAGGGGCAACCGGGACAGGATCCGGCGCCCCGACCGGGACTAGAACCCAGTGTGCCGGCGCCGCAAGGCAGAGGATTAGCCTATTGAGCCACGGCGCCGGCCTCTCTTAGGTTGTCTCCTAATTCCCAATCACCCTGCAGCTTTCTACCCTAGAAAGAGAAACTGCAGGCCGAGGACATCGCCCACAGAGCCATTCACTCTCACTCTGCACCTGGGCTTAGCAGTGCCCAGAGCAAACCCGGGCAGTGTGGAGGGACAATTCCTGGAGGCCAGCGGAGCGCGGGGTTCAGCCCTGTAAACCTGGGAGACAGGGAGGACAGCCCGAGAGGGGAGCTGCATGGCAGCTTGCGACAGGATGCTGAAGGGGGTTCGGAAAAGGGAATTTGCATGGAGGCAGTAGTGCGTTCTATATTCTTGACCTGGGGGACCAAAGAGATTGTCAGCTCCCTCTCCTCCTTTGTAGAACTGAGGCACAGGGAGAGGTGGGGAGTAAGGGCCCAAGAACTCCATTAACACTGCTAGTCCCTCCCATGATGCTAGGATGTTGGGGTGGCAGCCAGAGGAGGGAGTGTGGCACGAAGGGCTGGAGGGTCAGCCAGCGCCCACTGCGATCCCAGGAGCCAGCTGGAGAGCTGGGCCAGGTAGAGGGACAGGTCATTTTGTTGGGCTGCAGTATACATACAGTGACAAGCGGGGCATAAGTACCCTCCAGGCTGCAGGAGGTGGAGTCTGAGCTGGGTCTGTGGGTGAGGGAGGATTTCCAGAGATCAGAAAAAGGCACACCTTCCAACTGGGCATGGCTTCAGCCAGAAGTGTGGCAAGTCAGCCCCGAGGATGACAGGGGACAGTGAGTGATGAAACCCATGAGCCGGCCAAAGGGCTGGTCTTGGGAGAAATGGGCCAAACGCTGGCTCGGGGTGCACTGGGGTACAGAGAGGGTCTTGGAGCTAAGACTGCAAGGCTGTGGAGTTGAAATTGATCTTCTGTGAGAATCCATGGAGACTGTCGATCAGGAGAGAGATGTGATGCCAGTAGACCCCAGGGACCCTGTGTGATGGAGAAGGAAACTCAGACATCAGACAGAGGAGGGGAGGGGCAGCTGTGTGCCGTGGACAGGTCACAGGTCACGGGACTGGGGGGGTTGGAGATTGAAAGGGTGGCAGAGCAGTGGGTTCTTTGAAGCAACAGGATATTGGGAGTCCCAAAGAGAGGTCGGCAGAGGCATTGTGGAGGCGTTTGTGGGGGACTGTCGCTGCTCAGTCTTTTACAGGGCCTGGACTTGGAGTGTTGGATGTGTTCAGGCTTCAGTGGGGACCTGGTGGTTTGGGGCAGAATCTAAGTGAGAAATATTTGTGATGTGAGTTATCAGCATACCGTGGGGTCAGATGGGGACAGGGCTTAGGAGACTGTCTTTTCCTGGGACATCTGGTTTTTAAGTAGATTAAACCAAATATAGGCAAAGACTGGTCCTCCTTTTGTGGGGCTGGGCTGCCGGGGGGCCTCTGAACTGCTTTCCCTTCCTCCACTCCAGGCCTGCTTCTTGTCCCCGCCTCCTGCACCCCTGCACGCTGAGTCCCAGTCGCCCCTGCCCTGGTCCTGACCCCTTCAGTGCCATCATGATTCCTGCTTTCCGTCTGCCCTAATCTTTGCTAGCAGCCCAAGGCCCACGTCAAACAGAAAACAAGCTCAGTAGAGGCAGCCTCTGAGCCAGAGATGGCTTTACACCTAACGGTTGTGTGTCCCCTCACCTGTTAAATGGGCTAATAAAGGTCCCATTGTTCTGAGACGTAAATAACACAGCAAAGACACTGGCATCCACTGGCTCACTTCCCTGTCGGCTCATGGCTAATGACAGTTGAATTCAGTGAGACAGTTCAGGCAGGTAGTAGGCTAGTCGTGTGTCCTGCAGAAGGGATCTCCAAGAAAGAAATGTCCTCAGAGGCAGAAGCTGAAAATGATTCTGGTGTCGGGAAGTTCAACTCAAACCACACCGGCGACTGCACTGGGGGCCTGATGGCGTGGACTGGGTTGAAGCTCACCACTCAGCCACGGAGGTGACAGCCCAACCTCCCCACTGGATTTTCTGGTACTCCCAGCAGTGTCTTCGGCTGTTCTCAATTAGGTAGAAAGTCAGACCTTGAGCCTCCTCGGTTGCCATTGCCATGGGCTGCAGTCACGTACCAAAGGACAGCATGCATGACTTCGCAACGCTGATGCAGCATCCTTACGCCCCTCACAGGTGAAGACCTTGAGGCGCCAGGACACCCAGTAGGCCCAGTGAAATCGGGACTTGCACTCCAGCCCTCCCCTGGGGCTGGCGTGCCCACTGGGGAGAAGCCTTCCCCTGGGACTGGCATCTGACTCAAGTACAATTGAGGAAAATAGCAAGTCCCGCCAGCGTTCACTGCAGTTAGTCGTAAACCATGAGTGAGGCGAGAGTAGAAAGGAGCCTTCTAGGCAGAGAGGCCGCGTTGGGGTACAGCCGGAGCAGCTGGGAGGAGAGCCCTGGGGCCGTCGAGGGCGCTTCCAGGAGGCAGAGGCGGGAATGGGGTGTTCCTGACACCAGTCTCCCAGCCACCCCCATGTTTATCAAGCACCACGTATGTGCAAAGCATTGTCTGCACTCCACCAGGACACACAAAAGAATTAGAGACCGGTGCTGCCTCGACTGCACTTAGAATCCGGAGGCGCCTCCGCAGCCTGGGTCTGGGGGTGCACAGAAGCCTGGCGGGCGGGGAGCCCTCTGGGCGGCTGTCATCCACAGAAAGGAAGCGGCCACCTCTTCATGTGCGTAGCGGGAACCGGCCAGGTGGCGCTGGGAGATCTTTCCCAAGGCCCTGTGTGGCAGCTCCTCAGATTAAGGGATCAGGCACTGAGGCCCGCCAGGCCCTCCTGTTGCCAGGGCAACGCTGAGCCCGGCGTCAGCTTTCTGGGAAAGCGTTTTGGCTGCTGAAGCCTCTTGCTGCCTCCCGGCCGTAGTGGGAACTTGGAGATTTAAAAAAAAAAATTTTTTTTCAGTCAATCTTGCATTTACTTCTTTTGGGTTGGGTTCCTTGAAATGAGTTATTTTTTAATTAAAATGCATCATCTAACACTCATGTTTCTGTTTTCTACAAAGAATAGCTCTAAAGTGAAAGAAGTGAAAACAGGAAGGAAGCAAGGGACCGAAGGACGGAGAGAGAGAAGTAGGAAAGGAAGGAAGGGGAGAGGAGGAGAGGGGAAGAGAGAGATGGGAAGAGGGAAAGATGAGGGGCTGGCAGTGTAGCACTGTGGGTTAAGTCTGCCTGTGATGCCAGCATCCCAAATGAGCACTGGTTTAAGTCTTGGCTGCTCCACTTCTTCTTCTTTTTTTTTTTTTTTTGACAGGCAGAAAGAGAGAGAGACAGAGAAAGGTCTTCCTTTTGCCGTTGGTTCACCCTCCAATGGCTGCCGCGGTAGGTGCTGCGGCCGGCGCACCGCGCTGATCCGATGGCAGGAGCCAGGTGCTTCTCCTGGTCTCCCAGGCGGGTGCAGGGCCCAAGCACTTGGGCCATCCTCCACTGCACTCCCTGGCCACAGCAGAGAGCTGGCCTGGAAGGGGGGCAACCAGGACAGGATCGGTGCCCCTACCGGGACTAGAACCCGGTGTGCCAGTGCCGCAAGGCGGAGGATTAGCCTGGTGAGCCGCGGCGCCGGCCCTGGCTGCTCCACTTCTAATTCAACTCCTTGCTAATGTACCTGGGAAAGCAGTGGAAGATGGCCCAAGTACTCATGCCCCTGCCACTCACTTGGGAGACCCAGGTGAAGGTCCTGGCTCCTGACTTCGGCCTGGCTTAGCCCTAGCCTTTGCTGCCAGTGGGAAGTGACCCAGTGGATGGAAGATTCTCTCTCTCTCTCTCCTCTCCGTATGACTGCCTTTCATATAAATTAAGTAAATCTTTAAAAAAAGACAAGAAAAGATAAAATTAAACAGCACATATTATGAATAATCTTACATGAAAACACCACACCAGAAACCAGACTAACCTTGAGTTTATCAAGGATAATAATCACCGTGATTTCTTGAGCCTTACCATGTTCCAGACCCTGTGCTAACTGGGTGCTTTCATTTCATTTTATCTTGCACTACCCTGTGAGATTGGTATTTGTGTTCCCTTTAACAGACAGAGCAATCAGCCCGAGGTCACGTGACTGGAATTTAAAGCTAAGCGTATTGAACCAAAGTGTGTGCTGCTACCTGCTATTATCTCCTGCCTCCCAATTCCACATGGATCTTTAATAATAATAGTAATAAAAGGCAAACAGTGCCATTTCCCTCTGATTTCTAGCTCTGACTGTCCTGTGGGTGTGTGTTTAAGTCTGGACTTGGCTGAAGGCAGACAGACAGGTCACTGGTTGGTCAGCCCAGCCCAGACAACATTTCAGTGGGCTGCTCAGTTCACCTGATCTGGGCGGAGTAGATGATGCCTGCAGTGTTGATAGCTGAAGACCAAGCTGACCCCCATTCTAAATTGAGCCCTTAGGGTCTTTGGGAGGGAAGCCATCTGTCATCACACACAGCACCCCTTCTGAATTTATTTCTGACATTGGCACCTAATCAGTCATGAGATGTGTTGGGTAAGGCGGAACGTGGCGCTCTCTAATCAAATAGCACCCCTGATTCTGATCCTCCAGGCTCTGGCTACCCCTTCTTGGGGTCACAACCTCTGCTGCCACTTCTCTTCATAAAACAACATCCAAGTTCTGAGAATAACTTGAGTCTTAGAAGTCAGAGGCATCACTACTGTCTATTGATTCAGGTACTGAAACGTGGAATTTTAATGACGTAATGTACCAATGAACATTTCTATCACTACCAGTAATTTTACTTAATGAATATCAGGACTGTAGACTTTATTTTTAGAATCAGTATAGTCTAATAAGCATAAAAACCTTTCTAAGGACTCAGTTTATTAATGGGATATACAAATTCTGAAATTATGCCAAGGATTGAAGCTGACTGGATTAAAGCTAAACTCAGGAAAAGTCGATGCCATGAAATGTGACGTTTATCATTCTTCCATGCACAAGAACCACATGGTTCCATGATCAAATTTTCTGCAGGTAAATATTTTTATAAATTCTAAAAACTAAGCTCAAATTTTCATAGAAGTCCCTATTGTATTGACAGTCACCATTGAAAACTCATTAATTTTGTACAAAAGTAAAGGTACTAAGTTGGTTCCCACAGTTACCTTCTGAACAATTTAATAACAATGTCCAACTAAAATTATGATTCCTTTCCCACTTTAACCCAGTGGTGCTAAGCCTATTTTGAATCAATCAGCACCTTACCAATCCAAAGGTTTGTGATGCCTTTTGACATACGTTTCGAAAAAAAATTAAGCCTCATATGTCTGAGAGAGCTGCTAAAAAAGCGAGGCAATACCCAGACAAAATTCAGCCAAACTCTAGTACATTTAATCCAGATAGTAGACATGTTGAGAGAAATACACATTTTTCTTGTCCAAATCTGTGCCAGCTCCTCAGAGTCTTGGAAGAAGCATTAGGCTGCATACAAACATGCTTGGGTGTTCATTTTACCAAAAAGCTTAACTCAGAATGTAAAGCATATGACAAAATTTAAGGATTTCATTTAAACTCTTTCCTCCTGAATGAAAATAGCATTGTGGATTGTTTTTCTGACTGTGAAAGGAATCTCCAAGTTCAAGACAATAAAAACTTAACCGAGTATCAAATGAGTCCCTTATTTTGCTGAGAGAAGTTATCCAGCATCTTCCACAAGTGTAAGGGTAAAAAAATCCATCGTATGTTCCACCTGGGATGGGGCCTCTTACAACATGTCCCCACCTAGGAAATCAATCAGTTACTCGGAAGAGTTCACCCCTTCTCCGTGGAGAGTAGATCTACAATACAGTGCGGAATCTCACATTCCAGACACAACATCTCTGTCAAATGTGCAATGACCCACCAGCTTTTCTGTGGTTCATCTGTCGGTGTTTTCAAGCTTTGGTTTTAAGCCCCAGGATCCCTTATTTAAAGAAACTCGTTTTTCAGAAGCTTCCCCTGTGACACTACAGGAGTGGGGGCAGAGAGGCAGGGTCTTCAAGACCGCTGCCCTGGGCAATGTCTCCCCATTGCTTCCATGTTTGCCAGGCCGAATCCGAACGTCACGTTCCGCTTATCCAGGGACACACTCCACGCTCATCTACTTCTGGGACAGGGGCTGGGACTGGGGCTGACGTGTGTTTGTCCTCGGGAACCCCCGCTTCCCTGGGTGGAGGTTCTCCTCAGGGGTCTTAGACCCTTGCCGGAATCCGGTGCTGACCACTGAGAACCCTGGAAGGCTGGGGAAATGGCGACCCGAGGAAAGCCTGTCAGGAAGCCGCCGCGACAGCAGCGCTGCGGCTGGGAAGCCAGGGAAAGACGCACACCAGCCTTGCCGGGGCGGCTCGGAGGGGCCCTGCTCCCCTGGGCTCGCAGGGGGCCCCGGTGTGTGTGGACGTCCGGGCCGGCCCGGTGTGTGTGGACGTCCCCGGGCCCGGCCCTAGCCTCCGGCCCCGGTGTGTGTGGGCGTCCAGGCCGGCCCCGGTGTGTGTGGGCGTCCAGGCCGGCCCCGGTGTGTGTGGGCGCCCCCGGGCCGGCCGGCCGCCTCGCCCCTCTGGCGCGGAGGTGCGGCACACCGGAGGCCGGGGCAGACGTTCCATGAATGGGGGAAGACGCCCGGGTGCGGCCCCACAGCTCCGCCCCGGGAGTTTCTTCCCGAGACCTCGCAGAGACGTCCGTCCGCGGCATCACCGCCGCCTCGCAGCAGGCAGACGCCCAGGGTCCCTGTCAAAACCCCTCCCGCGGCGGCAGGGTGCGTGGCGATGGCCCCCTTTGAAGAAAGGACCCCCGGGGCAGCACGGCCCCGCCTGGGGCACAGGCAGCCGAGGGAGGCCTCCCGCCCTTCCTGGCCCCGGCCCGGGCCCCAGGGCTCCATTAGAGCCATTGCTTTTTTAAAATGTCTTATATGCGCTTCTGTACATCTACGTGAAATAAACGCATATACACCCGATTGACTTAAATTTCAACATTGCTCCGCCACCCCGAGGCCGCCCGAGGCCGCGTGCCCAGCGCCGCGCTCCGGCGCCCGCGCCACGTCGGGCCGCGCAGGGCCTGGCGTGCTGCCCCCTGCTGGCCGGCGCGGGCGAGGTCCGGGAGGCCCCGGGCGCCCGTACCTGGGCGCTGGCGGCCGCTCTAGGAACGCGCGAGGACCCTCTCGGTGGTGAACTTGGCGCGCCCGTGCCCGCCCCACGCTCCAGAGGTGGACTCGCGGCGACACGCGCCCGCGCGGGAGCGACCCCGACTGCGGCTCCTTGCAGCGTGTGTGTCTGTGCCTTGCACTCCCCAGCCGGCCTGGCCCAGCTCCCCGAGCTCGCCGTGCAAACGCGAGGGTCTGAGGCCCACGAGGGGCTGAGACGCACCCCACCTCGAGGGCCAAGCCCAGGAGACACCCCGGAGAGCCGAGGGCTCCCAGAAGGAAGGCGGGACTCGGAGAATTCACCCTGAGCCACGAGCCTGCTGTTCTCTCCATTTGTCAGGGAGAGCTACCGGGGAGGGGCCACGAGACCCTCCTCCAGGGGTGACACAGCTGGACCCCCCAGGTCCGCCCGCTTTGCAGTTGAACCTGTGGTTCAAGCATCATGATCAAACGGAGCTCACCTGCACTCGAAAAGTCTGGTTTGCAGCCACGTGCTCAGAGAGCCCGAAGGTGTGCGACTCAGGGCCACGCCGCCCCTCAGCACCCCTGGACGTCAGGGACAAGCGCCCCGAGTCAGGAAGAAAGGTTGCCGTGTGCTGGCCTGTGCCTCCCTTGGAGCATGTCAATAAACGTTGCTCTCTGTCTCCACGCTTGTTTCTCTGAACTGTTAGGTCATTATTCGGCCGTGAAAGGAGGGCTCGAGTCAGCTAACGTAGCCACAGCTGTGGCCTGCGAGGGTGGGCTGGGCTCTATTTTTTTCCTTGATATATTTTGCAAGCATTTGCGTCGTATTTTCTAAGAGATGGAATTACCCAGAGGATAAGGGTGTTCTTTAGGACTTGTGATGCATGTTGCCACATCGCCCTCCAGGTCAGCTGCTGGCTGGTGGACCAGTCATCTGTGGGAGCGAGGTGGGGTGTGGGCGGGCAGAGGGGTTCCCTTGGGAAGATGGTGGACAGGCTGACAAGCACGTGGTGCCTTTAAGGAACACCTGTTGTCCACCTGTGAGTGTCGTGCAGGCCGGCAGTGGAACCGCAGCTGGGTGGCTTTCAGCAACAGAAATGTGTTCTTTCACAGAGCTGGAGACAAGAGTGCAAGACCAAGATGAGGCCAGGATTGGTTCCTATGAGACTCGGGGAGAATCTGTTTCCGGCCTCTCTCCTAGCTTCTGGCCACTGCCTGCATCCCTTGGGTTGTACCTGCCAAACTATTCACTTGGCGCGCTCTCGCTCTCTCTCGCTCTCTCGCTCTCTCTCTCTCCCCCACCTTTCTTCCTGTAAGGATCGCAGTCATACGGATAACCTGTCTCCCTGGTCCACTCTCCTAGCCATCTTTCCTTCCTCCTGCAAGGTGTTACAGAAATGTCACTGCCTTGGAGAAGTTCCCCGGAACCACCTTAGATTGGATAGCCCTCTCCCCCATGCTTATCCTAGGCTCACAGGACATATCACGATTTTATTTATTTGAGATGCAGGGTTACAGAGAGAGCGAGAGCGAGAGAGAGAGAGAGAGAGAGAGGTCTTCCATCCGCTGGTTCACTCCCCAAATGGCCGCAATGGTTGGAGCTGTGTTGATCCAAAGCCAAGGAGCTAGGAGCTTCTTCCAGGTTCCCCACGTGGGAAAGGCAGGTTTTTAGAAAGAGAGGGACACACACACACACAGAGAGAGACACACACAATTTTCCATTCACTGGTTCACTCCCCTAAATGACCACAACAGCCAGGGCTGGGCCAGGCACCTGGAAGTCTGCCCAGGTCTCTGATCAGAAGTGGAGAAGCTGGGACTCAAACCAGCACTCATGTGGTATGCCAGTAATCACAGGCAGCAGCTTAACTCGCTAAGCCACAGGCCGGCCCCTCCTTGTCACTTTTAAAAGGGAAATATTTAGCTTAGCATTCCAAGGTTAATTTCATCTTTGTGTGTTATAGTGCTTCTATCCACCTACAAGTACTCACACATCCACGGAAGTAGATATAAATGCCTGTACTTACAGTTTCATACACTATAAAAGAAAGAACTTTAGACATCAACACAATGAAAGCATAAATCTAGTGACATTCGGGTTACTAGGCATTCGGGTGAACCTGTTTTGCTAGCACCTTCGGACTCTGGCAAGGTGCTCCTGAGAGCATCTCACCATTGACAGAACCCGGTGCTCCTCCCAGACTGCCCCTGACTTTGGCCTGGCCCAGCCCAACTGTGGCAGGTGTCTGGGGAGTGACTCAGTGAGGGAGAGCTCTGTCTATCAAATTAACAAAAGAAAAAAGTCAATTTACCAGTACACATGTATTAGGTATAGGTATTGCAGGTGTCCTGGGTGAGGAAGTGCGAAGGTGGCCAGCAGGCTCAAATCCGAGGACTCCTGGGAGCCATTCCCCAGTCTCCGCCCCCTGCCAGAACCCTCCTGATGCTGCTCCTCCTACCGTTAGTGCTACTGCCACCAAAGATCATCGGGAACTCTGTCTCGGGCTCAGGGCGTGCAGGGCCTCCAAGGCTCTGTCACCCCCTTCCTGTGGGGCTGGTTTGCCTTCCATAAATAGAATCATTGCTGTCAGGTCATGCCACTATTTACATCAAATAAAATGAGGTGAAAAAAGCAAAATGCGGTTCAGCCTGGACGAGGATTCTAAGTTGCCATTTGCGATGCTAGAAACGGCAGGAGAGAATGTGCGTTAATAACGCACATGGGCAGATCTGCCGAAGAATACCTAAGAAATGGTTATCGTGGCTTCCTCCAGCCTGGAACAGGGAGTCCTGGTAGGTGGGAGAGGGAGACTTTTCACTGCAACTTCTTCAGATCTTCTGACTATTAGTATCATGAGAATTCCAATAATTCAGTATTTTAAATACTATCGGTGCTGTGGTGTAGTGGGTAAAGCTGCTGCCTGCAGTGCCAGAATCCCATATGCACCCTGGTTCAAGTCCCAGCTGCTCTACTTCCAATCCAGCTCTCTGCTATGGCGGGAAAGCAGTAGAAGATGGCCCAAGTCCTTGGGCCCCTGCTCCCACGTGGGAGACCCGGAAGAAGCTCCTGGCTCCTGCCTCCAGGTAGGTGCAGCTGCACCATTGCGGCCATCTGGGGAGTGAACCATCTGATGGAATACCTCTCTCTCTCTCCCTCTCTCTCTCTCTCTGTGCCTCTAATTGCCTTTCAAATAAATAGATAAATCTTTTTTTTTTTTTTAAATGTAGCCAGAAGCCTTGGTAAGCAGCTCTGCTGCCTTGGGCGAACTCTAGCCTCAGGGATGTGCCTAAATTACAAAACACTCTTTGTAATTATATATACATATATGTATTTATACACACACACACACACACACTAAAATAAATCTAATTCAATTAGATCTACCCCACTCAGACTGTTTCGATCAGGGCGGAGGTACCACTGCTTTTATACAAATTTGACATTTTCCAACATGAAAACCCCTATCTCATAAAAACATATATTTTATGTGTAATAGAAGGAAACTGTGCCATTCCATTAAATAGCATTAAAAATGCCATTATCATCTTGAGATCCTGACTTGGGTTTGTTTTTTAAATAACTGAGTTTGGGAGGCAATCTTTTTTCTTTTTTAAGGTTTTTTGTTTTTGTTTTTGTTTTTGACAGGCAGAGTGAATAGTGAGAGAGAGAGAGAAAGGTCTTCCTTTTTACCACTGGTTCACCCTCCAATGGCCGCTGCGGCCGGCGCATCGCGCTGATCCGAAGCCAGGAGCCAGGTGCTTCTCCTGGTCTCCCATGCGGGTGCAGGGCCCAAGCACTTGGGCCATCCTCCACTGCCTTCCCGGGCCATAGCAGAGAGCTGGCCTGGAAGAGGGGCAACCGGGATAGAATCCAGCGCCCCTATTTATTTATTTTTAAAGCCAGAGCTGGAGGGAGAGGGAGACACAAAGAGAAAGAGAGCGAGATCTACTGGTTCACTCCCCAGATGACCACCAGGAACAGGGCTGGGCCAGGCTGAAGCCAGGAGCTTCTTCCAGGTCTCCCACGCGGGTGGCAGGGCCCAGCACTTGGGCCATCCTCTGCTGCTTTCCTCAGGCACATTAGCAGGGAGCTGGATCAGAAGTGGAGCAGCTGGGACATGGACCAGTGGCATATGGGATGGTGGTACTGCAGGCAGCAACTTTACCCGCTAGCCCACAACATGGGGCCCCCTGACTTAGTTTTATATATTAAGCTGTATTAATAAGCTTTGTGTAGCTGTGTGCACGGGGAAAATGTTCCCTGTTTGTCTCAGCACTGTGGAGAAAGGCTGACATTTTCAAAGGAAAGTTTGCTGGTAAATAAAAGGAAACAAATCAAGCAAGCACACTCATGGCAGCGGTCCCTGTGGCTTCTGGGTGACTGCCACCATCGCCAGCATCCTGAGCAACCAAGGGCTGAACAGGAAACATCCAGAAGCACTGGAGAGCAGTTCTGGTGCCTTGGGCTGGGCAGACTCTAGCCTCAGGGATGCGCCTAAGGCCTCCTCTCCCCTCAGGGATTTAAGAGAAAAATGGTTTTTTTTTTTAGTGTTTACCCCAAGCTTCTGCAAGGAGCTTCCCAGTCTTGTTTGTATTTGGGACGGCGACACTCCTAGAACCTGAAGACAAACTCCTTCGAAGGTAAGATCACCCCAGCAAAGTGGAGCTAGAATCCGCGTGCACAGATGGCCCTGGCATCCGCAGAAGTGACCCAGAGGCGAGTTCCCGAGGAGGAGCGCCCAGGGGCTGCTTCAGAACGGAGCCCCCTCTGAAGCTAAAGCAGCGGGAGTGGTGAGCTGTTCCCTCCAGAATATTTCAGGAGAGCAATCAGACCGAAAGGCACTCCCTCACTGCCCCGCAGGCAGAGGCTGTCCTCCACCCTCGTTTCCGAGAAAATTCCTGCAGTGCAGCCCCCAGTTGGCCTCTGGAGTCAGACGTAGACCGTCGGAGTGACTGCGTTTCTCTGAGCTTCATTTCCTCTGTCCGAGCCTGCAGACCGTGGCTTGCATCCCCCAAAGATCGTGTGAAGACATGAGGAGCCCGTCATGGCAGGCACGTAGTACCCAGTCCTGTCAGCCCCTAAGAATAATTTACTTTATATATCGTTTGGAAATGTTATGTACTGGCTAACTTTTTTTTTTTTAAGTATGTTGACAGATCTACAAAACAGTTATATTCGGTAGCTATCATCAACCTTCTTGGCAGAGAGAAAGTACACATTAAGTCAGAGCTGTCACACAAATAATTAATTGGCATATATATCATGTCTGAACAAATTCAGCATTTATTTCAACTGATAGAATAATACAACTTGTGGAAATGCACTTGTGAGTTTTGTGTGTATCATGACGCATCCCGGGAAAGATGGAAAGTAGTGGGGAAATGGAGTGGTGACGGGGAGACCAGTTGGCAAGCTGCATCTTCCAACATTTCATAAGGTGAGGTGACAACCAAGTTTTTGCTGTCCGTTGGATGCGGTCCCCACCCTCTCTCTCCAACCACATAGGTGGGAGAGAAGGGGGATTGAGTTAACGCCATGGAGAACGGATGGGTGACAGGTAGACTGCAAATCGTCTGTGCTCAGATTTCAAATTTCAACACTCAGTTTGGTGAGTGAATCAGGACTCAAGATTGGCATGGGCGGGGAGGCACTGTGGCATAGTGCTTTGGGCACCAGTTCACGTCCTGGCTACTCCTCTTCTGATCCAGCTCCAATGCTGTGGCATAGTAGGCTAAGCTTCTACCTGTGATGCCAGCATTCCATATGGGCAACAGGTTCATGTCCTGGCTGCTCCTCTTCCAATCTAGCTCTCTGCTTATGGCCTGGGAAAGCAGTAGTAGATGGCCCAAGTCCTTGGGCCCCTGCACCCACGTGGGAGACCAGAAAGAAGCTCCTGACTCCTGGCTTCGGATCAGCATAGCTCCGGTCATTGTGGCCATTTGGGGAGTGAACCAGTAGACGGAAGACCTTTATCTCTCTCTGTCTCTCCCTCTCTCTCCCTCTCTCTCTGGCTGTAACTCTACCTCTCAAATAAATAAATCAATAAATCTTTTAGAAAGATTGGCATGGGAGCAGTCAACAGTTCCAGCATATGAGGGCCACTTGCCCAATGCCCACTCCCAATGCCGGGGTGCTCTGAGAAACACTTCAGAATTTAGGCGCAAACTGGGGGAAATATGGGGAGTGGGGGTCCTGGAGTTGGGTCATCAACTTTTGGCCAATCTAGATATGCAACACAAAAGCAGAAATCAAATTGTTTTACAAAAGAATAGGTGCACGGGTCTAGGAGACTGAACAAGAGGACTCAGTGACCTATGGAGTTTGTGGACGCGACCATTTCAGCCTCTAGGAAGGAGACGATGCTTTGGAACAAGAATGACTCATAATAATTTTCCACAGCCTGAGAAGATACTCAAGGGCATTCAGTTCCATTTGCTCTGATTGCTGCCTTGCTAAGCAACCTCTGGTGGCTAATTTGGTTTCCCAGGTAACCTGAAGGGCACTCTGGCTGACTAAGTATCAGTCTTGGGCTCTAACTGGGGACGTCCTGAAGGCCAGGTCAAAGCCGGTGGCAGCTACAAGTTCAGGAGTCTGGCGCCACGAATCCAAGGCCCCTGGTGATCGCCTGATGATCTGCCCTTTCAGGATTCCCAGTGCCTTCCTGAAGCCAATCACTAGCACCGTGGCGAGGGGCAGTGGGCACTGTAACCCAGCAAGCACAGCGGCGCAGGCAGAGGGGGATTGAGTTACCCCTGAGAATCACTGTTGCCGGCCACGTTACTGGCCAATATCCTTCGGCCCCCATATTTCCACAGCAGGAATCCATCCCAGGAGCATAATCTGAGAAGCGGGCAAAGATGTCTACTCATCTTCATTGGCGCGTTGTCTCTAAAGCTGGGGGAAAAATTCCCCACTTTCCAACACTCAAGCCTCCTCTCCAGGTCCTTTTCTTCCCACGTGTTCATGGTGGGCCAACTGCAACCAGGAAAAAGCCCGACCACACACTCACTCTAGAGAACACTGAAGCACACTGGGGGAGCCACACAACGGTGGTGCGTCCGCTTGCCAGGGCTTCCATGGCAAAAACCACAGACTAGGGGCTCGGATGGGAAGCTGATTTCTCCCAGCTCTAGGAAATGCGAAGTCTGAATAAAGGCGTCCACAGGGTTTGTTCCTTGCACACCTCTCCTGGCTTGTAGATGGCGTCTCCTCCTGTGTCATCCCCCGGCTGTGCCTTCCTCAGTGTCTACGCAGTCGCCTCTTCTACTAAAGACATCAGTCAGATTAGGGGCCACCCTAATGACCTCATTTGACTTAATCACCTCTTGAAAGAGCCTATCTCAGGGCCAGCACTGTGGTGTAGCAGGTAAAGCCACTGCCTGCAGTGCCAGCATCCCATATGGGCACCGGTTCGAGTCCCGGCTGCTCCACTTCTGATCCAGCTCTCTGCTGTGGCCTAGGAAAGCAGTAGAAGATGACCCAAGTCCTTGGGCCCCTGCACCCATGTGGGAGACCCAAAAGAAGCTCACCTTATGATCCTTGTCATGAATCCCATGTTACATAATACTAATAGCCCTGCTTTCAAGAAAAACAGTACATATGTGTATGTATGAGATATTTGCATATGAAGCGAATAAGACAAAATGTTAAAAATTGTTAATCTGTTTTTCTTTTTATTTTAAAGCAGAAAAACTGAAACCCTAGCTTTCAAACCCATGGCATCCCACCCTCCAGGTAACAGGTGGGCTCACACAGAGGGGAAGCTGACACACACTCAGTTACCTACATGAATCTGGGCCCTGCTAGGCTGCCAGCCACACAGTAGCTTCACCCCCTGCAGAATTTGCTGCACAGCTAGCCAACCCACAGCATCCACACTCACCCAAGTCCAACCCAAAAGCCATCTAGCTGGTGCCCCTGAGGCCATCACACTGTCAGCCAACCCACAGTGCCCATGTGCATTCAAGCCTAGCCTCACAGCCAGCCAGGCAGTGTCCCTACCCCTCAGAACAGCCCATTGCATGGTTGACCAGGCTACAGTACCCATGTACCTCTGAGCCTTACCCGGGCAGCATCTTTGTCCCCTTGATGGTCCCACCACTCACTCAACCAGCCTGAGGCCTCTACACATGAACCACCACAGCCTTGTAGCCAGCTGGATGCTGACCCCTTCCCTCTGCAAAACTATACCATGCCTCGGGGCCCGCACCGTGGATCACTTGGTTAATCCTCTGCCTGCAGTGCCAGCATCCCATATGGGCGCCAGGTTCTAGTCCCAGTTGCTCCTCTTCCAGTCCAGCTCTCTGCTGTGGCCCGGGAGGGCAGTGGAGGATGGCCCAAGTGCTTGGGCCCTGCACCTGCATGGGAGACCAGGAAGAAGCACCTGGCTCCTGGCTTCAGATTAGCGCAGCACGCCAGCCATGGCAGCTATCTGGGGAATGAACCAATGGAAGGAAGACCTTTCTCCCTGTCTCTCTCTCTCACTAACTCTACCTGTCAAATAAATTTAAAAAAAAAAAAAAGAACCTATACCATGCCTCAACAGCCACAGTCACAGCCTAGGCCACCGATGCAACATCACAGATGAGGATCAGAGCTGAAGAAACTGCACAAAGACCACCTACTGAGCCCACCTAGAATCAACTCAGAACCCACACAGGGAAAAGATTCTGCCTCAAAAATCTCCATCAGATTGAAAAGGTGATTGTTGTACTGGATGCAGAGATATTAACATATAAAATATTATAAACATGGGCTGGTGCTGCGGCTCACTAGGCTAATCCTCTGCCTGCGGCACTAGCACCCCAGGTTCTAGCCCCAGTCGGGGCGCCGGATTCTGTCCCGGTTGCCCCTCTTCCAGGCCAGCTCTCTGCTGTGGCCAGGGAGTACAGTGGAGGATGGCCCAAGTGCCTGGGCCCTGCACCTGCATGGGAGACCAGGAGAAGCACCTGGCTCCTGGCTTCGGATCAGTGCGGTGCGCCGGCCGTAGCGGCCATTTGGGGGGTGAACCAATGGAAGGAAGACCTTTCTCTCTGCCTAACTCTGCCATCGGAAAAAATAATACTATAAACATGAAAAAGCAAAGTGATGTGACACCCCCAAGGCAGTATAATATTCTCCAGTTATAAGCAGCAAAGAAAAGGAAATTCAAGAAAAGCCTGTAAGGGAATTGAAAATGGTGGTCTTTTTTTTTTTTTTTTAAGATTTACTTATCTATTTGAAAGGCACAGTTACAGAGAAGCAGAGGCAGACAGAGAGAGAGGTCTTCCATCCGCTGGTTCACTCCCCTGGTTGCAATGACCAGAGCTGCGCCAATCCGAAGCCAGGAGCCAGGAGCCAGGAGCTTCCTCCAGGTCTCCCACACCAGTGCAGGGGCCCAAGCACTTGGGCCATCTTCTACTGCCTTCCCAGGCCATAGCAGGGAGCTGGGTGGGAAGTGGAGCAGCCAGGACTTGAACCATCTGCCCATATGCAATGCCAGCACTGTAGGCAGCGGCTTCACCTGCTACGCCACAGCACCAGCCCCAAAATGGTGGTCTTAAAGAAGCTCATTGAGAGCCCAGCGCTGTGGCATAGCGGGTAAGGCTGCCTCCTGCAGTGCCATACGGGCACTGGTTCTAGTCCCGGCTGCTCCTCTTCTGATCTGGCTCTCTGCTATGGCCTGGGAAAGCAGCAGAGGATGGCCCAAGTGCTTGGGCCCCTGCCCCCATGTGGGAGACCCGGAAGAAGCTCCTGGCTCCTGGCTTCAGCCTGGCCAAGCCCCAGCTGTTACGGCCATTTGAGGAGCGAAGCAGTAGATAGAGGATCTGTCTCTCTCTCTCTCTCTCTCTCTCTCTCTCTTTCATTCTCTCTCATTCTCCCTCTCCCTCTGTAACTCTTTCAAATAAATAAATACGTGTTTAAAAAAAAAAAAAAAAACAGGGGCCAGCGCCATGGCGCAGTAGGTTAATCCTCCGCCTGTGGCGCTGGTTCTAGTCCCGGCTGCTCCTCTTCCAGTCTAGCTCTCTGCTGTGGCCCGGGAGGGCAGTGGAGGATGGCCCAAGTGCTTGGGCCCTGCACCTGCATGGGAGACCAGGAAAAGCACCTGGCTCCTGCCTTTGGATCAGCGCGGTGCACCGGTCACAGCGCGCTGGCCGCGGCAGCCATTGGAGGGTGAACCAACGGCAAAGGAAGACCTTTCTCTCTCTCTCTCTCTCTCTCAATGTCCACTCTGCCTGTCAAAAAAAAAAAAAAAGACAAGTATTTTGAACTAACCTATTCAGAAGGGGAAAAAAAGAGTGAAAAAGAGCAAACAAAGCCTGCTGATACTACAGGACAACATTAAGTGAACAAATATTTGCATTATGGGTGTTCCGGATGGAGATGAAATGGAGAAAGCACTTTTAACAAAATAAGAGCTGAAAACTTCTGAGGTCCTGGGAGAGCTAAGGACATTCAGATCCGTGAAGTTCAAAGAACCCCAGCTAGACACATCTCAAGGACTGTTCTCCAAGGTACATTATAACGAAGCTGTCAAAAGTGAAAGACAAAAGAAGTCCAAAGTCAGCAAGAGGAAAATGTCCAGGTCACAATGAATTCACGAGAATCCCTAATATACTAACCTCAAACTTCTCAACAGGACAGGAGAGACTGGGATGATAGTCTACCTGGCAAAGCAGTTCTTTAGAAATCAAGGAAAGATAAAGTCTTTGTACCTCCATGTGGCAGACACATCATAAAACTGAGAAAATTCATCACCGTGAGACCAGCTCCACAAGAAATACATAAAGGACTCTAATGCAGCACAGAAACACAAAGGGCCAATAGGCACTATTTTGAACAACTATATTCCAACACACTGGAAAACATAGAAATAAATTTATATGTACCAAAATTGAGCCATGAAGACAGAAAACTGGAATAGATTAATAATGCAGAGTGAGACTGAACCAATAATCAAAAGCCACTCAACAAAGGAAAGCCCAGGACCAGACGGCTTCTCTGCTGAAGTCACTGAACTTTTATGGGAGAAATAACATTAGTTCTTCTCAAACTATTCCAAAGAATTGAAAGAGAGGAAAACTTGGGGCCCGCGCCACGGCGCAGTGGTGCGGTAGGTTAATCCTCTGCCTGTGGCGCCGGCATCCCATATGGGCGCCGGTTCAAGTCTCAGCTGCTTCTCTTCCAATCCAGCTCTCTGCTGTGGCCTGGGAAAGCAGTAAAAGATGGCCCAAGTGCTTGGCTCTCTGAGCCCACATGGAAGACCAGGAAGAAGCACCTGGCTCCTGGCTTCGGATCGGCACAGCTCCAGCCATTACACCATTTAGGGAGTGAACCAACAGAAGGAAGACCTTTCTCTCTGTCTCTCCCTCTCACTGTCTGTAACTCTACCTGGTAAATAAATAAATAAAATCTAAAATAAATAAATTATAAAGAAAGAGAGGAAAACTTTCTACATGCATTCTATGAGGACAGAGTTATCTTGATTCCCAAACCAAAGACACAACAACAAAACTACAAACCGATGTCTCTGATCATAGATGCAAAAATTCTCAACAAAATATTGGCAAATCAACACATTAGAAACAACATATCCAAAAGACCATTCATTGTGATCAAGTATAATTTATATTAGGGATACAGGGATGATTCAATATATACAAATCAATAAATATCACATTAACATAATAAAAGATAAGAACAATGTGATCATCTCTATAGATGCAGAAAAGGCATTTGATAAAATTCAACATCAATTTATAATACAAACTTTAAATAAAATTTATATACGACAAACTCACAGCCAACATCCTATTGAATGGGGAAAAGCTGAAAATATTTCCCCTAAGATATAGGACCAGATAAAGATGTCCACTTTCACTGCTGTTTTCTATATAATACTTGAAGTTTTAGCCAAAGTCATTAGGGAAGGGAGTAAAAGGCATACAATTAGGAAAAAACATCAAATTATCCCTGACTACAGATGACATGAGTCTTTAGAGAGAAAAACCTAAAGACTCCATCAAGAGACCATTGGAATTGATAAAAGAATTATTAAAGTCACAGGATACAAAATCAATAAAACAAAATCTGTAGCATCTTAATACATCAATAACAAACTCACTGAGAAAGAAGTTATAAGAGCAGGGGCCAGCGCTGTGGCGCAGTTGGTTAACGCCCTGGCCTGAAGCACCGGCATTCCATATGGGTACCTGTTCAAGACCCAGCTGCTGCACTTCTAATCCAGCTCTCTGCTGTGGCCTGGGAAAGCAGTGGAAGATGGCCCAAGTCCTTGGGCCCCTGCTCCTGCATAGGAGACCTGGAAGAAGCTCCTGGCTCCTGGCTTCAGATCGGTGCAGCTCCGGCCATTGCAGCCAATTAGGGAGTGAACCAGCAGATGGAAGACTCTCTCTCTCTCTGTGTAACTCTGACTTTCAAATAAATAAATAAATCTTTAAAAAAAAGTTATAAGGGCAATCCCATTCACAGTAGCTACAAAAATAACTTGGAATAAATTTCACTAAGAATGTAAACGATCTTTATAATGAAAACAACAAAATACTAATGAAAGAAATACAAGACACACAAAAAATAATTGGAAGATTTCCTAAGTTCATAGACTGGAAGAATTAATGTTAAAATGTTCACATTCCCCAAAATGATTTACAGATTTAATGGGATCCCCATCTCAGGTTCAAGCAAAATGTAATCTCCCTCTCTTTATAACTGACTTTCAAATAAATTAATAAATTTTTGGTGGGGGGGGGGGAAGAGTCATCAATACCAATGACATTCTTGAGAGAATGAGACAAAATTAACAGGAGGAGATGATTATCAGTAATAACCTTGAACATAAAGTAACCGGTGGCCTGAAGGGCGAATTTGGGACCAGGGCTCAGAGGAGGGACCGCGGCCCAGGGGCCGCCAAGGTGGATACAGATGGCTCAGCCTCCACCCAGGGCGAAGGACGAAGTGAAGAGAAGGGCGGACAGCCCCCGACCCGGGACAGGAGAGGCCACCTAGGCCCTGGAAGAGAAGGAACAGATCCCGCCACGCAAGGAAGGGGAGACGCGTGACCCGCAGGCCGGGGAAGACGCTGGTGCCCTGAGCCCAGGGAGCAGCCAGAGAGCCTTGCCTCCGCACAAGAAGAACCAGCCCTGCCGTGTCTCCCCCTTGGACTGCTCTCCGCCTCCCCCAAGCTGTGTTTCCCCCTCCAACGGCGCCGTCTCAGTCTGCAGTTCTTCCTCTATATGGAGACCCTCCTCACTGCTGCTCCTTCCGGGACGGTTTAGCCCCAGCCCTCACCTCCTCCAGCTGCACCTGACGCAAGCTCTTTTCCTCCCAGAAGGTATCCGTGGGTTCCTTCTTCTGCTCTGTGGCTTCCCCTGCCACTGAAGATCTCAGGTTCAAGGCAAAATCAAACTCCTTAGAATGTCATGTTCTTTTTTTTTTTTTTTAAGATTTATTTTATTTATTTGAAAGACAGAGTTACAGAGAGAGGTAGAGGCAGAGAGAGAGAGGTCTTCCAACGCTGGTTCACTCCCCAGATGGCTGCAACGGCCGGAGCTGCACCGATTCGAAGCCAGGAGCCAGGAGCTTCTTCCAAGTCTCCCATGTGGATGCAGGGCCCAAGGACTTGGGCCATCTTCCATTGCTTTCTCAGGCCACAGCAAAGAGCTGGATGGGAAGTGGAGCAGCCAGGACTAGAACCGGCGGCCATATGGGATGCCAGCGCATCAGGCAGGGCTTTAACCCAATTGGGTCACAGCACCGGCCCCAGAATGTCATGTTCTGTAGTAGAACTTTGTATGTTTCATACACTTTCCACTTGAAAAAAACAAATAAAAGAGGCTAACTGGACAAAGGCCCAACTGTATTCTGTCTATGAGCCATCCTGGGCTGGCATTGTGGCATGGCAGGTAAAGCCACTGCCTGCTAACCAGCATACTATATGGTCACAGGGTTGGTGTCCCGGCTGCTCCACTGCCTATCCAGCTCCCTGCTAATGGCCTGGGAAAAGCAGCAGAAGATGGCTCAAGTGTTTGGGCCTCTGCACCCACGTGGGAGACTGGGCTGAAGCTCCTGGCTTCAACCTGGCCCAGCTTTGGCCATTGCAGCAATCTGGCAAGTGAGCCATTGGATGAAAGATTTTTCTCTCTCCATCTCTCCCTCTCTCTATAACACCAACTTTCTTTTTTTAATGAGTTGGATTTTCCTTACCTTATTTTTTTAAAGATTTATTTATTTATTTGCAAGTAGGAATTAGAGAGAGAGAGAGAGGGACTTCCATCTGATAGTTCACTCCCCAATTGGCCACAACAGCCAGAGCTGCATCAATCCGAAGCCAGGAGCCAGGAGCTTCTTCCAGGTCCCCTCCCCCACATGGGTGCAGGGGCCCAAGGACTTGGGCCATCTTCTATTGCTTTCCCAGGCCATAGCAGAGAGCTGGATTGGAACTGGAGCAGCCGGGACTTGAACCATCTGCCCATAAGGGATGCTGGCGCTTCAGGTCAAGTGTCAATCCATTGTGCTTATTTTGGTGCTAAAATTTTTGCAACCTATGCATAGTATTTTCTTTTTTTAAGAATTTTTATTTGGGGACCAGCATTGTGGCGTAGCACGTAAGGCTGCTACCTGCAATATTGGCATCCCATATGGGCACTGGTTGGTGTCCCGGCTGCTCTATTTTCTATCCAGCTCCTTGCTGCTGGCCTGGGAAAAGCAGCAAAAGATGGCCCAAGAGCTTGGGCTCCTGCCACCGATGCGGGAGACCCGGAAGAAGCTCCTAGCTCCCGGCTTTGGTCTGGCTCAGTGCTGGCCTTAGTAGCCATCTGGGGAGTGAGCCTATGGCTGGAAGACCTCTCTGACTCTCCTTGTCTCTCTCTGTAATTCTGACTTCTAAATAAATACATAACCCATTTAAAAAAAAAAAGAATATTTATTTTTATTTTTTAATGGAAAGAAGGGCAGAGACAGAGATCTTTCATTTTCACTCCCCAAGTACCTACAACACCCAAGTCTCTTCCAGGCCAAAACCAGGAGCAAGGAATTTTGTCCTGTTCTCTCTGATGGATGGCAGGGACACAGTACTGAGCCATCACCTGCTGCCTCCCAGAGTGCGCTTAAGGAAGCCGGAACCGGAGGTAGAGCTGGCACTCAGACCATGGCACTGTGATATGGGACACACGTATCCCAGCAGGGGTCTCAACTCCTGGGCCAAATGACTGCCCCTGTCTTTTTCTCAATATGCATTTTCCATGAACTTTTGAAGACCTTCCTGGATTTTTAGCTCTAAAGCAAGAGATAGACTCACCACAGTAACAGGAGGGAACTTCGGCACCCTGCTTTCATCAGTGAGGAGATCAAGCAGACCGAAAATCAATAAAACTGGAGGTAAACAATACTACAGACCGAGCTGCACTCTCTTTTGTAACTCCACAGGAGTACCGCACACCGCCTACTTACGTAACTCACAGTCCTGGGGTTTCCAGGGCATGGTGCTCGCTTTGGCGCCCTTCTTGTAAGAGTCTGCGCTATATCGCGTCACAGCAGGTAGCAAAGGTGGGGGCACACGCAGGGGTCCAGTCAGCACTTGACTCAGGAAGAGAGGGGACTGGGGCCCCACAATTGCCTTCAAGGATACACCCCCAGTGACCTAAAAATGTCCCCATTAGGCTCCACCTCTTAAAGGGCCTCAGCACTTTCCAAAACCATGACTGTAGGGACCAGGCCTGTAATCACAGAGATTTCGGGGACCCTCACATCATATACAAACCACAGTATTCCATCCCTGGCCCCCAAGTGCTTACAGCCATATCCCAGTGCAAAACACATTCATCCCATCCCCCGTAATCGAGCACTCTTAACTGTCCAAATATTGCTTCATTTCTTACTTTTTTATTCATTTTTATTTAAAGAAAGAGATACTTGGGGAGGAGATAGAGAAATCTCCTATCCCAATGGCCACAACAGCCAAGTCTGGACCAGGCCAAAGCCAGGAGCCAGGAGCTTCCTCCAGGTCTCACACATGGGTGCAGGGGCCCAAGCACTTGGGCCATCTGCTGCTGCTTTCCTAGGTGCATTAGCAGGGAGCTGGATTGGAAGTGGAGCAGCCAGGACTCAAACTGGTGTCCATGTGAGTGTCACAGGTGACCGCTTTTACCCACTACGCCACAATGCTGCCCCTCCTCCTAATATCGCTTTAAAATTCAAAGTCCAAAAATCCCATCTGAGACTGAAGGCATACTTATTCAGCTGTCAGTCCCTTTAGAATAAAGAAATAAGTTACAGGGTCAGCGCTGTGGTGTGGAAGGCTAAGCCTCTGCCCGCAGTGCCGGCATCCCATATGGGCACTGATTCGAGTCCTGGCTGCTCCAGGTCCCTGGTCCAGCTTACTGCTAATAGGTTTGGAAAGCAGCAGAAGATAGCCTAAGTACATGGGCCCCCTGCACCCACATGAGACACCCAGAAGAAACTCCTGGCTCCCGTCTGGCCCAGCCCTGGTCATTGTGGTCATTTGGGAAGTGAACAAATGGACGGAAGATTTTTCTTTTCTCCATTTCTTTTCTTTTTTTTTTTTCTTTCTTTCTTCTTTCTTCTGTCTCTCTCTCCTCTCTCTGTATCTTTGCCTTTCAAATAAATACATAACTTTTAAAAAATGTACATACATCTAAGACAATGGTGGAACGGGCACAGGGGAAACATTCCTATTTCACAAAAAAGAAAGAAACAAGTAGGAAAGAAGAATCAACCCAAAGCAAGAGCAAAACCCTGAAGGGCAAACTATTAAAGCTCCAAGTCCCACACCGTGGGCATGCTTCAGTGGGGGGTGGGTCCTTAAGGGCTTGGGCAGCCCCACCCGTAGCTCATTGCCAGGAGCTGCCACCTTGGTGCTGTCTCAGGCCCACTTTGCTCCCTCCCTGCTGCCTCTCCCAGCAGGCACTGCAGATGCTGTTCTCTACCTCCCTTGGGTCTCCACCTGGGCGTTCCTTCCACAACTTTCTTTCTTTTTCTTTTTTTGGACAGGCAGAGTGGACAGTAGAGGGAGACAGAGAGAAAGGTCTTCCTTTTTGCTGTTGGTTCACCCTCCAATGGCCGCCGCGGTAGGCGCGCTGCGGCTGGCGCACCGTGCTGTTCCGATGGCAGGAGCCAGGGGCTTATCCTGGTCTCCCATGGGGTGCAGCACCCAAGCACTTGGGCCATCCTCCACTGCACTCCCTGGCCACAGCAGAAAGCTGGCCTGAAAGAGGGGCAACCAGGACAGGATCGGTGCCCCGACCGGGACTAGAACCCGGTGTGCCAGCGCCGCAAGGCGGAGGATTAGCCTGTTAAGCCACGGCGTCGGCCCCACAACTTTCTTTAGTAGGTATCACCCCATCAGGGGCCCCAGGCAGGACCCTGACCCTGCAACACAGCTTCTCCTGCTCTCCCAGACCCTCCTTTGGGTCTCGGAAGCCGCCAGGAGCCCATGACTCCTGCATTCTGAAGGTGAACAAAATCAGCAGCGACTCCAATGCCAAGGTCTGTTTCCAGCAGGAGCTGCAGCCGGGCCTGCAGCCTCAGCGCACGCCCCCGGCAGGCGGGAATCTCAGGGCGATCCTGAACACCAGGGTGATAGGCTCCTCCCGGAATCAGCTCTTTCCTGGAAGACTTCTGAGACGCCCTCAAGGCGTCTTCCCTATTTGTCCCGATGCAAAGCACATGGCTGCTTCCGCATGAAAATCTCTTTAGCAAGTGGTCACTCAGTAGCGCCCTCCTGGCTCTAACAAACATGGTTTTCTGATAGGCTGTGAATTTCCTAAATCTTTCCACTTTTTTTCTGTTTGGTCATTGCATACTGAATAAAAGCAGCCAGGGGCCATGCTGTGGTCTACTAGGTTATGCCTCCGCCTGCAGTGCTGTCATCCAATACGGCACCAGTTCAAGTCCCAGCTGCTCCACTTACCATCTAGCTCCATGCTAATGGTCTGGGAAAACAGCGGATGATGTCCCAAGTGCTTGGGCCCCTGCACCCATGTGGGAGACCCAGAAGAAGCTCCGGGCTCCTGGCTTCTTCAATCTGGCCCAGCTGCGGCCTTTGCAGCCATTTGGAGAGTGAGCCAGCAGACTGAAGGCCTCTCTCTCTCTGTCTCTCCCTCTCTCTGTCTGTAACTCTGCCTCTCAAATAAATACATCTTAAAAAAAAAAAAAAAAAGCTGGCACCGCGGCTCACTAGGCTAATCCTCCACCTTGCGGCGCCGGCACACTGGGTTCTAGTCCCGGTCGGGGCACCGATCCTGTCCCGGTTGTCCCTCTTCCAGGCTAGCTCTATGCTGTGGCCCCAGAGGGCAGTGGAGGATGGCCCAAGTGCTTGGGCCCTGCACCCCATGGGAGACCAGGAGAAGCACCTGGCTCCTGCCATCGGATCAGCGCGGTGCACCGGCCGCAGCGCGCCTACCGTGGTGGCCACTGGAGGGTGAACCAACGGCAAAAGGAAGACCTTTCTCTCTGTCTCTCTCTCACTGTCCACTCTGCCTGTCAAAAATTAAAAAAAAAAAAAAAAGCGACTGAAATACCTATGCCAAACAAGCCTTTAAGTTCGGTTTTCCACAAAGTCTTCAGGCATGGACACAGAGCATTCAGGTTCTTGGTCACAGTGTAACAAGGGAGGTTTTTAGGACCCTCAGTTCCAGCTGAAACCTCACTAGCACAACCTACACAGTCCACAGTTCTATCAGCATTCTGGTCTTTTTCTGAGCCCTCATGATGCTCCACTTACAACATTCTAGGCTTTTCCTAGCCTGCTCCTCCAAACTCTTTCAACCTCTTTCTGTAAACCAGTTCCAAAGGCTCCTCCACATCTCCAGATATAATTATAGTAGTGACCCCATTCCTCTGTATCAATTTTTGGCATCACTATAATCAAACGCTTAACACAGGTGTAAGGAGCAGAAATTAAACAGCTTCACCATTATATTAACAAGAAGTAAGCAAGAGCTAAGCTGACTGCAGGAGATCTGCATGGACCAGATAAGAACCATCTATGGCCCGCACACACACTCCTTGGGAGCTTATCCGCCCTACGCTGACCACCAAGCGTATATAAACTGCAGACCAAAGAGGCCCAGAGAGACTCTCTGAACAGACTCTCTTGAGAGTGACAGAGTAAAAGCTCCGGGTTGACCCATTGGGTTCACCCATTCTTCTCTGACCAAAATAGAATAAAATAGAAATCAACAACAAGAACTATGAAAATTATATATATACATGGAAATTAAATATGCTTATGGATGACCAATAGGTAAACAAATAAATTGAAAGAAAAACTTAAAAATTCTTTGAAACAAGTGAAACTACAAACAGTACACATCAACACCTGTGGGATACTTATAGCAATAAACAACTACATCAAAAAGCAGCAAGGTGGGGCTGGCACTGTGGCGTAGGAGGTAAAGCCACTGCCTGCAGTGCCAGCATCCCAGATGGGCACCGGTTCTAGTCCCGGCTGCTCCACTTCTGATCCAGCTCACTGCTGTGGGAAAGCAGGAAAAGATGGCCCAAATCTTGGGCCCCTGTACCTGCATGGGAGACCCAGAAGAAGCTCCTGGCTCCTGGCTTCAGATCAGCACAGCTCTGGCCATTGAGACTACTTGGGGAGTGAACCAACAGATGGAAGACACCTCTACCTCTCTCTCCCTCTCCCTCTCCCTCTCCCTCTCCCTCTCCCTCTCCCTCTGCTTCTCTGTAATTGTCTTTCAAATAAATAAATAAATCTTTTTAAAAAAAAGTAGAAAGTTTCCAAATAAACAGCCCAACAATATAACTCAAGGAGCCAGGAAAGCAAGAATGAATCAAACCCAAACTTAGTAGAAGGGAAGAAGTAATAAAGATTAGAGCAGAAATAAACCAAATTGGGACCAAAACAGCATGCAGGGGCAGGCATTAGGCATAGGGGTTAAGAAGCCACTTAGGAGGTCCGCATCCCACGTCAGAGTGCCTGGGTTCAAGTCCTGGCTCTGCTTCCAGTTCCAGCTTCCTGCTATTGCACACCCCAGGTGACAGCAGCTGACCATTCAAATACTTGGGTCCCTGCCACCCATTTGAGAGACGCAGATTGAGCTTCAGGCTCCTGGCTTCTATCTGGCCCATCCCCAGCTGTTGCAGGCATTTGGGGAGTGAACCAGCAGATTGGAAATCTCTCTCTCCCTTTCAAATAAAAGAAACTAAACAAAACATTTTCCAGAAAGATTATACACCGTGATAACACGGATTTAGTACAATGATGCAAAGATGCTCCAATGCACATAAATCCATAAATGTGATACATCGGCAGAGTAAAGGACAAAAACCATAAGATTATCTCAATGGACAAAAAAACACATTTGATACAGACCAACATTCATGCACGATAACTTTTTATAATAAACTTCTTTTCATTCCATTTTTTCGTGAACTTTTAAAAAAACTTTTATTTATTTGAAGGGCAAAGTTACAGAGAGACAAAGAAAGATCTTCCATCCACTGGTTCACTCTGCAAATGGCTGCAACAGCCAAAGCCAGGAGCCTGGAAGTCCATCTACGTCTCTCATGTGTGTGGCAGGGGCCCAAGCACCTGGGCCATCTTCCACTGCTTTCCCAAGGAGCTGGATCAGAAGAAGAGCAGCTGGTACTCAAACCAGTGCTCATATGGGATGCTGGCATGTACCACAATGCTGGGCCCTAAAAGTAACTCACAAAAATCAGTTATTGGAAGAACATACTTCAATACCATTAAGGCCACATATGACAAACTCTGTACAGATATCATCGTACTGAATGAGGAAAAATTAAAGCATTTCCTTTAAGACTTGGAACAAAACTAGGATGCCTACTTTCATCACTTGTATTAGCATGGTACTGGAAGTCCTAGCCAGCGCAATTGACAAAGGAAACAAATACAGGGCATCCAAGAACATATATATATATATATATATATATATATATATATATATATATGGTTTGTGGCATAGTGGGTTAAGCCCCTGCCTGTGACGCCAGCATCCCACATGGACACTAGTTGAAGTCCTGGCTGCTCCACTTCCAATCCAACTCCCTGCTAATGCATCTGGGAAAGCAGCAGAATATGGCCCAAGTGCTTGGGCCCCTGCACCCACATGAGAGACCCAGAAGAAGCTCCTGGCTCCTGGCTTTAATCTGGTCCAGCCCTGGCCATTGCAGCCATTTGAGGTATGAACAAGCAGCTGAAAGATCTCTCTCTTTCTTCCTCTCTCCTCTCCCCCCCCCCACTTCCTTCTAACTCTGCTTTTCTATCAATCAATAAATCCTTTTTTGAAATCAATATACAAAAATCAGTATTATTTCTATATATTCACAGTTAACAAGCAGAAAAATAAATCAAGAAAACATCGCATTTATAATAGCTACAAACATGTATTTAGGTAGGGGTACAGGCATTGTGGAACAGCAGGTTATGCCACCACTTGGGATACCCACATTGGAACGCCTGGTTTGAGTCCCGGCTACTCCACACTTCCAATCCAACCTCTTGCGAATGCACCTGTGAGGCAGCAGATGATGGCCTAAGTGACTTGGTTCCAACAGCCCACATGCAAGACCCAGACGGAGTTCCTTGCTCCTGGCCTCAGCCTGACTGCCCCAGCTGTTGCAGGCTTTTGGAGAGTGAACTAGTGGATGGAAGACACTACTCTTTTTCTGTCTCTCCATCCCTGGGTGTCACTCTGCCTTTCAAATAAATAAAATCTTTTTTTTTTTTTTTTTTTTTTTGACAGGCAGAGTGGACAGTGAGAGAGAGAGAGACTTCCTTTTTTGCCGTTGGTTCACCCTCCAATGGCCGCCGTGGCCGGCGCACTGTGTTGATTCGAAGCCAGGAGCCAGGTGCTTCTCCTGGTCTCCCATGGGGTGCAGGGCCCAAGCACTTGGGCCATCCTCCACTACACTTCCGGGCCACAGCAGAGAGCTGGACTGGAAGAGGGGCAACCGGGACAGAATCCGGTGCCCCGACTGGGACTAGAACCTGGGGTACCGGCGCCGCTAGGCAGAGGATTAGCCTATTGAGCCTCAGCACCGGCCTAAATAAAATCTTTTTAAAAATAAGAATATATATGAGAACATATTTAACTAAGGAAGTGAAAGAACTCTACAATAAAAATATAAAATACAGATGAAAGTGAAGATGACAAAATTAAAAAAAAAAATGGGATGACACCCCATGTTCATGGACTAGAAAATCAATACTGCTAAAATATCCATACTAACCAAAATGATTGATAGCCTCAATGCAATCATTATCAAAATATCAATGATATTCTTCACAGAAATAGAGAAAAAAATACTCAAATTTGAACTGAACTACTTGTTAAGGCTCTGAATAGCCAAAGCAATCTTAAATAAACAGAACAAAGCCAGAGACGTCACACTACCTGACTTCAAAACATTCTCCAAAACTACCAGAACACAAATGGTGTGGTGCCGGCATAAGAACAGACGCAGAGACCAATGGAGCAGTATAGAGAACCCAGAACAAATCCAGGTGTTTACAGCCAGCTGAGTGCTAACAGAGACACCCAGAACCCACACTGGACAAAGGACAGCCAGTTCAATACGTAGTGCCGAAAAAACTGGACATTCATTTGCAGAAGAACAAACTAGACCCTCCCTAAAATGAAGGCTGAGGCACAGGGGTGGGGAAGGGGCAGCTTTCAGGGGTCTTGAGCAGAGAAGCCACGGAGAGGGAGGGGTTGCGTCCCAGTGGTCCCCCCACCCTGGGCCGCTGGGCCCCTGAGGCCCTGCTCTCCAGCAGCCCCACTCTTTCAGATCACAGCCTGGGGGCTGGGCGTTTGCTGACGGAGGGGCCAGTGTGGAGGAAGGCTGGGACCCAGCGTCCCTGCAGGGCTGAGGCCAGGCAGGTGTCTGCCTTGGCCAGGTGTGTCCCAGGCTGAGGACCTGCAGGAGGGGCTGGCCTGTGAATGGGGAACCGTCCTTCTACACCGCCAATCGAGGGCCCCCGTGAGCCTGGGCTTGGAGCCCCAGAAACCAGCTTAGGTCCCACGTCTGCTTCTCCTGCTGCTGCGCCTGTGTGGGCTGCCCCTAGTGGGCGCACTCCCCAGCAGGCCAAGCAGGCCCTGGCGCTTTGGGAATGGGAATCAGCGAAGAACCAGCAGGGGTGAGAGACAGAGGATGTCACCCAACAAAACAGTTTGGGAGGTTGCAAGGGGGAGGAGGCTTAGGGAGGAAGGGAGGGCTGACCTGGGCGGGTTCTTGGGCCGGTCCTAGCCTGTCCAAGGCGAGACAGAGCAGGGCCTTCCCTGGGCTGCAGTATCCCAGGGTGTCAGGAAAGCTAGGGACGATGGTTATCTGAAGTTCTCCATGGATGGCTCTCACAGCCGGCGCCCTCACTGGGGGCTAAGGCGTTAGTAAAATGGTACCGTCTTCTCTGGGGCGCCATCTTAGGCTCTGGCCCCATTGCTATTTTGTACAAAAAGCTTCACTCCTACACCCAGCCTGGCTTACTAGAAGTCAGGTGACCAAATGGCCCAACCACAAGCCTCAGCTCCACCCCCGCCCTAATGGGATTCGCTGCTCCCACCGCCTTCCCTCTGCAAAGCTAAGACCTGTTCTCCCAGTCCAGGCCGCTGTTCTCTCCTGCATGGCCAGGCAGCCTGGCGGGTTCCCCCCACCTGACAATAAACCTTTTCCCTTACTCTGGTGTTCGGTGTGTTTTGTGAGGACCTATCAAAGGGGTTGGGTGCTGGAGCAGGAGGAGGAGCGAGCCAGTGACCTGGGCGTAGCAGAGAGGAGCTGGGCAGTGGAGGGTAAGCCCAGGAATCGCCACGGACAGCCGGGAAGAGGGTGTGTTGGCACTGAAAGGTGCTAATTAGATGCACCTGCTGCCACAGGGGGTATAGCTCAGGGGTAGAGCATTTGACTGCAGATCAAGAGGTCCCTGGTTCAAATCCAGGTGCCCCCTGCCAGCTCGTGGTGGCCCAGATTCTTGTCATCACCACAGCCTTTTGTTCTGTTTCCTTCCACTGCCTTCTGAAGCCAGCTCCCAGGGCTCACCTGTAACAGTGAAGGACACAGCAGATGGGAGGCCTGTCATCCACAAACCAGTGCCCAGAGCTCAACGAAGGCCCCGTTTGCAGGCAGTGTCTCTGAGGCTGCCCCCGTGTCACCTGGAGTCCTGTCTCCTCTCTTCCGCCTGTCACTTCCAGCACTGGTGGCGACCAGGATCCCAGGAGCTTAGCTTGGCTGCTTCCACTTCTGTTTCCGGACAGGGGGCAGTGTGTCCATGAAAATCCCCAATGCAGAAATGCGGCCCTTGCCGTGCTGTGTAGAATCCGCAGGTTCTGTCCAGAGAGCCCCCACCCCAGCAGACACACTGACCCGAAGTGACTGCACACTCAGAGAATCCCAGTCCAGCCCAGCCCACATCGTCCATCGTCAGGAGAGCCAGAACCTCTCCTCCCAGCGGTGTCTTCCTCCGCGTGTGCCTTCAGGGATGTGAAGTGGCCCCTGCAGGGCAGTACAGATACCACCAGCGACAGCCAGATTCCGAGAAAATGTGGTTGCTCGCGGCAATGCCTGTCCAGGTCACTGCAGGGCAATACTTCCCCACGCCACTGCGGCTGACTCCAATTTCTTCTGCAGCTATTATCTATTTAAAAGTCTAGGGGCTGGTACTATGGAACAGCAGGTTAAAGCTCCAGTCTGCAGTGTCAGCATCCCAGATGGGCGCCAGTTCGAGACCCGGCTGCTCCTCTTCCCATCCAGCTCTCTGCTATGGCCTGGGAAAGCAGTAGAAGATGGCCCAAGTCCTTGGATCCCTGCAACCGCGTGGAAGACCCAGATGAAGCTCCTGGCTTCGGACTGGTCCAGTCTTAGCCATTGTGACCACTTGAGGAGTGAACCAGTAGATGGAAGATCTCTCCTCTCTCTCTCTCTTTTGCTCCCCACTCTTTCAAATAAGGAAATAGACCTTTGGAAAAAAAAAACACTAAATAACAACTTCAAAGAATAACAACTGATACATGTATTAAAACATTACATGGTACCCATAAATATGTAAAATTTTTATATACCAGGTTTTTTTTTTTTTAATTTAAAAAAGAGTAAGAAAGAGCACCTGGAAATTTATAATAAGACAAAAGAAATTTAAAATTCAATAGGAGGGACATTAGCCTAGTGGTTAAGACAGTGATAAAGGTGCCTGCATCCCACAATAGAGTCATGGGTTTGAGTGTGAGCTCTAACTCCCAATTCTAGCTTCCTGGTGAGACAGATCCTGGGGGCAGTGGCGATGGTTTTCCCACATGGAAGACCTGGATTGAATTCTTGACTCCTGACTCCAGCTTCAGCCCAGCTTCAGCCCAGCTCCCTGGCAATTGCAGGCATTTTGGGAATGAACCAGTGTAGAGTAAACCAGTGGATGGGCCCTCTCTACTGCTCTCTCAAATTAAAAAATATATATAAATAAAATTTTTAATAAAAGGATTAAGAAAAACCTCATCTAGAAATTAGAATAGAAAGACAATGAGAATGATGACAAGAGAAAACATATTTAAAAACAGGAGGATTGATTTAGAATGCTCAATGTCCAGGGCAGCGACGGCACAGAGAGGAAAGCTGCTGCCTGCACCTATGGGTGCTGGTTTGTGTCTCAGTTCTTCCACTTCTGATCCAGCTCCCTCCTGATGGCCTGGGAAAACAGCAGAAGATGCCCCAAGTACTTGGCCCCTGCACCCATGTGGGAGACCCAGAAGAAGCTCAAGGTTTCAGATTGGCCCAGCTCCAACCTCTGTGGCCATTTTGGGAGTGAACCAGCAGATGGAAGATCTCTCTCTCTCTCTCTCTCTCTCTCTCTCTCTCTCTCTGAAACTTTACCTTCATCCATAAATAGCCACAGATGGGAAGAGGGTGTGTTGGCATTAAAAGGTGCTAATTAGATGCACCTGCTGCCACAGGGGGTATAGCTCAGGGGTAGAGCATTTGACTGCAGATCAAGAGGTCCCTGGTTCAAATCCAGGTGCCCCCTACCAGCTCCTGGTGGCTCATACTCTTGTCACCATGATGTTTTGTTGTGTTTGTGAGCAGTGTCTGTGAGGCCGCCCCCATGTCAGAGAGTTGAGTTTGATTCCTGGCTCTGGCTCCTGACACCAGCTAAAAATCAATTAAATAAGTAAATACAAACAGAAGAAAAGAATTTTGGTCTTGGACAAGCCTCAGTCTTCCCCATAATCCAACAGACACAGACACACTCTTCTTCATTGTCTCTCAACTCAGTATTCAGTGTTTGTATAATGATGAGTATTTGTACTATAGCCAAGCCTTATAGTATCCTCTGATTAGACGTTCCTTCATGTACAGTGTGTTTGTATTCATGATATGCTACATTTATTCATCTGAAAGGCAGAGTTAAAGAGAGGGAGGGTTGTCGGGGCACCGGATTCTGTCCCGGTTGCCCCTCTTCCAGGCCAGCTCTCTGCTGTGGCCCAGGAGTGCAGTGAAGGATGGCCCAAGTGCTTGGGCCCTGCACCCCATGGGAGACCAGGATAGGCACCTGGCTTCTGCCATCGGATCAGTGCGGTGCGCTGGCCACAGCGCGCCGGCCACGGCGGCCAATGGAGGGTGAACCCACAGCAAAGGAAGACCTTTCTCTCTGTCGCTCTCTCTCACTGTCCACTCTGCCTGTCAAAAAAAAAAAAAAAAAAAAAAAGAGAGAGAGAGGGAGACAGAGAGATCTTCCATCTGCTGGTTCACTCCGCAGATGGGCGCAATGGCAGAAGCCAGGAGCCAGGGGCTTCCTCCATGTCTCCCATATGGGTGCAGGGGCTGTTCTCCATTGCTTTCCTAGGCTCATAGCAGGGAGCTGTATCAGAAGCGGAGGAACAGGCGCCTATATGGGATGCCAGAGCTGCAGGTGATGGCTTGATCTGCAGCATCATAGCACCAGCCCACAGTTGCCACTTTAGGTGAATAATTTAGGGTAATGAGTGCACTCACATTGTTGTGCACCCATCACCACAGCCTACTCTCAGAACTTTTTCTTCTTCCAAAATGGAAACTATCCCAGCATTCTGTTTTCTGTCTGAGTTTGGCGAGTCAAGGAACCTCATGGAAGTTGAGCCATATAGTGGATGTCCTTGGTGGCTGACTTATTTCACTTAGTATGACTCTTGGATGTTCTTCCTTTTCAAGGCTGAGTAATATTCCACTGTATGGATATAAAATGCAAACATTTTAAAGCACTTACACCTACTGGTTTAATACCAAAAAAACTTCTTAGGAATTATTGTGGGTATTTTCACTTAAGAATTGGAGAAAAGAGAGGAACCCATATATTCTTGGCAAAATTTGGGAGAACTAAAAATAATGTCAAGGGGCCAGTGTTGCAACATAGTGGGTAAAGCAATGCCAGCGACCCATATGGGTACAGGTTCTAGTCCCAGCTGCTCCACTTCCAATACAGCTCCCTGCCAATGACCTGGGAAAAGCAATGGAAGATGGTCCAAGTGTTTGGGCCCTTGTCATCATGGGGGAGACCTGGATGAAGCTCCTGGCTTTGGCCTGGCTCTTCCTTGGCTGTTGTGGTCATCTGGGGAGTGAAAGAGCAAATGAAAGGTCTGTCTCTCTCTCTCTGTAACCCTGACTTTCAAATAAATAAATATTTTTTTAAAAAGTAACATCAATGGCATTGCTTGCTTTTCTTGTATCAAAGCAGGGTTGCTTGAACAACTGTTTTCTATTGGCTCCACAGGTACCAAGGAGAACAGACGCAGTGGATTGTGGGGACAAAGGAAGGCCTGTGGTGAAGACAGAGCTACCTGAGGAGCATGGGAGGGTCAGCAAATCAAAAGGGCTATTAGCTTGTAAGTTCTCGCACACTGTGAGGCAACAGCTCGCCTCTCTGCGCTCCCAGTTTACAGTGAAAACAAGTTACCTCTCCCACCCTTCCCATATATCAGGAACAAGCCAGACAGGGCAAACAAGATCACAAATCAGGTCCTTTGATGGGTTTTGTCCCCACTTGGAAATTGATTGTCAGGTTTTTTTTTTTTTTCTCCCAGAATTGTGCTTAACCCCCCCACCACCACCAACCCCTTCTAGTTTTCCGTCTCTTGGAGCGCCCCCTTCTGGCCACTTCCACAGGAAGCCTCTGACTTAAATAAATCTTGCCTTGCCACCTTCTCTGTGTGGGAACTCTTCTTCCACGTGAGACAAAGAACTGGGGTAATCGTTCACCACTGCCGTTTCACCTGTAACAATATGAATTTATTATTTAACAATGCCTGGGGCTGGCACCGTGGCATAGGGTTAAACCTCTGCCTGCAAGTGCCGGCATCCCACATGGGTGCTGCTTCAGGTCTGGGACGGCTGCTCCACTTCCAATCCAGCTTCCTGCTAATGTGCCTGGGAAAGCAGCAGAAGATGGCCCAAGTCCTTGGGCCCTGCACCCACATAGGAGACCTGGATGGAGTTTCAGGCTCCTGTCACCTGGCTCAGCCTCAGCTGTTGTGGCCATTTGGGGAGCAAAGCAGCTGGTGGAAGATCTCTGTCTCTCCTTCTCTCTCTCTTTCTCTGCATTTCAAATAAATAAATAAGTCTTTTTTTTTTTTTAATGCACCACCTTTCTTTTTTTAAGAATATTTTATTTGGGGGCCATCACTGTGGCGCAGTGGGTTAACGCCCTGGCCTGAAGCGCAGACATCCCATATGGGCGCCGGTTCCAGACCTAGCTACTCCACTTCCCACCCAGCTCTCTGCTATGGCCCAGGAAAGCAGTGGAAGATGGCCCAAGTCCTTGGGCCCCTGCACCCACGTGGGAGACCCGGAAGAAGCTCCTGGCTCCTGGCTTTGGATCGGCTCAGCTCCGGCCGTTGTGGCCATTTGGGGAGTGAACCAGTGGATGGAAAACCTTTCTCTCTGCCTCTCCTCTCTCTGTGTAACTCTGACTTTCAAATACATAAATAAATCTTTTTTTTTTAAAAAAAGAATATTTTATTTATTTATTTGAGAGGTGGAGTTACAGACAGAGAGAAGGAGAGACAGAGAGAAAGGTTTTCCATCCACTGGTTCTCTCCCCAAATGGCCACAATAGCTGGAGCTGGGTTGATCCGAAGCCAGAGGCCAGGAGCTTCTTCCAGGTCTCCCACGTGGGTGCAGGGGCCCAAGCGCTTGGGCCATCTTCTACTGCTTTCCCAGGCCATAGCAGAGAGCTGGATGGGAAGAGGAACAGCTGGGTCTTGAACTGGCACCCATATGGGATGCCGGTGCTTAAGGCCAGGGCATTAACCTGCTGTGCCACTGTGCCGGCCCCAATAAATAAATCTTTAAAAAATAAATACAAGCCAGTTCCTGTGGGTTCATATCTATTTTCTTGGGTTTTGTATTCGTCTATTTGGCATCCATTCTCTGACGTGTTGTACGGGGAAACAGCGAGGACAATGTAGGCAACCTCAGTTCTTATCTCACAGAGAAGAATTTCCACCTGAAAGCAAGATTTATTTAAGGCAGAAATCTCCTGTCGCAGCGTCAGGAGGGAGGCTCCAAGAGAGGAAGACCCCAGATGCTTGTCAACGCCGAGTCTTTTAGGCACAATTCGGGGAGCAGAATAACAGCTAGCAGTCAATCAGAGGGCGGGACAAGACACTTCAGAGGGCCAGAACTGTAATCCTGTCTAGCCCGCTCGTGATTAAAAAAAAAAAAAAAAAAAAAAAAAAGACACCGAAGGGTGGGATAGGTAACTTTTTATAAAACTAGAGACTCAGAGGGTGGGGCTGGCCCTCTGTCTTGCCGAGGCGGCTTCTGGAGAGAAGCAAACATTTTACAGCCCCAACAAGGACCTGACCTAACAGTCGACTGCCCATCTCACTCACCACAGTGTCACTGGAGGCAACGGGCTTCCCCGTAAGAAATCACAGTTCACAGACAAAGGCGGGCGTAGTACAGCAGAGTTACTGAAATACGTTCCCAGGGAGGAACGGGTCAGTGGAGCTAGCACGTGGCACCTTTCTTCCTGGTTTGTGGCTCTTCCCTTAAAGCCCCATAGGCGTGGACTGGTGATGTGGCCTTGAGGTTCACTGGGACAGGAGGCAGCTGGATCAGAGGTCCTGGTCTTACAGCAAGAAAAGAACCTCAGCTGTGAGACAGAGCAGCAGAAAGCGGGAACACAGGAGAGAAGTAGCGCCCACAGTGCTTGAGACTGGAGCTTGGGCCCCCCCCTTTCTCCTCCCTGCCTCCCTCCGCTGGGTGTGGGATTCAGACTTTCCTCCCAGGACTTTATCACAATGTTACTGACCCAGCAGACCCCTTGGCAAAGGGTGGGGAACACTTCCTTAAGCCGCCCCTGGGGGAGGGTTGGGCCCCATCTGACAAGGTCATGGGACCTGGGTAAGATTCTCAAGGTGAACATGCTGGTCTGTTTCCAGGGCTTCTACATTTCTCCCTCACTCAACCCCATGAAATTCCCAGTTTTGTTCTAAGCTCCTCTTGCACACATAGGCTAATGTCTGCCTTGCTTTCTAATATCATGATTGGCATTTCTGATTGACGTATCTTTGGGCTTTCAGCAATGTGGGGTTACAAACTAGACTTTTCTAGTTGGCCTAAGCTCCCACTATATCAGGATTTTTTTTTTTTTTTTTTTGACAGGCAGAGTGGACAGTGAGAGAGAGAGACAGAGAGAAAGGTCTTCCTTTGCCGTTGGTTCACCCTCCAATGGCCGCCACGGTTGGCGCGCTGCGGCCGGCGCACCACGCTGATCCGATGGCAGGAGCCAGGTGCCTATCCTGGTCTCCCATGGGGTGCAGGGCCCAAGGACTGGGCCATCCTCCACTGCACTCCCTGGCCACAGCAGAGAGCTGGCCTGGAAGAGGGGCAACCGGGACAGAATCCGGTGCCCCTACCGGGACTAGAACCCGTGTGCCGGCGCCGCAAGGCGGAGGATTAGCCTAGTGAGCGGCCTATATCAGGATATTTTAACAAGTTAAAGCCATACTCAAAGGAAGGGTGTATATATATATATATATATATATATATGTAGGAGAATCTTAGAGAGTGGAGGTATCTTAAGATTCTGTCTAGACAAGAGGAAAATCCATACATGCGGGAGAATAAAGAACACCACCAGGCAGCAAGATGAACAGTCCTAGCATTCACACAGAACTGGAATTTGGTTCCAGTTAAAAAGAGATAATACATAAGGCATTGAGTAAAGTTGTCACAAGGGTCTTGCACAGTAGTGAAGCTAAATTATTAATTGCAAAATAAAAGCTACTCTGGATTCAAGCTAATAGACTACAAAAGCAAGCCTCAAATGGATTAGATTGACAGCCAAGTTACTTACATGCATGCCAGAACAATATCCAATACTCTTTAAGAGAAAACAATTAAATCTAGCATTCAGCATGCTTTAAAGGATATAACCAAACCCAGCACCAAATTGGACACAACAAAAAATTCATAATTTCAGGATATGAACAAAAATTACCAGGCATTCAAAGAAAAAGAAATCATGAATCAGAATCAGAAGAACAAATACATAAAAGGTAGAGCTGACAGAATTAGCAGCAAAGGCTTTAACACAGCTATAGGGATATGCTCAGGTATACAAGATGCAAGAACATGATAAGAAGAGAAATGAAATATTTAAATACCTAAATGAAAGTTTTTTTTAAAGATTTTTATTTATTTATTTACTTATTTATTTGAGAGGTAAAGTTACAGACAGTAAGAGGGAGAGACAGAGAGAGAGGTCTTCCATTCGCTGGTTCACGCCCCAGATGGCCACAATGGCTGGAGTTGAACTGATCCAAAGCCAGGAGCCAGGAGCTTCTTCCAGGTCTCCCACATGGGTGCAGGGGCCCAAGAGCCTGAGCTCTCCCAGGCCACAGCAGAGAGCTGGATCAGAAGAGGAGCAGCCAGGACTAGAACTGGTGCCCATATAGGATCCAGTGCCACAGACAGAGGATTAACCTACTGTGCCACAGCATTGGCCCCATAGCTTCTGTCAATGAAAAGTACAGCATTTGAAATGAAAAATAACTGGACTAGGCATTACAGAAGAAAAGATTATTGAACTTAAAGACAGTAATACAAGCCACCAAAATGAAGTGCTTAGACGAAGAATATAGAAAAAAGGGTATAAATTTAGTGAGCTGTAGGTCAAGATCAATTGGTTTCATGTACAATTATGCATCACTGAATGATGAGGCTACAGCCTGAGCAAGACATTGTTAGGCAAGTTAATCACTGTGCAAACACCACACAGCGTTCTTACACAAATCTAAATGGCACAAGCCTATCGTTTGAAGTGGTCCCTTAATACAATCAAGAGACAGAATAAACGTGAGATGTCTGGGGGTCCTGCCAGCCTAACACATCATACTGTTCAGCAGCAAACATTTTTTATAAGTAGTAAGACAAATAGCAATAAAAACTGTAGTAAATACATGAACTAGTAACATAGTTATGTATTACTATCACGTATTAAATACTATACATAATTATATGTATTATACTTTTATGTAATGGGCAGTACAGTAGGTTTAGTCACATCAGAATTACCAAACAAGTAATGCATTGATGACACTATGACATTTTGACTATACCAAGCTCTATTGCAGCTCTGACATGGGACCACCATCATATATGAGAGCCAAGGTTGACCAAAACATTGATATGCAGCACATGACTATAAATGTATTTGGAGTCCCAAAAGAAGAGAACAGAAAGAAGGGTACAGAAAAAAATTTTGAAGAAATTCATTCAAAAATTTCAAGTTTGGTGAAAACTAGAAATCCACAGGTCAAGAATCTCAATGAGGGGCCGGCGCTGTAGTGCAGCGGGTTAAAGCCCTGATCTGCAGCGCCGCATCCCATATGGGTGCTGGTTCGAGTTCCGGCTGCTCCTCTTCTGATACAGCTCTCTGCTATGGCCTGGGAAAGCAGTGGAAGATGGCCCAAGTGCTTGGGCCCCTGCACCCACGTGGGAGACCCGGCTCCTGGCTCTTGGCTTCAGATCGGCGTAGCTCCGACTCCTCACAAGGGCACCACATACAGAAGGCTTATAGGCAAGTTTTCCCTAATCCTTAGGGAGGACGGATCATTCCTGAGCTATTCACAATGTCCCAGAGCACAGAAGATTATGAAAACATCCCCAGATCATTCTAGGGAACTTGTGTAATCCTGATATAAAAAATAAATTAGAAGAGTTTATGTCAAAAAGAAAACCATAGGCCAATCTGTTTTCAGAATAGTCTAAACAAAATACATTACTTAATAGTTTAATACAACAAATTAGCGCCCTAAACAGAAATGCAATTATAGAATTAAAATATTGGACCATTTATTGCTGTCTCTAGTCCCTGAGAACAGAAATCAAAGCACAGAGTGACAAGTGGAAAGAAAAAACCATTTTAGATAGTAAAGAGAACTCGTAGAGATTCTCTTGCACGCAATAACAATATGGAGTATGGTGTGAGAAGTGCTCCGGGCTGAAGGGTGCTCAGGTGGGGGGTAGGTGGGAAGACCTGGGAGATGAGGAGCAGGGTCTGACAGGTGTGAAGGTAAGTGCGCAATGGTGTCGCTTGGATAGTGCCCTAGGAGACAGGATGGCCAGAACACAATGTGGGAATGACTGTGAGTATGAAAGCCTTTATTAAAGGAAGCTGAGCAGCTGGGGGTATAGCTCAGGGGTAGAGCATTTGACTGCAGATCAAGAGGTCCCTGGTTCAATTCCAGGTGCCCCCTCAATTGTTATACTTTTATTTGAAGGGAAGTATAGTTCCTGGTTATCTGGTAGACCCAGCCTCATGAAACTAAATTTTCCAGCCAATGGCAAAGACCGAAGTGTTTCCCTTGTGATATTTTTCGTGGCTTTTATTTTCACCTCGTAAGCCACAATCCTAGGTAGAGGAAGTATGTCCTAGGCTTTTTCCATGTTTACCTTGTGCCTAATTACCATCCTGGTTTTATTTGTTTTTAGTAAGCTTGTGTTAATAACATTTGATCTGAAGCAGCTTACAATAAAAGACACAATAAAACTCCAACCAGTCAAACAAGTATAAGAAGGCAAGTGCTGCATGTCTGAGGGGTGGTGAGTATTTCAGAGAGCCTGGACCGAGAGAAGCTACTACGGTGCAAAACAGACCTCGTAACTTTCTGGTGATCCAACAGAAATGAAAATATATCAGTCTATCAGCTGAGAAAGATATTTTATTAACAGCAAACATTCAGATGATAACTTTTTAAAAGATTTATTTATTTATTTGAAAGTCAGAGTTACACAGAGAGAGGAAAGGCAGAGAGAGAGTCTTCCATCTGCTGGTTCACTCCCCAATTGTCCACAATGGCTGCTGCTGCGCCGATCCGAAGCCAGGAGCCAGGAGCTTCTTCCAGGTCTCCCACATGGGTGCACAGGGGGTCCCAGCACTTGGGCCATCTTCCACTGCTTTCCCAGGCCATAGCAGAGAGCTGCATCAGAAGTGGAGCAGCCGGGACTAGAACCAGTCGGTGTCCATATGGGAAGCCAGCATTGCAGGCGGTGGGTTTACCCGCTACACCACAGTGCAGAAGTTTCATCTGAGGCTCCAAATTGAAACAGGTATCAGATACTAGAGGAAGTATGAGAGAGAGCACTGTGTGGACGTTCCACAGTCATACCCCAGCAGCAGGCTTTACAGGGGTCAGTTTGATGGAGGTCAGGAAGCATGAGTGAGGAATACTTTTTCTCTTTTCCAGGGGGAAAGCGTTAGCGATGTTTTCTCCTTACCCCAAGCCTTGGGAAACAGTTTCAAGAAGTCTCAGTTGAGCGTTTGGCGCATGTGGCTGGGGGTCAGTGTGTGCAGTGAGGGAAGGGAGTGCCCAGCACCATCAGGAGGGGCCAGAGCTGAGCAGGGGCAGCAGGCCGCGCAGGTGGAGGACAGCGACGCTGCTCTTGGAAATGGGTCTGAACAACCGGAGTCAAGTCGGGTCAAAGGCACGCAGAGCAGCAAGAACCACCTGGAGCTGTAGTAAACCCTGCCCAGAGGCCGGCTCCCGGGGCCCCAACAGAGAGGGTCTGTGTGATGCAGACCTGGGAAGCCTGGAGCTCCGGTAGAAATGTTTGTGTGGTCAAATGTTCCCCCTGGAGACCACTGAAGAATCCATGGGCATGCCCAAGGAGCAATGTTACACGCCTGCCTGGCCCAGAGAAAGCAAATCCAGCTTACTACAGGGCCACCCGGATAAGAACCTTCTTCTCCTCTCTCCCCACCTTTCCTTCCCGCCTCACCAAATGCTGGTGGGGGAAAGGAAGAGGCAGGGGTGTGTCCCAACTCTCCCACTGCTGCAGAAGAGAAATTCAGATTGATTTCAGAATTTTTTTTTTTTTTTGACAGGCAGAGTGGATAGTGAGAGACAGAGACAGAGAGAAAGGTCTTCCTTTTTCCCGTTGGTTCACCCTCCAATGGCCACTGCGGCCGGCGCATTGTGCTGATCCGAAGCCAGGAGCCAGGTGCTTCTCCTGGTCTCCCATGCGGGTGCAGGACCCAAGCACTTGGGCCATCCTCCACTGCCTTCCCGGGCCACAGCAGAGAGCTGGCCTGGAAGAGGGGCAACGGGGACAGAATCCGGCACCCCAACTGGGACTAGAACCCAGTGTGCCAGCGCCACAAGGCAGAGGATTAGCCTGTTAAGCCACGGTGCTGGCCCAGAATATTTTTTATTACATGGAACAAGAGAAAATAATTTCACTGAGAAAGTCTAAAGAGGACAGCGAGGGTCAAACGTGAAGCTGCTTTATTATTAACTCAAGTTCAATTGACAGATGAAGAACAAGCAGACACCCCGCAAAAAGGTGGTGTCCAGGGCGGCGCTGTGGCACAGCGGGTGAAGCCACCGCTTGTAGTACTGGCATCCCATATGCACGCCGGTTTGAGTCTCGGCTGCTCCTCTTCCAATCCGGCTCTCTGCTGTGGCCTGGGAAAGCAGTAGATGATGGCCCAAGACCTTGGGCCCCTGCACCTGCCTGGGAGATCCAGAAGAAGCTGCTGGCTCCTGGCTTTGGATCGGCGCAGCTCCGGCCGTTGCAGCCATCTGGGGAGCGAACAAGCGGATGGAAGATTTTCTCTCTCTCTCTCTTTCTGACTCTGGCTCTCTCTAACTCTGCCTTTCAAATAAATAAACAAATCTTAAAGAAAAAAAAAAACGGTATGGAAGCAATGCGTCGGGAGACCCGCGGACCTGTGTCTTGCCTCAACAGTGTTTGAACGGAACAGGCCTAGGGACTCTCACAGGCTGCGACCGCCTTCCGGCCGCCTCCAGTCTGGAGCTCCGGGACCCTTCCCAGGCACCTGCTGCTTCTGGGACCAGCCCAGCGGTTCTGTGGTCATCCCCTCACCGCCGACCAACCACGACCTCCCAGTTTCATCAGAATTATTCCACTGAGGTGGAGGCTGGCGTCAACTCCCTGGCCACCTCGCATCTGCGGGCCTCCTACACCTACCTCTCCCCTCTCTCTGGGCTTCTGTTTCCATCTCAATGACGCGGCTCTGGAGGGTGTGGGCCACTTCTTCCGCAAGATGCAAAACCATCGCGGAGGCAGGACGAGTGGGGCAGAACTGTAGACACCTGGGAGCCGCCTTGGCCCTGGACAAGACCCTGAACCAGGCCCTCTTGCATCTTCATGCCTTGGGCTCCGCCCACACGGACCCTCAGCTCTGTGACTTCCTGGACAAGGAGGTGAAGCTCCTGAAGAAGATGGGCGACCACCTGACCAGCGTCCGCCGCCTGAGCGGCCCCCAGGCTGCGCTGGGCGAGTGTCTCTTGGAATGGCTCACCCTCAAGCAAGACTAGGCGCATCCGGAGCCCAGCGGTCTTGGGGGCGCTCTGGGACTCCTGGTGTCGCGGTTTCTGCCTGAGCTCTCCTTCCAGCCCTAGGACCCTCTCCCAAACCTTGGATCAAATAGAAACAAAAGTTTTTTGCTGGGAAAAAAAAAAAAAAAAGGTGAACTTTGGATCTTTAAAATATCCACAAAATATACTGAATACTGTTTATAGATGTTCATACATGGATGTTAAAGTTTACAAATAGGACTTGCATCCAGAATGTATGAAGAGTTGTCAAAAAAAAAGCTAAAAAAAAAAAATCCAATTAGAAAATGGGCAAAAGACATCAATAGAGACAAAAAACACACTTCAAGCACAAACGACATTTCACTGAGGAGAACATAGAGTACAGTTGCCAAATGAGCATGAGAAAAAATGTAAGCATGATTAGCCATTAGGGAAATGCAGATTAAAACCACCACGAGTTACCACTACTCCATAAGCACTGTTCAAATAAATGTTGATGAAAACGCAGAAAAATTGGATTACTCCTATGTTGCTGCTACAGCTAGTGTAGAACAGGGTTTGGCAGGTTCTCACCAAACCAAGCATGTGTTTCCTGTAGAACTGGACCATTGTACACTTGGGCATTCAGCCCAGATAAATGAAAGCTTATTTGTGTTACAAAAACCCGTTTGTACCCATGAAGCTTTCTTCATAATGGCCCTGCACCCAAACATCCTTCAACAGGTGAAGGGCGGGGGGGGCACAGTGCTGTGGCTTAGCAGGTAAAGCCGCTGCCTGTGACACCGGCATCTCATAAGGGCACCAGTTCGAGTTTGGCTGCTCCGATTCCAATCCAGCTCCACGCTAATGGGTCTGGGAAAGCAGCAGAGTACGACTCAAGTGTTTGGGCCCCTGTACCCAAGTGGGAGACCTGGAGGAAGCTCCTGGCTCCTGGCTTTGGCCTGGCCGAGCCCTGGCCATTGCGGCCATATGGGGAGTGAACCAATGAATGGAAGATATCTCTCTCTCTCAAATAAACAAGCAAAAGCAAAACCAAAAAAACAGGTGAATGAGTTTAAGTAAAGTGTGGCACATCTCTACGCACCATGAATGCACACAACAACTGGACAGATCTGAAAAGCATCATGCTGAGTGCAAAAAATCAACCTCAAAGTGTTCCATACTGTATCCATGGATACAGCAATCTTGAAGTGACAGCATCACAGAGAGGGGTGAGGAAGGAGGATGGTTGTGGCTATGAAAGCGTGGCCTGAGGGACCCCTGATAATTGTTTGAATATTGACTGTGGAGGTGGCCACTCCAGTCTACACACGTCAGAAATGTGCATAGGACTAAAGACACACACACACACATACACACAGCTGTGTCAGTGGTGATATCCGAGTGAGATTGGTATCCCGTCTCAATGTCAGTTTCCAGTGGTGATATTCACAATTGTACCATTGGTGGAAACTGGCTGAAAGAAACAGAATATCTCCATTCTCTGTTCCTTACAACTACACATGAATCTACAGTTATCTTAAAATAAAAGGTTTTAAAAAAACAACAAACCCAGAGTGGAAGGACATAGCCTAAGTTCATGGGAGCAGTTGTTTGAAGGGAGGGGAGGAGTGGGAGTGTTTTGGGGAAAAGAATTTGGCTGTCAGTGATGTTTTCTTTAAAATGATGAAGCAGTCTAAACTTGGTATCAGGTACCGATACTTGGTGTTAGGTATGTTTGTGATTCTAAACATATTCTGTATGATTTCTATAAAATAAAAAACAGTTTTGATGGGGCTGGCACTGTGGCGAAGCGGGTTAAAGCCCTGACTTGAAGTGCCCGCATCCCATATGGGCGCTGGTTCTAGTCCCAGCAGCTCCTCTTCCGATACAGCTCTCTGCTGTGGTCTGGGAAAGCAGTAGAAGATGGCCCAAGTCCTTGGGCCCCTGCATCCGCATGGAAGACTCGGAGGAGGCTCCTGGCTCCTGGCTTCAGATCAGTGCAGCTCCAGCCATTGCGGCCATCCGGGGAGTAAACCAGCAGATAGAAGACCTCTCTCTCTGTCTCTACCTCTCTCTGTAACTCAATCTTTCAAATAAATAAAATAAATCTTTAAAAAAATAGTTTTGAGAGATGAAGGAAAGCCTTGGGGTGGCCTAGTGGCTATCCTGGTGGGGTGGGCAGGTGCACAGAAGGCCAGGAACACTCTGCAGAGGCTCTGCCACGGGAAAGGTGCCTGACCGGGCCCGGCTTTGCCCTGCAGAGGAGGGGCCTCTGGTGCTCCCTGTGGGTTCAGTTTGGGTCCTGAGGAAACTAGACTTAGAGCTGAGCCTACCTGCTGGCTGGGATCCCTGGCCGAGGACAGGGCCGGAACATTTCAGGTCAGATGTCTCCCGTGCCAGTTATTGATATTTTACCTCTTAGCTCCAAAGGCAGCCCTCACTGCCTGCCTTGCAGTCAAGGAGTGGGACTCTTGCTGTCTCTCCTCAGCTTGCGGGTGGCTTGATGACCTGCTTTGTCAGCAGAGGGTACGAGAGGGGCACTGGGGAGAGAACGGGTTTGTATGCCCACTGGCAGGTGCTCTGCTGGCAGGCTCCTGCAGGGGGCGCCACTTCGCAGTTCCTGAGCCTGCAGCCCCCAGCGGCACCCAGCAGCCAGGCACTGGCTGAGGGCATCTTGCTCTGACACAGAGTGCTACCCACGCCCCCTCCTTGTGTATGGCGTCCTCGGCGCCCTCTTGGGCAGCACGTGCTCATGGCCGGAGCCCGAGAACTTCAGAGCGCAGCTTTGGGTGAGCGCTGCAGACGCATCGCCTCCCCGCGCGCGGCTTCCCCACCCCCCAGCAATTTGTCGGTACCCTGTCCAAGGACCTTTGCATCTCAGCCAGGAGCAGGGGAAGAGATTTCTTCCAGACGCCTTCCTTCCTTGGGGGTCAGCTCAGTCCTCGGGCGGCGGCTGCCCCCTGTACCTGCTCCCCCTAGGTTCTTTAGGGTGCTCTTCACCCCTCACTAGTTAACCCTCCGCACTACTCCAGTTTCCTGCTACAGTTAATACTTCTTTATATTACATTTGTCCTGTTCAAATTACCATGGGCTTTCTGTCTCCTGATTGGACCGCTGTGCAAATTTGAGAGACAGAGAAAGACAAGCAGTGCAAGCTCCCAGCCTCTGCTTCGCTCCTCAAAAGCCTGCAGTGGCTGGGGCTGGGCTGAGACCAAAGCCAGGCGTCTGCGGCATAGTCCAGGCCTCCCGTGTGTGTGGCAGGAGCGCAGTGTTTTTACTCGGGTCGTCATGGCTGCCTTCCGGAGTACACACTAGCAGGAAGCCGGGGCTAGGAGCTGGGGATGGGTGTTGAACCAAGAACTTGGATGTGGACATGGGCCTCTTAACCACTGGCCAACCCCCCTCTCAGTTCTCAGTGATTCCTGACTGCTACAGTTAAGCGAGATGCTCTCATTGGAGACTCACACGTGAGTTTTGGGAATCGGTTTGGCTGTGTCTTTGAGCTTGAACGCAACACTAAGCCATGTACAGATTTTGTTGTCCCCAGAGGGACCTTCAGTGACCTTCCAAGTGAGTGTCAAGAAGTGATGGTGCTGTTTTAGCAAAGGATTGTTGTGGCATAAAGAGGTCCATGTACAGTTGGCAGGACCAGTAACTGCTGAGTCAGCGTCGGCACCATAGGCGCTGTGAGTGTGAAGATAAATAAGTACTAATTACACACTCCACTTCACAGGAGGGGGCATAGCTCAGGGGTAGAGCATTTGACTGCAGATCAAGAGGTCCCCGGTTCGAATCCGGGTGCCCCCTGTGTGGGACTTTTCCTCTCTGAGTCCACACATCCAGTTTTACCTGATTAGAGGCCATACTGTAGTTCCAGGACTAGAGCCTGGTACACAGCAGCCTTTGTGGCCACCCGCTGTGATTCAGGGTAGAATTCAACCCCCAGATCCCCCTTGAGGATCTGTCTCCAGGTTCTCCACTCCTGGCAATTTCTGTATCATCCAGGATCCAGCTCAGAGCCAAAACCTACACCAGTTGAGGATTCCGTATAAATAATAACTAACCAGGTTACTGATTTCCTAGGGCTGCCTTAACAAAGTACACACGATGAGGAGAGGTAGGAGAGTCTGCTTGCAGCAGCGCAAGTGCACTGTGGGAAATCAAAGTGCTTATTGCACTCTCCCTGAAGGCCGCGGGGAGACACCTGCCCCACAGCTGCTGCTGCTGCTGGCAATCCTTGGCTTGTAGACCCATCATTCCCATCTCTGCCTCTATCATCTTGTGGCTGTCTCCTTCCTGTGTGTCTCTCCCCTCTTCTTCTTTTTTTTTTTTTTTAATTTTATTATTTATTTGAGAGGCAGAGTTACACAGAGAGAGGAAGAGACAGAGAGAGAAAGAGCTTCCATCTGCTGGTTCACTCCCCAAATGGCTACAACAGCCGGAGCTGAGCTGACCCAAAGCCAGGAGCCAGGAGCTAGGAGTGTCCTCCAGGTTTTCCACGCAGGTGCAGGGGCCCAAGGACTTGGGCCATCTGCTGCTGCTTTCCCAGGCCATAGCAGAGAGCTAGACCAGAAAGGAGCAGCTGGGACACAAACCAGCGCCCATACGGGATGCCAGCACTGCAGGTGGAGGATTAGCACACTTCGCCACAGCACTGGCCCATCTCCCCTTCTTATAAGGACACCAGTCGTATTGGATTAGTGGCTCACCATGCTCTGTCTAGTAGGGCCTCTTCCTACCTAATTACATCTGCAATGACCCTAGGTGTCCAAATAAAGTCACAGTCTGAGGTGATGGGGGTTAGGACTTGACCTTCCTGGGGGACAACAGGAGGGAGAGGATTGAGCGGGAAGACTAAATACCATGGAAGCAGCCCCCCTTGGGCCCGGGGAGCAGCTAGAAGAGGTTGAAGGTGTTAAAGTCTTGGAAGCTCAAGGAGCATCTGTGAGCGAGGGCCCAGGTCTCTGGGGAGGAGGTGGTGACTTGGCGGCAGCAGGCGCTGCAGGTGACACCGAGGGGAGACCGAGGCGGGCGGGCAGGAGCGGATCTTTCTCCTCCCTGACCGCAGAGCCTGCTGGCAGGAGCAGGCAGGAAGCCAGCTGGCAGAGGGTGAGGCCGATCCACAGAGCCCTGCCAGTCCCTGCAGGCAGAGCACAGGAGGTGGCCGTGGGCCCACGGAGTCCCTTCCTCAGAGGCTCCTGTCACGCAGGGGAGGAGGGCTGACTTCAGGGAGAACCAGCCTGTGTCCTAGGCGTGGCTTTATCCAGAGAGCTGCGATCCAGTATGCAGGCTACGGCTTCTCCCTTCCAGGGGATGTGGCTTGAGCAGGCCCCTGGGCGTTCTGAGCCTCTGTTTCCAGGGGCTCAGAAACCACAGCATGGTTGTCACACAGACCCTGCCGGCAGTCAGGGAGCGCTCCCCAGGCACTGCCCTCATTCAGGGACAGAACGTGAAGAGGCTGAGGAGCTGGGAGAAGGAAACCTGCTGCTTCCTCTAAGGCAAGGAGTGAGTGGGCAGTGCCGCAGGCCTGGTGACTCAGAGACCCAGCCAGAAGCAGGTCGCAGGCAGAAACACTGGCTCTGGCTGCACTCAGAAAGGGAGTGCGTTGGGCCTCACTGATGCAGCTGGGGGCATAGCTCAGGGGCAGAGCATTTGACTGCAGATCAAGAGGTCCCCGGTTCAAATCCGGGTGCCCCCTAGCCTTTTGGCCATGAGAGGTGGTCAGAGGGAAATCTGGGGTCATTTCCTGTTGGCCAACTTCTTGACAGAAGATCATGTGTGACCCATTCTGAATGTCACTAATAAAAATCAAAGCCACCTTAGAATTCTATTCCCAACTAAAGTATTCTTCCAGAACAGACAAAAGCTGAGCGTTTACCACCAACATACCTTCACTTAAAAAAAAAAAAAGAATGGAAAATACATATGCTAGAGAAAAGTAAAGTGATTTTTTATGAGCAGACTCGGATACAAGAAGGAATGTTGAACAAAAAGATGGGCACACGTAAGTAAACCTACTAGTAACATCTAAATACAGGTCTTCTGAGATAAAACTTAAATACTGATCAATAATAGCAAAGGAATAAAATGATCAAAGGTAAAGTATTAAGCGTAATCTGGGGGAAGAACAAAGATATTAAGTACCTTTAAACTTTGTAAATTGCCTACAGAAATTTCTAGTGTAGGGGCCAGCGTTCTGGCGTAATGGGTTATGCCACTGCCTGCAATACCGGCATCCCATATGGGTGCTGGTTCCAGCCTCAGCTGCTCCACCTCCAGTCCAGCTCCCTGCTATGGCCTGAGAAAGCAGTAGAAGATGGCCCATGTCCCTGGGCCCCTGCACCTGTGTGGGAGACCCAGACAAAGCTCTTGGCTCCTGGCTTCGACCTGGCCCAGCCTTAGCCATTGCAGCCATTCTGGGAGTGAACCAGTGGATGGAAGATCTATCCCTCTCTCTGTCTCTCCTCTCTCTGTAACTCTGCCTTTCAAATAAATAAAATGTGTCTTTAAAAAAAAAAAAGAAATTTCCAATGTAGCACTTTCAAACTAAAAAAATGCTTAATTATTTTTTATTTATTTGCGAGGCAGAGAGACACAGAGACAGCAAGAGCCCCCTTCTGTTGGTTCACCCAACAGAAATGCTTGCAATAGCAGGGGCTGGCAGGACCAAAGCTGGCAGCAACCCAATTATTATTATTTTTTAAAGCCATCGTTCTGTTTTTCTTTTTCTTAAGATTTATTTATTTATTTGAAAGTCAGAATTACACAGAGAGAGAAGGAGAGGCAGAGAGAGAGAGAGAGGTCTTCCATCTGCTGGTTCACTCTCCAATTGGCCGCAACAGCCAGGAGCCAGGAGCTTCTTCCAAGTCTCACACGTGGGTGCAGGGGCCCAAGGACTTGGGCCATCTTCTACTGCTTTCCCAGGCCACAGCAGAGAGCTGGATGGGAAGAGGAGCAGCTGGGACTAGAACCGGCGACCATATGGGATGCCAGCACTACAAGCCAGGGCGTTAACCCGCTACACCACAGCACCAGCCCCAGGAACCCAATTATTTGGGTTAACCACTGATAGGTTCCTAGAGTCCTTACTGGCAGAAACCGGGGCTGAGAATCAAACCCAGGGTCTCCAGTGTGGGACACAGGCATCGTAAATGCCAGGCCAAATGCCCACTCCCAGTGTCTTCTTTTTTTTTTTTTTTTTTAAGATTCATATATTGACTTAAAAGCCAGAGGCAGAGAGAGAGAGAGGTTTTCCATATGCTGGTTCTCTCCCCAAATGGCCGCAACAGTTAGAGCTGAGCTGATCTGAAGCCAGGAGCCAAGAGCTTCCTCCGGTCTCCCGTGTGGGTGCAGGGACTGAGTCTTGGGCCATCTTCTGAGCTGGATCAGAAGTGGAGCAGCTGGGACTCGAACTGCTGCCCCGTGGGATGCCGGCACTGCAGGCGGCGGCTTTATCCGCTACGCCACAGCCGCACCCCACCGCCGCCAAGTGTAGCGTTCTAAAAGCCATGGTTTTACCAAGTAAAATGAGTTACGGGAATGGAGAGCATATGCTAGCAGACAAAATCTAAGAAATGAGAAAAAAAGTCCAAGTTAATCCAAAAGAATGCAAGAAATGAAAACTGGAAGAAAAGTGGAACAAGGAGAAGCAGACAGTTGGGATAAGTCCTGACACATCAAGTTACCGGGCCAAATGGGTTTCGCAGGGCTGCCATGAGGAAGACCCACACGCTGGGGAGCTTAAAACAACAGAACTTGCTTTTCTCACGGCTCTGGAGGGAAGAAACCTGAAATCAAGTTGTCAGCAGGGCCTGAGGGATCCCGGGGCAGGACTGTTCCACATCTTTCTCCCACGGTCCTTGGCTTGTGGACCCATCACTCAACCCCTGCCCCCGCACACGGCATGCTCTTCATACCTGTGTCTTCACATGGCCTTACAGTAGGGACACCGGTATTGTGGGACTAGGCCCTCATTGGACTACACAATTACAAATAAGGTCACGTGCACAGGTACACAATGGGGTAAGAGCATGTTTACAGCATCAACACCTCACTCCAGGACACAACGCACCCCATAACACATGGCGTCCCTCTGAAATTCATGGAGAACTTCGGGAAATAATGTTTGTCGAATTCATACAGCATGTTGCATATAGCTGTATTTGTTCATGTTAGTGTGTTTGTGGTGTGACTATATTACAAATTATTTATTCTAATGTTAATAGAGTTTTTTCAAATTTGCAAATTTTGTGGACTATGGTTTAATGAACATTCAAGAACATGTCTCATATGCACCTCATATCTTAGGATTATTAGAATTATTATCTTAGAATTATTAGACATAGGATAGGCTTATACAGATGTTTCTTTGCTGGTGCTAGAGTTATGTCCTGATAAACCGCACGTGATACAGGGCCGGTGCTGTGGCGTAGCAGGTAAAGCCACTGCCTGCAGTGCCAGAATCCCATATAGGCGCCAGTTTGAGTCCTGGCTACTCCACTTCGGATCCAACTCTCTACTATGGCCTGGGAAAGCAACAGAAGATGTCCCAAGTCCTTGGGCCCCTGCACCTGCATGGAGGACCTGGAAGAAGCTCCTGACTCTTGGCTTCAGATTGGTGGAGCTCCAGCCATCGCAGCCATTTGGGGAGTGGACCAGCAGATGGAAGACCTCTCTCTCTCTCTCTCTGCTTCTGCCTCTCTGTAACTCTGCCTTTCAAGTAAATAAATAAATCTTTAAAAAGATATGATAGCTGGGATAACCACTTTAAAAAATAAATGAAAAATAAAAAATTAAAATAAACCTCTGTGCCACCAAAAAAATAAAATATAATAAAGTATTTGTTAAAGTCTTCTACATATTTTTCTGTGAGCCTTCTTTTTTTCTTTATGATTTATAGGTATTCTTTTTATATTCTCGATTCTGCATTTTATGGGATAAAATATGGTTCAAATATGACCTTCCACTCATTACTGGCTTTGTCATATTGTTTTTAAAAAGAGTTTTTTATTTATTGTGAAAGGCAGAATTACAGAGAGAGAGGGAGAGAGAGACAGAGAGAGATCTTCCATCCTCTGTTTCACTCCCCACAAGGCTGCAATGGCCAGGGCTCGGCCAGGCCAAAGCCAGGAGCCAGGAGCTTCTTTCAGGTCTCCCACGTGGGTTCAGGCTTCCAAACACTTGGGCCATCTTTCGCTGCTTTCCCAGGTGCATTAGCAGGGAGCTGGATTGGACGTGGAGCAGGTGGGGCATGAACTAGCGCCGACATGAGGAGCTGATGTCACAGGCAGCGGTCTTACCCACCATCACACAACACCAGCCTGGCTTTTTCTGGCTTTTTCGTATTCTGGAGTATTCTCTGTGTCTTGTTTTAGAAATAATTCGGTATCTCTAATCAGGGATATATTTTCTTATTTTATCTTCTAAATGTTTTATTGTTTCATCTTTAACTTATGTCTATGATCCTTCTGGAACTGATTTTTCTGGAGGCAAAGTGATGCCCATTTTCCCCAACAAATCTTCTTCCGCTAGTCCATGCACACATGGGTCTGTTCTTAAACTATTTTCTGTTCCATTGATCTGCCTAGCTTTCCCTGTGCCAAAATGCTCATTTTCATAATCACTATTGCAATGTAACTTAGGTGTCAGGTAGAACGAGTTATCTTGTCACATAATTTTACAGTTAGCTTCATTCACTTGTCTCACCAAAAATAAAACATGTCAATAATTTGTTTGAAATTGCTTGGAATGTCTAAACCAATTTCAGGAGAACTGAGACATTTATGATACCAGATATGAAAAATTTTATCCTGTCTAAAAATATATATAATTTCTCACGAGGTTTTATTTTTTAAAATATTTATTATTTTTATTTGAGAGGCAGATGGAGAGAGGGAGAGTCAGAGAGAAAGAGGTCTTCCATCCACTGGTTCACTCCCCAAATCACCACAATGGCCAGAGTTGGGCTGATCCAAACCAGGAGCCAGGAGCCAGGAGCTTCTTCCAGGTCTCCCATGTAGGTGCAGGGGCCCAAGCACTCGGGCCATTTTCCACTGCTTTCCCAGGCCATTAGCAGAGAGCTGGGTCAGAAGTGGAACAGCCAGGACTCGAACCAGTGTCCATGTGGGATGGCAGTGCGGAGGCTTACCCTACTACACCACAGTGCCAGTCCCAAGGTTTTTTACTTTTAAAGATCTTGTTCATATTTTCTTTGAGTTATTTTTGATTCTTTTAAGCTATAATAAATATTATCTTCATACAATTTAAGTTGCCTGAAGTGGCTGAAATATACAACTATAATTGAAAGATATTTTCTTTTTTTTTTTTTTTTAAAGATTTATTTATTTATTTGAAAGACAGAGTTACAGGGAGGCACGGGCAGAGAGAGAGGTCCTCCATCCACTGGTTCACTCCCCACATGGCCACAATGGCTAGAGCTGCGCTGATCTGAAGCCAGGAACCAGGAGATTCTTCCGGGTCTCCCACGCAGGTGCAGGGGCCCAAGGACGTGGGCCATAGCAGAGAGCTGGATAGGAAGAGGAGCAGCTGGGACTGTAACTGGTGCCCATATGGATGCCAGCACTGCAGGCAGTGGCTTTACCCTCTGTGCCACAGCTCCCGCCCTGAGAGATATTTTCTAATTGTATTATTGTCATAAAACGCACACAACAAATCACTTACCATCTTAACCCTTTTTAGTTACATAGCTCAGTGGTACTGAAAACAGTCACAATGTGCGACCATCACCACCAGCCACCTCCAGAACGCCTCATCTTGTGAATCTGAAATGCTGAACCTGCTAGACAGTAACTCCCGTTCTCCCCTCTCCCCAGCCCCTGACAACCTGGATTCTACATCCATCTCTGTGACGCTGACTACTCCGAGTAGCTCTGTAGGTGGAATCACACAGTGTTGGTCTTTCTGGTAACTGGCATATTCCCTTCGCTCAGTTTCCTCGCTGTTCCTGCATGATGTAGCACGCATCAGAGCGTCCTTGCTTTCAAGGCCAAGTAATATCCCCCCGCAGGGATGTGCCGCACTTGGCTTCTCCATTCACCCACTGAGGAACACCTGGGGTGCTTCCAGCTACTGCGAGGATGCTATGAGCATGGCTGCACAAATATTTATTCGAAACCCTGCATTCGAGTTCTTTGGGCATACACACTGAAGTGAACCTGCTGGAGCCGGGGCCAGCCTTGTGGCATAGCGGGACAAGCCACCTCCTGCGACACTGGCATCCCATTATCGTGTCCCAGCTGCTCCACATACAGACCAGTTCCCTGGCAGTGGCCTGGGAAAAGCAATGGAAGATGGCCCAAGTGTTTGCGCTGTGACCCTTGTGGGAGACCTGGATGAAGCTCCTGGTGCCTGGCTCCAGCCTGGCCATTGTGGCCACTTGGGGAGTGAATCAGCAGATGGAAGATCTGTCTCTCCCTCTCTCTGTGTAACTGTCAAACAAATAAATAAATCTTTTGTTAAAAAAAGAAACTGCTGGATCATATAATAATTCTATCTTTAATTTTTTTTGAGGAACTGCCATACAGTTTTCCATAGCAGCTCTACCAATCAATTTATATTCCCATCAACAAGGCACAAGGATCCACATTTCCCCAGATCCTTGCCAAACACTGTTTGAGAGAGAGAGACATAGAGAGAGAGGTCTTCCATCCACTGGTTCACTCCCCAAATGGCCACAATGGCTGGAACTATGCCAATCCAAAGCCAGGAGCTTCTTCCAGGTCTCCCACACAGGTGCAGGGGCCCAAGGACTTGGGCCATCTTCCACTGCCTTCCGAAGCCATAGAAGAAAGTTGAATCAGGGCCGGCGCCGTGGCTTAACAGACTAATCCTCCGCCTTGCGGCGCCGGCACACCGGGTTCTAGTCCCGGTTGGGGCGCCGGATTCTATCCCGGTTGCCCCTCTTCCAGGCCAGCTCTCTGCTATGGCCCAGGAAGGCAGTGGAGGATGGCCCAAGTGCTTGGGCCCTGCACCCGCATGGGAGACCAGGAGAGGCACCTGGCTCCTGGCTTCGGATCAGCACGATGCGTCGGCCGCGGCGGCCATTGGAGGGTGAACCAACGGCAAAAAGGAAGACCTTTCCCTCTGTCTCTCTCACTATCCACTCTGTCTGTCAAATAAATAAAGAAAGAAAGAAAGAAAGTTGGATCAGAAGTGGAGCAGCTGGGACTCAAACCAGCGCCCACATGGGACGCCGGCACTGCAGGCGGCAGCTGTACCTGCTACACCACAGCACTGGCCCCTCTATATATTCTCCATATTAATTCATTATCAGGTATATGATTTACAAGTATTTTCTCCCATTCTGTAAGACTGCCTTTGCACTTTGTAGATATTATCTTTTTTATCCCCTAAAGATTTATTTATTTATTTGAAAGGTAGAGTTACAGAGACAGAGACAGAGAGAAAGTCTTCCATCCACTGGTTCACTCCCCATATGGCTGCAATGGCCGGAGCTGCGCTGATCCAGAGCCAGGAGCCAGGAGCTTCTGCTGGGTCTCCCATGCGGTTGCAGGGGCCCGAGGACATGGGCCATCTTCTACTGCTATCCCAGGCCATAGCAGAGAGCTGGATGGGAAGTGGAGCAGCTGGGACTGTTACTGGCGCTCATATAGGATGCCAGCACTGCAGGCGGCGGCTTTACCTGCTACAGCACAGTGCTGGCCCCTCATTACTTTCTATCCTGTGTTCATCAGGCTTTTGTCTCTCCATGCTTTATTTCTTTTTTCTTTCTTTCCTCCTTTTTTTTTTTTTTTTTTTTTTTGACAGGCAGAGTGAGACAGTGAGAGAGAGAGAGAGACAGAGAGAAAGATCTTCCTTTTTCCGTTGGATCACCCCCCAAATGGCCACTACGGCTGGTGCACTGCGCCGATCCGAAGCCAGGAGCCAGGTGCTTCTCCTGGTCTCCCATGCGGGTGCAGGGCCCAAGCACTTGGGCCATCCTCCACTGCCTTCCTGGGCCACAGCAGAGAGCTGGACTGGAAGAGGAGCAACCGGGACAGAACCAGCGCCCCAACCGGGACTATAACCCGGGGTGCCGGCGCCGCAGGTGGAGGATTAGCCTAGTGAGCCATGGCACCAGCCCATGCTTTCTTTCTTTCTTTTTTTTTTTTTTTTTTTTTTTTTTTTTACTTTTTGACAGGCAGAGTGGCTAGTGAGAGAGAGAGGCAGAGAGAAAGGTCTTCCTTTTGCCATTGGTTCACCCTCCAATGGCCGCCGCGGCTGGCGCTGTTTTGAAGGCAGGAGCCAGGTGCTTATCCTGGTCTCCCATGCAGGTGCAGGGCCCAAGGACTTGGGCCATCCTCCACTGCCTTCCCGGGCCATAGCAGAGAGCTGGCCTGGAAGAGGGGCAACCGGGACAGAATCCGGCGCCCCAACCGGGACTAGAACCCGGTGTGCCGGCGCCACTAGGTGTAGGATTAGCCTGTTGAGCCACGGCGCCAGCCGCTTTATTTCTTTTTTTAAAAAATGTTTATTTATTTAGCTAGAGAGAGAGTATGAGAGACACAGGAAGAGAGAGAAAGATCTTTCACCTATCCACTGGTCCACTCCCCATATGGCCCCAACACAGCACGGGGCCAAGCCAAATCCAGGGGCTTTGTCTAGTTTCCCATGTGGGTGCAGGGGCCCAAATACTTGGGCTATCTTTTGCTGCTTTTCCCAGGTCATTGGATCAGAAATGGAGCAGCCAGGACACGAACTGGCTCCCATATAGGATGCCAGCGTTGCAGTGCGGTCTAACCTGCTGTATCACAGTGCTGACTCCAAGATATCTTAACATAATTCCAGTGCTTAGGTTCCTCCGGGCCATTCATATTCTACAAATCCCAGCCACAGGTTTCTACAGTGGCTGCTATTCTTTCCGTTTCTTCTATCGCTCCAGGTCCATGTCGGAAGCCAGAGCTGGGTTTGGCAGTGCCTGCCCTGTGGGGCACCCAGAGTTCTTCGGACTCCCATGCTCCCCTTCCGGAGAGTCCACTCCCCCTTCGGCCGCCTCTTCTGGAGTGAAATCCGCACCCGGAGCCCAAGCAGACGCCATGTGGCGCTGTAGCTTCCTGTGTCCCATCTCCCCGCCTCTCCCTGTGGGGTTTCCTGTCTAACCAGTCGGCTCCTTTGATGCTTTTAACGAGCTGGTTTTCTTTTTTTCCAGATTTTATTTGTCCTCATTGGAAAGATCGTTTCAAAATGTCTTTGTTCATCAAAGAAAGTGAAGAATCCTCTGCGAGATTTTTCACACCCATTTACGTAGCATTTTTCTTACATCTTAAGTATTTTAAAAGTATTATATAAGGTGGTGCCTACTGCTGGCCGTCCTACCAAGCCAATACTGACCCAGGGTAAGAAAGGAAAAGTGACAGCAGAGAGGGAGAAAGAGCGGCCGGGGTCTGGAGGAGAGGAAGCTCCTCTGAGCTCCCGGGAAAGGGAGTGGGACTGCTTTTGACCTCATTTTCAAATCACTACAGGTTGCCTGCAAGAGTTCCCAGCACAGGTGGGGCTGGGCTGAGCTAGCTTGAACCTGACCTTCAGGGAGGGGTCGCTTTTGTCCAAACAATGGATGGAGAGGATTCTTATGTCCTGAACTGGACTCTAAATCTTATTACCAAAGGCAACATGTGGGGAAGAAGGGGCAGAAATCCCGGCCCCTGAGTCAGTGATCAAAAACATTAAGGAAACAGGGGGCACCTGGATTTGAACCAGGGACCTCTTGATCTGCAGTCAAATGCTCTTCTTCTTGATCTGCAGTCAAATGCTCTACCCCTGAGCTATACCCCCATGCATGGATGGCTCCTCATTAGTACCTTTTCATCCATGGCACCACACCCAGGCTACGTACATATTTATAATCTGCTATTTTGTTTGTCTATTCTGGAAACCGGCACGCTTTCTCCACTGCAGCCTCCCCTCCTCCTTCCCTCTCCACCAGCTAGCTCCCCCCACCCCCGCCCCGCCTCCAGCCCTCCTCTCTCTAGCACTGCGGTAAAGGCACAGCACAGGTCTCTACACCCAGAAAGGGCATTTGACTGTAGTGTCCCCCTTAAGCCCACACTCAGGTGCTGGGCCTGCGTCTTTAAAGAACCTCGCACACAGCCCAAGGAGAGCTCCTCCAAACTCCGTGACCTTGGGGGAGGGGCCCATTACACCATTCAGTCATTCACTCAGGGCCTTTGTTAGATTCCAGGCCACACTGAGATATTGTATCCATCATCCACAGGGACACAAATACCACCTCGCCCCTGTTCCTCAAGTAGTCTTAATTCAAATGAGAGTCAAACCTGTAAGCCAGAACACTTCCAGGCGAGTGGGGGCAGGCAGTAAGGAGCTCCTCTTCCTGGGAGAGTCAGGAGGGGCTTCCTGGAGGAGTCGACGAGGAAGACCTTCCAGATGAAGAAGCTGGGCAGGCCTTCAGCAGGGAGGAGTGAGAACGAAGATGTATAACAGGGAGCCGGGGTTCTGGATCACAGCGAGGCTGCGACTGACGTGACTGGGAAGGCGGGCTCATCCACCGCAGACATCTCCATGTGTTAGAGGCTCCGTCCTCAGTGTGCTGGGGGATCCCTGCGGGCAGTGTGGACGCTTCCCCCACCTGTGCGCCCACTCTGCTGGGACAGAGCAGAGCTGAGGCCAGCACCATGCCCTGGAGACTCCAAATTTGTTCCCTTTATAAAGTTAGCCTGCAGCAGGTATTTCATGAGAGCGAGCACAGTGGAGTGGCTTGGCTGATGTCTTTCTAGAGCAGAGAGAATCCAGAGCAGAGCACAGCTGATACCTGGGACACAAGTTAGGAGTGAAGGGCCAATGGCCATTATTTCCCCCTTTCTTATTTACTAAGACCTCAGGAGTTTTTCTCTCCCTCTGGAGTCTAAAAGTGAGCCCAGCTAAGGGGGCACCCGGATTTGAACCGGGGACCTCTTGATCTGCAGTCAAATGCTCTACCCCTGAGCTATGCCCCCCAGGCCTGCCATAACCTCTTAATTATATCTTTTGAACTGTACAGGTGGTTGGTGTTTCTGAACTTGTAATAGCCATGTCCCTGGGAGGGGCAGCCAGCCCCCCGCCAGCCTGGCCCTTGCACTCATGGGTCCCCTGTAAACACCCACTGACCATCTTCCAAGCGCAAGGCCCATCTTTCTTCCCTCTGCTCCGCCCACCATAGACAGGCGTTGGCTTTCCCAGATTAACTGAACCCTGGTCTCCTCTTTTCACGCACTAGGGGGCACTGTGGAGCAGAGGGGTCTGCACCAGGAGAGGAGCGGGTCTGGGACAAGACCTGGCCACCACTGCCCCGCCTCCAGTGTCCACAAGGGCTCCAGGCAAAGGCAGCTGTGCTGTCCACCCAGGCTGGGGAGGGTCCTCCACACTCCGGGCCAGCCCGCTGGGGAAACTGCACACCTACTGTGCCGCCTTCTTTCCCCAAGGGCGGGATATTTTCCGTTCCCATGGACGGCAGGGGAGGAAGACAGCCAACCAGCCAGCCCGCTAGCCCAGCCGAAGGAGTCCCCCGGCCCTGTCTCCAGGGCCACTCACGGTCCTCTGAACCCTGGTGGCACGGCCAGCGGCTGGCTCCCACCCCACCCCTGCATCGCCTTTTGCCACCCCCACCACGGGGGTAGGGAGGAGGTTTGAGTGGGAAATGGGCCTGGGGAGCCCAGGTTGCCCAGGGCATGTGACCAGGCTCTGAGGGCCAGGAGTGCAGAGGAGCCCACAACAGCCAGCGCCGAGACAGGACCAGAGATGCCGCCGTGAAGATAACCCGGAAGCCACTGGGACACTGGGATGGGAGAAGGAAGTCAGGGTTTCCAGGTAACTGTGGTTGCAGAGAGAGAACCCTAAGGAAGCATAGTAGAAAAGTGGAATTATTCAGGAGAGAGCGGTGGGCTGCAGGCAGCGGCAACCCGGGGAGGGCATGCCAGAGGAGCAGTTCACAGCAGCAGCCGGGGAGACCGCAGGGACCCAGCCGTTGCCCTTGTGTTACACCTGGCCTCAAAGGCTCAGACTTGCAATGTTGATCCATTCATCCCATAAAACATAAATATGCACCTGGCATTGTGGCGTGGCAGCTTAACCACCACCTGCAACACTGGCACCCATATCAGAGCCAGTTGGTATCCTGGCTGCTCTGCTTCAGATCCAGCTTCCTGCTAACCTGCCTGGGAAAGCAGCGGAAGATGGTCCAGGTCCTTGGGCTCCTGCATCCACGTGGGAGACACAGAGGAAGTGCCATGCTCCTGGCTTCTGCCTTGCCCAGCCGCAGTCTGTGTGGCCATCTGGAGGATGAACCAGCGGCAGATGGGAGATCTGTCTCTAAGTGTCTCCCCACTTCTCGGTCACTCTTTCAAATAAGGAAATCTTTAAAAACATAAGTGTTTTATTTTACATAGAAAATATCATATTTTCGGCCGGTGCCGCGGCTCACTAGGCTAATCCTCCGCCTTGCGGCGCCGGCACACCGGGTTCTAGTCCCGGTCGGGGTGCCGGATTCTGTCCCAGTTGCCCCTCTTCCAGGCCAGCTCTCTGCTGTGGCCAGGGAGTGCGGTGGAGGATGGCCCAGGTCCTTGGGTCCTACACCCCATGGGAGACCAGGAGAAGCACCTGGCTCCTGCCATCGGATCAGCGCGGTGCGCCGGCTGCAGCGCGCTGGCCGCAGTGGCCATTGGAGGGCGAACCAACGGCAAAAAGGAAGACCTTTCTCTCTGTCTCTCTCTCACTGTCCACTCTGCCTGTCAAAAAAAAAAGAAAAAGAAAAAGAAAATATCATATTTTCTGTGGTTTGAAGGTTGTGTGTCTACCCCCAAACTCATGTTGAACGTTTCTAAATATTAGCCTTACCTATTTATGAGAGAGAGAAAGAAAGAGAGGTAAAGAGAGGGAGACGGGGGGGGGGGGGTAGACAAAGGGAGAAGAAGAGGGAGAGGGAGACAGTGAGGGAAAGAATGGGAGAAGGGGAGAGAGTGAGAGGGAGATGGGGAGAAGGAGCTCCCACCCACTGGTTCGCTGCATGGGTGCCCACAGTGGCCCTGGGCCAGAGGCTGAAGCCAGAAGCTGAGAACTCAACCCAGGTCTCCCGTGGGGGGGCGGGGGGCACTGACGCCGTCTCTGCTGCTTCCCAGCGTCTGCATCAGCAGGCAGCTGGGGCAGGAGCAGAGCCAGGAACTGAACTCTGATCCAGCACGTGGGTATCTTGACCACCAGGCCACACGTGCGCCCCTCAAGCTTTGATCGCCGTCGTCTCAGTGCTGGGAACTGAAACCTTCTAAAGCGATTAGGCTAAGAGGACACGATGCCTGTCTGTGGGCATGGGCTGATTTTCAGGGCTGGGTTACTTGCCTGGAGAGCAAGTTGCTGTAACGTGTGTCCACCCTGCTGTTTCTCTTCTGCAGGCACGCAGACAAGGACGTCCTGACGACATCAGAGAACAGAGGGGAGGGTCAGCTGGTGCACTGAAACTCCGATCAAGGCGGACGGCGTTATTGTGGGAGGCCCAGAGGAGGCTCCTGGCTCCTGGCTTCGGATCGGCGCAACTCCGGCCATTGCGGTCAACTGGTGAGTGAACCATCGGATGGAAGACCTCTGTCTCTCTCTGTGTAACTCCGACTTTCAAATAAATAAATAAATCTTTAAAAAAAAGAACATATCTTAGCACCCAAGGCACCGTCCCACTGCAGAGGCGACGTGACCATCCTCTCAGTCTCCAGTCTCCAGGAGAGGCCTTGAGCCCAAGGCCAAGGGCTCTTCTGGTATTGAGCAGACCACAAGCAGAAACCATCTTCCTGGCGAGTCTTTGTCAGTTGAAAAACAGCGCCGCTAAGCACACTCAGCTCGTTGCATCAATATCTCAATGCTCGGCTCATCAAATCAATATGGCAACACTCAGCTCATCCCATCAGTATCACAACGCATCAATATCACAGTGCTCGGGTGTCTCTTCCCTGTCTTGTCCCCCTCCAACCCAAAGATTGCTGGGCCAAGCCAGGTTTTGTTTTGCTTCACGTTACCTGATCGCATCACTCCCTCTGGTGGACAGAGATTGACTGTTTATCTAGCATCCATTTCTCCCGCCCCTCAAGATTCTTGTTTTTCTCCTTCTCCTGGCTTTCTTTTGCCCCCAAATCCTGCCTCCAAAACAGGAGCTCCTCTAAGGTGGTGGGTTATATGAGTCAAGAAAACAAGGGGGCACCCGGATTTGAACCGGGGACCTCTTGATCTGCAGTCAAATGCTCTGCCACTGAGCTATACCCCCTGGCTGGGAGGTTGTTTCTCACCAGCATCATTTCAGCTGTAGAATCTCATTGCACTAACACTGGTAAATTTCAGCTGCTATAAAATAAGAGAAGGAATTCACTGGGGCCACAGCATTGGAAATATCAGAGAACTCGACTTCCAGGAACTCCAATGCTCTCACGACTCCCTCCAGCTTTCGTTTCGGATTTTCTCTTGGATCAATTTTTGTGTTTCACAGCGGGCTCCCCACACAGCTGAGACCCTGCCTCCAATCCGTGTACACTCACATCATTGTGCTCCGGTGGTCACAGAATAAAAGGCTTGCGTCTGGAAATTGCTAGGGCAGGACTCCGATCAGTTTGGCTTGGTTCTGTGCCTGTGCATGACCAAACGTTGCCACCAAGGAGCGGGGTGCACGAGAGGTATCAGCACTTCAGGAGTGAGGCTTGTAAGAACAGCTCCCCTCCTACTCAGAACATATGTCCATAGTGTGAGAGGATGGACAGTTCTCCTAAAGTGGTCAGGGGCAAGCGACACATGGCCCCAGGGGCCATGCCTGCAACAGTAGGGAGGGCCTTCCCAGGGGAGTCCACCTGCAAGGCAGCCCAGCAGCCTGCGGCTTCTGCTGCCCACAGCCATGCACAGCCCTACGGTCAGATTCCTTGTTGGCCATCTTTCTCTCGCCTAACAAGCATCTAGTGGGTGCCTACTATGTGCCTGACCCTAATAATCACACAGCTCCTGCCTCAGCACCTAACAGCCTAGGAAAGTGCCTGGAGTGTCAACAAATGATAACAGGGTGTGAACTGGTACTGTGGGCACGCCAGAGAGCATCAATCGTGAGCCTGGCCAGAGACTGGGGCGATAACATACCCTGCGTTTGAAATGGGTGCTGCATTCTGAGGAGCCTACCTAATAAAGAGGGAGATGGGCAGGAGTTCCAGGCGGAAGCGGCAGCAAGATCAAAGGAATCCGCGGTGCTCTGACAAGAAGGTTCATCCACGTGGAGTTGGCTGAGGTGGGAGAGGAGGTGAGGCCCGAGGGCAGTCTGTGGCACAACAGGATTCCCATGCTGACTCAATAAGCAACACGGGCCCTGAGTGTTTGGATTATTTATTTGCAAGGCAGAGTGACAGACAGACAGAGAGGTTTTCCTTCTGCTGGTTCACTCCCCAGATGGCCACAACAGCCAGAACTGAGCAAATACGAAGTCAGGAGCCAGGAGCTTCTTCTGTCTCCCAAATGGGTATGCTGCTTTCCCAAGCCAATAGCAGGGAGCTGGACTGGACGTGGAGCAGCCAGGACTTGAATCAGGGCCCATATGGGATGCCGGTGCTGCAAGCAGAGGCTTAACCCACTACGCCACAGCACTGGCCCCTGTGCAATAAAATTGAAACTTCTAGGTTTGGCAAACAGGGCTAGATGTCTAAAATCATGATGTTGGTCGACCAGGCTGTCTTTTTATTATTATTATTATTAAAGATTTATTTATTTATTTGAAAGTCAGAGTTACACACAGAGAGAAAGAGAGGCAGAGAGAGAGAGAGGTCTTCCATATGCTGGTTCACTCCCCAAATGGCCGCAATGGCTGGAGCTGCGCCGATCCGAAGCCAGCAGCCAGGAGTTTCTTCCAGGTCTCCCACATGGGTGCAGGGGCCCAGGGACTTGGGCCATCTTCAACTGCTTTCTCAGGTGAATTAGCAAGGAACTGGATCAGAAGTGGAGCAGCCGGAACTTGCTGGTTGCAGGCTGAGGCCCAACCCACTACGCCACAATGCTAGCCCCATTATCTTACATCTTAATTACATCTGCCAAAACCTTATTTCCTACTTTTTTAATTAAAGGAGCTTCCAGCTGGATTTGAGCTGGAAAGACCACTAGATCATGCTGATCATATTCCAGTAGAGAGCCAATTTCTTTTTTTTTTTTTTAATTAATTTATTTGACAGGTAGAATTACAGACAGTGAGAGAGAGAGAGAGAAAGGTCTTTCCCAAATGGCCGCCACAGCCGGCGCTATGCTGATCCGAAGCCAGGAGCCAGGCGCTTCCTACTGGTCTCCCAGGCAGGTACAGGGGCCCAAGCACTTGGGCCATCCTCCACTGCCCTCCCAGGCCACAGCAGAGATCTGGACTGGAAGAGGAGCAATCGGGACTAGAACCCGGCACCCATATGGGATGCTGGCGCCGCAGGTGGAGGATTAACCAAGTGAGCCACAGTGCCAGCCTGCAAAAACCTTATTTCCAACTTAGGTCATACTCACAAGTGCAGGGATTAGGACTTGGCCAGGTCTTTTTGGGGAACCAATTCAACATACGATGTGCTAGCAGCAATTGCAGCAACGCATACAGCTTTGTATCATTGCGGGGAGATGGATATTAGGCTGGGTAGGAGAGGACTTATCTTCAAGAATACCCTCCCCCAAGAATCAGAATCCAATACCCCTGCAAGGAGACTTGGAACCAGTCTTAAGCATCTACTGAAAATGCTCCTTGAAAATTGGGCAGGGCAATGGTCCATCATATATGGAGTGAAAATTCTAGAAACCATGGCGATGAGGAAGGGATCAGAAAGTTCTTGGGGGTGGGGTGTGTCCCAATTGGCTCAGGCTGCCCTAACAAAATACCATGGACTGGGTGGCTTACACAACAGAAATTTTCTTCTCAGGGTTTTGGAGCTGGAAATCTGAGGTCAAGGTGCCAGCACGGTCCATCAGGTCCTGGCTGTCTTCTCACTGAGTCTAAACGTGGCAGAGAGGGAGCTCTGGGGTCTCATCTTTCTGGAAGGGCACTACTCCCATTATTAGGACCTCATCTAAACCTAATTATCTCCCTCAAAGGCCAGATCTACAAATATTATCATTGAAAGTTGGGACTTTCACACGTGAGTTTGAGGAGGAAACAGGTTGGTCCATAGCAGAACGTGAGAATGGATTCATGGTTAACCCACCCTTTAGCTGTCCTCTTGAGTTTAGACTGTACATCCAACTCGCCCAACCATTGAGGAAGTGGGGGGAGGGACCTTGAGTGGCAGGGTTAGGAGATGAGTTTCTGAGAGGCACCTGTTTCCACCTGCTGCTCACCACTCACGAGAACAGATATCAATAAATTCCACACTTTCTGCTTAAAAAAAATGTAAGTCTCACACCTTTGCTCCTTGAAGGACTAGAAGGTTTTCCCCAAAGCAGAGATGCACTTATGAGGGCAAGAGGGACATGGTCATCTCACTTGTCTGTAGCCTGGGGTTGACAGCAGGATGTACTGAGCTCGCTGGTGCCAACAGAAATAACAAGATTCCAGATGGCGGAGGCCCAAGTGCTTGGGTCCCTGAATCCACGTTGGTGACATGGAAAAAGCTCCTTGCTCCCGGCTTTGGATCGGCCCAGTTCCAGCTATTGCGGCCATTGGGAAGTAAACTAGCAGATGGAAGACCTCTCCGTCTTTCTGTGATTGTACCTTTCAAATAAATCTTTAAAAAATACATATATTGCAGTGATAACTGAGTCACAGCAAAATGATGCATTCTGTCCCCGAGCGTAGTGAAATAGAAGATAAAAGTTTATCTTATAATCAGTGGATCTGAAACTCAATAAACACAGTAAAAGCAACTATTATCCAAGCTGAGAAATGGTAAAATTGGCATTAGATTGACAACATTAAAATTGGGCATGGGAATGTAAACTGGTAAAGCCACTCTGGAAGACAGTTTGGAGATACCCCAGGAATCTGAATATAGACCTACCATATGACCCAGCCACCCCACTCCTGGGAATTCACCCAAGGGAACTGACATCAGCAAATAAAAGAGTTACCTGCACCCCCATGTTTATTGCAGCTCAATTCACAATAGCTAAGACATGGAATCAAGATAATGCCCATCAACTAAAAACTGGATAAAAAAATTATGGAATATGTACACTATGGAATACTATACAGTAGTAAAAAAATGAAATCCAGTCATTTGCAACAAAATGGATGAATCTGGAAAAAATCATACTTAGTGAAATAAACCAGTCCCAAAGGGACAAATACCACATGTTCTCCCTGATCTGTGATAACAGAGCACCAAAAAGGAAACCTGTAGAAGTGAAATTGACACTTTGAGAAGCAATGACTTGAACGGCACTTGTCTTGACTGTCGAGGAACAGGTTTTTTGTTTGTTTGCCTGGGACTGGGAATGGGGGAGGAGGAGGTGAGGTGGAGTGGGAGTGGGGGGTGGGGGGTATGATGGGAAGAATCACTATATTCCTAAGTTGTACTTATGAAATTTGTACTCATTAGAAATAAACAGTTTCTTTGGGGGGAAAAATAGAATTGGGTATGGCACCAATTACACAGACATTTTATTCATTCATTCCACAAACACAGGCTGCTTTCTCCTGCCGGGCCCAGGGCAGCAGGCTGAGGCCCCGCCATCTGGGCACAGACAGGCTGACCCTCCAAGTATCCCCGCGCTCTGCCTGCCTTTGGGACCCTGTCCGTCTGGTGTTTTTTTTTTTTGTTTTGTTTTGTTTTGTTTTTTTACTTCAAAATGGAAACGCAGTTGGAAATAACTGTAATTTGCCGCTAACCGAGAGAACCTGGAGTCAGAGTTCCTGCAGCACGAACAGGAACACTGGCCAGCAGGTCAGCAGCGGGAGGAGGAAGCCGATGGTTCCTCGTAAACACGTCCTTAATTACAGAGGCTGTCGCACATCACAGAGCTTCCAGTAGAAACCAACTCCCGATGCAGGCGCGCGAGCCTGGGAGGCAGCGCATGGAGCCGTGCGCTGGCCCAAGTGCGGCTCCTGGGGGTTGGGAACTTCTGCTTTCGTGTTCTGCAAGGCGGCGAGAACTCTTGGGAGCACACAAGTGTACATGTCAAGTATTCAGGGTCATGGGACAGGGTATGGGGATTATCCGACAGCTGGGGCTCTGCGCTCCTAGGGGTCCTGGGGGAGTCAGGGTCCCAGCTGAGCAAGAACTCCATTTACCAACATGGCCTGCAACCCAAACTGCCAGCCACCCCCAAGGGCCCCCCTGAACAGTGCGCCGCGGGCTGAAGTCGCCGAGATGGTGGCAGGCACCACCAGGATCTCCAGGCGCTCTTCAGCCGCGGACGGGCGGCCTCCAGTCCCTCCTCCCATCCCCCTCAACTTTGAGTGCTTCTGCAACATCTCCCGAGCCCCGGCGTCTGCTGGCCTGTGTGCCTCCCCCGATGGCGGCACTGAGAGTGGACAGCCCTCGCAGCGCCCAGCCCGGACGCAGGCCTTGGTTTGCTTTGTATCCCCGGTGGCCAGCACAGCCTGGGCCTTCAGAAAGTCCTCTTTGCCTGTCCCCAACAGCTCAGAGGCAAATTGTAGGCCAACTGGACAGTGTCTTCTGTCTGCCAAGAAAATGCTGATGAGCACAGGGCCACGGCCAGCCCAGGCCTCTCCTAGGCAGTGGGGAGTCACAAAAAGCCCCCATGTGAATCCCGTGACAACTCCACGGCTCTTGGATTCGAGCCCGAGGGCCACGTGGCTGAGTATGAAACGGGAGGCTGGACTGCCCCGGGCCGCCCACCCCCCCAGGAAGGACAGTGGCCTCTGCATGGCTATCAGCGGGCAGCAGGGGGTATGGCAAAGGGTGCCAGCAGCCCCCCCCCCCTTCAAAGCACTGAGTCACTGCCATTTCCCCAGTCACTTCCTTACCAGAACAAGGCACAAGCAAGTCCTCCCCCTGGCCAGTTCTAGTGAGGCCCGACTGGGACGACTCCCTCCACCTCAGCCCTGCCTCCACACATGACCCCTGCAGCAAGAAGCCCCTTGGGCCCTCTGCCAGCCCTGCAGCCCCTAGGAGCCCGGTCCTTCTTGGCGAAGTGGTGGCATCCTGCACAGGACGCCCTGACCCAGCCAAGTGTCCTTAGATAAGGTCGGCTTGGAGTCCAGGACGCCAGTGGCCTGAGCCCTCCCTGGCCCCGTCAAAGATCTCTGGGCGCTACCCTGCACTCTCCATCTTCACAGGAGACAGCGAACTGCGCGAGGTCACCCCCACACCTTCCTGACCCCTGTCACTCAGTCGCCTGCCTCCCCGGCATACCCCGGGGTCACACCCCGTCAGGGCACCCTCAGACCCGGCTGTAGCTGCAGGGTCGCAGGCGGGCCTCCCCCATACCGCACCTTGGAGGAGGCTCCTGGATGGCTCAGGGCTTGGGGAGCCCCTGTCGCAAGCCACACAAGAAGGAGTGGCCTGGCTGGCATGGCTGCCCTGGTGGCGTAGCAGCCAGGAGCGACAGGTGAAGCTCTTGCCACACTGGCCACAGGGATAGCGCTTCTCTCGCGAGTGGCCGCGCAGGTGCCGCAGGAAGCTGGGCTTGTGCGTGAAGCGGGTGCCGCACTGGGCGCACTGGAAGGCACGCTCCCCCGCGTGCACGCTCTGGTGCACGGTCAGGTTGGCCAGGCGTGTAAAGCGCTTGTCGCACTGGGCACACGGGAAGGGCTTCTCGCCCGTGTGCGTGCGCCGGTGCTCCACCAGGGTGGACAGGCGGCCGAAGCGGCGGCCGCACTGGGCGCACGGGAAGGGCTTCTCGCCCGTGTGCGTGCGCCGGTGCTCCAGCAGCGTGGACAGGCGGCCGAAGCGCTTGGCGCACTCGGCGCACTCGTAGGGCTTCTCACCGGTGTGCGTGCGGTAGTGTGTGGTGAGCGTGGACTGGTGCACGAAGCTCTTGCCGCACTGGGCACAGGTGTAGGCGCGCTGGGTCCTGTGCGCGGGCCGGCGGCTGGTGAGAGTGGCCTGCTGTGCCAAGCTCTGGGGACACTGAGCACAGGCCAAGGGCTGGGGACCAGGGTGGGCTTGCTCATGCGGTGCACTGAGTTCCTCCTGGTCAAGGCTCTGTCCACACTCAGCACAGGGAGAGCGCTGCTCTGTGACCCCAGCAGCTGGCACGGCCTGGCTCTGGGGACCTGGGGGCAGGGAGGCCACCTCCCTCTTGCTGGGGGCAGGAAGCAGATTCCCACAGGTGAGCCCCCCAGAGCCCTCCTTGCCAGGCGCCCCCTCCGCTGCCCAGGCTGGCTCTGGCCCCTGGGGCTCCTCCTCCAGGCTCCTCTTCTCTCTGCTGAGCAGCCAGGTCTCTGCTGGAGGGGACACAGACAAGCACAGCCAGTGAGTCCCTGGGCCATCGGCTCTGGAGCCAGGCACTCTGACCACTTGCTTTCCTGGTATCTGAAGGCCAAGGCTTGGGGACAACTTGTCACCAGAGGCCCTCTCTGTGGCCCCAGTCTACGTGGTCCCATCTGCTGCCACCCGGGGCGCGCCCTGTGTTACTCCACACGTCGCCCCATCGCCCTGCTCATCCCAAGACTCAAGGGTCTACTCCAGAGGACACACGGGTACCCTGTGCACGTCCTCACTACAGACTGTCTGGGCCAGTCCCGCTCCCAGCTTCCCAGCTGCAAAGGCCTTTGACGGGGGGCGGGGGGCGGGGGGCACCTGTGTCTTATGTACTGTGCTGGTTACACTAGGGAAAAATGAAGCCAGGAAGAGGTTTTTGGAATAAAAGGGGGATAATTTCAGGCCGGCGCCGTGGCTCAGTAGGCTAATCCTCCGCCTTGCGGCACCAGCACACCGGGTTCTAGTCCCGGTCGGGGCAGCGATCCTGTCCCGGTTGCCCCTCCTCCAGGCCAGCTCTCTGCTGTGGCCAGGGAGTGCAGTGGAGGATGGCCCAAGTGCTTGGGCCCTGCACCCCATGGGAGACCAGGAGAAGCACCTGGCTCCTGCCATCGGAACAGTGTGGTGCGTCGGCCGCAGCGCGCTACCGCGGCGGCCATTGGAGGGTGAACCAACGGCAAAAGGAAGACCTTTCTCTCTGTCTCTCTCTCACTGTCCACTCTGCCTGTCAAAAAATAAAGAAAATAAAAATAAAAAGGGGGATAATTTCATGCAGCTGACTGGGAGGACGCCACACAGCAAACATAGGAGGCAGTGGGCCTCTTTAGGGCACTCGCGCAGGACAGGGCCCTGCAGGGATCGTCTGTCTCCTAAGGCCAGGGCCCTACAGGGATCGTCTGTCTCCTAAGGCCAGGGCCCTGCAGGGATCGTCTGTCTCCTAAGGCCAGGCAGGAGCCTTACCTGAGCACAGGTGCATAGCAGCCATCCCCTGCGGAACCTGCGGCTTCCTCCCGTGTGCCTCTTCCTCTTGTTTGATCCAGGGCAGAAGTCCTGGTGCAGACTCCAGCAGGCCTGCTTCTGAGGGAGAGAGGAGGGGGCCCTGAGGGCGGCAGCTGTCCAAGGTGTCTCTCCCCTGCCAGATCAGCCTGCGACCAGACACCAGCAGGCACACGGACGGCAGCGCAATCCCAGCAAAGGCAGGGCAGATACTGGGGTTTCTGACAACACGGATGCATGGTGTGGCAGTGGGGAGTCGGGAGAGCTGGGGGAGCCCAGCCTGCACGAGACAGGCTGTGAGCTGTCCCGAGATGGCCAGCGGGCTCCTGATGCCCCGCGATCCTGCATGGGCCCCCCTGCTTCCAGGTCTCCTCGGCAAGCAGGTGTGCCTGGGGCTGGTTCTATGGATACAAGGAGCGCTGCCTCTCCCAGCCCCGCGACTTCTGGCAAGTTACTTAGCCGCCCTGTGCCTCAGCTTCTTCATCAAACGGCCATAACAGGGGCCGGCGCTCTGGTGTAGCAGGTAAAGCCGCCGCCTGCAGTGCCGGCATCCCATATGGGCGCTGGTTCAAGTCCCGGCTGCTCCACTTCCTATCCAGCTCTGCTATGGGAAACCAGTAGAAGATGACCCAAGCCCTTGGGCCCCTGCACCCTCGTGGAAGACCCAGAAAAAGCTCCTGGCTCCTGGCTTTGGATCGGCGCAGCTCCGGCCATTGTGGCCATCTGGGGAGTGAGCCAGCGGATGAAAGACACTTCTCTCTCTGCCTCTCTGTAACTCTTTCGAGTAAAATAAATAAGCCTTTAAAAAAAATCAGAAATAAACATGTCATCCTTAAAGGAGCAGGCCCCCTTCTTCCCCTTGTCCCCTCTTGCTCCCTCCTTACTGGCTACAGACATTGAACCATGGTCACAAGGCAGAATGCACTAGAAGGAGCCTGGGTCTGTGACCCTGAGAGCAGCCAAACAAGCTCTGGCTGGAGAAAGAAGGCAACCACTGTCTTGTCTAAGCTGCTGTTCTGCTGTTTTCATTGTCCCACAGCCTCTGTTGTAACCCCTGTCCTCCATTACACAGTGCCCTGGCCAGGCACCCTTCAGACCTGAGCAGCCTCATCAATCCACGCCGGTCTCCAAGGTCCATCTGAGCAGCTAGCAGCGGGGGTGGGCGTGTGGCTGAGTGGGTAAAGCTGCCACCTGGGATGCCTGCACCCCACAGCACAGTGCCCAGGGGCAAGTCCTGCCTCTGCTTCTGATGCAGCTTCCTGCTGCTGTGCATCCTGGGAAGCAGTGGACAATGGCTGAAGGACATGGGCCTCTGCCACCCACATGGGAGATTCTGGATGGAGTTTGTGGCTCCTGGCTGTGGTCTGTGGGCATTTGAGAAGTAAACCAGCAGGTGGAAGACAAGAAGATAAATAGAGAGATAGATAATCGCTCTGCCTTTCAAATAAATACAAATAAATAAACTTTTTTTTTTTTTTGACAGGCAGAGTGGACAGTGAGAGAGAGAGACAGAGAGAAAGGTCTTCCTTTTGCCGTTGGTTCACCCTCCAATGGCCGCCACAGCTGGCATGCTGCGGCCGGCGCACCGCGCTAATCCCAAGGCAGGAGCCAGGTGCTTCTCCTGGTCTCCCATGGGGTGCAGGACCCAAGGACCTGGGCCATCCTCCACTGCACTCCCTGGCCACAGCAGAGAGCAGAGAGCTGGCCTGGAAGAGGGGCAACCGGGACAGAATCCGGCACCCCGACCGGGACTAGAACCCGGTGTGCCGGCGCCACAAGACGGAGGATTAGCCTGTTGAGCCACGGCGCCGGCCACAAATAAATAAACTTTTAAAAAAGAATACGCAGGGCTGGTGTTGTGGCCTATTGGGTGAAGCCACTGCCTGTGATGCCAAAATCCTGTATTAGCACCGGTTCTAGTCTTGGCTGCTCCACTTCTGATCCAGCTCCCTGTATGGCCTGGGAAAGCAGCAGAAGATGGCCCAAGTTCTTAGGCTCCTGCCACCCATGGGGGAGACCTGGAAGAAGCCCTTAGTCCCTGGCTTTGGGCTGGCCCAGCACTGGTCATTGTGGCCATCTGAGGAGTGAATCAGCGGATGGAAGACATCTCTCTCTCTCTCTCTCTCCCCCTAACTCCGATTTTCAAACAAATAAGATAATTTTTTTTAAAAGAGAAGAAGAAAAGCATAGGCAATCATTTTTGCTTCTTCCTGTCCCAGACTTGACACAGGGCAGGTGTGATTTCTGTTAAACAAATGAATGAGCAGAGACCATTCTCAGTGATGACCTCTAACATCAACACACACCGCTCAACAGTGGGGCTAGCACTGTGCTCTGGGACCCAGGGCCACAGCTCATTCCTTCTGCCGTACACGGGGCACCTTGACACAGTGACACTGAGAAGACACCAGCCCAGACCCACGGGCCTGGCCACCACAGGCAGCCAGGGCCCTAAAACCAAGTCCCTACCATGCGGTGCCAGACCGTCAGAACATAGTTACTTGCAAAGGTTGGAGGCCAGTCAGTCCCTGTTCATAGGGAACCTGGAAGCTTTGTCCTCACACTGACCGCACCAGAACCACCTGAGGAACGGGCCAGAACACAGGACTGCCGGGGCAGGCCCGCTGGCTGTGGGTCCCGGTTTCCACCTTTTCCTGGAGGTGCCTGCCTGGGAACACTCCCAGCAAATAAAGTTGTCTCGCACCACACACGCGGGGACCCAGCAGCAGGTGCACAGGGAAGAAGCGAACTTCTCTCTTGAGGCATCGGGAAAAGCTTGCAGAGGGTGGAATACAAAACGGTTTATGCTCAAACAGGGAGGACAACCCAGCCCACGGGGTGGCCCCGAGCCCCCTGCGGAAGCCCCCTTCTCCCCCTCCCAGAGCTTACCTGAGACATTCCCTGCCGGGGGCTTCTGGCCCCAGGCACCCCAGTCAGGCCCTGCTTCTGCATCCGCCTGAGAGTTGCTGCCCCCTGGGAAGTGCGTGGTGACCGCAGCTTCTGATGCAGCCCCAGTGCTACCCCCGCCCGCTGTGGGGACCCGGCTGGGTGGCCAGGGTCTGGCTGCGGTGCCTGGAAAGGCTCGCTACCCTCGTCAATACTCCGCCGTCCTCCTGGCTCCAGACTCCCTAGGACTGAGCACACCCACTCCAAGGCCTGCACTTCAAGAGAGGGCAAGGCCTGACCCTTAGTGCCCCGGGGTGCTGCGGCCCTCTTCCCTTTGTTATGTGTGTCCAGGCGTCATCTGACACCTACGTGACCTTCAAAAGGAAAAGCTTTGAAAATTGCACCTGATGCGATGCTACTATTTGAAAGATGAAACCGAGCTCCTAAACTGGCTCGCTGCTCATTTAATACTGACTCATTATTTTTCATCCTGGTCTGTGCCAGGCACAGGTTAGGAGCTGAGGGGGAAGGTCCAGCCAAGCTGTCGGCGCCACCAGGAGAGCGCAGCCTAGAGGAGGAAGAAGGAATCGGCCTGCGGAACAAGGCTGAGCCAGGACAGCAGCTGCGGGCCGTGGGGACAGAGAGGGCTCAGGGAAGGTCTGGAGTGGGCAGCCGCGCCCCCACCCCTCCCCAGGGACCCTGCCCAGGCTCCCACTCTCAGACGCTTACCGCTGTGCCCTCCCCACAGCTCCCAGAGGGGCCCCTCGGAGGGCTCCGGGCTACAATGCAGGAAGAGGCAGCCCCAACAGCGCACTCTCCCTGCCGCTGCGAGCCCACGGGGACTTCTGACCCCAGGTAAAGGCAAGAAGCACCGGCCCGCCCGCCTGCCGAGGGACTCACCAGTGCCAGGCCGCGGACATCCCTCTGCAGCGGGCAGGCTGCGGCCGCCTGCCTCGTCTCCACCGTCCATCGGGCTCAGGAGCAGCAGCTTGCTGGTGGCCGGGTCTGGGGAGAACAAGATAATGGCAGGCCATCCTCTGTAAGCCCGGAGCAGGGCCTGCACCGCTCCACGGTCTCCCGGGAGCACGGAGCGCGGGATGGGGAAACTGAGGCCCAGGATGGGGCGTCAGTGGTCAAGTCTCCTGCTGCCCTTCCTTCCCCAGGTTATCCCAGCCTCCCTGAGGGTGGGTGGGCGCCCTCCCTCCCCACCTCCCCCACAGCACGCTGGGATCATCTTCTGGAAGAAGAACCTTTGCAGCTGGCCAAGGGAAGCAAGGCACATGGCTCTGGGGCTCAGCCTTTCATGGATGGGAGGGAGCAGACCAAAGGCCAACTGCTCACCTTCCCAAAGCAGTGAGAGTATTTGGGGGCGCAAGCAGGCTAGGATGGGAGTGGGGGTAGCCAGAAAACGCCGGGACTAAGGCTGGCGCTGTGGTGTGGAAGGTTAAGCCTCCGCCTGCAGGGTCGGCATCAAAGGGGGGCACTGATTCCGGTCCCGGATGCTCCACTTCTGATCCAGCTCCCTGCTAATGTGCCTGGGAAAGCAGCAGAGGATGGCCCAAGTGCTTGGGCCCCTGCCCCTATGTGGGAGACCCGGAAGAAGCTCCTGGCTCCTGGCTTCAGCCTGGCCAAGCCCCAGCTGTTACGGCCATTTGAGGAGCGAAGCAGTAGATAGAGGATCTCTCTCTCTCTCTCTCTCTCTCTCTCTCTCTCTCTCATTCTCCCTCTCCCTCTGTAACTCTTTCAAATAAATAAATACATGTTTAAAAAAAAAAAAAAAAAAAACAGGGGCCAGCGCCATGGTGCAGTAGGTTAATCCTCCACCTGTGGCGCTGGTTCTAGTCCCGGCTGCTCCTCTTCCAGTCTAGCTCTCTGCTGTGGCCCAGGAAGGCAGTGGAGGATGGCCCAAGTGCTTGGGCCCCTGCACCTGCATGGGAGACCAGTAGGAAGCACTTGGCTCCTGGCTTCAGATTGGCACAGTGCCGGCCATTGAGGCCATTTGGGGAGTGAACCAACGGAAGGAAGACCTTTCTCTCCGTCTCTCCCTCTCACTGTCTGTAACTCTACCTCTAAAATAAATATCCAAGACTTATCAAGTTCTGAGTGTTCCAGGCCGGCCCTGATTCTCTGGACCTAGGGCACCCTGAAAAGCACAGCCACAGTCAATCCTCCTTTGGTGGGAGGGGCTTCTTGAGACCTCGCAGCATGCAGGGCACAGCCCTGCGAGTGCCCGAGGTGCAAAGACCGAGGCGGGGAGGTCCCAGCTTACTAGAAGTGAGCGAGCCGGCAGGACAGAGTGTGGGCAGGAGCCGCCTCTGGCGCCACAGGAAAGGCAGAATGGCGAGGAGCAGACCCCGACTTCCAAGTGGCCCCCACGAGACCTGGACGAGTCATTTAACCCCTCTGCACTTCACTTCACAAGACCCAAAAGCGGGAATTCAGGTACCTTCCACCTGCCGGCAGACGGAGGGCTGGTCAGCGACCTCGGTGGGCTCCTGTGACTGAATAAGGGAATGAAGGCCAGGCGTGGGAGCCCGCAGGGGCCGGCCTCTTACCCGGGTTCCCCGACACCACGTGCCGGCCAAGCGCCTCCTGCCACGCTGCCATGCCGCCCCACTGCTGCTCCGAGCACACAGCGGCCACCTCTTCGGAAGTCAGGGGCACCTGGAAGTACAGGTCATCGGCATCATGACCACTTCAGAGGACTAAAACCAGCTAAGGTATTTTCTCTTCCCCTCTGGCCACACCCACTTCAGGGAAAGGGGTGGAGCCAGGGGATTCAGGGTCAGGGTTCCTGGTTCTCCTCCCTCTCCCGGCTACACACACACCCGTGTCCTCCACATGGGCTTTGTGGAGGGGCTTTCGGCTGATTTCCCTTACCTTTATCCCACCCTCACTCCCAAGGGTCATGCGGGCATGAGAGCTACAACCACTGGCCAACCACATCCCAGACAGATAGACAAACAGACAGACAGACATCTTTCCCGGGTCACCCTTTTCCTCTGACGTTTCCCAAGCCCTTCAAAGTCAACTGGTGACGAGCGTTAGGAGCCACGAGGGCCAGGAGCACCCCTCCGCTGTGAGTCCCAGTGGGTCCTCTTCACCCACACGCAGCTCCTGTACCTTGGGGACCTCCCCCTTGCTGCCCGGGGGCAGCCGAAGGACCCAGAAGTTCCTGTTGCGCAGCAGGTTCTCCACGTTCTCCAGGCGCCGCTGCAGCAGCCCGTACTCCTGCAGCAGGGTGCCCAGCACGGCCCACTTGCCCTCCAGCTGGTTGCCGAACTCCACGGCCGTCTTCTCGCAGTCGGCCAGCTTCTTCTCGGCCGTGCCTGTGCGCCCCTCCAGGCTCTGCAGCCGGGCAGCCTGGGACTCCATCTTCTTCTCCATGGCCTGAACAGCAGCCAAGATGGCCAGCAGGGAGATCTCCGCGCACTGGACCTGGGCCTCTCGCTGGAAGTCAGTTCCCAAATGCCAGTCCTGCAACAAGACACCAGCAGGTGAGCCACAAGGAGAGGTGCCCAGAGCCATCCTAGCTTCAGGAAGGTCAGGGTCCTCTGTTTGAGGGGAGCTTCTGGTTGCTAGAAGTCCTTTCTGGTCAGATCCCTTGACCACAAAGGCAGCAGGTCCTGGACCCCACAGAGGTGGCCCCTACAGGAAGAATCTTAAACCAAGCGAGGAGCAGTGGAAAATGAAATGGCAAACGATTACCATCCAAAGGGGACAGAGAGCCTGAATCCCTGTTCTACCACTCCATAGTTGGGTTAGTGCAGCCAATGACTTGACCAGCCATGTTTCCTTTCCCTGGGGACACAGCTCGCCAAGAGCAGGTAAGGAGTGAGTGAGAAACCGGAAAACAGCCCAGGCAGCCAGCTCAGTGCTCACCTGCCTCTAGAGCAAACCTCCAGTTACTGAGCGCAGAGACGAGCAAGGCCCCGTTGTTCTGCTCTCAAAGATCGCTGTGGTATCTCTGCCCTGACGTCCACTGCTGGGTGACTTCCTGTCCCGTCTGAGATCCTGGGTCCGCAAGACCTTGGTGCTTTGTCAACCAGCCCAGCACGGCCTCCACTTGGAGGCCAGGTCCTTGTTGCCAGAAACGGGACAAAGCTAAAAACCAGCACCTTACAGTAATCAGAGCAAGGAACTATTTCAGAGAATACCCCGCTCATGGGAGTTGGAAAATGTACCATGTATTCTTAGAAATAATGAAATAAAATGAAAAAAAAAAAAAAACCCACCCAGGAGGGTCTCAGTGGGACACTGCCAAAAACAGAAGTCTGAGAACCCCACCCACGCCCACCCCGCCATGCAAATCCTCTGCAACTTCAGAGGCTGCCACTACTGCCTTAGTGATCATGTGAATGAAATGTGCTAGAAGAATGGGAAGCACTTGGGGTATGCAACACTAGCACCTGCTACGCTTTTTCTAGCAAATATAAATGGATTAAAGAGCAGACGTGTCAGGAACCAGAGACTGATTAGTGCGCTCTGCACAATGGAGTTCCCCAAAGCGTCCTCCCAAACAGCACTCCTACTAGGCACTGGTCACCTGCTGCCTCTCTTCTCTGTGCCCCAAGGCAGGCCACTGACCCCTGTAGGCTGCAGGAGACAGACACGGCTGGGACGAACGTCCTTGGCCTCCTGCAATGCCCTGCCTCAGATCCGGCATCCAGGAACGCACCTAAAACTAAGGCGAAGCAGTTTCTGCTTGCACGCGGAAGACAGCCCCTCCCCCTGCGGAGGCCCGGCTCTCGTGGTGGGGGTGGCCTCGGTCACACCTGCCTCTGCCCCTCCCTGCAGCTGCCGCAGAAAGGGCTTCCTGGGGAATTCGGAGATCGGCACCGGGGGTGTAGGCTGGGCCCGAAGGACCGTCCACGAAGAGGCGTCCACAGCCCCTCCTCCACCCCCACCCCCACCCCGGACAATCAGAGCAGAGCCCATATTCCACGAGACGGCAGGGCGGCAGGGCACCTCGACGGTTTATTTTATGGCTGCGTCCCCACTGCCTTATTCCGTGCTTGTCAGGAAAGCGCGTCCCTCCGTGGTCTCATCTTCCTCCCTCTTCCAAGACATCCTCCCGGGGAGCTCATCCTCCCTTACCGGAGCCGGAGCCGCCTCAGCCATGGCCCCAGCACTGTCCGCCAGCCTCGGGAGTTGCAGGCGCCGCCTCGTGGTCCTCTCTGCAGGAGGCCTCGGCCCACCCTTCTGCACACCGACTGGGCTGGATGCTCAGGGGTGCTCAGGGAGCGCGGAGACAGCCGAGCCCCACCCGTGGCGGGCGCGCTGAGCCACAGCGCACGGCAGTGGGCAGCCCGGACTCGGGTCCCCATTGGCCGCCCTGGAAAGCCCTGCCCCTGCCCCGCGCTCAGCCGGTCCCTGCGGCCCGAAACAGGCGTCCCATTGGCTGGCTTTGGAGCCCGGGCTTGGAGGGAGCCTGGCAGGTGCGGGCACCAGGCGCTTCTCTCCAGCCAGCCGAGCCCCAGCACCCGCAGCACCCCAACTGCCCCGCACCGCAGCTCAGGCAGCGTGCATGCCACGCGTTTATGCCGACATGTTTATTGAGCACCGACTAGGGGCCAGGCTGTCCCTTTCACAGTCCTCAGGGGCCCAAACACTTCACTGCTTTACAAACGAGGAAGAATCTAGGCCCAGAATTCTGGGACCCCGCCTGCAGCGGTACCCACGCCACCTCCTTTCACGTGTTTCAACGCAAAGCTTCCTATTGCAAGCCAGGCCTAACCCAGAGCCGAGCACACAGCGCTCTGAACTAAAACAAGGGCGGGGGTCGGGGAGTGGAGGGAGCCAGTGCCTTGTGAATATGGTTTGTGTTTCTATTGGAACATTGCACAAACACATGGCATTTACCATTATAAAACACAGGTGTAGGAACTGAAAAAAGCGTTAGCCCAGGGCTTCCCACCATCTCAGGGCTGCTCCTGCAGTGTGGGTTAAACTCTGATCAGCTACACTGGCACCACCTCCTCAGAACTTCCGCCCACCCTTCTCTGACCTGGGGCCCCCAGCAAGGGCAGGGGTGGCACAGCAGACAGGGAGCACCCACAGCACAGAAGGCTGCTGTCACACTGCCGAACCCAGTGAGCTCGGCTGCACTGCCTTACACACTCATCTTGGCCCCACCAGCCCCTGGTTCTGTTCAGAACTTTGGGAGGAGTGTGAGGGGTCAAAGGGGAAACAAGGTGACACGGCTGGACACCCAGGAGCAGACCTGACCACTGCTGCCTCTCATGGAGCCAGGCAAGGCAGCAAGTCATCAGGATAACTGGGTACCCAATGCTCCAGTCTCGGAACCATCCACACCCAGGCTGATTCACAGGTAGCACCCAAAGCGGGGCGTTTAGAAGGCACAAGAACACTTCCCTCGGGACTCCACTAGGCGTGGTACTACTGCCTGAACTCCCGCAGCGGACGCAGGCCAGTAGGAAGCCTTACCTTGCTGCAAACCGCACAGAGGGATTCTAACTGCAGGGAGGGCTGCAGACCAAGACGGAAGAGAAAGGCTGTCCTGACCCTGAAAGGACAAACCTGTGTATCCCAGTGCCTCTAAATCTGACCCTGACAATTCTAAGGTGACCTAGGACACCGGGGCCATCACCCACTTGGACAGACGAGGAACCTAAGACTAAACCTGGTTGAAGGATTCACCCAGATCTCCCAGACCATTTCTGCCCCAGAGCCCATACTCCTCAAAGAACCCTCCACCTGAGAGGAGACATCGGAGGCCGAGTCCAGGTGGACTGTCACAGCCATCCTCCTCTTGGACAGGAGCCTCCTGGGCTCACTCTGCACCCCCCTTCAAGGCACTGCTTGGGGCGCTGTCAATGGAGCACCTGCATCCACGACCCTGAGACCCCCTGTGGTTAGTGTAACCCACCCCAGCTCAGCTTCCTCTCCACGGTAATGGGGTAGACGATGGTGTGACTACCCTGCAGGGAAAGTGCTAGGAATATTGGGGCTCACTCTGGGCCAAGAAACACCCACCTGGGAAGACCACTGGCCTCCAGGACAGCAACCAAAGCATCAAGGCATCACTATCAAAAGCCACGGGCTGTTCTAAACTGGGCCCCTCTCCCAGCCCTGCCAGCCCCACAGAGTTAAGTCCTGCCCCGCCAGCCTGGGGCTCTTGGTCCTTTTTGCAACTGTACACGACACTTGGAAAAGCTAAAGGAAAAATCCATTAAGAAAAAAAGATGCTTCAAAGTAAGAGTAGAAGACGTGCAGGGTCTTTCCTTTGGGCTCATGCTGGCCGCTGGCAGGAGGCGACTGTTGTCTGAATCAAAGCCATGAGGGGAGGGCCTCTGTCTCTGGTCCCCTGGACTGTCTGTGGTACCTGCCAAAGGCCCTCGACAAACACTGGCATCCCCTAAGCCTGAAGGAATCCACTGTAAGTCAGGAATGCAGAAAAAAGGCAGCAGAGTGCCAGACCTAGGAAACAGGGACTGGGAGCATCTGACATCAAAGGGGCTGTTGCTTCCCAGTTGAATGGAAAAAAAAATAAAATAAAAAACCACCAAAGTATCTGAAAACAAGAAATCAGCCAGAGGCACAAAGGGAAAGGCCCCTCGCGGCCAGGGCGGCCCAGGGAGGGCTCCGCCTGCTCAGCCTTCCTCCAAGTGGCTGGGGCCGGGCAGGGGTGGGCTCCCCTGGCGGGCATGGCCCCGGGCATGAGTCTGCATGTGGACAGCCAGGTGGTGGTTCCGGTTGAAGGCCCGGCCACACTGGGGGCACTGGTAGGGCCGCTCGCCGGTGTGGATGCGCTGGTGACGGAAGAGGTCCGAGGGCCGGCGGAAGGCCTTGCCGCAGTAGGGACAGGCAGGCCAGCCCTGGCTGTTGCCCGTGTGCAGGCGCTGGTGCAGCAGCAAGCTTTTCCTCTGCTGGAAGAAGCGCAAGCACTCGCTGCAGTGGTACACCTTGGCGGCTGCCGGCCTGCGCCCCACAAACGCACGGCCTGCCAGGGAGCGGGGGCCCTCGGGCTCCTCGGGCAGCCAGCGGATGACGGGGCCAGGCACCACCACCTCCCCCGGCTCCAGCGTGGCGTCAGCTTCGCCCCACTCAGGGCCTGAGCTGTCCCCAGCCTCCCTGTGCTCCTCCTCCACATGGGTCCGCTGGTGGATCGTCAGGTTAATCTTCAAGCGGAAGCTCTGCCCACAGTCAGGGCAGGGGAAGGCCCGCTCGCGCCGGCGAGGGAGGACACGGGGCGGTTGACCCATGGCCCCTGGCGACCGAGGCGCCCCGACCCGCACCCTCGGCACCCCCTCCGCATGATGCCGACTGGGCCCCCCCATCCTGCTCCTGGGTCCTTTGGGGATTCTACACTTGGTCTGGCTCGGGGACCCCAGAAAGAGCTGCTCAGGAACCATCTCGTCCTCAGACGGTGCTTCTGTCTTGATGGCCACACCACCACCTGGCAAAAGGAATCCGTGTTGGTTTCCAACTGGACCGCATCTGCCCCCAAGTCACTCAGCCCAGTCTGCATCCAGGTCCATCCTGCTGCTACCTCCCCCCAAATCCTGTCTCCCCACGTGCGCTGTGAGCCCCTCTAGCCCGATGTCAGAACTCTAGGACAGAGCTCTGACATCAGGCCCTGCCTCCGAAGCGTGCCACAGGGCCTCTGCAGCCTGGAGCAGTGAGCGACTCCCCCACACTCAGCGCTACTCCCAGGCACAGCACATCTGCACGGGGCGCCCTGCCTGCCTGCATCACGCCTTCTGCCACCAGGCAGCAGGCACCAGCCCAGAGGCTCCTGAGGAGCTGCTGGCACAGAGCCAAGAAAAGGACAGGCTGATGGGCTGGGACCTGAGACTTGAGGCCACAGCGGTCAGATCTTGGGGGCCCCTAGGGCAAGGAGGAGGGGTCCTGGCACTGAGCCCACTGGAAAAGCCCGGTTAAGGCAGGGGGGCCTAAAATCACAGGCTGAGCCTGGGCCACTTGAGGCTGAAACGAGGCCACGTGGATGGCTTTTCTGTCATCGGAACACAAGCTGGCAGTGTGCAGCTTGCTCTCAAATCCTGTCTTTCCAGCCTGGCCAGACTATAGTGGGGAGAGACTTCCGGAAGTCCACGCTGGGGCTGTGGGCGGGAGCTCCATCACCTGACCCCACCACCCCTCTCCTTGCAAGGCTCCACCCTGACCTCATGTGCCTTTGCCCCTCATTCACCTGGCCCCCTGCTGGGCAGGATGTCTCTGGGAGGGGAGACTGGTGCCTCCCCCTCTGAAGACTCTCCCTCCTGTTTAATCAAGGACAGAACGCCGGTGCTGGCTGGAGGCCCTGCGAGACAAAGAATCCGTGAAGACCCTTCCCACACTGGATTCCCAGAGGGAACACACTGACGGACCTGCCAGGAAGAGGGAGCCACAGACTTTGGTCCAGAGGCCTTCCCAGGTGAGAAGAGAGCAACAAAGGCCCTGCCCCAAACCCCCTGCAGGCCGCTAATACCTTGTCCCCCTGCACCTGAATGTCACCCTGCCGGTCCTCAGGGTGACAGGGCTTGGGGAGGCCTGGGCTGATCCAGGTAAGCAGCAGACAGGCACACTGCCCTCCTACCAGAGATCCCACCTCTCCAACTCCACGGGCAGGGCCCAAACTTATACGCTGGCTGGGAAAGGACACAGGGACAGGAGATGTCACTGCCCACTGAGGGAGGCCACGCTCAGCGGGAGACACGTAGAAAAAGCACGGGGAGAAGGCAACAGAGGCAGAGTCAGGCTGGCAGCAAGAAGGAAGAGCAGGCCAGAGGAGGCCACACAGCCGGGCACACACAGAGACGGAAGCCACACGCAGGCACGGCACACACAGCCCCGTCGCCCAACCACAGCGAGAACCCTCCCCAGCCGCACTCCAGCCAGCCTAGCGAGCCCAGGACTCCAGCAACTCTGCTCAGAGCATCTGCTGTGGTGAAAATGCTAAGACCTACCTTCTTTTCGGCCTATGTCGGGGGAGCCAGTCTGCCAGTCCAGGCAGGTCCCCAGCCACTTCTCCCGCCCCCAGACCTCCAGCACGTCTTCCCAGGACCATGTGTCTGGTACCTGTGCACTGCCCTGGGGGACCATTCATGCTGCTGCCCTGGCTGTGCCCCTCACCCGTGCCTGGCTCGCAGGGGCTCTCTCTCGCTGCTGAGTCCTGCTGCTGTTCAGGGGCCTGCCCTTCCGTAGGCTCCTGGTGGGCAGGGCTGACCGGGCTGGGGATGTACTCCGGGCATGGAAGGAGGCCTGGGGAACAAAAATCAGTGACGCCAAGCACAGCACGGAGGCCTCCCACCCCAGTAGCCAGGGATCCTCCGGGGAAGGGCTAAATACACTCCCTGGGGTCCTGGGGTATCAGCTCAAACAAAGGGCAGAATAATGAGGTGGGCCTCCCCAACATCCAACACCTGAACTCGGCCCAAGGCGGCCACACTCAGGGTGGGTGTGTGGCACGCCAGTCACGTCACCTCTCAGGACACCCGCATCCTCACTGGAGCGCCTGTTTGAGTCCTGGCACCCCGCTTCCAATCCAGCTTCTTGCTAATGCGCACCCTGGGAGACAGCAGGCGATGGCTGGGGTACTTCGGTGCCTGCCACCCACGTGGGAGACCCGCAGTGAGGTTCTGCCTCCTGGCTTTGGCCTGGCTCAGTCCTGGCTGTTGCGGGCAACTGAGGAGTAAACCGGCTGAAGGAATGTTCCTCTCCGTCTGTCTCTCTGCCTTTTAAATAAAATGAGAATGATTTTTAAAAAAAAAAAAAAAAACAAAAAACAGGAATACTTACAATTTTTAAAAAAATGTTTACAATTTTTTTAAGGCCTTGATAATTCCCCGAGAGAACCAGACAGGTCTTAACAGAGAAGGGGTAAGAACTTGGCCCTGTAAGCAGAAGAGAAAGGCCCTGCTGCCCTACAGCCACCACAGTGGCTTGCTGGCCTCCTCCAAGCCACTCTAGAGTGTCAGGGAGCCCAAGGCGCAGCACAAGACACACAGTGAGGCGGTGGCCTCTGCGGCGTCAGCGCCTCCACTTGAGCAGGTTCTCCTGAGATAACTCTCCACTCTCTGCACCAGCTGCGGGTTCTCGTCCCTTATCCTCTCTTGCTGAGAAGTCTGAAATCAGACGACCAGCATACACAGACAAGGCATCCAGACTCACTGAAAAAACTGGCTCCACCTCCAAACCTGAGTTTGAACCAACTGTGTCGGCTTTTCCGGAACAGTGGAGTCTTGAAAGATGTGTCAGAGATGCCCAAGATACAGCGGCCCAAGAGGCGGCCCGTCCACTCGGCTTCGACAGATACTTCCCTTCTAAAAGAAGTGGTAAAGCTAGCCACCGTGTCATCAGAGGGCAAGGTGCTGGTGGAAACTGCTAACACATCCAGGGAGCTGTCTCAGATGTGGGTGTGCTGTGGGGCAGACATCATCCACAGAACTGTCCCCAGCCCCTACAAGTGTTACCGCCACGATAGACCCAAAGGCTTGCTTCCACAGCAGATCCTAAAAATCTTAGTATCTCATCTTCTGAAGGTTTCTCTTTGGATCCTTCCCACAACAGAGAAGCACCTTGTTCATCCCACTGAGAAGTCCACATGGCGACCAGGAACAAAATGAAGCCTCAAAAAAGGAGCGGAAAAAGTCTGAATCAAGAAATTTTTACATTCAAGAGCCACTAAGGAGTGAAAATAATTTTAAGTGATTTATTTAAGTATTTATTTGAGAAACAAACAGGAGAGAAACTGGGATTTCTTATCTGCTGCTTTACTCCCCAAGGCCGTCACTGGCCCAGGCTGGTTCAGCCTGAAGACAGCGGCCAGGAATTCAATCCGGGTCTCCCACATGGGTGGCAGGGACCCTACCTGAGCCATCACATGCTGCCTGCCAGAGTGCACATCAGCAGGTAGCATGACTTAGGAGGACGGCTGGGACTTGACCTGCGATATGGGATGCAGGACTCCCACCTGGCGTCTTTACCAGAAGACCGAATGCTCATCCCCAAAACTACTTTCCAACAGTGGAGAGAAGAGTGAGTCAGACTAGGGAATGCAGACAGCAGCGGGAAGGCAGCTGCACTCCCAGACGTAACCCGGCCAACCAGGGCTGTTTCCAGTCAGAGAAAACTGGTCCTCCCCAAAGATACCGCCTCGGTGAGAAGAAGACCCACAGAACCCCCTGGACTCCAGTGGCTCCTGATGAAGAGGAGGAAGCAGAGGGAGGTCCCCAAGACCAAGAGGCCAGACTCACTCACAGTGACTTTCACAGACCAGCAGGAGCGACAGCAGCAGCATGGCCAGGAAGATGCTCTAAACCCAGCTGTCACCAGTGACGTCTCTTGTCCCTCAGCAAATGGACCCTCAGCCCCAAGGGGCGTGTGTGTGTGTGTGTGTGTGAGCAAATGAACCCTCAGCCCCAAGGGGTGTGGGTGTGTGGGTTTGTGCAAATGGACCCTCAGCCCCAAGGGGCATGTGTGTATGCATGTGTGTGTGAGCAAATGGACCCTCAGCCCCAAGGTGTGTGTGTGTGTGTGTGTGAGCAAATGAACCCTCAGCCCCAAGGTGTGTGTGTGTGTGTGTGTGTGTGAGCAAATGAACCCTCAGCCCCAAGGGGTGTGTGTGTGTGCGTGTGTGCAAATGGACCCTTAGCCCCAAGGGGTGTGTGTATGCGTGTGTGTGGGTGAGCAAATGAACCCTCAGCCCCAAGGGGTGTGGGTGTGTGGGTGTGTGCAAATGGACCCTTAGCCCCAAGGGGCGTGTGTGTATGCGTGTGTGTCTGTGGGCATGTGTGTGTGTGTGTGTGGGCGTGTGTGTAAGAACTGAACTCAAACAATACACACTGAAGTGCTTAGATGTCAGTTTGGTAATCTATAAATCTTTTCTTCCTTTTTAAATGAACATATTCTGAATGTGATTTCTGTCTCAGAGGCCCTGTTAGAGGGTTTACTTATTTTAAATATAGTGATTATTTAAAAACAAAACAAACAGATTCTGGCTTTTTAGAGACTCCTGATTCAGAACACTACCATATGGACGGTGTTGTAGAGCAGCAGGTAAAGCCACTGCCTGCAACACCAGCATCCCATATGGATACCGGTTCAAGTCCCGGCTGCTCCATTTCCAATCCAGCTTCCTGCTACTGGCCTGGGAAAAGCAGCGGAAGTTGGCCCAAGTGTTTGGGACCCCGCACTCATGAGAGAGCCATCCCTGGCCATTGCAGCCATTTGGAGAGTGATTTTGGAGGATCTCTCTCTGTGTAACTATTCCTTTCAAATAGGTAAAACTAAATTAAAAAAACAAAACAAAACAAAACAAAACTACAAGTGACTCCCAAACCAGGCAGGTATGAAAGGATTGCCTGGGGAGCCACTGTAGAACCCCAACATTAGCATCAGTAATTCTGGGTGGGACTAGGAAGTATGCATTTTTAAAAAATTTCTTAGAGCAAAAGAGAGGGCCTGAATAAATAATTGAACAAGAAACTAAAATAGTGCAGTGGTTACGACACTGCGTGGGGCACCCACATCCCATACTGAGTACCTGGGCTCGATTCCTGGTTTCACCCTCAATTCTAGCCCCTACTCATGCATACCTTGGGAGGCAGCAGTGATGGCTCAGATGGTAGGACCCTGCCACTCCACATGGGAGACCTGCACTGAGCTCCTAGCCCCTGGCTTTGGCCTGGTACAGCCCCAGCAACTGCAGCCACTGGGGCAGTGAAACAGTAGATGAAAGATCTCTCTGCATCTCTGTGTTTCAAATTAAAAAAAGTTTTTAAAAAATTAATTGGCCTCTAACATATGAAAGATACTCAACCAGCCGGCGCCGTGGCTTAACAGGCTAATCCTCCACCTTGCGGCGCCGGCACACCGGGTTCTAGTCCCGGTTGGGGCACTGGATTCTGTCCCGGTTGCCCCTCTTCCAGGCCAGCTCTTTGCTATGGTCCGGGAAGGCAGTGGAGGATGGCCCAAGTCCTTGGGCCCTGCACCCGCATGGGAGACCAGGAGAAGCACCTGGCTCCTGGTTTCAGATCAGCATGATGCGCTGGCCGCAGCGGCCATTAGAGGGTGAACGAACAGCAAAAAGGAAGACCTTTCTCTCTCTCTCACTATCCACTCTGCCTGTCCAAAAAAAAAAAAAAAAAAGATACTCAACCACACTGAGAGCTGCCATTGAGACTATGTTGACAGGAGCCAGCATTGTGGAGTAGCAGGGAAAGGCTGCCACGGGTGACAGGGTCCAAGCACTTGGACCACTTTCCACTGCCTTCCCAGTGCATTAGCAGGGAGCCGGATCAGAAATGGAATAGCCAGGATTAGAACTAGCACTCTGCTATAGAATGTGGGTGTTCCAAGTGGCAGTTCACCCCATCGGGCCGCAGTGCCCACCCCTCATCTTCCTTTTGACCCCGCAGTGCAGCTTCTAGGAATCCATCCTAAAGATACACTGGGGGGCAGGTGTCGTGGCACAGCGGGTCAAGCTGCTGCTTGGGATGTCCGCACCCTGTGTCAGAGTGCCGGCTGTGTCCCAGCTGCTCTGCCACTGATGCAGCTTCCTGCTAATGCGCCCAAGAAGGCAGCTGGAGATGGTCCAAGCGCTTGGGGCCCTGCACCCCATGGGAGGCCTGGAAGAGGCTCCTGGCTTCGGATCGGCCCAGTTTTAGCCACTGCAGCCATTTGGGGAGTGAACCAGCAGATGGAAGACCTCTCTCTCGATCTCGCCCTCTCTCTGTCTATAACTTTGCCTGTCAAATAAATGAATAACTCTTTCAAATCCAGACGAGAATCCTCAATGGCCAATTAATTGTTGTGGAAAGTTGATGATGGGGATCTTTATAATAGAAGATAAGGCAGACAATCCCAAGACGAAGGACAACCAGACCTTTGTGCCTCCTGATGCTACAGCAGGGAGTACATAGCGCCACCTCTCAAGTGGTCTTGCCAAAAAAACGGAAACTCCTAAATCATCCTCTTGATGTTCTTATCAGTTCATGGGAGACACAGAAAGTAAAAGAGGATATTAAGGAACACCAAATCCAAAATGTGGTAAAGCAAGAACAATTACATCCAAACGTCAACAAATACATGGCCTGGAGGGTGAGAGCCACTACTGATGAGCCACCAGAATGTGGTCTCTCTGTAGAATGAAGATTGTTCAGCCAAGAAAGGAACACAGTACTTACACTACAGCATGGACAAACTTTGAAAACACTAAAGAAGTCAGAAGGTCACAGATCGTATAATTCCACTTACATGAAATGTCCAGGATAGAGAAATCCAGAGACAGAGAACAGATTACTGGTTGCTTGGGCGGGTGAAACGGGAATGCAGGGTGCATTAATGGGCATGGGGTTTCTTTTTCATGGGACAAGATTGTTCTAAAACCAGAGTGTGGTCACACAACTCTGACTACACTGGAAAATACTGAACTGAATACTTTTAATAGGTGAACTGCATGGTATGAAACTTATATCTCAATAAGACTGTTTAAAAAATGAGAGGAAGCAGCAGGTACTTAGCTTAGCAGTGAGAACACCGGAGTCCCTAGGCCTGAGTGCCAGCTCCGGGCTCCAGCCTCCTGCTAATGCAGACCCTGAGGCAGCCAGCAGTGCCGGCTCAGGCGACTGGACTTCCTGCCATCTCAGTGGGAGGTCAGCTCCCCGCTTCAACCCGTCTTAGCCCCAAAGGTTGCAGGCATTTGGAGAGTTAATCAGCAGATGAGAGTTAGCTCCCGCCCCCTCTCTCTGATTCTCTGCCTCTCAACGAAAGAAGGAAAAAAAAATGTAAAGGAAGAGCAGACTTTACAGGCTTTTGACAGACAGGAGACGTAACAAAATGCAACATGTGGCCTTTATTATAATCAGGATCCAGACACCTACAGAAAACATTTTTGAGACAATCAGGAGAAACCCAGTAAGGGCTAGCTATTAGGTGATATTCTGTGGGTGTGACAATGGTACTGTGGTTATGTTTAGAAAAACGTATGGATGACGCACGTGTGGCAGGATCTAGCTCGCTGCTAGGTCTGGTGATGCTCACCTGGTGATCCCCTGAACTACTTTTCCACTTATTTTTTAAAACTGTATTTTTTGGAGGAAGCACCCAGAGCACTGTGATGAGCAGTCGCTTTGGCATCTCTGTCCACAGGGAGGGAGGGAGGCCCCTGACCACCTCTTGCTGACTTCAGCCTTACTTGGGAAGCAGCAGCGAGAGGCACAAGGAAGATACGGACACCCCTGCAGGTGCCAGGAGGTGGCTCAGGTGCTACTGCTGCTCTCACTACTGGAAACGAGTCCCCACCTATAAAAGCCCAGGGCTGACAGGCTTTCCGAGTGCCCTCTCACTCGGTCCCACCACAGCCCTGTGAAGTGAGCGCTGCCTGCTCCCCCGGGCAGACGCAGACTCTGCGTGGCTTGAGTGGCCTTGGACAGAGCATGCCCCACTTTGGATTAAGGGCTGATGGTCCCTTCCTGGCCTGCCAGACTGTCTGGGAAGCCCAGGAGAGGGGGGCCTGGCTCAGTTTGCCCCAGCGGCTCCCCTACCTGGCCCCCATACTCACCAGTGGCTGGCTTCCTTGGACATGCAGTTTCTTCCTCATCCTCCTTCTCCTGGCCCCACTGGTCTTCAGGACAGGGATTCTCTCCCCTCTCCATCCGGGTGAGGATGTCCGGTTTGGAGATGGCATAATCTGGACAGAACAGGGAAGGAGCGGGGAAAGAACTGGGTCCCAAGTGCCCACAGAGAGCCCGAGATGCCCAAAGAAACAGACGCAAAGCAAAGACACAGACCGCAAAGACACCCAAGCTGCACACAGGGAGGCCCAGAGGCTCCCTCTGCGGCCTTACCCAGGGAGACCAGCGTCTCATAGTTGCCCCTCATCACGTGCTTGTACAGCTCCTTCTGCCAGTCCTCCAGCTTGCCCCACTCCAGCTCGGAGAAATACACGGCCACGTCATCAAAGGTCACGGGCACCTGGAACCACAGGGTCACACTCACTCGCCCAACACTTACAGGCGCGGCTCCTCGGGCTCCCCCACCCCAGGGCACCCACGGGCTACCTTGGGGACCTCCCCCTTGCTGCCCGGGGGCAGCCGCAGGATCCAGAAGTTCCTGTTGCGCAGCAGGTTCTCCACGTTCTCCAGGCGCCGCTGCAGCAGCCCGTACTCCTGCAGCAGGGTGCCCAGCACGGCCCACTTGCCCTCCAGCTGGCTGCCGAACTCCACGGCCGTCTTCTCGCAGTCGGCCAGCTTCTTCTCAGCCGTGCCTGCGCGGCCCTCCAGGCTCAGCACTCGGCTCAGACAGGAATCCACCTTCTTCTCCAAGGCCTGAATGGCAGCCACCACGGTCCACAGCGTGATCTCAGTAGAGTACAGGTAAGAGTTGTTCTCAACAGCTGCCTGGGGCAAAGGAGGTGTGGAAGGCCGCTGGTCCCTCTCCGGAGCCTGCTCACAAAAGAGAAAAGAGAGATGTTTCCAGAAGTACCAATCACACGCTTTACCTGCCCTCCGGAAGCCCCACCTGGGCTCCCAAAGGCCAATCGACAGCAAATGGGGATGGAGGGGAGCCGGGACACGAGTCGGGGTGAAGCCACTATGGCAGGAGACACGGCCAGCACGTGGGAAACAGGCGGGAAGACAGGACCAGAGAGGGTCAGCATCCACTCTCGGTGACGCCCCTCTCTGCACCTGTCTCTTCCTCTAGACAGGAGCTCTGCACAGTCCTGCACTCACAAGCCGGCAACTTTGGGGAAAGTTCCCAAACGTCTTTCAACTTCACTTCCACGTCTAGAAAACGGTGAAGAGTAGTGGGTCCATAACAGGAGCAGCTCCCCAGTGTACCTAGTATAAAGTCTACACTCCCCATCCCAACCTCTCCGACCTCACACCCTCGCTGCCGGCGGTGACTCCGGGGTTCCGCGGGGAGCCCCAGCTCTCCTCCACCTGACACTGGCTCTCAGGCCGTCTCCCTGGGCACCTTGCAGGCCCTCCGCGCCCCCTTCAGAGCACTGACTGTCTATAATGCTTTCAAGGCCTCCCAGGGGCCTGCCCCAGGAAACCAGGCCATAAACCTGCAGGATCCCAACCCCTCCTTTCTCCCCTTGCGCTCAGGGAACCCAAAGGCCACACACCAATCTCACTAGGCAGTGAGGAGGGCCAGGAAGCTCCCTCTAAAAGCATCCGGGGAAGTTATGGGGGGGGGGGGGGGGGGAGCCACTGTAATCCAAAAGCTGTACTTTGGAAATTTATATTTATTAAATACAAGTTTAAAAAATAAAAAATAAAAGCATCCGGAAGAAGCAGGGTGCAGAACTTCACCGACACAGGGCTTAGAGAGCTCTCTCTGCCTAAGGTTTTTTTCCCTCGTGTGTCAAAAATGGCCAAAGGATGCTTTTCTTCAGATTGGACAGACCGCACAATACCAAGGCAGTGTCCTACAATCTGCCAAATTAATTTTTTAAAAGAAAAATTTAAAAAAAAAAAAAACCCACACCTCTTTTCCCTGTTGTAAACAGCATTCGACTCCCTTTTTGTGGAAGTGTGATATTCGGTCTCTTCAAAGTCGTCTAATTCCGAGGTCCTGGCCTGGGCAAGTGACCTTAGCCGGCTCCACTGTGGGGTCGTCCCGTGGAGGGGGCGACCCCGGCCCTTCCCGCCTGCCCGCCCCGGGGTCTCAAAAGAGCAGAAACGCCCTGTGGGGGGCAGGGTCTCATCGTGGGGTTCCAGCCCAGGGCCAGCTCGCCCGGGCCCCCGACGTCGGGGCCCCGCCCGCCGGGCCTGGGGTTTGGGCCGCCTGGTGGGACTTCCACTAGGGACTCCGAAGGGCCGAGCGATGAGCCGGGGCCGCGCGCTCGGAGGCGGCCGGGGGCCCTCCCCTCCGCCCGCCGGGCCGCAGCCGAGACCCTCGCGAGGGCCCCCGGGGCGGCGGCCTCCGCGGGGCGGGCGTCCGCGGGGCCGGGGCGCTTACCACGGCAGGCGCCGTCTCGGCCATGGCTGCCCGCGTCCCGAGCTTGGTCGCAGTCCTCGGGCCGGCCTGTCGGGCCTAGCGAGGCGCGGCGGCGACGGCGGAGGCGGAGAGGGAGCCGCCCAGCTTCGGAGCGCCTGCCAGGCGGCCGCGAGCTGCGTCCCGAGCCACGTGCCCCGCTGGCCCTTTAAAAAAGAGCTGCGCTGGGCGGCCGCGCCCGAGGGCGCGCACAGCGCCCCCTGCAGCCCGTAGGACCGCACGCCGGCGGCCGCCGCCCCGCCGCGGCCCGCGGCCTGGCCCGCCCGCCCGCCCGCCCGCGCAGACGGCCGCGGCCCTGAGGGAGTGCACGCGGGGCGGGCGCGCCGCGGCCTGCGGCGACCCTCGGGGCCGCCAGTGACGGGGCCTGGCGTCCCAGGCTGAGAGAAGCGGGCGTGAGCACCTGTGTGGGAGAAGAGGGCGGTCCTTGCCGGCTCCCCCCAGTTCTTGCCGGTTTAGACCGTTCTAGCACCTCCAACGCGCCACTTTATTTATTTATTTTTTTAAGATTTTATTTATTTATTTGACAGGTAGAGTTACAGATAGTGAGAGGGAGAGACAGAGAGAAAGGTCTTCCTTTTGTTGTTTCACTCCCCAGATGGCTGCAAGGAGCCAGGCGCTTCTCCTGGTCTCCCATGGGGTGCAGGGTCCAAGGACCTGGGCCATCCTCCACTGCCTTCCTGGGCCACAGCAGAGAGCTGGACTGGAAGAGGATTTGAGGCCTCTCCCTTCTTCCCCACGGCCGACTCCTGAGCAGTTACCGCGGGGAGCCCCAGCCGTCCTCCACCTGACACTGGCTCTGGGGCCGTCTCCCTGTCGGCACCCTTGGCAGAGCCCCCTGAAGCCCTCTAGGCCACACCAGTCTTGTGCAGGTTGGCCACCATCTTGGGATCTTGGTAGTCTGGGCTGGAAGCAGCTGGGATCACCGCAGGAGTCAATGCATCGCTAATTCAGGCCGCAGCGAGGCATCCTGCGCACACCACTTCCCCGAGGACCCATTTGAAATAAAATGTGCTGTGTGCAGTTTAGGCTTGCTTTTCTGCATTTCTCATTCGTCTTGCAGTCTTTGTCCAACAAGCCAGCAAACCCTTCCCATTAGAAGCTAGTCTGCAGTTCTCCGGGTGTTTAGGTTTTCATTGTGTGGGTGCAGAAAGTTCCCCTAAATTTGATCCAAGCAAGAGTGGTCAACTAACATTAGAACATAAAGAAGGCCGGCGCCGCGGCTCAATAGGCTAATCCTCCACCTGTGGCTCCAGCACACCGGGTTCTAGTCCCGGTCGGGGTGCCGGATTCTGTCCCGGTTGCTCATCTTCCTGTTCAGCTCTCTGCTGTGGCCCGGGAGTGCAGTGGAGGATGGCCCAAGTCCTTGGGCCCTGTACCCCATGGGAGACCAGAAGCACCTGGCTCCTGGCTTCGGATCAGCGCGGTGCGCCAGCCGTGAACCAACGGAAAAGGAAGACCTTCCTCTCTGTCTGTAACTCTACCTATTAAAAAAAAAAAGCATCCCTAGGATCTCACCAGGAGTAGTCCAATACAGTAAGGATTACAAATTACGAGTAAACTGTGACCTTACAAAAGTTAATGTACAGCCGGCGCCGCGGCTCACTAGGCTAATCCTCCGCCTTGCGGCGCCGGCACACCGGGTTCTAGTCCCGGTCGGGGCACCGATCCTGTCCCGGTTGCCCCTCTTCCAGGCCAGCTCTCTGCTGTGGCCAGAGAGTGCAGTGGAGGATGGCCCAAGTGCTTGGGTCCTGCACCCCATGGGAGACCAGGATAAGTACCTGGCTCCTGCCATCGGATCAGCGCGCTGCGCTGGCCGCAGCGCGCCTACCGCGGCAGCCATTGGAGGGTGAACCAACGGCAAAAGGAAGACCTTTCTCTCTGTCTATCTCTCACTGTCCTGTCAAAAAAAAAAAAAAAAAAAATTAAAAAAAAAAAGAGTTAATGTACAATGTAAACAGTCTGGAAAATAGAAAATGATAGTATTTAACAAACTCTGCTCAGAAAATATTTAAAATTTTTTCTTATTGTCATTTTATTTGAAAAGTAGAGAGTCAGACAGCTCTCATAGCTGGTTCACTCCCTAAATGTGGTCAACAGCCTGGGCTGGGCCAGGCTGAAACCAGGATCTTGGAATTCAGAGTCTCCAGTGTTGGTGGCAGGAACTCGAGTACTTGAGCCATCATCTGCTGCCTTCAGGCTCTGATCAGCAGGAAGCTGGCTTGAAAGCACAAACAGAACTAAAACCCGGGCACTTTCTCACAGGAGATGCAGGCATCCCAAAGGTTCTTTAACCACTGCACCAAATACCTGTCCCAGAGCCTGACATTCTGACAGCTGGTTTCATGGGGAAACAGTTTAAATAAGTGGGACTCAAGTTTCAGTGTACATCACTCACCCGGGAAGTTTCTTAAAAAGAGTCTGGACAGGGTGGGGAGGTTGGGGATTGGCACTTGTAAAATATTCCCAGGAGATACTCTACTGGCCTGGGAGTCAGCTTCCCACAGCTACTTTCCACTTCCATGCTCTGATTTTTTTTTTTTTAAAGGATTTATTTATTTGAGAGGTAGAGTTACAGACAGTGAGAGGGAGAGACAGAGAGAAAGGTCTTCTTTCTGCTGGTTCACTCCCCAAATGGCTGCAATGGCCAGAGCTGTGCCAATCCAAAGCCAAGAGCCAGGAACTTCTTCCAGGTCTCCCACGCAGGTGCAGGGACCCAAACACTTGGGCCATCTTTGACTGCATTCTCAGGCCATAGCAGGGAGCTGGATGGGAAGTGGGGCAGCTGGGACTCGAACCGGTGCCCATATGGGATGCCAGCACTGCAGGCAGCGGCTTTACATGTTATGCCACAGCACCAGTCCCCATTCTCCTATCCTTAAAGGGCAAGTTCAACAGTCACCTCTCAAAGCTTTTGAATTCTCACAGGCATTAGCCTCACTTAAGACATATACTTTATCTTGTACTGGCTCCCTTTTACAGCCTGCAAGTGCCCTGACTTACCCTTGTACCCCTCTGAAGAGCTTTGCACACAGAAGATACCAGGTATCTGTTGGTGCACAAACCCTAGCACAGAACAGAATACTGGGCCAGACTAGGGAAGTGCTGTGCAAAGGTGCAGCAGAGGAAAAGGATTTTGACTGAAGAAAAACTCCACTAGAGCAAGATCTTTGCATCATTTACGGATGTATCCCCAGTATTCGAAACAGTGCCTAGCAAACAGGTGCTCAATGAAATGGATGAGGAAAACTTTCACTGAAGAGGCCTGCAAATCAAAACAGTGAACAGTGTTGTTTCATAGAGAATATTCCTGGGAGAAAGCAATGCTTATTCAATACATGACAAGGCCACGTGGCAGAACGTAGAAAGATGGGTGCTCAGCGTCCTGAGTCCTATACTAAAAAGTGTGCTCTTTGTCAGCAGTTGCAAATGCTGCTGCTAGGTTTTGGGAAAAGCCCATCTTCAGTTATATACTCTAGGGCGGTAACACTGGTAGCAAAAACAACATTGACAATCAGGTGGCCAGTTAGATTACCAAGTAGTTTAGGTGAGTGCCAATTAGGACGCTAATTGTGAGAACAGAAAGGGGCAAGAAGGCAGGACACATTAGAGGCACTGTTTGGTGTTTCCCTCTTCCCTGTGTGTTGACCAGATTCTAACTTGACCATCTCTTTCAGACAGTCCGTTTCCTGTTTTCTTCTCAGCAATCAGCGGAGCAGCCTTTCAGTGAAGGACCAGAGTTAAAGCAGACAAGAGGCTATTTTGTTGTCATTAGGATAGTGGCTTATGCATCACTCAAGATCTTGCTAAAATGCAGATCTGGATTCAGGGGCTGAGGTGGAGTCTGAACCTGCCCTTCCCTCCGCTCTAGAAGATGCCAATGGTGCTGGTACAGAGACTACACCTGGCTATTGGGAACTCAGAATCCAATCTTGACCTTGCAGAAACAAGAGCACCCCAGGGTGAAGTGTGTTCACTCTGCTACAAGGTAGTCTGGGTTCATCCCCTCTGCTGAACCTCACTCCTCAGGTCTCCTCCACAGCTCTTCAATAAAATGGGGTGAAGTCATGGAGTTGTGTGAAGACTAGTTTTTATGTAAAGAATGTAAAACAGTGCCTAACACAAGTGTTCAACAAATGTTGGAAGTGCTCCAATTATTTAATACAATTATTCCCTCACCCCAGGGCAAACAACCTGACTGCAGAAGCAGGAGCTTATCTTGGACTTTTTTTCTCCCCCAAAGCAAGGTTACATTAGAGCGCTCAATAATTGGGAGATATGCATAATCAAAGATGGGAAAGGATATCTGCAGTATAAAGGCTTGGGAGTAGGAACAGACTGTCGAAGGAATTTAGAAAAGCAGCTGCAGGGGTTTCCTATTCACCGTGAGGTTTTACACCTCACACAGTGCCTGCCCAGGACAATCTTCCTCCAAGTTCCATTTCTCTAACAACAAGACAACCCCATACCTTACAGTAACCACTTTCTTTTTATCTATTTATTTGTTCCTTTGTATCACCATATCTTACTCACTGTCCCCACAGGCAACTATAATGTCTTTAATGTATATCTTTTGGTCCCTAACAAAATGTTTGGTGGATATGTATTTTAATTCACACATATGGTGTTATAGATCTGTGTCACACTTTCTACACAGATTAATACCACATTGGCTACATGTGCATCTAACCCAATGTTTCCAACAGCTGCCTAGTACTCCCTTGTATATCTCCCGTACCTTTGGGAAGGAGAAAAGGGGCAGGATGGAGAGAAAGAGACAAAGAGAGCAAGTGTTCCCCCAACCCAGCCACTGGCTCACTCCTCAAATGCCTGCAATGGCCAGGACTGGGCCGAGGCTGAAGCAGGGAGCCAAGAACTCAGTCCAGATCTTCCACATGGTGTCAGGAACCTAATTACTACTACTTGACCCATCACTGTTGCCTCCCAGAGTCTGCAGCAGCAGAAAGCTAGAACCAAGAGCCAGAGCTGGGTTATCAAGTCCAGGGATCTGATATGATACATAGGTGTCTTAACAGCTTGGATAGGGGCCGGCACTGTGGCTCAGCTGGTTAATGCCCAGGCTTGAAGTGCCAGCATCCTATGTGGACACCAGTTCGAGACCTGGCTGCTCCACTTCTGATCCAGCTCTCTGCTATGGCCCAGGAAAGCAGTGGAAGATGGCCCAGGTCCTTGGGCCCCTGCACCTGTGTGGGAAACCCAGAAGAAGCTCCTGGCTCCTGGTTTCAGATCGGTGCAGCTCTGGCTGTTGTGGCCAATTGGGGAGTGAACCATCGGATGGAAGACTTCTCTCTCTCCTCTCTCTCTCTGTAACTCTGACTTTCAAATAAATAATAAATCTTAAAAAAAAAAAAAGAAAAAAAAAACAGCTAGGTTAAATGCTTATCCCACTTATCTGCCATATTTTACCTAGCCATTTTTACCTCCCAATAACCAACATTCATATTATCTCCAGCTATCCATCACCACAGAAAGAATCCCCTTAAAATTCTCATCTATACCCTCTTCTTGTCCTAAATTTAAGTCAAAGTGCAGATTAGGCTTAGGCACCTCTTCCTTTTAGCCCAAGGAGAATGTTCTTGACAAATAGAGAAAAACAACAGATATGTATCTTTTTTTTTTTTTTTTTTTTTTTTGCTAGTAGCAACTTTTATTCTAGGCAATGGCAAATCATCCAAGGGGATGCTCAAATGTGATCCAAGAACCCATTCTCATCTCCCTAGCAACAGCAGGGAAGGAATTCAACACTCCTGAGACAAGCATCTGTATGCTTTTTCTCCATCATTTCTGGCACAGATTTGGCAAATGTAATCTGAGCAACTTTAAGTGAGGACTGCTGTAATAGGAACAAATGTCAAAAACAAACAAAAAAACACTGATACAAGCTGAACAAACAAGTAACAAAGTAGTCTTCTACCCCAGGAGGCTGTAGAACCACAGGACTGGGTTGGTAGAGGAAGAGAAGGGTATGATGAGACTTGGAGACTCATCAAAACTCCCACAAGAATGGGACCCTCAGCTACTTTATAGGAATTTTTACTCTTAGCAGGGGCTTTGGGTTTACCCATGCTACTCTCTTCCCCTTGGTCCTTTAGAGACAATTAGCCCCATTTAAGAGCACCAAGCACCCCGAGAAGAGAGAGCCCAGCACTGTGTCCCCTGTTCTCTGGCCTAAGAAGGTGTGGGTGGGCTAAAAGAGCCCCATAAACTATTCCCTCCCAGAGGGTAGGCCTAGTCCCCATGTTAGGAACAACTTCTACAATTTCTCAATTTAAAGTGTTGGGATATATATATATATATGTACATATATATATATATATAGTCAACTAAAATCTAATTCCAAAAAATGGTCATTAGAACAAGGGACGCTGTTCATTTAAATTATTTCTTCTACTTATTATTAACAGAGACTACAGAAGAGGAGGAAATGGAGGTTAATGCTTCCCAGAACTCTTCCACGCCATCTGCCCACTCCTGTGGCCTGATTCAACCTTGCAGGAAGACAGGAAACGCTGGTATAGGCCCTAGAACTGGCCACCAGTCCCCATGGGGTCAAAATGCCAACTCCAACCCATGAGTGACAGCCTGGAATCGCAACCAGAAACCTGAGGAGCCCAAAGAGATAGCAACTCCGGCAGCAGGGTCAAGACAGCAGGGAAAGGCCTGGCCCTAGACTCCTCTTCCACCTGGTTTTCACCAAAGCATTTAGGTTTGGCCTGGTTTTGGTTAGGGAAGGCAAGTCAGAAACAACTCCCTTTAGGAAGGAGTCAGTCCTTGATTCTGCAGTGTCTCTTGGGGGGACTAATGCCACCCCCCTCCGCCCCCCAGACGGGCGAGGGGCTGGCACCCTTAAAGCAGGCCATTGGGCCTTCCAGACTCCAAGGCCAGCCCACCCCGCTCCCGCTGATGGATCTTCTGGTGCTGTAGGAGGTGCTGTTTCTGGACAAAGCTCTTCTCACACTCGGTGCAGCGGTAGGGCCGCTCCCCTGTGTGGATGCGCTGGTGCCGCACCAGGTCAGATGGGTGGCTGAAGCTCTTGCCACAGTAACCACAGATGAGGGAACTCCGGCTTTTCCTCCAAGGGATGTGACCAGGCAGGGCAACCAGGCTGTTCGGGGAGAACCTCTCCTGGATGTACTGGCTAGCACTGGGCCCCTCCTGCAGGTGGCAGCGCTGATGGGTCACCAGGCTCACCCTACAGCTGAAGCTCCTCAGACACACATCACACTGATGCAGCTTTGCCTTCTTGGACTGGGGTTTGAGGCGTGGCCTGGGCCGAAGGCTCTCCACTGGCTCTGCAGCTGTATAAGACTCCCACCCTGAGTGGCTCCGCAGATGAGTGGCCAGCTGCTGCTTGTAGCGGAAGCTGAGCTCACACTCTGAACATTGATAGGGGCCAGAAGCATCCCTTTTTAGCTTCAGGCCCTGCCCACATTCCTGACCCAGTTGCACCTGCCTATGAGATTTCTGCTTTGGGGGGCAGCCCAGAATTCTGCCACTGCTGGGGTCTCTACTGCCGACAGGCTCTTCTAGATTAGAGTCTCCAGGGCCTGATTCCAAGAAGACAGACCCACCCTGACCGTCCCAGAGTTCAGTCTGTTCTGGGTTCAGGAAAGCCTGCTCTTCAGCGACACCCGAGAACTCTCCAGGAAGATCTGCAGAGCCTTCCTGCTGGTATTGTAGCTCCTGTCTGAGCACGATTCCGTCTGCTGCAAAGCAAAAGATCAACATTTAAAAAAGATCACATTCTAGCACCGTTGGTTTCTCTGAAGCCAAGCAAACACCCATGAATTTCAGAAGAGCTCAAACCAAAGCACCCCAGGAACAAGTGAATTAGGACAATCTACACAGGGCTGACTTGGTTCCAAAACTCATAAAAAACAAAACCTGCACTTGTGTGTGAGCAGACATGTGGACTAGAGATCCAAGTGTACCACTCTTATAGAATGTTTTAAATGATAGTTCTCCAGGCTTGTCTATAAATATGTGTGAAAAATAACAAAATATACTATAACAACTATACTAATTTGAGGTAGTGTTAAAATAACAAACTTGAATGCTTAAGGGAAAATAAATTAGGGCATACCTTATGATTTCATGCATCAAGCTCTGTTCTTCCTGCATATTCTCCACAAATGAACTGCTTCCAAACACTTCCCCTGAATTTCCTTTCCTCCCCACACTCTGACCCACCCATTCTCGGTCCCAGCAGGCTTTGACTGCAGCATGTTATGCACTCTGCTTTGCAGGGTATGCAGGGTGATACAGTCATTAGTCTTAAAGACCCCGGAGTGGCAGAGTTAAGACAGACACAGAAGTGGTGAACTGATGACACAAGCAAATGCCACAGATTATTGACAGTAGGTATTTGGCAGTTTAGCAGTGGGAAAGTGGACTATAGCCTATAGGGAGCTATGAGGTAACTGTGGGATAGGGAGATAGGATAAGGTGGAGACACTCACCTGGGTGCGCACCACCAGGGCCTGCTTCTTCCAAGTCACCCAACATCTCTGTACCCAACTCCGCTTCTCCCTCTGGCTGGCCAAGGACCTCTGGGTTGAAAATGGTACAAGTTAAGTCTAGGAGAAAATAAAAGCTCATTCATGCTGGTTAGCGGCCGATGAACCAGGTGACCAATGGCAGGGAGTAGATAACTATAACTTCCAAACTTCAACGGCTACGATTCTTGCAACTTTCCCCTATTAGAAAATACTGGCTGGGGCCAGTGTTGTGGTCCAGCAGGTTAAGTTGCCACTTGTGATGTTAGTATCCATTATTGAGCACTGATTCATGTTTTGGCTGCTCTACTTCCAAACCAGCTCCCTGCTAATGTGCCCAGGAAAAGCAGCAGAAGATGGCCCAAACACTTGGGCCACTGACATCCACACAGAAAACCCCGATGGAGTTCTTAGCTTCTGGATTTGGCTTGCCTCAGCAAAGGCCATTGCAGCCATCTGGGGACTGAACTAGCACATGGAATCTTTCTCTGTGTCCCTTCCTCTCTTTTTGTGTCACTCTTTCAAATAAATAAATAAATCTTTATTAAAAAAAGAAAGAAAGAAAGAAAGTTCTGGCTAATTCTAATGAAGAAGTCGCTGCTGCTCCTCCATTAGGGATACCTCTGATGGAGGGAGACAGACTGCCAAGCAGTTCTCCTATCCCCACCAACACCACCACTATCTCTCCACATGTACTGGCGGAAGTTCAGTCAATGCTTCCTTTCAGACCTAACTCCAGGCTTGCCAGGGCACTATAACAAGGTAAAGTAAGTACTGTGACAGACAAGGAAATAATCAAGGTCACACTCTCCTCTCTGGCCCATTTGCTACTTCCCCTCACTCTGCTCCTGCCACATTGGCCTTCTTGACATTCCTCCATGGACTTAACATTTTAAAAGATTTTGTGTACCAAGCAAAATGTATTTATTATGTAATAGATAATACTTCACATATAAAAATTTAAATCTATTAGGCAGTACTTTTTTTTTGGAAATATTTGTGTTTTTGAAAGGCAGAGTTACAGAGAAGCAGGGGCAGAGAGAGAGAGAAAGAGAGAGAGAGAGAGAGAGAGAGAGGTCTTCCATCTACTGGTTCACTCCCCAGATGGCTGCAACAGCCAGATCTGGGCTGATCCAAAGCCAGGAGCCTGGAGCTTCCTTCAGGTCTCCCACATGGGTGCAGGGGCCCAAGGACCTGGGCCATCCCCCACTGCTTTCCCAGGCCATAGCAGAGAGCTGGATCAGAAGTGGAGCAGCCAGGACTTGAACTGGCACCCATATGGAATGCTGGCACTGCAGGAGGCAGCTTTACCCACTATGCCACAGCACCAGCCCTGACAACACCTCTAATCAACACAAAAAACAAAGGAGTTCCTATCAAACAGACATAAATATTAAAAACAGCATAAGGAACCCCGGTAATATTACACCACAATGCATGAAAATATTAGTAAGTACTCTCCAGAACTGACTGCAACAGAGAGAAGAAATACAAAGGCACAAAACTGAGGCCTTTCCAAACTTCTCTGTAAGTGAGAGGACCGGAGATGCCTATTTCTCCACTTGGCACAGGCCAACAGATGATCCAAAGCCAGCTAGAGTCACAGGTATGGTCTAAGTCACAAGCTACCCACCAGGAATTTCAGGGTATCTGAAAGAGCGCTCTAGAGGGAAACCTGCTACTCACTCAGAGAGACTAGTGTCTCGTAGTTGCTCTGCATTACGTTTCTGTAGAGTTCCTTCTGCCAGTCTTCCAGATTCTCCCACTCCTGCTCAGTGAAACAGACACCATCATTCTCAAGCGACCTGGACATCTGAAATCACAATTGGCACACAATGAGCACCTTGACTCACATCCAGGAAGGAAAAGCCAGCAATTTATAAACTTGGATAATAAAGGCCTGGGTTCCCTTCTTGGCTGACTTTTTTTTTTTTTTTTTTGACAGGCAGAGTGGATAGTGAAAGAGACAGACAGAGAGAAAGGTCTTCCTTTTTGCCATTGGTTCACCCTCCAATGGTCGCTGCGGCCGGCGCATTGCGCTGATCCAAAGCCAGGAGCCAGGTGCTTCTCCTGGTCTCCCATGCGGGTTCAGGGCCCAAGCACTTGGGCCATCCTCCACTGCACTCCCGGGCCATAGCAGAGAGCTGGCCTGGAAGAGGGGCAACTGGGACAGAATCCGGCGCCCCAACCGGGACTAGAACCCGGTGTGCCAGCGCCGCAAGGCGGAGAATTAGCCTGTTAAGCCACGGCGCCAGCCTCTTGGCTGACTTTTAAGAGTTAATGAAGCTACCTTGGGGGCTTCCCCCTTGCTGCCCGGGGGCAGCCGCAGGACCCAGAAGTTCCTGTTGCGCAGCAGGTTCTCCACGTTCTCCAGGCGCCGCTGCAGCAGCCCGTACTCCTGCAGCAGGGTGCCCAGCACAGCCCACTTGCCCTCCAGCTGGTTGCCGAACTCCACGGCCGTCTTCTCGCAGTCGGCCAGCTTCTTTTCGGCTGTGCCTGTGCGCCCCTCCAGGCTCTGCAGCCGGGCAGCCTGGGACTCCATCTTCTTCTCCACGGCCTGAAGAGCAGCCACCACTGTCCAGAGTGAGATCTCTGTGGTCTGAAAATATGAGCTTTTCTCTGTTGCTTGTGAAGGAGGTGTGGAAGAAGTTAAAGGAGTGGAGCGTCGTTTTCTCCTGTGCTGAAAGATCAAAGATATAGGGTCAAAGTCATTTCCAAATATCAAGTATAGAAAGCATGTCCAAGTCCAGAAGTGCTCACAGCTATCACGTTTCTTGCCTTTTTTTTCTTTTTTTTAAAAGCATGTTCTTTTTAAATTCTGATACTGAAAATTATATGTGCACTGTAATGATTTTAGAAGATACCAGGAGCTGGTGCTGTGGCATAGTAAGCTAAGCCTCCATCTGCAGCTCCAGCATCTCATATGGGCACCGGTTCATGTCCCAGCTGCCCTTCTTCCAATCCAACCCTCTGCTATGATCTGGGAAAGCAGTAGATGATGGCCCAACTTTGGGCCCCTATACCCACGTGGGAGACCTGAAAGCAGCTCCTGGCTCCAGATCGGCCCAGTTCCAGCCGTTGCAGCCATCTGGGGAGTGAACTAGCAGATGGAAGATCTTTCTCTGTCTTTCCCTCTTTCTGTCTCTCAAACAAATTAAAAAAAAAAAAATCTTTAAAAAAAAAAGATACAAAAAAGTAAAAAGAAAAAATTATGTAAATAATCACCATCGGAAATCAGCTGTTAAAACTTTGGTGTACTTCCTAGAAGCTTTTTTCAACAAAATTGAAATCATATTGTACATTTTTATACAAGTCTATTTTTAAAAACTGCCAGATAATAACTGTCCACTTTTACGGGATACAGTGTGATGTGCTGGTGCATTCACACCATGTGTACTGATGGACTCAGGGTATTTAGGTTACCCACCGCTCAAACATTTATCACTTTGTAATGAGACCTTTACATGTTTTGTGCCATGTGTTTCACACTTAGTACATTCTATGAGATGTGTTCATTTCTTTCAGTCTGTTTCTACTTGCTATTTTGGACGATTTGATAAACATGTAAATCCCTACCAGGCTTTACTGCTGATCATGTCCCCTCTGATGAAAATCTTCCAATGGCTCCCAATAAAGACAAAATTCCACAACAGGACCAACCTACAAGACCTAACTCATTCTTTGCACCCTAGCGGCTAGCATAGTGAATAACACTTAGCAAATCATTAATAAACATTTACTGTAATGATCTGACTAAGCCTACTGACATTTTCCTTCTGATTCTAATTTTTATGCTCTGTCCCAGTGCGGTTAAAGCTCAAAAGTACTAAAAACCAACACTGGGGCTGACTTTCCAAAGCTGCCCTCTCACTCTCTTTGCCCTCCACACGTTCATGTCATTCATATTCCTTCATATGGCACACACTGTATTCAAGGCTGCTTCTCTATAGTAAGGACACTGAGACCAATACCCAAGAGGAAATATCTCTGCAAGAACTGCTGGGGCCAAGCATCACGGTCTTAGAGAAACATGGGACAAATGAAATCAACTAGAACAGAACGGAACACTTAACGTTTGATCCTGACCTACTCAAGTTACTCAGTTAATTCACCGTGGAACATATGTGACAAAAGCTCGCATATCCCCCCCTAAAAAGATTTAATTTAAAATACAAATGATACAACATATTAGATTGGATAAACTTATTGTATCACATTTATTTTGCTTTTCACTTGAAGTCTCTAAGTCTCATTTTTAAGATTTTCCTTTTATTTATTTGAAAGGCACAGCCAGAGAGAGGGAGAGACGGAGAGAAAATGAGGGAGAGATCTTCCATCTGCTGGTTCACTCCCCAAATGGCCACAAAGGCTGGGGCTGGGCCAGGTTGAAGTCAGGAACTTCTTCCAGGGCTCCCACATGGATGCAGGGACCCAAGGACTCGGGCCATACTCCACTGCCTTCCCAGGCACATTAGCAGGGAGCTGGATTGGAACTGGAGCAGCCAGGACTTGACCTGGCACCCATATGGGATGCTGGCATCATAGGCAGCAACTTAACCCACTATGCCATAGTGCTGGCTCCGTCTCCAGCTTTTCAAAGAGTCTCCTTTTTTCTGTTACTTGCTAGCATTTCTTTTCCAGATAGGCAGGTAGATCAGGATCTGAGCAGAGGAATAATCTCTCTCCTCTTCCACACAAGAGGCTGAAAAGAATGGGTCAAGTAAGTTTCTTTTCTCTTCTGTTCTGAGTTGTCTAGCATGATGGAAACAATTTAAACGTCCATCAATGAGTGAATGGCTAAACAAATTACGTCCACCCATATGTTTTCAGTTGAACTATGTCATTTAAAAAGATATGCTGAAGATCCATCTTTCAGTCTCTCAGAATGTGACTTCATCTAGAAATGGGGTCTTTCTAGAACTAATCAAGTAAAATGAGGTCATTATTGTGGTGGGCCTTACAAAACAGGGAAAAATCTAGACACAGACACAAAGGGGTAAGATGATATTAAAACAAATGCAGGAAGTAGATGGCCAAATGAAGATGGAGTCAGATTGGAGTTATGCTGCCACAAACCAAATGCCTGGGGCCACCAAAAGCTAGGATAGAGGAATGAACCTCTTAAAAGGCATGAACTTTAACCCTGCAGACACCCTGATTTCAGATTTCTATGCACTAGAACAGTAAGACAACACATTTCTGTTGTTTAAGCCAACAGTATGTGAATACACAACACAATAACCTACTACTCAACAATAAAATGGAACTACTTAAAATGCTAAGTGAATAACATGCTACATGAAAGAGGCCAGACAAAAAAGGCCACATAATGTATTTCATTCCTCAGTATATGATACAGAGAAAAAGGAGAACTATAGATCAATGGCTGCCAGGGCCCAGGGATAGGAGAAAACTGGTTATAAAGGGGCACCACAGAACTTTCTGGGATGATGGGAATATGCTCTATCTTTGTAATATGATGGTTAGAACTATAGTAATATGTGGCATAATGCAGTTCAGCCAGTGACAGATCACATAGATGATGGCTGTTCTGTATGATATGCCCACGAGTGAATGTTCAGCTTAGTGGTTAACACAACATTTGGGACACTCACATCTGCTCTGCTCCCCATTCTAGCTTCCTGCTAATGCACACCCTCGGAGGCAGTGGAGACGGCCCAATTAGCCCTGGCACCCACAAAGGAGAAGTGAACTGAGTTCTGGGCTCCCTGCTTCAGCCTGGTTCAGCCCCAGCTGTTCTGGACATTTGGGAAGTAAACCAGTAGATGGAAGATACCCTCTCCACCTCCCCACCACCCTGCTTTTAAAATTGAAATTTTAAGAAAGATTTTGGGGGGGCCAGTGCTGTGGCAAAGCAGGTAAAGCCACTGCTTGAAGTGCTAGCATCCCATATGGGTGCAGTTCAAGCCCCGGCTGCTCCATTTCCAATCTAGCTCTCTGCTATGGCCTGGGAAAGCAGCAAAGATGGCCCAAGTGCTAGGGCCCCTGCACCCACGTGGCAGACCCAGAAGTTCCTGGCTCCTGGCTTCAGACTGGCCCCACTCCAGCTGTTGCGGCCATTTAGGAGGTGAACCAGTGGATGGAAGATTTCTCCTCTCTGTAACTCTGTCTTTCAAATAAATAAACAAATATTTTTTTAAAATTTATTACAGCACTATTTCTTGAATAGCCCATCAGTTGTCTATTGATTTAAATGACAATATTTTACATAGAAAACATTTGTATTTTATACATGGGTCAGTTTCTGGAAAACTCTGTGTCTTCTGGCTCTATTTATCATTTTTTTTTCCTCCCAGAAACTTTTTATTTAAGGAATACAAACTTCATACATTCATAAAGACAACTTTAGGAACATGGTGATTCTTCCCACCGTCCTCCCACCGACTTTCCCACCCCTCTTTCTCCTCCCTCTCCTGTTCCCATTCTTATTTTTTTGCTAAAATCTATTCTCAATTAATTTTATACAAATGTGATTAACTCCATGTTTAGTAAAGAGTTCAACAAATAGCATGGAAAAAAAACTGTTCCTCAATAGTCGAGACAAGGGCTGTTTAAAGCCATTGCTTCTCAAAATGTCAATTTCACTTACACAGATTACCTTTGAGGTGCTCTATTAGTTATCACAGCTCAGGGAGAACATATGGTATTTGTCCTTTTGGGACTGGCTTATTTCACTGAGTATGTTTTCCAGTTTCATTTGTTTTGTTGTAAATGACCGGATTTTTTTTTTTTAAATTCATTTATTTATATGAAAGTCAGAGTTACACAGAGAGAGAGAGGTCTTCCATCCATTAGTTCACTCCCCAATTGGCCGCAATGGCTGGAGCTGTACCGATCTGAAGCCAGGAGCTTCCTCTGGGTCTCCCATGCGGGTGCAGGGCCCAAGGACTTGGGTCATCTTTACTGCTTTCCCAGGTCATAGCAGAGAGCTGGATTGGAAGTGGAGAAGCTGGGACTTGAACTGGTGCCCATATGGGATGCTCACGCTTCAGGCCAGGGCGTTCACCCACTGCGCCACAGTGCTGGCCTGAATTTTTTTTTTTTTTTTTTTTTGACAGGTAGAGTGGATAGTGAGAGAGAGAGAGACAGAGAGAAAGGCCTTCCTTTTTGCTGTTGGTTCACCCTTCATTGGCCGCTGCGGCCGGCGCATCATGCTGATCAGAAGCCAGGAGCCAGGTGCTTTTCCTATGCGGGTGCAGGGCCCAAGCACTTGGGCCATCCTCCATTGCCTTCCCGGGCCACAGCAGAGAGCTGGCCTGGAAGAGGGGCAACTGGGATAGAATCCGGCGCCCCAACCGGGACTAGAACCTGGTGTGCTGGCGCCGCAAGGCAGAGGATTAGCCTGTTAAGCCACGGCGCAGGCCGCTGGCCTGATTTTTTTAACTATTGTATAGTATTCCATGGTGTACATATACCATAATTTCTTTATCCAGTCTTCAGCTGATGGGTATTTGGGTTGATTCCATGTCTTAGCTATTATGAACTGAGCTGCAGTAAACATGAGAATACAGATACCTCTTTCATATGCTGATTTCATTTCCCTTTCATAAATTCCCAGGAGTGGGATGGCTGTGTCATATGGTAGGTCTATTAAGATTTCTGAGGTATCTCCCTACTGTCTTCCATAGTGGTTTTACTAGTTGACATTCCAACCAACAGTGGATTGGGGTACCTTTTTCCCCACATCCTCACCAGCATTTGTTATTTGTTGATTTCTGTATGAAAGCCATTCTAACTGGGATGAAGTGAAACCTTCCTGTGGTTTTGATTTGCAATTCCTTGATGGCTAGTGATCTTGAGCATTTTTTCATGTGTCTGTTGGCCATTTGGATTTCCTCTTTTAAAAAATGTCTGTTTAAGTCCTTTGCCCATCTCTTAAGTGGGTTGTTTGTTTTGTTGTTGCTGAGCTTCTTGATGGCTTTATATATTCTAGTTATTAATCCTTTATCAGTTGCATAGTTTGCAAATATTTTCTCCCATTCTGCTGGTTGCCTCTTCATTTTGCTGAGTGTCTCTTCTGCAGTATAGAAAGCTTCTCAATTTGATGTAATCCCATTTGTCAATTTTGGCTCTGATTGCCTGTGCCTCTGCCTCTGGGGTCTCTTCTAAGAACTCTGCCTATGCTAATGTCTTATAGGGTTTCCCCAATGTTGTCTAATAATTTGATGGTATCAGGTCAAAGATTTAGGTCTTTAATCCATTTTGAGTGGGGTTTTATACAAGGTATAAGGTAGGAGTCTTGCTTCACACTTCTGCATGAGGAGATCCAGTTTTCCCAGCACCATTTGTCAAAGAGACTGTCCTTGCTCCAGGGATTGATTTTAGCTCCTCTGTCAAAGATAAGTTAGTTGTAGATGGGTGGATTGATTTCTGGTATTTCTATTCTGTTCATTGGTCTATCCATCTGTTTTTGTACCAGTACCAGGCTGTTTTGATTAGAACTGCCCTGTAGTATGTCTTGAAATCTGGTATTATGATACCTCCAGCTTTGTTTTTGTTGTATAAGATTGCTTTAGCTATTTTGGGACTATGTTTCCATATGAATTTTACCATCATTTTTTTTTCTATATCTGAGAAGAATGTCCTTGGTATTTTGAATGGGATCTCATTCAATTTGTAAATTGCTTTCAGTAGTATGGACATTTTGATGATATTGATTCCTTCAGTTCATGAACATGAAAGAATTTTCCCTTTTTTGTGTCTTCTTCTATTCTTTCTTAATGTTTTGTAATTCTCATTGTAGAGATCTTTGATGTCCTTGGTTAGATTCATTCCAAGGTATTTGGGTTTTTTGTTTGTTTTTGTAGCTATTGCTAATGGGACTGATCTAAGAAGTACTTCCTCAGCTGTGGCAATGTCTGTGTATACAAAGGCTATTGATTTTTGTGTGTTGATTTTATTTATTTATTTATTTATTTATTTATTTATTTATGACAGGCAGAGTTAGTGAGAGAGACAGAGAGAAAGGTCTTCCTTCCATTGGTTCACCCCCGAAATGGCCACTACAGCCGGCGCACCACGCCGATCCGAAGCCAGGAGCCAGGTGCTTCCTCCTGGTCTCCTATGCAGGTGTAGGGCCCAAGCACTTGGGCCATTCTTCCACTGTCTTCCTGGGCCACAGCAGAGAGCTGGACTGGAAGAGAAACAACCAGGACAGAATCCGGGGCCCCAACCGGGACTAGAACCCAGTGTGCCGGTGCTGCAGGCAGAGGATTAGCCAAGTGAGCCGCGCATGTGTTGATTTTATATCCTGCCACTTAACCAAACTTATCTATGAGTTCCAACAGTCTCTTAGTGGAGTCTTTCAGATCCCCTATATATAGAATCATGTCATCTGCAAATAGCGATCATTCGACTTCCTCCTTCCCAATTTGTATCCTTTTATTTCTCTTTCTTGCCTAACAGCTCTGGCTAAAACTTCCAGGTCTATATTGAATAGCAATAGTCAGAGTGAGCATCCTTGTCTGGTTCCAGATTTTAGGGGCTGGCACTGTGGCATAGTAAGCTAATCCTCTGCCTGCAGATTCACTTCCAATCTAACTCCTTGTTAGTGTGCCTGAAAAAGAAGTGGAAGATGGCCCAGGTGTTTGGGCCCCTGCACCCATGTGGAGACCTGGAAAGCTCCTGGCTTCAGATTGGCTCAGCTCTGGCCACTGTGGCCATTTGGGGAGTGAGCCAGCGGATAAAGACCTTTCTGTCTCTGTCTCCTTCTGTTTATAACTCTTCCTCTCAAAGAAATAAATAAAATCTTTTAAAATAATTATTTATTTGAAAAGCAGAGTGATAGAGAGTTGGAGACAGAAAGATGGATCTTCTATCTGCTGGTTCCCTCCCCAAATGGCTGCAATGACTCAGGTTGAGTCAGGCTGAAGTCAGGAGTCTGAAACTCCATCCACGTCTCCAACATGGGTAGCAAGAGCCTACACACCTGGGCCACCTTCCATTGCTTTCCCAGGCACATAAGGAGGAAGCTGGATCAGAAACGAGAGATCCAGAACTCAAACCTGTGCTCTGATATGGGATGCCACCATCATGGATGGTAGTTTAACTTGCTGTTCCACAATGTCAGCTCCTATATATGTGTGTGTGTGTGTGTGTGTATATATATATATATATATATATATATATACATATATATATATGCTGTTGGTTCACCCTCCATTGGCCGCTGCAGCCGGCGCATCGTGCTGATCAGAAGCCAGGAGCCAGGTGCTTTTCCTATGCGGGTGCAGGGCCCAAGCACTTGGGCCATCCTCCATTGCCTTCCCGGGCCACAGCAGAGAGCTGGCCTGGAAGAGGGGCAACTGGGATAGAATCCGGCGCCCCAACCGGGACTAGAACCTGGTGTGCTGGTGCCGCAAGGCAGAGGATTAGCCCGTTAAGCTATATATATATGTGTGTATATATATATATATATATACACACACACACACATATATATATTAAAGATTTATTTATTTATTTATTTGAAAGGCAGTTACAGGGAGGCAGAGGCAGAGAGAGAGAAGTCTTCCATCCGTTGATTCACTCCCCAGATGGCCGCAACAGCTGGAGCTGTGCAGATCTGAAGTCAGGAGCTAGGAGCTTCCTCCAGGTCTCCCATGTGGGTGCAGGGGCCCAAGGACTTGGGCCATCTTCTACTGCTTTCCCTGGCTTTTGGCTTCAGATCGGCACAGCTCTAGCCATTGCAGCCACCTGGGTTGTAACTCCCTCTCATTGTCTATAACTCTACCTCCCAAATAACTACATAAAAATCTTTAAAAAAAAAAAAGATGTAAAAAAAAAAAAAAAAGAAAAAGATACCATAAAGAAAATCTAAAAACAAACAGGGAGATAATATTTCTAAATAGGATATAAGGGGCCGGTGTTGTGGCTCAGTGAGTTAAGTTGCCACCTGTGATGCTGACATCTCATACCGGCACTGATTCATGTCTCGGCTGCTCTACTTCCAATCCAGCTCCCTGCTAATGCACAAGCGAAAGCAGCAGCAGATGGACCAAGAATTTGGGTCCCTGTACCCACGTGGGAGATGCAGATGAAGCTCCTGGCTTCAGCCTGGCCCTGCTCCGGCCATTGTGGCCATCTCAGGAGTGAGTCAGCAGATGAAAGATCTCTATCTCTGTCTCTTCCTCTCTCTCTGTAACTCCGCCTTAAAAAAAAATCTTATTTAAAAACAGGATAACAGGATATAAAGTGAAAAAAAATAAATAACCCAAAAATAAAACTGTGGACTAGAAATCATTCATGAAAGTAGAAACAGAGGAAATTTGATAAACAATGGAAAGATAATCAGTGAGGAATGTATACAAAACCAAGTGACTTTTTTTCTAAAAAAAAGTATTTATTTATTTATTTATTTGAGAGGCAGAGTTATAGACAGAGAGAAGGAGAGTTAGTGAGAAAGTCCTCAATTCACTGGTTCACTCCCCAAATGGCCACAATGGCCAGAGCTGGTCCAATCCAAGCCAGAAGCCAGGAGCTTCCTCTGGGTGTCCCACATGAGTCCAGGGGCCCAAGCACTTGGGGCATCTTCTACTGCTTTCCAGGCCATACCAGAGAGCTAGATCAGAAGAGGAGCAGCTGGGACTAGAAACAGTAGCCATATGGGATGTCAGTGCTGCATGTGGAGGCTTAGCCCACTATGCCACAGCATGGGCCCCTGAAACAAACTTTTTAAAAAAATATTTTATTTATTCAAAAGGCAGAGTGACAGAGAAGAAGAGACAGAGAAAGAGATCATCCATCAGCTGGTTCACTCCCCAAATGGCTGCAACAGCTGATTCAGGCGGAGCCAGAACTCCATCTAGGCCTCCCACATGAGCAGCAAGGCCCAAGCTCTTGAGCCATCTGCTGCTTTCCCAGGCACATTAGCAGGGAGTTGGATCAGAAGCAGAACAGCTAAGACTTGAACTGGTGCTCCCATATGGAACGTCAGTGTCACAAGCAGTGGCTTAACCTGCTGTGCCACACGCTGACCTCTGAAACTAGTTTTTACCCAACAGATTGACCAGCATGAAAGATAAAGACAAGAAGTAACATTCAGAACTGATCCTGATGTGGTAAACTGACATTTTCATAACACTCTTAGGGAAGGTAATTCAAAAAGTCATTAAAGGGACCGGTGTCCCACATGGGTGCCAGTTCAATAGGGGCTGCTCTGCTTCTGATCCATCTCCCTGCTAATGCACCTGGGAAAGCAGTGGAAGACGGTCCAAGCCCTTGGGCCCCTGTACCCATATGGGAAACCAGAAAGAAGATCCTGACTCCCAGCTTCAGCCTGCCCATCCCCAGCTGTTTCAGCCATTTGGGGAGTGAACCAGCAGATGGAAGACTTCTCTCTGTTTCTTTTTTTTTTTTTTTTTTTTTTGAATTTATTAAACTTTTATTTAATGAATATAAATTTCCAAAGTATAGCTTATGGGTTACAATGGCTTCTCCCCTCCCACAACCTCCCTCCCGCCCGCAACCCTCCCCCCTCCCGCTCCCTTTCCCCTTCCATTCATGTAAAGATTCATTTTCAATTCTCTTTGTATACAGAAGATCAATTTAGTATATATTAGGTAAAGATTTCAACATTTTGCCCATATAGCAATATCAAGTGAAAAAACTACCATTGGATTACTAATTATAGCATTAAATAGCAATGTACAGCACATTAAAGACAGAGATCCTACATAATTTTTTTTTCAAAATAATTAATTTTCTATGCCATTTCCATTTTAACACCAGGTTGTTTTTTTTTTTTTTTTCATTTCCAATTCTCTTTATATACAGAAGATCACTTCAGTATATAATTAGCAAAGACCTCATCAGTCTGCGCCCACACAGAAACGCAAAGTATAAAAATACTGTTTCAGTACCAGTCATAGCATCACTTGGCTTTAACTCTGTTTCTACATCTCCCTCTAATGCTTTCAAATAAATAAAATAAATCTTTTAAAAAGATTTAAAAAGTCATTAAAAATGCTTTCATTCGTGGGGTTAACACTGAGGCCCAGTGGATTAAGATGCTGTCTGCAACCCTGACATCCCATATCAGAGTGAGCCCCAGCTGTTCCACTTCTGATCCAGCTTCCTACTAACGAGCTTGGGAAGGCAGTGGAGGATGGCCTATGTACTTGAGCCCCTGCCACCCATGTGGAAGATGAAGTTCCAGGCTCCTGGCTGTTGTAGTCACTTGGGAATTTAACCAGTAGATGAAAGGTCTCTCTCTCTCTCTCTCTGTACCTTTCAAATAAATAAATAAATATTTTTTAAAAAGAAAAAAAGAAAAACTTCTTAAACCTAGCAATCCCAGTTAAGGAATTTATTACAAAAATAACTGGTATTAGTACTTAATGGCACTCATGAAAAGATGATTACTGGTAATACTTTTTGGAACAGTCAAAACCTGGAAATAACTTAGATTTATTTATTTATTTATTTTTTTTGGGACAGGCAGAGTGGACAGTGAGAGAGAGAAAGGGCTTCCTTTTCCATTGGCTCACCCTCCAATGGCCACTGTGGCCGGCGCACTGCACTGATCCAAAGCCAGGAGCCAGGTGCTTCTCCTGGTCTCCCACGTGGGTGCAGGGCCCAAGCACTTGGGCCATCCTCCACTGCACTCCCGGGCCACAGCAGAGAGCTTGACTGGAAGAGGGACAACCGGGACAGAATCCAGCGCCCCAACCGGGACTAGAACCCGGGGTGCCGGTGCCACAGGCGGAGGATTAGCCTATTGAGCTGCAGTGCTGGCCTAGATATCTATTAATAATGGAATGGTTAAATAAATTATGACACAATCAAGGACAGCATTATACAATCACTTAAAAGACTGAGTTAGGGGCAGGCTTTTAGCCTAGCAGTAAACATGCTTTGGTCTCATGCTGGACTACCTGCATTCAATATAGGGCTCAGTTTCTTAATGCAGCTGCCTGCTAACGCACACTCTGGGAGGCATCAATGATAGCTTAAGTAACTGGGTTCCTGCCATGCACATGAGACCTTGACTGAGTTCCCAGGGCCTAGGTCAGCCAGCCCAGCCTAGCCTTTGTAGGCCATTTAGGGAGTGAACCAGTAGTAAATGAGAATGCTGTCACGGATATACACTCTTCCTAAATTTTAAAAGAATGAATTATACCTGTATGCTTGGCTTGGAAAAGCATTCGTCATATATCAATAGGTTAAAACTATCAAACTTTTAGAGAAATTTATTTTTCATTATGATCCAGTTTTCTTAAAGAGAAATTTTAAGTACATATGTTTTTTTTTTTTTTGAGGGTTAATGATCATTTAATACTGTAACATTTTCACTTATAAATATACAAAAATATGGAACGTTTCACGAATTTGAATGTCATCCTTGTGCAGGGGCCATGCTAATTTTCTCTGTATCATTCTAATTTTAGTATATGTGCTACCAAAGCAAGCACAAGCACATATGTTTGTTTCAGCATACAGAAAGGTTTGGAGAGATATTTACCAAACAATTGTTAACATGGGATACATTTAGGTGAATGGGAAGGCGACAGATGTATTCTATTCTTTCATTAAAAACAACTGGGGAAGCTGGTGCTGTGGTGCAGCAGGTAAAAGTTGTTGCTTGAGACGCTGGCATCCCACATGGGCACTGGTTCAAGTTCTGGCTACTCCACTTCCGATCCAGCTCCCTGCTAATGCACTTGGGAAAGCAGCCAAAGATGGTCCAAGTGCTTGGGCCCCTGCCAATCACATGGGAGACCCAAATGAAGCTCTTGGCTCCTGGCTTCAGCCTGACCCAGCGCTGTCCTTTGCAGCCATTTGGGGACTGAAACAGCGGATGGATGATCTCTCTCCGTCTCTCTCTCTCTACCTCTCTCTCTGTAACTCTTTCAAATAAATAAATAAGTGAATCTTTTAAAAAAAAATAACAAAAATAACAACAACAAAAAAAAATCAACTGGAGGTGGACATTTGGCACAGTAGTTACGATGCGCTTGGGATCCCTGCATCTCATACCAGAGTGCCTGCGTTTGGGTCCTAGTTCTGCTTCTGATTCCAGCTTTCTGTTAATGCATACCCTGGGCGGCAGCAGGTAATAGGTTCCTCCAATCATGTGGGAGATCTGGACTGAGGTCCAGGCTCCAGGCTTCAGACTGGCTCAGCCCCTGGCTGTTGTGGGCTTTTGGTGAGTGAACTAACAGATGAAAGATCCCTCGCTCTGCCTTCCAAATAAAATTATAAATAAATAAATGCTTTCTAAAAATAACTATTCGGGCTAGTGCTGTGGTGTAGTAAGCTAAATTTCTGCCTGCGGCACCAGCATCCCACATGGGTGCCATTTCAAGTCCCAGATGCTCCAGTTCCAATCCAGCTCTCTGCTATGGCCTGGGAAAGCACTAGAAGATGGCCCAAGTCCTTGGGCCCCTGCACCAGCATGGGAAACCCAGAAGAAGCTCCTGGCTTCAGATCAGCCCAGGTCCAGCTGTTGCAGCCATCTGGGGAGTGAATCAATGGATGGAACACTTCTTTCCCTCTCTCTCTCTGCTTCTGCCTCTCTTTAATTTTGCCTTTCAAATAAATAAATAAATAAATCTTAAAAAAAAAAAGGAATACTTATAACACATAAAATGTATACTGATAACTGTTCATGTAACCACCATTCAGTTTAAAATATATATTTTTATATATATTATATATATAATCACTGAAGTCCTTTATGTGACCCTCTGAACTATTATTTTTTACTAGTAATTGCCTTTTTCCATGTTTTTACCACATTTACGTAACAACATATTCTTCCATTTTGCATGTCCTAGGACATTTTATGTAAATAGAATCATTCATCCACAACTCCTCGAAATATTTCGTTGTTGACTGTGGCTGTAATTAACTAATTTCCACTGCTCTATAATATCCATTGTACTGGTGTCCCATAATTTGTTTCTATTGCACCATTTCTTGTCATTATTTACAGTGCCAGGATGAACAGGATATGCATGGTTGCTAGCAGACACAAACTGACAAAGACGTTCCAAGAAGGAAACTGTTGAGTTACAGGGTATGCATGCACCATGACCTCAAGTGGATAATGCCAAACATAACATCTTTATGTTTATTGGTCCTTCTAATTTCCATTTGGTCAATTATCTGCTCAAGTATTTTATCCATATGCCTTTGGGTTACTGAAAAATATCTTCTTGGGGCTGGCCCTGTGGCATAATAAGTAAAGCCACCACCTGCAGTGCTCCACTACCGATCCAGCTCTCTGCTATGGCCTGGGAAAACAGTAGAGGATAGCCCAAGTCCTTGGGCCCCTGCATCTGCGTGGGAGACCCGGAGGAAGCTCCTGGCTTCAGAGCAGCACAGCTCTGGCTATTGCTAGCAATTGGGGAGTGAACCAGCGGATGGAAGACCTCTCTCTCTCTCTCTGCCTCTCCTTCTCTCTGTGTAACTCTTTCAAATAAATAAATAAATCTTAAAAAAAAAAAAAAAGAATAGATATTTGTGTGCAGAAAACTCCATCATTTACTCCCTATCAATAATGTTATTTATCTTTTGTCATGAATCAAGTTTCATACTTAGCTTGTCTCTGGCATTTTTAATCTGTTTTATGTGTCAATTTTTCTGTTACTTCAATTTTTTTCTGATATCTTAATGACTACAATTTTATGATCATTACTGATATGTGGTAAAGCAAGCCCCACTTTCTTATTTACACATGTTTCTTGACCAGTTTTTGGCCCATTGTTATTCTACAAACTTGAAGAGTTTTCCTAAAATATCTTTTTTTTTATTTTTATTTTTATTTTTTTTATTTTTTTTTTTTATTTTTGACAGGCAGAGTGGACAGTGAGAGAGAGAGACAGAGAGAAAGGTCTTCCTTTGCCGTTGGTTCACCCTCCAATGGCCGCCGCGGTAGCGTGCTGCGGCCGGCGCACCACGCTGTTCCGATGGCAGGAGCCAGGTGCTTCTCCTGGTCTCCCATGGGGTGCAGAGCCCAAACACTTGGGCCATCCTCCACTGCACTCCCTGGCCACAGCAGAGAGCTGGCCTGGAAGAGGGGCGACCGGGACAGGATCGGTGCCCCAACCGGGACTAGAACCTGGTGTGCCGGCGCCGCAAGGCGGAGGATTAGCCTGTTGAGCCACGGCGCCGGCCAGTTTTCCTAAAATATCTTTGGAGTTTGTCTGAAATTGCATCAAACTGACAGATAAATCAGGGAAATGACATCTCTAGGATAAAATGTTTCAATCCGTACACATAACATGCCACTTCATTTAAACAGTATTTTCAGTATCTTTCATTTTTAAAAATGTTTATTTATTTGAGAGGCAGAAAGAAACAGAGTTCACATCAGTTGGTTCACTCCCAAAGTGTCCACACTGATCTGACCTGGCTAAAGCCAGGAGCTGAGAACCCTATACCAGTCCTTCCACAGGGACAGCAGTGAGCCAGCTACCTGAGCCATCCCCTGCTGCCTCCCAAACTGCACATTAGCTGGAAGTTAGAATTGGGAGCAGAGCCAAAACTCAAACCCAACCAGCATCCTAACGGCTAGGCCAAATGCCCACCTCACCTTTTGATATTTTACACATTCCCTAGGCAACTGTTCTAACCATCCTCTGCTATTTAACAACTAATCACAAAATATAGTGGCTTTAAGACAACAATAGTTACTTTGCTCGTGAATCTGAGTAAAAAGAGGGTCTGGTAGGACAATTTGTCTCTGTTCTACTTTGTGTCCAGTGGGGCAAATCACAGGCAGACTGGTACTGGAATCTCTTGAGGAACCCCCATCCACCTTTGAGGAGCTACATGGAGGTATTCTGTTCAGGAATTCCACCTAAGGTCCCAGTCTACAGCCAGCATCAATCAACAGATATGTGAATGAACATACCATCATTCCCAACAGGTTTTTTTTTGTTTCTTTCTGTTGTCTTCACTGTATATTTATATACTGACATTACATATTGATAGATACATGGATAAAAAATTAATCATCTCTTCTGTACCTGTGTTTCCAACATAATGGCCACTAGTCACACATGGTTGTTTACATTTAAATGAATTAAATATTTAAAATTCAGTTCCTTGGTCATACTAACTACATTTCAAGTGTCCAACAGCAACATAGTACTAGTCAGAAGAGAATATTTCCATCACCTCAGAAAGCTCTGTTGGGAAAAAAAAAAAAAAGAAAGAAAGAAAGAAAGAAAAGAAAAGAAAAGAAAAGAAAAGAAAAGAAAGCTCTACTGTATATGCTATCCCCTTACTAATTTTTTCTGCTTGAAAAAATACCAAGGTTGTGTTAAAATCTTCTATTATGTTGATAGCAGATGATGGCTCAAGTACTTGGGTCCCTGCCACCCACATGGGAGACCATGATGGAATTATTGGCTCCTGGCTTTGGCCTGGCCCAGCTGTGGCCATATTTGAATAGTAAATAAGGGGATGGAAGTGCTCGCTCTCTCTCGCTCGCTCTCTCTCTCTCTCTCTCCTTTACAAATAAATAAATAAATATGGCCAGCACAGTGGCTTAACAGGCTAATCCTCCGCCTGCAGCACCGGCACACTGGGTTCTAGTCCCGGTTGGGGCGCCGGATTCTATCGCAGTTGCCCCTCTTCCAGGCCAGCTCTCTGCTATGGCCCGGGAAGGCAGTGGAGGATGGCCCAAGTGCTTGGGCCCTGCACCCGCATGGGAGACCGGGAGAAGCACCTGGCTCCTGGCTTCGGATCAGCGTGGTGCGCCGGCCGCAGCGGCCATTGGAGGATGAACCAACGGCAAAAAGGAAGACCTTTCTCTCTGTCTCTCTCTCACTATCCACTCTGCCTGTCAAAAATAAATAAATAAATAAAAAATAAAAATAAAATAAAAATAAATACAAATTTTAAAATATAGATAGCCTCCAATACAGAGAGTATGTGTTTTCCTTCTGGAATACCAATTAAACGAACATCAGACTTTCTCACTCCATTTTCCATACCTCTTACTTCTCATGTTTTCCATCTCTCTCTCTTTTATTCAGGGCTGCTTTCTGGGTAACTTCTTTAGCTCTACCATCCAGTTCACTATTTATCACAATATATCTAAAGTGTTGATTAAGGTTCCCTGTCTTTTATTTTTTATTTTTATTTTGACAGGCAGAGTGGACAGTGAGAGAGAGACAGAGAGAAAGGTCTTCCTTTTCTGTTGGTTCACCTTCCAATGGCCACTGCAGCCGGCGCACCACGCTGATCCGAAGCCAGGAGCCAGGTGCTTCTCCTGGTCTCCCATGGGGTGCAGGGCCCAAGCACTTGGGCCATCCTCCATTGCCCTCCCGGGCCACAGCAGAGAGCTGGCCTGGAAGAGGAGCAACCGGGACAAAATCCGGCACCCCGACCGGGACTAGAACCCGGTGTGCCGGCGCCGCAGGCGGAGGATTAGCCTATTGAGCCACGGCACCGGCCTCCCTGTCTTTTAAATTTTTTTCCTACATTTTAAATTTTAATTCTTTTTTTGCTTCTTTCATCTTACAACAATGAAAAAATGTTTTTTCATTACTACAGTCTCTTGGCCTTTATTATACTTTTCATTCTTTCATTTATCTTTAAATATACTAACCATAGTTATTTCAGGGGCTGGTGCTATTGCACAGTGGGTAAAGCCGCCACCTGCAGTGCAGCATCCCATATTGGTGATGGTTCGAGTCCTGGCTGCTTCACTTCTGATTCAGTTCTCTGCTATGGCCTGAGAAAGCAGTGCGCCTCTGTACCCACGTGGGAGAACTGGAAGAAGCTCCTGGCTCCTGGCTTTGGATTGGCGCAGCTCTGGCCATTGTGGCCATCTAGGGAGTGAACCAGCAGACAGAAGACCTCTCTCCCTCTCTTTTTGCCTTTCTGTAACTCTGCCTTTCAAATAAATAAATAAATCTTAAAAAAAAAAAAAACATACTTAGTTCATATTCTCTGCATGATAATTCCACTATCTGAAATCTCTGGGGGTCTAATTTCATTGTCCATTATTTTTACTGGCTTTTCCTGGTGATTTTTCTTGCTTGGTAAGTTTTTTTTATTGTGAACTCATACTTTTTTTTTTTTTGACAGGCAGAGTGGACAGTAGAGAGAGACAGAGAGAAAGGTCTTCCTTTTTGCCGTTGGTTCACCCCCCAATGGCCGCCGCGGTAGGTGCGCTGCGACCGGCGCACCGCGCTGTTCCGATGGCAGGAGCCAGGTGTTTATCCTGGTCTCCCATGGGGTGCAGGGCCCAAGAACTTGGGCCATCCTCCACTGCACTCCCTGGCCACAGCAGAGAGCTGGCCTGGAAGAGGGGCAACTGGGACAGGATCGGTGCCCTGACCGGGACTAGAACCCGGTGTGCTGGCGCCGCAAGGCGGAGGATTAGCCTAGTGAGCCGCGGCACCCGGCCTGTGAATTCATACTTTTTGAAACTTTATCTGTAGTAGTTGAAGTCTGAGTTAGATGACAATTCTTTGTGTTTTTTATGTTTATTAGTGAATGGCTCTACTTTAAACCCTTGGCTTGAGGTTTCTTGGTCTATTTAAGAAGTGTGAATTCAGGCAACAAACCCACAAGAGGCTCACCATGATTTCTCAATGGGCACCTCATACCCATCTCTCAGTATCAAATTTTTTTTTTTTTTTTTTTTTTTTTTTTTTTTTTTTTTTTTTTTTTTTTTTTTTGACAGGCAGAGTGGACAGTGAGAGAGAGAGACAGAGAGAAAGGTCTTCCTTTTGCCGTTGGTTCACCCTCCAATGGCCGCCGCGGTAGCGCGCTGCGGCCGGCGCACCGCGCTGTTCCGATGGCAGGAGCCAGGTGCTTCTCCTGGTCTCCCATGGGGTGCAGGGCCCAAGCACTTGGGCCATCCTCCACTGCACTCCCTGGCCACAGCAGAGAGCTGGCCTGGAAGAGGGGCAACCGGGACAGGATCGGTGCCCCGACCGGGACTAGAACCCGGTGTGCCGGCGCCGCAAGGCGGAGGATTAGCCTGTTGAGCCACGGCGCCGGCCTCAGTATCAAATTTTAATACAATTTTATTTACAATCACCTGGGGTAAGTGCTTACTTTCAGTTCACCCTCACACAGAATGCTGCCTTTTGAAGTCTCAGCTTTACAGGACTGGGGCAGCGGATTTCTTCTTGGACTCTCCACCCTATGCTCTGAATTTTGTCTTCTATTTTCTAGGATGCATGACGTCATAAACACCAAAGATGAATAAATGTTCAGCCAATGTTCTCAACGATGGCTTCAGAAATCTGCTTAGCTTTTTTTTTCTTTTTTTTTTTTTGAAAGGCAGAGTTACAGAGAAAGGTCTTCCATCCACTGGTTCACTCCCTGAAATGGGTGTAATGGCCAGACCTGGGTCAATCTGAAACCAGGAGCGAGGAACCTCTTCCAGGCCTCCCATGTGGGTGGCAAGGGCCCAAACACTGGGGCCATCTTCTACTGCTCTCCCTGACACATCAGCAGGGATCTGGATCAGAAGTGGAGCAACCAGGACTCGACCGGAAGCCCATATAGGATGCCAGCATCACAGGTGGTGGCTTTACCCACTAGGGCACAATGCGAGCCCCTATACTCACTTCTTGAGTTCCCTCATTCACTTAGCTTTTGTGCTCCAAGTATTCTTTAAAACATACATCTAAAATACATTTATGTGGGTTTTTTTCTGAGCATTTTCAATTGTCTCATCAGGACACCTACTTGGTCATACAGTTAAACGAGAGGTACCTGAATCCTTATCTGAAGAAATATTGCCTGACAATAGAAATATTTTTTAAGAAAGGCAGGCATTTGGCCTTGCACATAAGATGCCCACATCCCATATCAGAGAGCATGGGTTCATTTACTGCTCTGGCTCCTGATTCCAGTTCCCCCAAAGGTAGCAGGTGGTGGCTCAAGTGGCTGGGTCCCTGCCAGCCATGTGCATGATCTGAATTGAGTTCCAGGCTCCCAGCTTCAGTCTGCCCAGTCCTGACCATTGTAGACATGTTGGGGAATGAGCCAGCAGATGGTCTCACAATCTCTCTCTCCGTCTCTAAAATATTTTATTTAAAAACAAACAAACGAAGATGTATACTTAAGAGGGGCCGGCGCTGTGGCACAGCAGGTAAGGCTGCCACCTACAGTGCCGACATCCTATATGGGCACCAGCCAGTTCAAGTCCTGGCTGCTCCACTTCCCATCCAGCTCTCTGCTATGGCCTGGGAAAGCAGTAGAAGATGGCCCAAGTCCTTGGGCCCCAGCACTCGTGTGGGAGACCTGGAAGAATCTCCTGGCTTCGGATTGGCCCAGCTCCAGCTGTTGCGGCCATTTAGGGTGTGAACCAGCAGATAGAAGACCTCTCTCTCTCTCCCCCTCCCTCTCTGCCTCTCTGTAACTCTGCCTTTCATATAAATAAATAAGTCTTTAAAATATATATATACTTAAAGACTTAATTAAATTCTACAGCGACAAACCCATAAGTTATTTAAGGTGTAATTTTTTTTTTATTTCGGTGGATTTTTTTTTTAAAGATTTATTTATTTGAAGGGCAGAGAGAGAGAGAGAGAGAATATTCCATCCATTAGTTCACTCCCCAAATGGCTGCCACGGCTGGAGATGGGCCAGGTCGAAGCCAGGAGCTTCTTCCCTGAGGAATGGGGCCGGTGCCCACATAGGATGCCAGCACTGTAGGTGGTGGCTTAATCGCTAAGCCACAGCACTGGCCCCATTGGTGGAGCTTTAATGCTTCCTCTTAACTGACATGTAGGTGGCTTAAGCTGTCATGTAGGTGGCTGTGAAAAAATCACTCTAGTAGGTTCCTCCTGCCACACCCTGGCATTAATTTGGTCTTAGGGAAAAGCCAACTCTGACTTCAAAGGAGTCAGATGAAGTAAATATTGCCAACCCCTGTGCCTTGTCTTCCCAATTTAACTGGTAAATTCCTTGAAACCAAACACAGTTTTCTCTAGGTCTTTCAATCCCTCACTTCCCCCCCCCCCCAAAATCCCTTACTTCTTACCCACTTCCTACAAGAACCAAACACAGCGCACCTTCCTCATGGTAAAGTGTCCACCATCTCGGCACCCACCGTTTTCACAAAGACCCCACATGCATCTGAAAGTGTTTCTGCATTAGCACAGTTCAGTTCCACCTGCCCTCTCCATACCCGATCCTCCTGCGTTATTAACCACTCTTCTGGAAGACCGAGAACGCCAGGGCTGGAGGGAACCTCAGGCACCATCAACCCAACACCCTCCAGTCACCGTCAGGGACGCAGAGGGCCAGAGAGGGGAACACGATTGCCTAAAATCGACCCGGAGTTTACAGCCCGCGCCACCGCGCCCGTCTGGAAACGCGCTCTCTCTGGGCAGCGAGGGACAACGTGCGGGCGGTCACAGGTAACGCGGAACAAGCCTCGGAGAAGGTCCTGCGCGAGGGCGCGCGGCGTCGAGGCTCGGACCCCGCACCAAAGGAGCCCGGGAGGAACAGGGCAGAGCCCGAGGGCGGCGGGGACGAGGGTCTGTGCTCCCTCTCGGCAGCCGGAGCCCCCCTCGCCACCCAGTCCGCGAGTCCCGACCGCGGAGCCCCACCCTGGGCAAGGCGTCCGCCATCCCGAACGCGCCTGCGCATCGGTGTAACGCGGCCTCCTACCCGAGCAGGTGCCGACTCCGCCATGGCTCCAGTCGCCTCTCAAAGCCCCGAGCCCCGCCTGTTAGCCCTCAGGCTGCGTTTCAGTCAGCGAGACGGCCCGGACGCCCCTGGAAGTCGCCGCAGCCGCCGTGTTGACACAAGGTGCATTCTGGGAGCCGGGCCCTCCCCGGCCCAAGACCGGCTTCCGCCGCCTGTGCTCACCGCGCTGGAGTTGCATCGCGCCCCCGTGCGGCCGGAGGGCGGAGAGCATCGTGGCGCAGAACAGAGGACTCAGACCCTCAAACTCGAAGGCAAGTTGTGAATTCAGGACAAACCCGCTAGCCTGGACTTCCACTTAACCAGGTATGGGCCGGGAGCATGCCTTGAGCTTCTCGGTGCTGCTGTCTCCTTGTTGTTAATGGGAAATAATAATCATACTTAGCTCACGGAGATGTGCGGACACGATGAGCCATTTCAAGTCAAGTACTTAGAACAGTACCTGTGCGCGAGTGAGCGCGCAGGGAGTGCTCATGTTCATTACTCTCTTTGAGTGCCAGCTCCGTCCCTCACCAAGCCCCTCACCAAGCGTGTGGCTCAGGATTGCTCTGCCTCAGTGTCCTAGTCCTCCGGCTGAGAATGGGAACACCTCACCCTTGGGGTGTTAATGGGACTGAAGGAACTAATTGGCATAAATTGCTTATGTAGCTGAGTGCCTGGGGTGAGACAAGCCCTCAGTGGCTGGAAATCTCTTGTTTCTCTCTTGCATTTGCAAGGTCCAAGTCTTGTACTACCATGAATTCACCAAGACCAATGTCACTCTGTGGGGCTCACAGAAGCCACTGATTTGTCTTTTTCCACTAACACGAATCTTGACATAGACATTAAAAAAAACAAAAAACAAAAACAAAAAAAAACACCTTTATCTCAGGTTCACAGTTAGTCCCATAGGTTGTAGTGGAATCGGACGAATCAAGAAAATAGACAGCCTCAGTATGTGCTTGCTATCGCCTCCACATCTCTAGACCATAATTGCAGAGCTGAGAGGGAGCCCAGACATCATCCATCCCCACTCTCAATTTTTTTAACGATTTATTTATTTATTTGAAAGTCAGAGTTACACAGAGAGAGGAGAGGCAGAGGGAGAGAGAGGGAGGTGTCTTCCATCCGTTGGTTCACTCCCAAATTGACAGCAATGGCCGGAGCTGTGCTGACCCGAAGCCAGGAGCCAGGAGCTTCTTCCAGGTCTCCCACATGGGTTCAAGGGCCCAAGGACTTGGGCCATCTTCTACTGCTTTCCCAGGCCATAGTAGAGGGCTGGATCGGAAGTGGAGCAGCCGGGTCTTGAACCGGCGCCCATATGGGGTGCTGGCACTGCAAGCAGCAGCTTTATCTGCTACGGTACAGTGCCGGCCCTTAGATACTTCTTTTTTTTTAAAAAAAAAAATTATCTATTTATTTTAAAGGTACAGTAAATGAGAGAGAGAGAGAGAGAGACTTCCATTTACTGATTTACTTCCCAGATGTCCACAACAGCCGAGGCTGGGCCAGGTCCAAGCTGGGAGTCCCAGAGTGGTTAGGGAATCTTTAGGGAAAAGGTGGAACCAGAGCTGGGGCTGGAGAGACCACAACTTGGATACAGCTTGGATTCCACAGCCTGGGATCCCTTGGGAGCAAATGTGGGAATGACCATGGTGTGATTTGGAAACGGTCACGAGACAGGTCTGGCTGAGCACTGGCAGCAGGTGGGGGCCAGGGGCAGCAGACCAGCCCAACTTCCACTGAACGGCTAAGTGCCTGTGTTGTCACCACCGGTGCAGTGAAAGAGAAGCAGCTGCTAGGGACACGGCTGCTGGGGGCAAGCATTGTGGTTTAGTGAGTTAAGCTGCTGCTCGGGACACCTGCATCTCATATTGGGGTGCCCGGTTTGCATCCTGGATGATGGCCCAAGTACTGGGTCACCGCCCCAAGTAGGAGACTGGGATGGAGTTCTAGGCTCCAGGTCTCGGCCTCACCCAGTCCTAGCCATTGTGGGCATTTGGGGGAGAACTATTAGATGAAAGATCTCCCTGCCTTTCAAATAAATAAATCAATATATAAATCTTTTCTTAAAAAAAAAAATACAAGGCGACCAAAAGAGAGATGGTGAATAAAGCCCTTCCATTCAACTAACACCCTGCAGCTGGAAAAGGAATGAGGAAGTGTCTGACTTCCTGTTCAGAATGGTCTCCCAGATGCCTTAAAAAAGAAAGCAGCTGCGCCTCTTCCCATCCAGCTCTCTGCTGTGGCCTGGGAAAGCAGCAGAAGACGGTCCAAGTCCTTGGGCCCCTGCACCTGTGTAGGAGACCAGGAAGAAGCACCTGGCTCCTGGCTTTGGATCAGTGCAGCTCCCGCCATTGTGGCCATCTGGGGAGTGAACCAATGGAATACTTCTCTCTTTGTCTCTCCCTCTCACTGTCTATAACTCTACCTCTCAAAAAAATAAATAAAATCTTAAAAAAAGAAAGAAAGCAAAATTCAGACCAAAGTATACAAGACTACTTCAAAAACTTCATGGGAAAATGGAATTAAACTATAAAGGGCTTTGTGGCACAACATACTCCTGAAATCATACATATTTTTCATAATATACATTCTTCATGAATTTTTGAAGATACCTTGCATAACACTGAGCCATCTCTGCAGAAAAATGAGATAATTGGAACATATATTTGACTGCATTTATAGAAGGAAGGACAACTTGGATGCTGCTACATAAGGGTCCTGGGTGACTGGGTGACAAGGAGGTTCTTTTTACCACATACCCTTTTACAGATGTTGAATTTTGATTGTATTGATGTAAAGTCTATTCAAAGTTTAATTAATTCATGAAAAACTGGTGCAGAATTCCTCTGAGGGAAAGAAAAGTGTTTTGTTTATCAAGTGTTTCTTTGTTGTTAATAAACATATTTTAACTCCATTTTAAAAATTTACTTGAAAATTGAGAAAGAGAGGTGGGTAGCTTTCATCTGCTGGCTCACTCCCTAAATGCCTGCAATATCCAGGGCTGGGCCAGGCCAAATCCAGAAGCCTGCAACTCAATCCAGATCTTCCACGTGGATAGCATGGATCCAAGCACTTGGGCCACCAGCTGCTTCCTCCTAAAGTGTGCATTAACAGGAAGCTGGAATCAGAGTTGAGCTGAGACTAGAACCCAGGCACTCTGATATGGGACACAGGCATCCCAAGCAGACCTCTTTTGTTAAAATCTATGTATTTATCTGAAAGGCAGTGTGACAGAGAGACAGGGACACAGAGAGAAAGATCTTCCATCTGCTGGTTCACTCATCAAATGCTGGCAGCGGCTAGGACTAGGCCAAAGTCAGGAGCCAGGAATTCCATCCGGGTCTCCCACAAGGGTGGGAACCAAGCACTTGGGCCATCATTCACTGCCTTCCCAGGCACAGTAGCAAGGAGCTGGACCTGAAGCAGAGGAGCCAGGATTCCCAACAGAACTCCATCGCAAGTGGCGGCCTAACCTGCTATGCCATGATGCCAGCCCCAGGGACCAAGCACATCTTAACTGCCGGGCCTGGTAGAAAGCGTCCTACCTTTCCCCCTCACTCTCCAACACCCAATACCCGGAGACCAGATCTGAGACAGCCAGTTATGCTGCGCGAATCCTTGGCCGTAAACTGTTTACCTGTGGATTTTCCAGTGGCGTCTGGCTTAAATCTGCCTCCTCAGCACCTCATCCTCCCTGACCTGCTCCTAGAGCTGTGTTCTCAGCTTCTAAGGCATTCCACGGGGAGGTGCAGCGCAGTGGGTCTCCCCATGGCCTGCCTAAGCCTCACCATCCAACACTTCACAGTCCCTGCCTCCGGCCATGCGTCCCCTGCCTTACAATCCCGGGTCCTGTCTCCCCACCCCACTCCCTCCGCCCCATCCAACTCACTCCTCAAGCCAATTCCTCTGTGAAGCTTCACCTAACGCTTAGAGTGTGAGCCCCACTCCTCCTCCCATCGACCCCACTGGCAAGCAAACTGCGATGCCTGGGTCTGTCTCCAGCTTCTACCGCAGGTCCCTGCTGCAGTGCGGAACCCTGCAGAGGCCAGCATGCTCTGGGAGCAGAGCTCGCTACAGGTGGAGCCTGTGCTGAGAGCCAGGGAGACTCAGGCTGTAGGCCAGGGGCACCTGCCGCAGCAGAACCCACCGGACTAGAAGGCAGGAAACTGGACGCAACCCTGGCTCTCCCACTACTCAGGCACTAAAGCTCTTTGGGAAATCAGCTGCCTGAGGGTAAAATGAAGGGAACAGACTTAGGCGATGTGCTCAAATATTTCAAATCTATGTCTCAGTAGTGATTTCTCCCTCTTCCTTATACTCCCGAGGGTGAAAAAAAAATAAAACTTTTATCTTTTCCATGATTTGGATTATAAAAAGATTTTCTGCATATGCCCATCAGCTCCCTCCTGACCACCCCTGAACCAGAGGGTCCCCGCTTCTAAGACACCACCGAATTTTACTCGTGTTTGATTTCCCATCCCAACTTGCTTTCTTATACTTTGCAGAACAGGGAAAAAAAAAAAAAAAAGCCCAGTTAATTGGATTCCAGTTCACGGAGGCTTTACTGTAGGAAGCCACGCTGGAGAGCCTTCCAGCTCTCGGAACATGCAGTCTGCAATCTGGATACCTTTTATTTAATTTCAAGAATTCCCTTTGCACGGCAAAAAGGGGTCTGAGAAAGCAGAGCAGCGCAGATGAGGGGCGGGGCAGAAGCAGAGCGCTCACAGAAGAGGTGGTGCCGAGTGCGGGCTGCCCACCGTGCTCCCTGGCTCGGAGGGAAGCGGGATCCACGGGGAGAGCAGGAAGTCGTTTTGGACACGAACAAGGGTCCTGGGGCATGCCACCCCACCCGGGTGCCTGGCCATGCAAGACGCTGAAGTGGAGACTGCGGCCCCTGTGGGCGTGGCGCCCGGAGCCGGGGAGCGACGCACCAACGTGAAAGCAAGTCCTCTGGCGCTTCCTAGGGCGCCGGCAGGGTTGGTGCATAGTAGGGTCTGTGTCCATGTCCATGAGCACGGTCAATTAACAGATAGCACCAATTGGGAGGCCCAGGGCAGGAGAGACTGAGGCTAAGGCTCTAGCACCCACTTGCCAGGCCCTCCTGGGAAAAGACTCACTTCCTTGACGGCTGCTCTTGCAGCCCAAGAATCCCCCCAGCCCTCTGCCCTGGGGAGGTGAAGCAATCGTGAGTGAGGTCTGATCCAGGGCACCAGCTGCCTCTGGAGGGCCAGGCCACCAAGTGTGCAGGGAGAAGATGCGCTGCACCCGACTGACGGGTGCGAGGTGCAGAGGACTGGCTGGGGTGAAGGGGTACCACCCAGGAGCCTCCCGTGGGAAGAGCGGGCCAGACACAACCCAGGGCATTTCGTAGCCAATGTGTTCCCTCTTGCCAGTCACCCCATGAGTTGGCCCCCCGTAGCTTCCGATTTGGGGGTGGGGGCATGAGGGAAGGACAGGGAGAGCGCGGGGACCAGGAAGGCCAGGCCGGGCGGTCTCCCCGGCGCGGAGGTAGGCAGTGTGTGCGGCGGGGACGCCGCGCCGCAGTGTGCAGCTCTGGCGCCGCCAGCCCACGCGTGGCTCTTGCGGTCGTGGGTAAACCATCTCACCTGTGTCACTTCCCTCAGGTATTGGGCCAGGAAAATCCTGCCCCACCTATCTCAGAGGGATAGGCTAAGGGCGAAAACAGATAACGGATAGAAATCGCTTTTTAGAGAGTATAAAGCGCTACTCCAATGCGAGGCAGTGTTGTCACCATTGAGGTGGTGCCCTTAGCCCATCCCTCAGCTCACGTCCCGCCTTGGCCTCCTTTCTCAGGGCGCCTCCTGGGGGCTCACTGCCTTATCTCACGGGGGTGCCAGGCTCCTGGCCACTTCCCTGACCACGACGTGCGGCCACTGGGCACACTGGGTGGTCCGGGGCAGGTGCCAGGGACTCCTGCGCCCGTGCTGTTCTTCCAGCCCCTTCCCCGGCAGCTCGGTCCACCCTCGGAGCTGAGCTGGGCTCTCCACTCAGGCCGGACAGAACTGGGGTGCCCCCGTCCAATCCTCGAGAGACCCTGTCTGGAGTGCAATTCTCGTGTCCGATTTCTGGCAGGTGGAGGGCGGAGGGCGGGAAGGTGCGCCGAGAACCACAGGACCGGGCGGTCGGGCCGCTCCTCTCCTGGCTCCAGTGCGCCCCCCTCCCCCCAGCCCAGTCCTAGTCTCGCTCGGGCGGCGCCTGCTGCGGCCGCGGTGCGCCGAGGCCCGGGCCGCTGCTGTGCACGCGCAGGTGGTCCTTGAGCGACTCCTTGTAGCGGAAGCTCTTGCCGCACTCGCCGCACGTGTAGGGCCGCTCGCCCGTGTGGATGCGCTGGTGCTTGAGCAGGTTCTGCTTGCGGATGAAGCTCTTGCCGCACAGCGCGCACTGGAAGGGCCGCTCGCCCGTGTGCAGCCGCTGGTGGTTCTGCAGGTGCTCCTTGCGGCTGTAGGTCTTCTCGCACTCGGAGCACTTGTAGGGCCGCTCGCCGCGGTGCGTCATCTGGTGGCGGATGAGGCCCGAGTGGCAGTTGAAGCTTTTCTCGCACTCGGCGCACTCGTATGGCCGCTCCTTGGTGTGGCTGCGGTGGTGGATGATGAGGCTTTTGCGCACGCCGAAGCTCTTGCCGCACTCCGGGCACGAGTAGGGCTTGCTGCGCGCGCCATGCAGAAGGAGGCTCCGCCGCAGGCCGCCAGGGCAGCAGCTGCCGCAGCTGCCACCTGCAGGGGCACCTGCGCCTGCGCTCGTGCCGCCGCCGCCGCCTGCACCACCCTCCCCGCCAGGCTGCGCCTCGCCCCCGCCACGCTCTGCAGGGAGCACGGGGAAGTCATCCTCCAGCAACCCGCGGCTCGGGGGGCCACCCGGGTTCTCGGCCACAGGGAGGGAGGGCAGGCTCTGCTGATGGGGCTGCGGCTGCGGCGGCGGCTGCGGCGGGGCCGGGGCCGGGTTCTTCACCAGCAGCAGGCTGTCACCTGTAGGGTGGAGACATGAAGTGACATGTTGACAGCGCTCTCACCTAGGACTCCAACCTCCCTGGGTGGGGGCCCAGGTCACATGCTAGCTGGGGCCTCAGCGTCTCTAAAACCAAGGAGACTGAACAAGATCATACTGCCCAGAGGGCCAGCGCTGCAGCGTAGTAGGCTAAAGCCTCCACCTGCAGCACCTGCATCCCATTTGGGCGCTGGTTCGAGTCCGGGCTGCCCTTCTTCCAATCCAGCTCCCTGCTGTGGCCTGGGAAAGCAGTGGAAGATGTCAAGTCCTTGGGCCCCTGCACCCACGTGGGAGACCTGGAAGAAAGCTCCTGGCTCCAGGCTTCGGATGGGCCTAGCTCCGCCAGTTGCAGACATTTGGGGAGTGAACCAGCGGATGGAAGACCTTTCTCTTTGTCTCTCCCTCTGTCTGTAACTCTATCTTTCAAATAAATTAAAAAATAAATCTTAAATCAACCTGGCCAACTGCCTGGCTCTCTGACCTGCCCTACGCCTACAGGGGAGCAGCAGAGGCTGTCAAGCAGCTAACAGCACAAGGGACGACAGGGCACCCCTCAGAGTGCAGACGAGTGGGGGGGGGGGGCTTCAGCTACCTGGAAGTCAGAATTTCCCGGACAGAACCAGCTCGATTGCAGAATCCTTGCACCCGGAGCCTCTGGCCCATGAGCCCACGGCTATCCACTACTCTGGAGTCCCAGGGGGACAAGGCCCAGGCTCTAAGCATTGGGAATACTGAAGGCCTGTCGCTCAAGAGTTCTGAGTGCTGCCGCAGGTGCCTGGCACACACAGATGACATTCAGGAATCCTCCTGCGCCTCCACGCACCAGCCTCCTCCACTCTCCACTTCGCACTTCCTCCTTCCCCCATATAGGGGCAGCCTGTGTACACGCAGGTGGTCCTTGTGAAGAAGGGGACGTTTGCTTCTGCCCACCTCTTCTTGACAGCCCTTCCTCCCCTCTGTGCCCTCCCCCCCACACACACACCTCTGCTGGCCTCTGGAGGCCACTTCTCAGGCTACCCTGCCCTCGTTTCCACTCAACCGTTCATCTCCCTGACCAAGGCCTGCCATTGAACAACAGCTTAAACAGACTGGGCCCACCTCGCCCTTTTGTCCCCATCAAAACTGACCAGGCAGAGAACCATCTTCCTAGACCATTGGCCAGGGGCACAGGCCAAAATATTCCTCCTCTATTCAGGACGCTTTGGGAGGGCTCTCCCAGCTCCAGAGCATCCTGTGGGGCTGGCTGTGGCCGCTGGGGGTCTCCCTCTACCCAGGACAGCTACTCAATCTTCCATAGGCCACAGGCGTTATTCCCATGAGGAGTAGATGCACAGAAACCACATGCATGGACAACTCCCTGGAGGCTTCCCAGGAACCCATCCTGACAAAGCCCAACTCTGACAATTCTTCCAGCTCAGCGAGAGCATCAGGCCCCTACTCCCAGCCTCCTTCCTCTCTGCCTGACTCAACTTGGCTTAATGAAGCAGCACCATTAGCACTTGCTGGCAGGTATCCTTATCCTCTATTCTCTCTCCTGGGCTCTGCTTGCCCTGAGAACCCCACTCCTGCAGCTACACTGCAGCAACTGGATACTAATGCAAAGAACTGTACAATCACACAAGGGCCCCACACAACCCAGCATCTGTTTTTTCACTCTGGAACTATAACATCGTAGTTTCTCCTCTAGCTCCCACCCTACTTCATGCATGGCCATGGGGGCGTCTCATGTCCAGTTAGTACCGGTAACTGGGACACGAGCCTGTGACCTAGTTCTGGCCAAGTGTGCAGACGCTTCTGGAAAGGTTTCCTCACTCCTTGGAGCATGCAAGAAAAGATGGACACCTCCCTTCCCACTGGGTCTCTCTGTGATGTCGGGAACTGCTGCAGCCTTCATGCTGCTGGCCTAAGGATGGAGCCACGCCAAGTTGGCCAGGTAAAACATTGGAAAGAACCTAGGTCCTTGAAAACATAGCTGAGACCTTGAGTCAACTAAGCCTGAACCTGAGCTACTTTAGGACTTCTAGTTTCCTAAGAGAGCAAATTTCTTTATTCCCTAAGGCAGGTTGAACCTGGACTGCAAAGCAGATGAGAGCATCCTATCCACTACAATGGTGTAGTCATCTCCCAGCTTAAAGGAACGCCTGCCTAGACCCCACATGACCCTGCCCCAGGTACCATCTCATCTCATTCCTCTGCCTTTTCATAGCAATCTTAATCAAGAGCTATCTTTACTTGCCCGAACCCTTCTTCACCTCTGTTCTTTTTTCCAACTATTAGGTTGGCATCTGTCCCCACCACTCCACTGAAACAACTGTCACTACCTCCAACTGGCCAAAACCAACAGGCTCTTCCCTGTCCTGCACACTCCCCACTCTTCCCACCAGTCTCCTCTCCAGGTCTTGGTGAGGCTACCTTCTTGTGCTTTTTTGGCCACACTCAGACCTGTGGTCTCGTTCATTCTTTGTCTGCACGGTCCTCAGAGCTCATAGTGCCCTCAGTATTAACCGATGTGTTAACAATTTGATTGGCCCTTGTCTCTGGCATAGTAGCCTTCCAATCTTTGGAGTTGCTTAAGTGATAGGAGTGTCTTTGCAATTGATGGTGGGCCCCTGGACAGTTTAAGCTGATGAGATGACTCCGGATGGCCAGGTCTGGGCACGTCAGAAAGACCAGCCCCATCATTAAAGGGTTGGGGCTTTTGAGTCCAACCTGCAAGGAGGGGATGGGGAGCTGGAGATTTCTCATGTTGAACTTCAGGGTCAACGATTCAATCAACTGCATCCATGTCAAGAAACCTCAATAAGAACTCAGGACTCTGAAGCTCAAATGAGCTTCCCCGGTCGGTGATGCGCTGAGTGTTGGCACACACTGACAACGCGAGGGAAGGGAGACACCCTGACTCCACAGGGAAAGGACAACAGAGGCTTTGTGGTTAAGAGCCGCCTAGTCCTGGCCTACAAGTCTCCTTTTGGCTGATCCTGATTTGAATCCTTCTGCTATCATCAAACTGTAATTATAAGTACAGCACTTTCTGGTGTTATGTGAGGCATTCCATCAATTTCTTGAGTTTGAGGAGGTAGTGGACACCCATGAATTTACAGCCAGCTGGTCAGAAGTGAAGGTGGCCTGAGACCCCCAGACTTGTCTGTGGCTGTGCCTGGTCTGAGAGCAGTCTCCCGGATGAGAGTGTCTTCAATCTGAACTGTGGCTCGATTCCAGCAGAGTGGCGCTGGAGGGCACTGCTTAAACCTCCCAAACCAATCTAGCCCCAGGCTCTCTCCTCAACTTCAGTTCCCTAGGTTCATCTACTCCTGCATAGCACATAACAGTCAGTAAGCAAATAGGTGTTAGATAAGTAGAAACTAAAACGCTTGCAACCATTTTAACCTAAGGTAGTGAACAATGTGGCAATTTAAAGAGAATGATTTCAAATCACATTCTGTGGGTGGTGGGTGCTGCCATCTGGGTGGAGAGACCCAGCTCCAGGCTCCTGGCCCACCATTCGCTCCGGAAGCATGGGGTAGCCACCGGACTGCACAGTCTTACCCATACTTCTTGCTTCAACAGACCCCCATGTGTATTAACTTTGAGTGAGCTGGATTTTTTTTTTTTTCCTGTCTTACACAAACTTTCTGAGGGCAGATTCCCACACTGAGATCTCTTTTACTAAAATGCAGTGTCCACTTAGTCTGCCTTGGAGTCACACAGGACTCCAAGACCAGTTCTCCTCTCATGCCATCCCAGCGCTGGGGAAGGATGCTGGCAGGGACAGGTGTCACACATTTCTGCATTTATTTTCTGTGCCCACTACCCTCTCCCCTCCAACCCCTCTCCTGAAGTTTCTTCTAAATAATTCTGTGTCTTACCAAAAGTCCATCCCGTTGTCCCTGGCAACCAGAACACTAGGTTGGTTTTAAACATCAAAGAAACAGTACACAAGATACTGATTTCAAATTCCAACGATCACTAGGAGGCAGGCTCACTTGGGAGGAAGACCAGAGGCCCTAGTAAGAGGTTGTTGTGACTGGGCAGGTGGGAGACGTCTCCCAAATGCTGGGCACTTCCTCCCAGAGATAAAACACCATGAGGCAAACCATGCCACGAGTGATCTTATCCAGACTGGGGTAGCAGAACTACTCCAGTAGGTTTGGTCCTGTGCAAAGCCTGGCAAATTTCCCGGATACCTTCCCAGATCTGTTACCACGATGGCACAGGTCCCAGGAAGAGCTTCCTCCAGGCCCATGCTCTCCTAGTTGGCTTGGAAGAATCACAAGGTAGCACTCAGAGACTGGACTGGGAGAGAATTTCCTGGCACAGCAGCCGATGAGCTGGTTCTCGTGCCTTCAAGGCCAGAGCTAAAATCGGAAGCCCAGGGATTGTTGAGTCGCCTGCTGCCATGACCTCCTGTACTCACGGTCAGTCTCCTGGCTTTCTCTTGTACACCACCATGCCAACAGGTTGCAAAGAGGACTCCTTTAAGTTCTATTTTAAGCAAGCACATATGCTGGTCCTCTCCTGTCCCCTGTCAACTCCTCCTGTCCCCCCTTACTCTTCCAGAACTGCACTGGAAGAGTGTGATCTGGTCGTCCGAGTTCAGAGCAGTTCTGCAGATTCAGAAGTAAGTACGTCCTTGGCTCTTACGTGGCTACTTAGCTCCTCCAGGCTTCAGGAGGCTGGACACAGAGAGTGTCGCGCCCTCTCGTAAACACTGATCAACAGAGGCACCAAGGTGATGGTACTGGGTCTACCAAGGAATGTTAGCCTGATGCTCAGAGTGAAACAATCCACAGACACAGGCCTAGGTCATCACGTGGACTTTCAAAACACCCAAGAGACTCAGGTCTAGTGAGACATTTGATTCCATATCTGTTGGGGGAGGAAAAAAAATCCCCTCCCCCTACTTGAGCCTTAGTGCCTTTACCAGTTACTCTGGAATGTCAGCCCAGGGCCCTGGGTCCTTCGGCTGTTTTTTTCTAGCATTTGCGCCACATGCTGCTTTCAACTGTGCCCTGGGCACTCTGGCCCTGTGGGCCACTATCATTCCCTGCTGCTATAGGCTGAACTTTGCCCCCCCCCCCAAAAAAAAAGATGTTAAAGCCCTAAGCCCCAGTATCTCAGAATGCAACCTTATCTGAACATAGGGTGATTGCAGAGAAGTTAGTTCAGATGAGGTCATCCTAGAACAGGGTGGGCCCCGACCTGACACACTGGTATCCTTACAAGAAGAGAGAGAGGTGACCACACAGAGACCCTGAGAGAACAGATCACCATATAAAGACAGAGGGCTAGAGGAGTAAAGCTAAAGCCAAGGGATGCCAAGGGTGGCCAGCAAGCCGGAGAGGCAACAGGGCTCCACACAGGTTTCCGAGCAGGGGCCCGACCCCTTCCTTGACTTTCCATTTTTCACTTGGAGAACACTGAGGTAATACATTTCCCCTGTGTGAGCCACCCAGTCTGTGAGACCTTCTTCTGACAACCCTAGGGAATTCTCCTATAGCAAAGGGACAGGGCCAGCACTGTCGCATAGTAGATTAAGCCTCCGCCTGCGGTACTGGCATCCCACATGGGTGCCAGTTTGAGTCCTGGCTGCTCCACTTCTGATCCAGCTCCCTGCTGATGGCCTGGGAAAGCGATGGAAGATGGTCCAAGTGCAGAGGCCCCTGCACCCACGTGGGAGATCTGGAAGAAGCTCCTGGTTCCTGGATGGCCCAGCTCTGTGTGTTGCAGCCATCTAGGGATAGGGAATATACCAGCAGATGGAGGACCTCTCTCTCTGTTTCTCGCTCTCTCTGTAACTTAGTCTCTCAAATAAATAAATCAAAAAAAGGCAAAGGGATAAGTGCTTTGGAACAGACCTTTGAAAAGTGACCACTGAGCGAACCTCACTGCGGAAGGGCTGGCTGAGGCGAGCAGCCATCGCCATATCCAACCCAGGACAAAGCGCCCAAGGGTCCTGGTGGGCACATTACTCACTGGGGCCAGAGTCCAAGCCGAGCTCTCCTTCCACAGAGTCGCGGGGGCCCCACGGGTACGGTTGCTCCTCCTGCTTGATCCAGGATAAAATGTCATGTGCTGAGATGAGAGATTCTGGTGTCATGGAAAGAGGCAGTGTTAGACCCCATTCGTTTCTCCTCAGCATCCCATCAAGGGTCTGCAGACCACCGCACACCAAGGCACCAGGCAGGGCAGGTGGCGGTCTGGGCAGCTGTGTGGCATTTAAGCTCAGATGAGCCTCAGAAGAGCCCTCCTAATCAGCAGCTCACTGCATTCCAAGGTGGCCAGAGAGGAGACCCACACAAGTCTGAGCAAAGGACCGGGGGTGGAACGGGTCTGCCAGCTCTGTCTACTGAGCCCATGGGGACCCACGGGGCCCGGCCAGAAGCTGAGCTCTGACAGCCATGGCATAGGGCTGCCTGAGAACTCAGCCACGGCTACTGCGGCAGTGATGCCTGGGGACGCCCTGCCTGGGGACACCCTGCCTGGGGACGCCCTGCCTGGGGACGTACTGCCTGGGGACACCCTGCCCACCCTGTCTGGGGACACCCTGCCTGGGGACGCTCTGCCTGGGGATGCACTGCCTGAGGACACCCTGCCTGGGGACGCCCTGCCCACCCTGCCTGAGGATGCATTGCCTGGGGACACCCTGCCTGGGGACGCCCTGCCTGGGGATGCACTGCCTGGGGACGCCCTGCCAGGAAGACTCTGCTTTCCTGTTTCCCTGGGTCCCTTGAATATCTCTGTGTAAAGGTGACAAGCGATAAGCGGTCCCAGACTCACTCCAGTTCTCACCTTCTCTTCCTGCGACAGGCTGTGGCATGGGACACTGGTACCCCAGCTACCAGGGGGGATAACACTGCACTCACCCAGCTCTGCAAACACTATGTGCAGACCTGGCCTAGACAAAGGATGCCCCCCTATTCTTTTACACTTCCCTGAAAGCCTGGAGTCTCCCCAAAAGTTTGTTGAGACACTGAAGTAGTTTTCACTCAAGAGAAACTCCAGCGAACATAAACTCCCTCCTGACCTAGACAGATGTGCAGCTCTTAGAAGCTTTCTGGTTCTTTCGAGTGTTTCTCAAAATCAGTGCTGGGTTAACGTTAGTATCAGTTCCACTGAGACAATAAATTATGGTTCCTTTTTGAAAACGGCTGGGTGCCCTCTGCGCGCCTTCTGGCACCTTCTCACCTGAATTGGGGTCCGTGGGAATATCTCTCTCGGCCAGATCTTGCTGATCCCATACACACTGGTGCTCCTCCTGTTTAATCCGGGACAGCAGGTCCTGGGCAGAAATCGGGGAGTCTACTTGTGGGAACAAGAGCAGCAAAGGCATTAGAGGGCAAGGAGCTGCCCGCACGTTTGTGTTTTTGAGTAACTCGCTGATGTCATGCAATTATGTTTCCCCTAAAAATCAGGCATAGGTGTAACTAAATTAGTCTCATTAACCAAAGGTTGAAGTCAGCTTGCTCCAATTAGCTTCAGGGGATGCTACAGTGACACAACAGTGGCTTTCAGATAGAGTCTTTCCATGCTCAGGGACTTCAATCTCCCAGAATGAGGTTCCCCTCTGGTGCTAAGACCACTACAGAATGAAAGATTTTCCGGGGAAATGACACCTGCCAGGAAGCCTTCTATCTCAGTCATTTGAATGGGACTTTGCTAAAACGCAAGAGAAGATCCTACATTCTCTTCTTGCTACAGTCTACTGTATTTATTGCCTTCTTCCCTCTTAAAGATCTCTGTCAAGATAGTAAAACTGGATGCTTTCAAGGGACATGCCTGAGGACAAGTGAACAGGTGTCCCTCTACCCAGACACTCTAGTCACTTACCTATGGCTTTGAGGCTTTGACTAAGGGGGATGAGGTTTGTGGAGCTCTAACCTGAGATAAGTAAAGAGCTGCAGTATGTTAACGCATCTTGTGATGGTTAATTTATGTATTGACTTGGCTTGGCCACAGCACCCAGATATCTGGATAAACATTATGCTAGGTGTTTCTATAAAGCTTTTTTTTTTTTTTTCAATTGAGATAACTTCTAAATCAACAGCCTTTGACTAACACAGCCCACCCTCCAGGATGGATGGGCATCATCCAATCAGAAGGCCCTGACCTCTCCCAGGGAAGAGGGGACTCTGCCAGCCTCCAGCTGCTGTCACCTAGGTCTCCAGCCTGCTGCCTGCCCTGTATGTTTTCCACCTGCTGGCTCCCACGGCTGCAGGAACCATTTCTTAATCTCCCCACCGTGCACGCGTGTGTGCACATGTAAGGCCGTGTGTCTCTGCAGAACTCTGACTCACACATGTGCTCTAATAGAGACCTCCTCTCCAGTAGGGCAGCTGGCAACACCATCTAAGAGGAACTCCCTGCAGGCACAGCGCTCACAACTCTTGTTTCCAACAATGACAGCTCTTCCCAGCCAGGGAGCAGGTCTTCCTGGCCAACACATCCCCAGCCCGCGGAGCCTGGTGCAGCACCTATTACTGAGGAGCACTAAGTACTGCTGCCATGATAGTGGTTTCAAAGGGAGGCCGGGAGGGTTCAGACCAGATTGATACAAAGAAGAGAGGAGACAGAATGACCGTCAATGCCGCGTGTCACGTCTGCACCCTGGAGAAATCCCGTCTCAGCTCAGTCCTGGACTAGCTCTCATCTCTAGCTCAGCTTCTATCCTGGCGTACACAGCAGACACCCCTGGGGCCTTGCAGGCCATGCTGAGCCTCCCTCTCCCTCCTGGGGTAGGAGCTCACTCACCAGTGATGGATTCCGTGGGGATGGCTCTGTCCTCCAGGCCCCGCTGGCCCCGGACACACAAGGCTTCCTCTCGCTTCACCTGGGAGGACGTATCCTGGGCGGGCACCAGGGGCTCTGCTCCTGGGGACAGAGTCACATCACGTGACGCCTTCTCTGCATGGCGGTCACCAGTGTTCAGGGCTCAGGAGGCACGCTGTCAGCACTTGCCAGGGGAGGGGGCTGGGGTCTTGGGTTCATGTTGAAGCCATGGGGGACCCTAATCCAGGAGAGGCTATGAGCGTGACCTCTATGGAGGGGTCAACTTGTCCTAGTTTTTCATCTCATTCAGGAAAAGTTGGCCTGGCTGTGGCCAGACAGACACACACACACACACACACACTATTAGCAAGAAATTAAGCTGGGGGCCGGAGCCATGGCACAGCAGTTAAAGTGCTGGCCTGAGGCACCGGCATCCCATATGGGTGCTGGTTCTAGTCCCGGCTGCTCCACTACCCATCCAGCTCTCTGCTATGGCCTGGGATAGCAGTAGAAGATGGCCCAAGTCCTTGGGCCCCTGCACACACATGGGAGACCCGGAAGAAGCTCCTGGATCCTGGCTTCAGATCAGCACAGCTCTGGCCGTTGCAGCAATCTGGGGAGTGAACCAGCAGATGGAAGACCTCTCTCTCTCTCTGTCTCTACCTCTCTCTGTAACTCTTTCAAATAAATAAAATAAATCTTTAAAAAATAAAAACAAATTAGGCTGGGGGCCGGCATTGTGGCATAGCAGGTTAAGCTGCTGCCTATGATGCCAGTATCCCATATGGGCGCTGGTTCAAGACCCAGTTGCTCCAGTTTGATCCAGTTCCCTGCTAGTATATGTGGGAAAGCAGCAGCCGATGGCCCAAGTGCTCGGTCCCCTGCACCACATGGAAGACTTGAAAGAAGCTCTGGGATCCTGACTTGGGCCTGGCCCAGCCCTTGCCATTGTGGCCACTTGGGAAGTGAACCAACAGATGGAAAATTGATATCTCTCTCTCTCTCTCTAACTCTGTCTTCCAAATAAATAAAAAATAAATAATTAAAAAAAAGAAAGAAAGAAAGAAATTAGGCTGGGCCAAGAGACATAACCAAGCCCTATTCTTGGCCGGATCACGCATCACATCCTTATTTCCAAAAGACAATGACACATCTTTACATAGAACCCCAAGACGTGGGACTAGAACCCTCGTACCTCCACCCCAGGGAAAGCGAGAACATCATACTTGGTCTGCAGGGTGTGTCTGCATGTAAGGGTGTGTCTGTGTAAGAACAAGGTGATGACACTACAGACTGTAACCAAACAGTGGGCCAAGGCAGCTCGCGCATCCATTAGTCTCTTTTTACCTCCTCTGTCAACTCCCTGAACCTGAGCTGGGTGTGTGTGTGTGGGGGGGGGGGTCTTCAGTCACTGCCAAGCCCAGGTCCTCAACAGGTCTGAAAGGTGTCACATCTCCTAAGCCATTCCTCACACATCTCTCCACCCAACCTGCCTGTGAGTGCAGTGCCACAAAGATTTGATAGAACAAAAGGCAAATATGCATGATGTGGTTTCTGGCCCTCTAAGTGAACATCAAATTTCAACGATGGCAGAACTGGTCCCCAAGAGCAACTCAAGAGATGATCCCTCTTGAAACAAGCATTAGGGGCCTGGCACTGTGGTGTTACGGGTAAAGCTGCCACCTGCAGTGCCAGTATCCCATACAGATGCTGGTTTACTTTCCGGCTGCTCCACTTCCGATCCAGCTCTCTGCTATGGCCTGGGGAAGCAATGGAAGATGGCCCAAGTCCTTGGGCCCCTGCATCCACGTTGGAGACCCGGAAGAAGCTCCTGGCTTCAGATAGGCACAGCTCTGGCTGTTGCGGCCTTTTAGGGAGTGAACCAGCAGATAGAAGACCCCTCTATCTCTCTCTCCCTGCCTCTGCCTCTACCTCTGTAACTCCACCTTTCAAATATATAAATAAACCTTAGAAAAGAAAGAGGCAGTAGCACCCCCAGCACACTGGGCAGGTGCACTGCTCTCTGCCTGCCCTCCCTGGCATCCTAGTGCCATCTTCAGCTGCCGTCACCTGTGTTCGGATCCATTGGGACATCTCTATCTTCAGGGTGGCGTTGCTCCCACACGCAAGGTTCTTCCCTGGGCTCCACCTGGGCCGGAGCGTCTGGCTTGGGCACTGAGCCCTCTGAGTCTGGAAGACAATTGGGAAGGAACCAAGAGCTGAGTGGGGTTGACTGATGAATCCAGATCGAGGGTGAGGGGAGTGCTCTGTCACCACAATTCTCCATCCCCCCTACATGCCCCTCTACGTGGTAAGTTATGCACGTAAGGTAGCTAGGTCATCTCTTATAGGAACCCCAGATTCCTAGTGTAGAAAGAGCTGGTCCCTGGAAGCCAACGTCAGCTGTGGCTTTGCCCAGACTGTTGAGATGCGCTGAGAGTGAGGTACAAATGGTGCTGTTATGCTGTTGTCCAAGACAGCAGTACTGTAATGTTGACACCTACAGTGTTAGGCCTTGTTACTGGAGTTCTAATTCTTAATCTCACTATAAGTTATTCTACCTCCCTAGCATTATAAGCAAATCATTTCTTGAGTTTCCACCAGGTGTAGATATGAAACACCTTGCCCAGGAAGTATTAACATGGGTTAATACACATTTCATGGCCCTCTCCAGACACCACTCGCCAACAGAAGAGCAGGCGTCCTTACCCAGCGACATCAGGGTTTTGTAGTTCTCCTTGACGAGGTTGTTGTAAAGCTCCTTCTGCCATTCATCCAAGTTCTTCCACTCATCCTCAGAGAAGTAAACAGCAATGTCCACGAAGGTCACGGGAACCTGGGCCAAGGAGAGCTTTAGTCTGTGCCTCCTGCTTGCTCCTCCCCACACCCTTCACTTGCAGGCCATAGGAGCCATCCTAGCTCAGGGCCTGGCCTCCCTCATCCCAACCTCTGCATTCTAGCCATGTGGCTAGAAGCTTTAAAATAATAAAAGACTTATTTATTTATTTGAAAGGCAGAGTTACAGAGAGAGAGAGAGAGAGAGAGAGAGATCTTCCATCCACTGGCTCTCTTCTAAAAAGGCTGCAATAGCTGATGCTGGGCTGATCCAATGCCAGGAGCCAGGGGCTTCATCTGGGTCTCCCACATGGGTGCAGAGGCCCAAGCAACTTGGGCCATCCTCCACTGCTTTCCAGGTACATTAGCAGGGAGCTGGATCAGAAGTGGAACAGCTGGGACCTTGGGACCCATGTGGGATGCTGGCGTCGCAGGAGGAGGCTTTACCCGCTGTGCCACAGCACAGGGCCCCAGATCATCTCAATAGGGTCAGTCCTCTCTACCCCTGAACTCATGCTTTCAATAACAGCGATGGCCATGCTGCCTTTTCTCTTTTTTCTTAAGGCTTTCACCACAACTGAAAGCTGATGAGCTTCCTTCAGCATTTTGGGCGCAGGAGATGTGGTAGGTTCTCAGCAAGCAGAGCACAGTAAAACCCTGTGATGAAACCTGTATTTCAAGTCAGACCACCTCTGTGTACACAGTGACATTTTCCCCATGTGCTCATGTTCCAGGAGCTTATGTTTTGTAGTAGAAAGTTCCACTGTGGCCTGCGTCATCGCCCAATGTCAGCCACTTGCAGCCAGGGTATTCTACTCAGTACACAAAGCTGCTGCTACAGTCTGACAAGGATCCTGGTCTACACTCATTTCAGCAGCTCCCCAGCGAGACCTCACCTTGGACCAGGTTGTTCCAAGTGGCTTCACCTGCATGACTTTAATAACCCAACCCCGCCCTGCTTCACCACTTCCAGATCCACACCAAGGACGCTTTCACTCTCATTCAATTACCCTCTTCTCTTCATCCATTAGTCCCTGCACCTGTACAAGGTCAAAGCTGGCCTGCCTTGCACCTTGGGACCAATTAGGAAAAGCACAGTCAGGCACACAGCTGCTGGGACAAAGCCGGATGAGTGGGCGGCCCCTTTACACTTGTCAGCCTCTGAGCCAGGTGCACCTGATTCCAAGGGCACCCTTCACAGGTGCAAGGCGCACACTTGGATGGGGTGGTCCTGTCCCTACCCATAAGAACCATTCACCTTTAGAACTGGAACCAGAACGTTCAACTCCTTGGACCTTCCATCAGACTCTGGCAAAAGAACACCAACACAGCTCCCTGTCTTCATAAAATGTCCAGGATCTTGCAGAGAGCATCCACCATAAGTACACAAACACCCCTTGTCTCGCCTTTTGTTGATCTCTTGTTGAAGAGGCTTGTTACACACTTTTCTTTTGGGAGGGTGGGGAGGTGGTAAGAGGAAAGGGTTTATTTCAAAAAGGCAGCAGCCTTGGGGAAAGAGGGCCTCAGTCCAAAACGAGCTCCTTTCCCTGTTAAAATTCTCCCTCCTCCAACCCTCTATGGGCCTTCCTATCTCTGATCTCAGGCCGACGCTGGCAAGCCCCTCCTTGCCCGTCCTCTTGCCACCACGACTGCCGACACGTGCCCTTCATTGCTGCGCCGCTGTCTTCTCCTCCACCCTCAGGTTCTCCCTCTCTGCTGGCTCTTTCCCTAGAGACATCCCAACCCAAGAAAATTACTCAACTCTGCTATCTCGAGTTACCCTACTCTCTCTCTTCACTTGAAACATCCTGAGAGAGACAGTCTGCTTCTCCTTCTCCACACGCTGTGGATACTTTAATCCCTCAGAATCCATGTGCCCCCATGCTCTGAGACCACACCCCGGAGGATCATCAGCCACCTCTTGTCATCCTTGCCCCTTCACAACTCTGAAAGGACACACTGCCTTTCTAGAATTTTCTCCTGCTTGCGTCCCATTCATCTGGCGCATGTCCTCTTCACTGTTTCCTCTTCCTCTCCCAAGGCCACAGCTCCAGCCTTCCCATCAACATTTGTTCCTTTTACCTTGGCAATTTCATTCTTTGTTCAACGGCTCCCCTTTGGAGATGACACTCTTCAAATGCCTCGCTCCCTTCAAAGTCAACAGTCTTCCAAGCAGCTCCATCTAGTCATCTTTAAGGACCTCAAACTAAATGCATCCAAAATCAAATTCACTGTCATTTCCAACATACCAACGCTTCTTCCTCACTTCACATTTCTGCGGAGGATTAAAAGCCGGGAATCTTATTCTCATAGCTGGAAATAGATCTCTTTCCCAAAATTGCACTGTGACAGGATACAGCAGAAGCCTAAGACTGGTCTGAGACTGCAGGGAGCTGGATCAAAAAGACTACTTATGCATTAGCTAGAATCAATGAACATATTTAAAGGATCTGAGAGAAAGCATCCTTCCTTAAATCTGACAAATGAAAAGAATGCGCCTGTGGCTAGTATGCTAAAGACCTGTTGCTGGCAACATTGATTACCAGTTTTACGGAGCTTTCTGTTTGTGATGGCTTTAAAATACATCCACAGATTCTTTGTCCCTTCAAGAGGTAGGCCTAGGGCCAGCTCTGAGGTGTAGCTGGTAAAGCTGCTGCCCACAGCAACAACATTCCATATGGGTGCCGGTTTGTGGCCACCTGGGGAGTGAACCAGCAGATGGAAGACCTCTCTCTCTGTCTCTTTCTCTGCCTCTGCCCCTCTGTAACTCTGCCTTTCAAATAAATAAATAAATCTAAAAAAAAAAAAAAGAGGTAGAGCCTAATTCTTGCTTCTAACAAAGAAGTGACAACAGACAACTTTTGAGACTAGGTCATAAAGGACATGCTGCTTTCATTTTGGTCTCTGTCTTGGAGGAGAGAGCTGGCATGTCACCGGGATGCTCTAGCATCCCAAAGGGGAGTCCATTTGGTAAGGAACGGAGGCCTTCTGCCAAAGCCAGATGAGTAGGGCATCTTGGAAGTAGATCCAGCAGTCCCAGTCAGAGCTTGACTATAAATTCATGACACTGAGCCAAAATTGCTCAGCCAAGCTTTCCTTGAAAACGTGAGAAGATAGCTATGTGATTACACCATAACATGTTAGGCTCATTTGTTACATAGCGATAGGTAAGTAACACAATGGTCTACAGAGTGTCTTCCCAGAGACAAAATCAATTAATCCACACAATCCCATGAGGTGAGTGTGCTATCAACTTCATTTTACAGAATACTGAAACTCAGGGACCTTCCTGCCAGGAATTTAATTTATACCACACTTCTTTCAAAAAAGAAATTGAGGAGGCTCAGAGACAATGAAAAACATACTTGATCAACAGCAGGAACATCAGTATGTGGCAAAGTCAAGATTCAGACCCCAGGTCCTCCTCTTTCTGTGAGGGCATCTGATAACTCAAGACTCCTGACATCAAGGTTGACATTGGAGCAAAGCTGGATAACCTACAACTTACAATGCTGGCATCCTACATCAAGTACCAGTTCAAGTTCCAGCTACCGTGCTTCCAATCCAGCTTTCTGCTAGTGAGCCTGGGAGAGCAGCAAGAATGGCCCAAGTACCTGGGTCCCTGACATCCATGTAGGAGACCAGAATGAACTTCCCGTCTCCTTGGCTTCAGTCTGACCCAGTCATGGCTGTTGTGGCCATCTGGGGAGTGAACCAGTAGATGGAAAATCTTTCTGTCACTCTTTCAAATTAATGAATTAATGAATTTTTTTTTTAATTTAGAAAAAGGACTCATTTAAGGTACAGGACACACACAGTCCCATGTGAGGAGACAGCCCTGAGTTAAAACACACAGCACAGGCAAGAGAGAAGGGCAGGGTAGATGCTGACTGTGCTAGACAAACAGTATAAGCAAAACCATATTCACAACGAGTCTCTGTGGGCTGCAGTGGCCAGGGAATGTTTTGTGCAGGAATCAAAGCCATTCTTGCAACTCAGTTCTGTGCAGCTTCAATAAACCATGTCAAACAACTCCTCTGGCAAAGTCACTGGGTTGGCTGCCTCAGCAGATACAGAGACAAGTAAGACCCACTCCCTTCTATGGAGCCGTCAGTTGTGCAGCTGAGCATCGGCAATTATCTCTTGTGCACCAACCCTAAGCCAGGTGCTGGTATAGGCACAGGGACATTGCAGTGAACCAAGCAGAATTCACATTCTGGGCAGGGAAAGCCATCCAGGAAGACAAAAAAAGAAGTAAATGTTTAAGATACCCATGACATAAGTGCTTTGGAGAAAATTAGGGCAGGAATAGGGAACAAAGAGTGCGGGGGGTGGGGGGGTGTACTTGGTTCTTTTCCATAGAGTGTCTGTGGAGGGACACAGTGGCCAAGTGCCAAGTGAGCAGATCCCTCATGGAAGGGGGTAGCCACGCTGCTATCTGGGGAAGGGGCTTCTCAGGGAGGAGCCTGAGGTGGGAGCTGTGAGGCCCACTGGAGCACAGCAAGAGGCCCATGTGCTGAAGCAAGAGGGCAAGGGAGCACGGTGGAGACGCTGCCAGCAAGGACAACAGGCAATGTTGGAATAAGACGGGAAACTACTGGAGAGGTTTAGCCAAAGGCGTAGGGAGATGAGTCATATTTTCGAAGGACCACTCTGCTGCTCTATTGAGAACAGCTTATATGGAGTGGGGAGGACAAGATGGCAGCAAGACCAGTGAGGAGGCCACAGCGACAAAATCAGGTAAAAGAGGACAGCAGCTTGCAACAGGTGATGGCGAGTGGGAGTGCTGAGGGGTGGGCAGATTGTGGGTTATTTATTTATTTGACAAGCAGAGAGAGTGAGAGAGAAAGGTAGAGACCTCTCACCCACTGGTTCACTCCCCAAATGCCCACAGTGGCTGGGTGTGGCGGAGGTCAAAATTCCTAGGCTTTGTCCTGGGCAACTGAAAAGCTGGAACTGTCGTCAGTGGAGACCAGGACAGCGCGGGGAAGGATGTGCTGCAGGCAGGAGATCTGGAGCTCAGTTTGCTCATGGTAAACCTAAGACAACTTGCTGATACCCAATGGGGACATGCTGAACTGACAAGTGGGAATGTGAGTCTGGCATTCAGGAAGAAAGCCTGGATGAGAGAGAGAGAAATAGAACATGTTCGGGAGTTGACAGCATAGACTGCATGTAAAACCATGAGGCTAGGGGCCCGCTGCTTGGGATGCCCACACCCCATATAGCAGTGTCTGAATTCAAGTCCTGGGTCCACTCCTGCGTCCTGCATCCTGCGTCCTGCGTTCTGCTAATGTGTACCCTGGGAGGTAGCACACGATGGCTCAGGCAGCTGGGAGACCTCAATTGTGTTCCTGGCGCCAACTCCGGCCTGGCCCAGTCCCGGCGACTGTGGCATCTGGGGAGTGGATGAGCAGTTGAGAGCTCTGTGTGTCTCTCTCTCTCTGAGCTCTGTCTGTCTCTCTCTGTCTTTCTACCTCTGAAATAAATAAATAAACCATGAAGCTGGATGATGTCACAAGAGAGGGAGTGTAAATAAAGAGCACAAAGCTGAATGTGAGCCCGCAGACCGCTGTGAACACTTACAAATGGAAAAAGAAGGCAAAGCCTGAAAAGAAAATGGAGACAGAACAGCCGATGAGCTGGGTCAACAATCAGGACAGGGAGGTGTCCTGGAAATCGCATGGAAAGGTATCTCAAGGAGGGCACGCAACACCGCTGACAGGGCCAGGAAAGGAAGACCGTAAACGACCGTGGGCTTTAACATTAGACATTAGGAGGGCTTTGGCAAGACAACAGGATGGAGGGTGGGAGCAAAAGCCTGATCAGAGAGGGCTCCAGAGAGAGCGAGATCCAGTCATCCACTCACCGGGATGGAGAACAGAGGAGCATGACCACAAGGGGTGCAGTCAGCAGACACTGGACAGGACAGATGGCTCAATTCCCTCCACAGATAAATTGCAAGGAAAAATAAGAGACAGAGGACGATCTTATTGTTAAAAAACAGAAAGACTTCAGGGACATACCAATCACAATGTGTGGGCCTTATTTAAAACCTGATCCAAGCAAAAAAAGAAAAAAATGGAAGAAAAATGCAAACAGCTGAAAATTTGAAATCCAATTGTATATTTGAGTAGATGAGGCATTTACTGTAGTGATGGTGGTAACATGGAGGTTACTATATTTTAATAAAAGATTTATGGGCCGGCATTGTGACACAGTGGTAATGGTTAAGCCAATGTCATGCTGGCAGATACAAGACCTGGCTGCTCCAGTTTCTATCCAGCTTCCGACTAATGCAACTGGGAAAGCAGCAGAAGATGGCTTAAGTGCTTGTGCCCCTGCACTCATGTGGGAGACCCGTCAGAAGCTCCTGGCTTTGGCCTGGCCCAGCCTTGGCTGCCGTGGCCATTTGTAGAGTGAATCCGCAGGTGGAAGAGCTCTCTATTTATTTATTTATTTGTCGGAAAGGCAGAGAGAGAGAGAGAGAGAGAGACAGAGATCTTTCATCTGTTGGTTCACTCTCCCAATGACAATTGCAGCCAGGTCTGGGTCAGGTCAAAGCCAGGAGCCAGGAACTCCAAACTACATGGATGGCAGGGGTCCAAGTACTTAGGCCATCTTCCACTGCCCTCCCAGGTATTAGGAGGAAGTAGGATTGGAAGTGCGACAACCAGCACCTGGACATGGGATGCTGATGTCACAAACAGTGGCCTAACTTGCCGTGCCACAATACCGGCCCCTAAGGAAACAAGACCAGCCAAGAGTTGACAACTGTTGAAGCTGATGACCAGCACATGGAGTTCATTATACTATTCTATTACTTCTGTATACGTTTAATAAAACAGGGAGAAAGTGAGCAAGACAAGAGAGAATTGGAGATAACAAGAATCAACAAGTCTTCTAAGGGACCGTGAATCAGAGGAGGCACTGATAGACGGGAAATACAAGGTTGAAGGAGGTTTTGTTCCAGAGTTGGGCAGTGGTGCAGAATGTTCACCCCCTGTTGGGGATGAATGAGAATGAGAAAGGGGAGAGGTGTTAGGGTGAACTTCTGGACAAGAGCAAGGAGGCAGACATAGCACGCAGCAGGAAGTGGTAGACACCCTGCCACGGGAACACGGGAAGGCTGAGTCAGCAGTGGGCATGAGGCCGACAAATGAGCTGATTGTGCCTGGAAACCTCTTTTGGGAGACTCCACTCCCACAGTGAAAGCAGGGCCACAGAAGAGCCGGGGGGGAAGAGTGGGAGAGTGAATGGAATGGGAAACAGAGCGTGAATTCTGGACTTTGAGACATTCCTGCCCGAGACTAGTGAGCAGGACTTGAAGGTAGTTCCAGTCAATGGGGTTGTGGGTTGGTTTCCAGCCTCCTTGTGCACGCAAGTGTATGCAGAGATGAGCAAGGACACATGGTCCCTGTTCAGTTGCATGTGGAAAAACCAAGCAGTGAGGAGCTGCAGGAATCTTTAGACCACCAGAAAACTCAGGGAGGGCCTAGAAATCGCAAAAGCAAAGGCTCCAAGATCAGACTCGGGAACATTCATGAGAAGGGCACGTTGAGTGGAACAGACTCAAAGAAGACACCAAAGTCAGACAACAGGGTGCCCGAACAGTAGGGGAAGGAACGGCAAATCAAGTTAGACGTTTTGTTCACCAGCACAGCTCCTCCAGCCCTGCCCCTGCAGACCACCTCATACCTTGGGGGCTTCCCCCTTGCTGCCCGGGGGCAGCCGCAGGACCCAGAAGTTCCTGTTGCGCAGCAGGTTTTCCATGTTCTCCAGGCGCCGTTGCAGCAGCCCGTACTCCTGCAGCAGAGTGCCCAGCACGGCCCACTTGCTCTCCATGTGGTTGCCGAACTCCACGGCCGTCTTCTCGCAGTCGGCCAGCTTCTTCTCGGCTGTGCCTGTGCGTCCCTCCAGGTTCAGCAGCTGGCTGGCCTGGGCATCCACCTTCCTCTCCACGGCCTGAATGGCGGCCACCACGGTCCAGAGCGAGATCTCCGCTGTGGGCAACTGGGGCTCTCGCATCATGCGGTCAGGGAAGACAGGGGCCCTGTCTGGGAAGGGTGGGAACTGAAAGGGCATTGGTCGCCGGGCATCCATGTCCCATTCTTGAGCCTGTGTGCAGAGGGAGAAAGTGACAGCCTGGGGTGAGATCCTACAGGAGGGAGAAAGGTGGCCTGACAACAGGTACAACCAGCCCAATGCCACAGACTGACTCTGCTTCACTCCCACCCCTCAGACTACGGGGCTCTTGGGCACCCCCAGCAATTGCTAGGGCAGCCACCCACCCACTCAACTAAACACTCTCCCATTCCCTGCCTCTGGGAGTCAGGACGGTCACTGGTTCATCTACCTTGACCCTTGGCAAGTCAAGGCCACGAATCTTTGCCTAAAATATCTCAGGCCACTTTCTCTGAATAGACCAGCTGCTCTCTTTCCAGGCCAGACTTTCGGACAAACTTCATGTTTGCCTCATGTATTTCTGTTGTTGTTGTTTCAAGGTAAGAAGTTTCATGTAAGCTATCTGACGCTAATCTTCCCAGCAATCTCTCAGCAGGTTAGGGCAAGACTGATTATCTCTGCTTTAGGGATGACGAAATCGAGGCACGCAGAAGCAGCTGGTCATTCCACAGTGCCTCCCTATGCTGCCAACTGGGGCAGCTCCCAGTGCTGTGGGTCACAAAAAACATGCTTCGGGCAGGTGCCACTGCCACCATGCCTGCCAGGCCACCATCAAGAGACAGACCACAGCCCAAGCTCTCTGATTAGACCAGAGCTTCTTTCCCCCCAATACACAGCCGATTTTTTGGTAAATATTTTCTAGGATGAAAATAGGTCTACCAAAAATGTCACTCATTAGAGGAGGGCGAAGAGGAAAAAGAGAAGCTCCAGGCTTGTTCCCTGCTTCCTGGGGAGGGGGAGCCCCCTGGCCCAGGGAGGGTGAGGCTGGCAGGTGAGGGTCGGGAGCTGAGTCTTAGGTCCAAGACTCAGTTACTGTTCAGGGGGAATCTGGGAACAGGTGCCACATTGTGCCAGCGCGTAGAGCTTGCTGGAGGGCAACCAACTCTTTGCCACGTGAGAAAGGGAGAGGTGTGATTTTCTGTCCCCCCTGTCGTTGCTGTAGAAGCCCTGGGAATGAGGAAAAGTGGAGACCTGCTGCTGTGAGCTGAGCTGGGCAGGCCAAGGACACACAGGCCAGCTCCGCTCCCCAGTCCACGCCGTCGGAACAGCCTGCTGTCCTGAGAACCCCTCCAACCTCATGGGGGAGAGGGGCAGGGCCCTGGGCACGCCAGCCCCTGCTGAGTAAGAGGTGGTGGTATTTCCAATCCCCTGGGCTTCCCGGAGGGCCTGGTCCACAGGCAGGGACAGGCCCAGCGGCGGGAGTTTAGGGAGGCTCCCCGGCTAAAGCTGGAGAATGACCAAACAACCCAGCAACTCCTGGCTAACTTGTTGGAACCCGGCTGAGTGCAGCCCGGGGCCAGCTCAGACAGCCATCTGGGAGCCTGTCCGGACCCTTCGGAGCCCACCTCGCTGTGTGCCCCCTGCCGAAGCCCTGGTCCCCAAGCCGGTTGCCCGCACCCTGGGACGGCTGGTGGAGGGAGGCCCCTCTCGCGCTGCCTCCGAGCCAGCCGCTCTGGGACGCGCGGCGTGGGCAGAGCTGCTCCCGGGGTTCCCACGTCCAGCCAAGTCTGCCAACCCGAGGGGACACAGTCATCTCCCCGGGCCCCGGCGCGGGGGAGGCTGCACTTGGCGAGAGCTGGCGGTCAGTCCGTCGCAACATCTCGCCGCGCTGGCCGCCGCGTAGACACGGTCGAGCTCCTCGTCCCTGCGGCCGCCCAGGAGGGCTGCGCGAACCCTCCGCCGCCGGGCCTGGGCGAGGGGGAAGGGGTCGCGGCCCCGTCAGGTCCCAGGCGGCCCCGGCCCGGCCCCGGCCCGGCAGCCGCGCGCGGGCCCTCGGCCCGGATCGCCGCTGGGCCGCCCGGCCCGGGCCTGCCGCCCAGGGCCTGCGTCGGGCCCGGCCGCCCGGCCGCCGCGGCCCGGTCTCGGCGCGGGCCCGACGCGGGCGCCGCGAGGCTCCGTGAGGCCGGCCCGGCCCGCGCCCCGCCCCCACGGCCTCGGCGCGGCCATGGCGCCGGCGGGGGCTGCACCCACCTGCATGGGCGGCATTCCCTCGGCCATTTCCCCGCGCAGCGCCGGCTCCTGGTGACAGACCTCCTCCGGGGGCAGAGCCTGGGCCCAGCTCCAGCTCCCGCTGTCCAGCCCCAGGCCCTGGATGCCCAGCTGCTGAGGCTGCGGCCGTGTTGACACAAACTGCATCCTGGGAGTGCTGCTCCCCGCTCGGGCCGGCCAGGGAGAAGAAGAACGTTTTCAGGCGCCTTCCCCCTCGCCGGGGCCGGACAGCTCCATCTACAGCCCGTAGGAGCAAACAGTCCCCTTCGGCGGCGCTCCCCGCCCTCCGCAGCCCGCGCGCCAGCCAATGGCCTCGGAGCTGCTGCCTGCCTGAGGGGCCGGTCGGGGCCACCCCGGGCTGGGGCCACGGCCGCCCCCCAAAACGCCCGGGCCCCCAGCGTGGGAGGGCCTGCCTCGAGGTCCCTGCCACGGCCTGGCTTTCTGTCCACTCCACAGATGAACTGGGCACCCCGGGAGAAAATGTTGCCTGACCCTTGCGAGAGTAATGCCTGTGCTCACTTTCCCCTTCCCGCGCCCCCTCGTCCCAATCCCGATTTTTCCTGGGCTTGTCCCAGGCCCTTTGCACTAGTATGGGTGATAAGACGATCCGTGCTCACGTGTCGGAACATTTGCACAATGGTCACTTCGAAGACCTTTAACTGCGGGTCAATTTCACTTTGAAACCAGGCAGCCAGAGGAGGACCAGGGAGAAGTCAGGGTAGACTGAGAGAAAAGGTAGGACCACGGAATTCACTCATTTCGCAGGTATTTACAAGGATTCTGTGTGCCAGGGACTGTTTGTGCAGAAGGTGGACTTTGAGGTTGCATTCACCAGCAACCCATAAGGATGCCCATTAAGGGTCCCGGCTGCTCCACTTCCTATCCAGCTCTCTGCTAATGTGCACGGAAAGATGGCCCAAATGCTTAGACCCCTGCATCCACATGGGAGACCTGGAAGAAGCTCCTGCCTCCTGGTCAGATCAGCCCAGCTTCGGCCATTGCAGCCATTTGGGGAGTGAACCAGCAGATCGAAGACCTCTCTCTCTCTCTCTCCTCTCTCTCTGTAAACTCTATCAAATAAATAAATCTTAAAAAAAAAAATAGAAAATATCTTCCATCTGTTGGTTCACTCTCCAAATGCCACACCATCTGGGAGCCTGGAACTCCATCCCGGTCTTCCACATGGACGGCAGGGGCCCAAACACTTGAGCTGTCATCTGCTGCCTCCCAACATGCATGAGCAGGAAGCTGGAGCAGAAGCAGAGGTGCTAGAAATCCAACCAGCACTGGATACAGGACGTGTAGTTACCAGAGCGGCTTAGCCCGCTGTGCCCCTACTCCCCCCCCCCCCCACGTTTATGTTATAAAAGCTAAATGAGACAAGAATAGTGCCTGGCACACAGTAGGCATTCAGCAAAGATAGGAACCCCACCACCACCAAAGGTGTCTACTTTGTCTTTTGAATGACCAGTCCCTACCTTGATAAGGCTCATCACCCTGCAAAGAAGCAGACCTTGGAGTTCCAAGGGAGACCGTGCTAAGGCACCCCACACAGAAGGACCACTATCAAGTACATAGAAAGGAATGTTTCACAGCCGTGGTGCTCAGGAGCTAGTGGAGGTGATGTCCCACCAGTCAGTGCCTTCCTTCCCTCCCCAGTTACAGACATGTCCACTATTACTACGGGAGCCAGGTAAATCAAGTCTGAAAAGCTCTAGATAAATTCATTTCCACTGGCAAACCCCACTTCAGAACCTACAGATTATCAACCGTCTTCCTCTTTCCTAGAGGTGGAAAAGGGTGGAATGGGTTAGTTCCAAGCATTTAAGTTATCTTTCCAGGATTAAGCACTGGCAAGTACTTCCCTTCCTGAGGCTTTAATGAGTGTCCCACATAATTAGACACTGCCGTGGTGCATCAACTTCATGTTTCTCCTTTACAGTGAATGGCTTTTCATCCACTGGTTCACTCCCCAATTGGCCACAACGGCCAGAACTGCGCCGATCCGAAGCCAGGAGCTTCTTCTGTGTGTCCCATGCTGGTGCAGGTCCCCAAGAATTGGGCAATCTTCTACTGCTTTTCCAGGCTATAGCAGAGAGCTGGATCAGAAGTGGAGCAGCCAGGACTTGAACTGACGACGCCCATATGGGATGCTGACACTGCAGGCTGCAGCTTTAACCACTACTGGCCCCAACCATCAATTTTTAGACACAGATTTGTTTACTAAAAATGGTCAAAATCCATTCAAAATAAAGTCTAGTGCTCATGTAGAAACATACTGGTTTTTCTAAATGCAAAAAAAAACCCAAAATCAAAAATACAAAATTAGGTGTTAAAGCCATGTGCTGGTGATGATGTTACTAAAGTTCGCTAGCAAACCCAGCTCTTCCCAGGAGCTGCTGGCCTCACCGTGACGGAGGTGAGGAAGGGCCACAGTAGACACAGCTGAAGCGAGTCCTGCTTTTCCCAGAGCTTCTACACCACCTAACTACTGAAATCAGTCAGAACTTTTTGGACTACCATTCCCAAATCCTAATTTCCTTCTGAGTCCTGCCTTTGGATTCAAATTATGACTTCCTATTGTGGATTCAGACGCTTTATTGATCTCAAATCCACAGCTCCCTGCTCTAGTCAAGCAGGCTAATGGGCCATTTCCAGACCAATAACTCACTTGCTATAATCTTTTAAAGCTCACTGCATATTAGAACTACCTCGGGGAACTTTCTTTTTTTAAGACTTTATTTATTTATTTGAGAGGCAGAGTTACAGACAGTGAGAGGGAGAGACAGAGAGAAAGGTCTTCCTTCCATTGGTTCACTCCCCAAATGGCCGCTACGGCTGGAGCTACACCAATCCGAAGCCAGGAGCCAGGAGCTTCTTCCGGGTCTCCCATGTGGATGCAGGGGTCCTAGGACTTGGGCCATCCTCTACTGCTTTCCCAGGCAATAGCAGAGAGGTGGATAGGAAGAGGAGCAGCCAGGACTTGAACCAGCACCCACATGGGATGCTGGAACTGCAGGCGAAGGATCAACCTACTGCACCATGGCGCTGGCCCCTCAGGGGACTTTCTAAAACAAAATATTGAAGGTCCATCACCGACCAACAAGATCATGCCAGCGTGGCCTATGGCCTATTTTCTAAGCTCTCCAGTTATTCTACTGCTCAGTTGAGAACAAATTAGTGGGCCGGTGCTGTGACACAGCATGTGAACCTACCGCCTGCAGTCCGGCATCTCATATGGATGCTGGTTCAAGTCCTGGCTGCTCTATCTCCAATCTAGCTCCCTGCTATGGCCTGGGAAAGCAGTAGAAGATGGCCCAAGTGCTTGAGACCTGGAAGAAGCTCCAGGCTGAGGATTGGCACAGCTCTGGCTGTTGCAGCCATTTGGGGAGTGAACCAGCAGATGGAAGACCTCTCTCTGCCTGTGCCTCTCTGTAACTCTCCCTTTCAAATAAATAAATAAATCTTAAAAAAAAAAAAAAAACAAAACCTAGTGCCAACAGTCTACCTGTATTCTTATCTCTTATCTTGGCTTTACAAGATCATCTGGGGAAACTATTGTTTATTGTCTATCCTGCTGGTTACTAAATGAGGTTGACTTGTAGATACCTTCTTATGTAAGTTTTAAAAATTATAAACTCAAGGCTAAGAACTGAGTTGATATACATAAGCTTATGCACTTACACATGTTTAATTTTGAATTAGGCTTATTTAATTCAGCCTCTCATGGAAAGTGCCTGCTGCTCTCCGAATGTTATAAGTCGTCAAATGCACAAACCTGATTATCTTATAGTTGCTGGTGGAAGTCAACACATTATCTAACATTTGTTGTAATTAAACTGTTTTCAATGTCTTCCTGCTCTTACTTCAGCTTCTCCCAATACTCCCCAAATCGCAAAAAATCTCAGGCTAGTTTTTCCTCAGCACAGGCAAGCTGACTGGAAATGAAGGAACTACTACTGTCCAGCCTTGGATGAAGAAAAGCATCAGTACCATCCAGGAAATTGCTTTCCCGGCCAACAAGTGATTCTCCTGCACTTCCTGTATCAATACTTTCTTCTGCTGCTTGCAACGTTTCACCACACTTTTAAATCTTTCCTTATTTGATTCTCCTGAGAGCTTTGTAAACTTGGTATTATCCTCACACCATGAATGACTAAACTAAAACAAAGATTAAAACTCTGGCTTCCTGACTTCCTCTCTAGGACCTTTTTCATTATAATCCCCATTCTTATAAGAACCATTAAGGTTTTTTACACAAGGGGCTGGCTTCCAGGCATAGTAGGTAAAACCTTTGCTTAGAACACTGGCATCCCGTAAGGGCACTGGTTCATGTCCCAGCTGCTGTACTTCCAATGCAGCTCCCTACTGATGGTCCGGGGAAAGCAGCAAAGATGGCCCAAGTGTTTGGGCCCCGCCACCCACATGGGAGACCTGGACGAAGCTCCTGGCTGTTACCTGGTTCAGCCCTGGCCATTGTGGCCACTTGGGAACTGAACCAGTGGATAGAAGCTCTCTCTCTCAAATAAGTCAATTAAAAAAATGTTTACATTATATAAAATTTCCAGGGAAAAATCACCGAATGACCCTAGCACAAGCAGTTTTTGTTTTTATTGTCCTATGCTTTAAAATTGCAGCTACATATATAATTTGTAATCAACTGAAACAAAATTTTATGGGGCTGGCACTGTGGAAAAGGTGGTAAAGCTGTTCCCTGTGGTGCCAGCATCCCATATGGGTGCTGGTTGGAGACATGGCTGTTCCACTTCTGATGCAGCTCCCTGCTACTGGCCTGGGAAAGCAGAAGATGGCCCAAGCGCTTGGGCTCCTGCACCCACATGAAAGACCCAGAAGCTCCTGGCTTCTGGCTTTGGATCAACCCAACTGTTACAGCCATTTGGGGAGTGAACCAGTGGATGGAAATCTCTCCCTCCCTAATTCTGCCTTTCAAATAAACAAGTTTTTTTTTTTTTTAATTTATACTTTTGCAAAAATCTGGTCAGTTTGTGTGGTTCCAGAGTAATAATATGGTTAGAATTACTCTTTATTCTCAGTGTTTATTCTGCTGTATTGAAATCACTTGGACAGGATCTGGGAAGAAACCAGCCAAGGAAAGAGGAAAAAGAAGTAAACTCTTAAATTCTGTAATTTTTTAATAGATTTCTTTGAGAGGCAGAGTTACAGAGAGAAGGAAATACAGAGAAAGGTCTTCCATCTTCTGGTTCACTCCCTAAATGGCCACAATGGGCAGAACTGGGCCAATGCCACTAACTTCTTCCAGGTCTCCCTTGTGGGCACAGAGGCCCAAGCACTTGAGCCATCTTCCATTGCTTCCCCAGGCCATAAGCAGAGAGCTGGACTGGAAGAGGAGCAGCTGGAATACAATCCGGTGGCCACATGGGATGCCGGTGCTGCAGGCAGCAGCTTAGCCTACAATGCCACAGCACCAGCCCCTGTTAATTTTAAAGTCTGAAGGGAACTTATATTACCATCTCATCCAATTTTCACATTAGAACTAGGAAAATGAGATATTCATAAATTAGCTTGCCCCATATAGAGAATGTTAGACCAGCACCAAGATCCAATTTAACAACTCCAGCAAAGTCTTCCCACTACGTAACTGTTCACTGAGCATCCATGTGCCAGACAGCGTGTGGCACTGTGAGGGCTACAAAACATGGCCTCTGTCCTTGGTGAGTCAAGTCAGTTTCAAGATTTTAAAGACTGGCTTTGCTATTAAACACACATAGCTCAAGGGGGGTGTTGAAAATACTTCATTTGAAATGGAACCTGGCAGTCTTTGGAGCAATGCAGCTCGTTGCTTTTGGGGCTTCTCTAACTTGGTTCTATCTTTCTCCCTTGTTTCATGGGTTGTTGGTCTCAGGGGTGAAATAACTTTTTTTTGTCTGAAAAGGTAATTTAACAAGTCATTGTGTATGTGCTTGTGTGTGTATCATCATGGCCAGTTACTTGTTTGAAAACAAACTGAAGCAGAACGACGAAGAAGTAATACCTTCCTTTGACTCCCTGTGACTTCAAGTAACCAATGCCTCTTTTTTTGCAAGTTGCATAACACCTCCCAGGTTCTTTATGCAAGGGATAAAACACCATGTTCTATAATAGTATTGTGAAGTATAAGCCCCCTCCTCCTTTTTTTTTTTTTTTTTAAAAAAAAGATTTACTTATTTATTTGAAAGGCAATTACAGTGAGGTAGAGGCAGAGAAGTCTTCCATCTGATGGCTCATCCCTCAAAGGGCTGCAACGGCTGGAGCTGTGCCTATCCAAAGCTAGGAGTCAGGAGCTTCTTCCAAGCCTCCCACATGGGTGCAGGGGCCTAAGCACTTGGGCTGTCTTCCATTGCTTTCCTAGGCCATAGCAGAGAGCTGGATTGGAAGTGGAGAAGCTGGGTTTCAAACAGACGCCCACATGGGATGCCTGCACTGCTATGCCACAGTGCCAGCCCCACTGAAGTATAAATCTTTTAAGGAACCCTGATACAGGCTAAAGAGATTCTATCTTGGTAGACTGAAAATGCCATATTGTGCCATTGTTTGCTCATTCTCAAGTGAATCTATCAGTCCCAAAAATCCTAGTGCAGGAGCCACAGGCCATTCACTACTACCTCCAGCTGACTGAACGATGCAAGTCATGTAATCCAAGGAGAGCCAATGCAAGGCTTGGTTGGGAATTTCTGCATTCCGATATAGAAAGAAGGGCTGGGCCAGATTCTTCAGTGTAGAATCTGAACTGGGAGAAACAAGGGAGTCAGAGCCACATGATGTTATGCCACACAGAAATTTACAAGGGCTGGACAGAAAGAACAAGTTAAATGCAAGCAAAAGGAGAGAGACAAAAGCCGAGACAACTGGTGATCGTAAGCTTCTAGAAAAAACTGCTACCTCCAATTCAGGCTGACCTTATGATCTCTTCTGGTTGGTCCTGTCAAATCTTTTCAGACAGCAACCATTCTGAACACTTTGTATGTGTCAAGCTCTATACTGAACATTTTACATAGCTTTCCTCCTAAGCTTTAACACCCCTTGAGATTCCATTATCCCTGTTTCACAGATAAGGAAACTAAATCTCAAGACAGCAAAATAATGGATGTCACGCTATTTCTGATGTCAGGACTTGAATCTAGGTCTAACTCAAGTCCTTGCTTGTAACTGATAAGCTGTACTAATCCACATTTCCTGCCAACAATTGGACCAAATTTGAGCACCATTTGCTTGTAAAAGCCTGCAAAGAATGCCCTCTGTAAGAGCATACTGCTCCTCTGCTGGAGAAGCAGAGTGAAGAGAACAGGGGAAGAAGCATCCCTCACACACACACACACACACCCCTGTGGCCATCAGAGGTCTTCATCCGTGAGCCTGTTATTTATTTTTGGGCTGAGCAGGGAAAGTAAAGATTTGCTTTTCCTTCTTGTTACTGAGCAGCCTCCAGGCAACTGCGGGAATTTCCTAAGACATGGATATCCTCCCCCGCAGAGGAAATCCGAGCAGAAATTTGGGATTTCCATCCTATTTGGACTGAATAGATAAAGGAACATCAACGAGGCAACCGTGGTCTGAGATAGCGAGCACCTGTCACTGCCCAGTAAGCCACAGGGTCTGGCCCTAGATAAGATAGGCATGGACACCTAGCTCCCAACGGGGACCAGCACTGTGGCATAGTAGGCTGGGCCTCCATCTGCAGCGTTGGCATCCACAAGGGCGTCAGTTCATGTCCCAGCTGCTCCACGCTGCTGGCCTAGGAAAGCAGAAGATAGTCCAAGTGCTTGGGCCCCTGCACCCGCGTAGGAGACCTAGAAGAAGCTCTCGGCCTCCGACTTCGGTTCAGACCAGCTCTGGCCATTGCAGATATTGGGGAGTGAAGCAACGGATGGAAGATCTGTCTCTCCCTCTCTCTGTCTGTAATTCTACCTCTCAAATAAACAAACGCTCCCAAGAGAAGCCTGGCACTGTCCCCCAACAGGAGTTTTGCGGACTTCACTATTAATGAGAAAAGTTATGTAGAACACTCCTCTAACTAGAGCCCAGCTAAGACATTTTCAACACCAGATGTCCAGCGGAAAAGGATGAGTCATCTTACTTTACTTTCTAAAAATCAACTGTCATTTATTTTCACATCTGTGGGTGAACCAGAGGCTCATCCAAAGGTAGCAATGAAAATCCTAGTAAGCAAGGAGTGAATCTGGAGGGACCTGTGTATGACAGTACTGATGTCTTAGTTCACAGGGTAGACAGAGAAGAGCCCATTTCTGGGTCTCTCCTCTTCCCTGTCTGGTCATGACAACTTGTCCTCAAGTATTTCTTTAACTGCAGAGGTAAATGCGTGGTTTTTCTCAGGAGCACCTGAGAGGCCAATGGTTTCTCCTCATGCTGAAGCTTTGCTGGACTTTACCACTAATCCACTGTACTTAACCACTTCTGAATCTTGGCAAACCAACTCTAGGAGCTTACCTGGAGTTTGACCTGGTAGGGAACTGATTAAGGAACAGAACAGAATGTACAAGAGCTGAGCTTCCTACTTTGTACCATGGTTGAAGATTAGGATCCCACCTTCCATCATTTTGGAATGACATGCACATTTCCTTTCATTCAGCTTTATGGTTTTTGCTCCATTAGTATTTGACCTGTGCTGTTTTGGCTGAAGTTTATGTTCCTGCTGGCTATATTTCCTTATGGAAGGAATTACGAACTCCAGCTGCAACATTTTATGCCATAGGTCTTTTTCATCAAAAACCTGTGTCCTCAGCAAATATTTGAGTTAAAAAAATTTTTTTAGATGTGACCTACTCCCTCATTACACCTAGTAGGAATCCACCCTGCAGCATATTGTGGCAAATACTCAAATCCATTCAGGAAAGGGAGTTCACCACCTCAAGATAGTACCAACTCTCCCCCTTTTCACTGGGGAAATCAAGGTGTGAACTGAAGCTGAATCTCAAAGTTCCTCAGGGGTCACAAATGAAGCTAGAACTCTGGCTTTGGGATTCCCATGGTGTGGACCTAGATCCTGGCTACAAAGTTCCTTATTTCAACATTGCCTGTCACCTGTCTTGTTCTGTCCCCTTGGACTTTTTCATTGCCTGCCGGCTGTAAGTTAAGACAGCAAGTTAGGTCTCACACACATGCTTATATCTCCTGTTGCCCCTGTACTATGAATGTCACAGAGCAGATCCTTCATAGACGGGATTATCCTAACGAGCAGCAAGTGCAGACAGGATGAGAGCTAGCTGGGCTAACACCTTTTCCTAGTGTAGCAGGGAGAGTGAATGGTGAGCTAGGTGATAAGGAAAAAAAATGGGTCTTCCTTACCATTTCATCAAGAAAGTATCCTATCTAAATATTCTTAAGTCTTGTTCCAGGCATCTTGGAAAGATTCAGGGGAAATAAGAGAGTGCAGGGTTAAATCATTTTTCTGCCCAACACACAGGCTTCTCCATACTCTGTCTTCTACCTACTTCAGGCTGCAAGCAAAACAACAAATCAAATTGATTTCAGTCAAGTTTCAGCAAGAAATTCTCTGCTTTGATTTTGCTGTTTTATTTGGCTTTGTGTGGACAGAAGCCAAAGATACAGACAGAATTTTGGCAGGAGAAGGAATGTATCACAAGGTTTTCTTTCTTTTCAGTTTCTAAAGGTTCATTTCTTTGCTTTCAACAACCTCATTTTGCAAGTCAAAAATTGAGATCTCTAAAGGGAAAAGAACTTATACCCAGATGCAAAGTCACTTAGGAATAGAAAAAGGTTCAGACGCTCCCAGGTGATTGAATGCCCCAGAGAAAACACATGGTAGCCAAGATCCCTAAAAGCAAAACAAGCAGGCACAGGCTGTCCTTATCTATAGATGGTGCTTAGCTCTCAGTGGTCTAGGAAGTTCCTCAATCTACTGCCAACAGGGCAGAGCCAGATGGGGTGAACACACACTCTCTATACTGGCTCAGGAAAGCTGCATTTCAACACCATTATCATCTCACTACCGAGGAAGTAAAAGCTGAAGGTTCACTGGCACTTTCTGAAACCCCGTAATACTTTTAGAAAGTGCTGTGATCTTTGTTGCTGAGGATTGTCAAGAATATCAAAGAGCAAAAACGGAAAAGCAAGCTCACAGGCTTGGAAAAGATAAGGGAGAAGTTGACATAAATGACTCTAAAAACACGGTGCAAGCACAAATTTTAGGCTGAGCTGCCATTGCTATGCCAGCTATTCCTCTGGGCTCTCCAGCTTTTAAAGACAGGGCTGAGAACGCCGCTCCCAGTTTTTAAACAGGACCTTGGCAAAGCTTTCTAGCAGATGAAATGCAAGTGCAAGAAACTACAAGTTTCAATTCCAGCCAGTAAAACAACTGATCCCCTTGCTTTTAAAGTCAAATTTCTTTTTCACCCAATATTAAATACAATGGATTAGAAGAATTAATTTAGGAAACCTAGGAAAGCAGTCTTGAGTTATTATATTTCAGCAAAGGCAGCTACAGGGATGTGTGAACAGATCTTAGCTGGTTTTGAGATAGGAAACAGTAACATGAATGGTGGTTTAAGCATTTTCTCCCATTAACCATCTTACCTATCAAGGAATGAATGAAAGGATTTTAGTTAAACATTCTCATGTCTCATGATGGGCTTTAAGCTTTGGAGGTGCTTCCTCTGCACCTGTCTATCTAGAGATGCAAACTATTATTAATCTGTTACTCAGTGGTAAAAGACAACAGGATAACCAGAGGCCAAATCTTGCTTTCCAAGCTCTCTGCAACATTCTAACTTCTGCTTCTGTAGCATCTTTGAAAAGACGAGGATGTTGGGCTCCTTTCCAGGTCTTTCTGGGTTTCAAAACGTGGTTTCTTGTAATATTGTGAAGTTCTGAGACAAGTATGCTTCTAGTCAAATGTAGAGGGCCCCAAATTCCTTCATGCACTCAATAGCATGGGTGACACAGGCGCTCCTGGGCCTTCTCTTGGGTGTTCTGCCCTGCTGTGAGTACAGATAACCATGAAGCCACAGAGGCTTACAAAACTCCCCCTCCACTTCCTTCCCCATACCACTGGTTGGTCTCTAGACCCTCGGTGTTAACGCCTAGGCCAGAGGTTTCCAGCCCAGGTAAAAGGGGACCAGGAGGGTCGGGCGGTTGCCCAGATGGGTCACTATCACCTCCGCAGCCTCCACTGTGGCCTGAACGCAGGTGGTCCTTGAGCGTCTGTTTGTAGCGGAAGCTTCTGCCGCAGTAGGAGCAGGGGTAGGGCCGCTCGCCCGTGTGGATGCGCTGGTGTTTCATGAGGTGGTGCTTGCGGATGAAGCTTTTGCCGCAGTGAGCGCAGCTGAAGGGCCGCTCGCCCGTGTGCAGCCGCCGGTGGTTCAGCAGGTGCTCCTTGCGCATGAAGCTCTTACTGCAGTCAGTGCAGGGGTAAGGGCGTTCGCCTGTGTGAATCATCTGGTGGCGGATCAGGGCCGAGTGGCCATTAAAGTCAATGCCACACTGAGGGCAGGAGAAAGGCCGCTCCTGTGCATGGCCGCGCTGGTGGAGCAGGAGGCTGATCTTCAGGCTGAAGCTTCGGCCACACTGGGTGCAGCGGAAGGGCCTCTCGCTTGCATGAGCTCGTCGGTGGCTGGTGAGTCGGGCCTGGTCGGCAAAACGCTTGGGACAATCAGGGCAGGGGAAAGGGCGCTCAGTGCTATTGTGAACCCGAAGATGGTAGGTGAGTCGTGATGGGTGAGTGAAAGTCCTCGCGCAGTGCGGGCAGGTGGGCGGCGTCTCACTGGCATGGTCTTGGGAGGTGCTACTAAGGTCAGCCTGAGGGGGGAAGTGCTTAGGGCACTGGGCACAGGGTAAGGGGTGCTCACCAGCATGGCTACACTGGTGCGTGAGCAACATGTCTTGGCTGAGGCTCTTGCCACAGTGGTGGCATGAAAACACCTGCTCCCCCACTGGGGGTGGGAGAGGGTAGCTACCCAACTGAGTGAAAGTCACTTGTCCCTCAGAGGCCTCAGGCAGGTCAGGGGCTGGACGTCCAAAAGGTGCCACAGGTGCAGACTGCTGGTGTTTGAAAGCCCCCTCTGAAAAAGCATCCTTTGCTGCCGGTGGTGGTGGAGAAGAGAAGGTGACTGGGACCTCAGGGCACAAGGAGGCTCTCGCAAGGCCTTCAGCTTTGATGACAAGCTCTTCATCTGAAAGAAAGGACGGAGAGTTACACCTATCAACACCTGTTTTACTAGCAGCTCTCCTATGTTCCTGCCCAGCTCCAACAAACTGCTCGAAGCTCTTAATTTGGCTCAGATAAGAAACTCAGTGGAGGGTGTGATAATTATCAAGGCATCTGCAGTCCCTGCGGCAAGTCCTCATAGTATTTAACAGTGTACCTCTTTGATGCTACCTGCTTAGAAAAGGAAAAACCTTGGCACCAATCTTCCCACATTACATTCATTATGTTTTGTCTCTGCTCAAGAATTTTGTGTTGCCTGTTGTGACAAAGCCTCAAATCACACATTTCTTTACTCCAGCTTCTTGCTAGTCTACCAGTTAAATCCTTCCATGTAATCAGCTGGCTCTAAATTCCCCAATTAACAACATAATTCTGCTTCTGTGTCTTTGTTCATTCTGCCCTCTTTTTTGGAGAATGCTTCCCTTCTTTCCCTGTCTTCCCAGATTATACCTGACTATACCATATCAATCGTCTAAGACCTAAGTCTGTCTTTAATTCTTCCTTAGGCCTTATCTATATATCTAAATTAAAATAAGATCCATTTCACTCACCCTTGACACTTAACAGACATGCTTATCAATATATGTGTTCCCAGTGCAAGTTTCTTGAAAGACAAAAATTATCTTATTTTTCATTTTATTTCCTAGAGTCTAGGAGAACATAGGGCATGGAAGATATGAAAAAGACTGCCTTAAGTTGAATAAGTGATAAAGGATTGAGTCCCTTCTGACCTTGAGATTCTTTTCTGTAACTCAACTGTCAACATATAGATGGTACTAAGATATGTCTGTTTCTTCTGTCTTTCACTAGGAGGGCTCGGAATTAACATTCCCAATCGTGCCTCCCCAATGCTGTTCTTGTTTCCACTGCTTGTCTCTCTCCACCCCACTCCTCATTTCTGTCCTGTTCTCTTCCTATGTCTGTTAAATGTTCTTCTGTTTTTCCCTATCCTCATACTTTTGTCCACCTGTAAGCACTTATTTTTCTTCCTTTAACAATTCTTAATTTGAGTTTGCACTTAAAAATGTGTTTTTTCACTTAGAATTTATTTTAGTGACATTTTTAGTTTTATTTCTAACTTGTCTGAGCATGTCTATTTTTTTTCTTTCTGATTCTTCTCTCACATTTTTGCCTCTCCAAGCCCATGTATTTCATATGCTTTTTCAGTCATTCCTAGCATGGCCTAGATCTGCATGAACATCTCATCAAATGATTACTCACCAGCAAAGGTGCTTTTGTATATGTCACTCTCCTTGGTCTCCTGTGGGGCCCCAACCTGAGGATCTTCCTCTTGTTTAATCCAAGACAGAATATCTGAGGTTGAAATACCAGGCTCTATGTGTGAGGAAAAAGGAGAATGGCCTTCAGGGACTTGAATCTGAAGGTGAAATAATTACGTTGGTTTGTAAAACACTAAAATGTGCCCACATATTTACTTTTAACTATCAAACTAAACCAATCTTTAAAAAATGCATATAAACTGCAGAACCAGTTAAAAATGACACTAGATTTATGTATTTTCACATGTTATACTCAGCTTGATCCTCTATTTCCAGTGAGTTCCTTAAAAACAAATCACCATCATGGGAGACCAGGAGGAAGCACCTGGCTCCTGGCTTTGGATCGGCGCAGCCATTTGGGGGGTGAACCAATGGAAGGACCTTTCTCTCTGTCTCTCTCTCTCACTGTCTAACTCCGCCTGTCAAAAACAAACAAACAAACAAACAAACAAACATATCACCAGGGCCAGCATTGTGGCGCAGTGGGTAAAGCCACCGCTTGCAGTGCTGGCATCCCATATGAGTGCGGGTTCAAGTACTGGCAGCTCTACTTCCAATCCAGCTCTCTGCTATGGCCTGGGAAAGCAGCAGAAGATGGCCCAAGTGCTTGGGCCCCTGCACCCATGTGGGAGACCTGGAAGAAGCTCCTGGCTTCAGATTGGCACAGCGACGGCTATTGTGGCCATCTGGGGAATGAACCAGCTGATGGAGGACCTCTCTCTCTCTCTGCCTCTCTGTAACTCTGCCTTTCAAATAAATAAATAAAACTTTAAAAACAAACCAAACCTGCAACTGCCACCAGATATCCTCTTCCAACAACAGCACCAGTACAATTAGACTATGGGATTCATTTGTGACAGATGCAGAAAAGGACAGGTAAGAGAGGTCACACAGCTTCTGGTATTTACACAGCAGCACAGTCTACAGCTTAATGGCTAGGATCAGAACACAGTTCCTGTTTCTCTGCTTACTTTCTTCAGAATGGACTCAACCTGGTGCCGGTACTGAGGCATAGTAGGTTAAGCCTCTTCCTGCAGTGCCAGCATTCCATATAGGCAAGGGTTCAAGTCCCAGTTGCTCTACTTCCAATACAGTTCCCGGCTAAAGGCCTGGGAAAGCAATGGATGGCCCAAATACTTGGGTCCCTGCACCCACGTGGGAGACCCAAAAGTTTCTCCCTCCTGCCTTCGAATCTGCCCATCTCCGGCGGTTGTGGCTATTTGGGGAGTGAACCAGCAAATGGAAAATCTTTACCTCTCTCTCTCTTCCTTTCTCTCTCTGCTTCTGCCTCTCAGTAACTCTGCCTTTCAAATACATAAATAAATCTTTTTTAAAAAATCAGTAAGATTCTAAAATGTGCATGAGCAAAATGCCACATTACTTTCAGGGGATCTCCAATTAGACTCATGGCTGACTTCTAGTCAGAAACCCTACAGGCTAGAAGGGAATGGCAAGATACAGTCCAAATCTTAAAAGAGAAACTGTCAATCCAGAATACTGTACCCTGCAAAGCTCTCATTTATGAATGAAGGTGAAATTAAAATTTTCCATAACAAATGGAAATTGAAAGAATTTGTCACCACTTGTCCAGCCTTACAAAAGATGCTTAAGAATGTGCTACACACAGAAACAGAGAAAGATAGCCATCATTATGAAAGAATGAGAAGGCAGAACATCCCCCAGTAAAAGTACAAAGGAAATCCAAAGTAAACAATAGGAATACTTATGGAAAAATGGCAGGGCAAAGTCATTACTTATCAATAGTCACCTTGAATGTAAATGGCCTCACAAAAATGACCTAAATGAAAGATCTCTATGATAAGAATTACAAAGCACTAAAGAAAGAAGACATTTTAAAAAATGGAAAAATCTTCCATGTTCATGGATTGGAAGAATCAACATTATCAAAATGTCCATACTACCAAAAACTATTTACAGATTCAATGTAATCCCAATCAAAATACCAATGACATTCTTTGCAGATCTAGAAAAAATGATGCTAAAATTCATATGGAAATACAAGAGACCTCAAATAGTTAAAGCAATCTTATACAACAAAAATAAAGTCAGAGGCATCACAATACCTGATTTCAAGACATACCACAGGGCAGTTATAATTAAAAGAGCCTGGCACTGGCACAAAAATAGACGTGTAGACCAATGGAACAGAATAGAAACTCCAGAAATCAACCCATGCATCTAAAACCAACTTACCTTTGACAAAGGAGTTAACATCAACTCCTGGAATAAGGACAGTCTTTAACAAATGCTGCTGGGAAAACTGTATCTCCACGTGCAGAAGTATGAAATCAGCCGCTTATCTTATACTTTACACAAAAATCCACTCAAAATGGATATAAGACCTAAATCTATGACCTGAAATCATCAAATCATTAGAGAACACTGGGGAAATTCTGCAAAACATTGACATAGGCAATGACTTCTTGGAAAAGACCCCAGAAGCACAGGCAATCAAAGTAAAAATTGACAAATGGGATTACATCAACTGAGAAGCTTCTACACTGCAAAAGAAACACTCAGCAGTGAAAAGGCAACCAACAGAATGGGAGAAAATATTTGCAAACTATGCAACTGATAAAGGGTTAATATCCAGAATCTATAAAGAACTCAGCTGGCGCTGCAGCTCATTAAGCTAATCCTCCGCCTGTGGCGCCAGCACACCGGTTGGGGCGTCAGATTCTGTCCCAGTTGCTCCTCTTCCAGTCCAGCTCTCTGCTGTGGCCTGGGAAGGCAGTGGAGGATGGCCCAAGTGCTTGGGCCCTGCACCTGCATGGGAGACCAGGAGAAAGCACCTGGCTTCTGGCTTTGGATTGGCACAACGCACCGGCCATAGCGGCCATTTTGGGGGGTGAACCAATGGAAGGAAGACCCTTCTCTCTGTCTCTCACTGTCCAAAAAAAAGAGCTCAAGAAATTCAATAACAACAAAACAAACAACCAGTTAAGAAATAGGCAAAGGACAGGGCTGGCGATGTGGCACAATGGGTTGACGCCCTGGCCTGAAGCAACAACATCTCATATGGGTGCTGGTTCGAGACCCAGCTGCTCCGTTTCTGATGCAGCTCTTCTCTATGGCCTGGGAAGGCAGGAGAGGATGGCCCAAGTCCTTGGGCCCATGCACCAATGTGGGAGACCTGGAAGAAACTCCTGGCTCCTGGCTTTGGATCAGCACAGCTTTGGCCATTATGGCCAACTGGGGAGTGAGCCATTAGATAGAAGACCTCTCTCTCTCTGCCTCTCTTCTCTCTGTGTAACTCTGACTTTCAAATAAATAAATAAATCTTTAAAAAGAAAAAAAGAAATAGGCAAAGGACTTGATTAGACATTTTTCAAGAAAAGAAATTCAAATGGCCAACAGACACTTGAGAAAATGCTCAAGATCACTAGACATCAGGGAAATGCAAATCAAAACCACAATAAGGTTTCACCTCACTCCAGTTAGAATGGCTTTCTCATAAAGAAATCAACAATCGACAATGTTGGCAAGGATGTGGGCAGAAAGGTACCCTGGTCCACTGTTGGTGGGAATGTAAACTGTGGAAGACAGTATGAAAACACTTCAGAAATCCAAATATAGATCTACCATATGATTCAGTCATCCCACTCCTGGGAATTTACCCAAACCAGAAGAAATCAGTACATGAAAAAGTGATCTGTACCCCATGTTCACTGCAGCACAATTCACAATAGCTAAGATATGGAATCAACCCAGATATCCATCAACTGTTGACTGGATAAAGAAATTATGCTATATATACACTATGGAGTACTAATCAGCTGTTTAAAAAAAGAAAAAGAAATCTGTCTTTTGCAACAAGATGGACGCAACAGGAAACTACTATACTTAGTGAAATAAGCCAGTCCCAGAAAGACAGATAGCATGTTTTCCCTAATCCAAGGTAACTAATAGAGTACACGAAGTGTAATGTATTGGATTGAAATAGACATTTTGAGATTTGATGATTGTTTATAGCCTTTTCTCTTCCACTGAAGAACATTTTTTTTCTTCATACTATTTATTGAACTCTTTTACCTAGAGTAGGGTTAACTATACGATTATTAAGTATACTTAAGACAGATCTATGTAAAAATTAAGAGTAGGGGCCCGGTGCTGTGGCACAGCGAGTTGACACCCTGGCCTGAAGCACTGGCATCCCATATGGGCGCTGGTTCAAGACCAGGCTGCTCCTCTTCCGATCCAGCTCTCCTCTATGGTCTGGGAAGGCAGTAGAGGATGGCCTGAGTCCTTGGGCCCCTGTACCCGTGTGGGAGACCTGGAAGAAGCTCCTAGCTCCTGGCTGTAGATCAGCACAGCTCTGGCCATTGTGGCCAATTGGGGAGTGAGCCAGCAGATGGAAGACCTTCTCTCTGTAACTCTGACTTTCAAATACAATAAATAAATCTTAAAAAAAAAAAAAATTAAGAGTGGGAATGCAAGGGGGAGGGAAGGGAAGGTTGGCGCATGGGCAGGAGGGAGGGTGGGGGGGAAGTGCCACTATGTTCCAAAATCTGTATATATGAAATACATGAAACTCATATAACTTAAAAAAGAAAAACACTTTTTATTTCAGAGTTGATAGTCTAAAATAATATAGAAATAATATATCTTTAACTTCATTAGCACTTTTTTAAAAGATGTATTTATTGGAAAAGCAGAGTGACAGAGAAAGAGATCATCCCTCCACAGATTCACTCCCCAAATGGCTTCAATGGCCGGACTGAAGCCAAGAGCCAGGAACTCTATCTGGGTCTCCTACATGAGTGGCAGTGGCCCTAGCACTTGGGTCACATTCTGCTGCTTTTCCAGGCACATTAGCAGGGAACTGGATTGGAAACAGAGCAGCTGGGACATAAACCAGCATTCCAATATGGGATGCTGGTGTTACTATCAGCAGGTTTTTTTTTTTTTTTTTTTTTTTTGACAGGCAGAGTTAGAGAGAGAGAGAGAGAAAGGTCTTCCTTCCGTTGGTTTACCCCCCAAAATGGCCGCTACGCTGTGCCGATCTGAAGCCAGGAGCCAGGTGCTTCCTCCTGGTCTCCCATGTGGGTGCAGGGCCCAAGCACTTGGGCCATCCTCCACTACCCTCCAGTGCCACAGCAGAGAGCTGGACTGGAAGAGGAGCAACCAGGACAGAACCAACACCCCAGCCAGGACTAGAACCTGGGGTGCCGGTGCCGCAGGCGGAGGATTAGCCTAGTGAGCCGCGGCACCAGCCAGCAGTTTAACTCTTATGCCACAACATCTGCCCCATCCACTAATTTTTTTTAAAGATTTATTTATTTGAAAGGCAGAGTTACAGAGAGAGATACAGATTGGGGCGTGGGTGGGGGTGGGGGTGGGGAGGGGGTTATCTTCCATCTGCTGGTTCACTCCCTAGATGGCTACAACGGATGGCCGGGCAAAGCCGAAACCAAGAGCCCAGAGCTTCTTCCACGTATCCCACAAACATGCAGAGGCCCAGGTATATGGGCCATCCTCTGCTGCTTTGCCAGGCACATCAGCAAGGAGGAGGATTGAAAGTAGAGCAGCAAGGTCTTGAACTAGCGCCATATGGGATGCTGGCGTAGCAGGTAGTGGCTTTACTTGCTATGCCACAATGCTAGCAGCCCACTAACCCTCTTAACATTTAAAATATTTTCACTTTTTTCTCTCACAGTTAGTTTATGAAAAAAGGAAGCAGAGAATATTTATTCCATTTAAGTAATGTGGCATACAGAGTTTAAATAAATTGTCAGTGAGGAAGTCCTTGCAATAAACACCCATGTTATCAAAGATTGGCTTTAAAATACACCAGCAAATAAGTCAAAAACAGTTTTGGAATTACAAGGCTAAGCCAGTCTGAGCACAGAACCCGATCCCCAGAAACGTACTCTTCAGATTCCCAGGCCTGGGCGCTTTCTAAGAGATCATATTATTCTGCTTATTAAATAAACACGGGGAAGGGAAGAGAATAGTATCTGGAAGTCCTTCAGGACGTGGGGATTCTCTTTCAAAGAAAAAATGCACAGCCTCCAGAGGCTTTACAGAGAAACAGCTGTGCTTGCCAGGCCAGCCTGGACCTACACTGCTTCCTACGGCTTAAAAGGACAAGCTGGCAAGCTCACAAGGCCCAGGGAGTAAATTCAAGTTCTCACGTGATTTCTCAAAAAAGCCCTGAGGCATGGTATGGTTTTATTCCTAGCAAATGTCTTTTAAATTAGAGAACATGGCAATCTAAAGGTGCACCCAAAGCAGAAATAAGATACTAAATAAGACCAAAGTCCCAAAGACTGGCAGGCTATGGAGAGACTGGAAAGTACAGATGGTGGCAGTCTGCCTTCACAACTTCCTACTCTGAGCTCCAAGCAAGACCAAACTGTATGAAATGTAGTCCAACCTTTGCCTTTGTCCAGACTTTATATACACAAATACTAGTATATGTACAGAAAAAGGCAGAGGGGAGACATTATGTATCTGGAAGAGGACTTTTTATAAAGCTTTTCCTTAAAACAGTGGCTTTTATTTATATAAAGGTAACAAATTTCTTATACATAGTTCTAAGACTATAATGAGGCCAGCGCCACAGCTCACTTGGCTAACCCTCTGCCTGCGGTGCTGACACCCCGGGTTCTAGTCCCAGTTGGGGCACTGGATTCTGTTCCAGCTGTTCCTCTTCCAGTGCAGCTCTCTGCTGTGGCCCAGGAAGGCAATGGAGGATGGCCCAAGTGCTTGGGCGCTGCACCTGCATGGGAGACCAGGAGGAAGCACCTGGCTCCTGGCTTTGGATTGGCATAGCGCGCCGGCCGTAGCAGCCATTTGGGGGGTGAACCAACGGAAGGAAGACCTTTATCTCTGTCTCTCTCTCACTAACTCTGCCTGTCAAAAAAAAAAAAAAAAAAAAAGGACTATAATGATACTTCCCACCTTACCCTCCCTCTTTCTTCCTTTCTTATAGGCTTTTTTAAAAAAAGATTTATTAATTTACTTTAAAAGTCAAGTTACAGAGAGAGAGGGAAAGACCAGAGATCTTCCATCTGTTGGTTCACTTCTTAGATGACCACAATGGCCAAGAGCCAGAAGCTTCATCCAGGTCTCCCTCATGGGTGGAAGGGGCCCAAATACTTGAGCATCTTCCATTACTTTTCCCAGATCATTAGCAGGAAGCTATTATCAGAAGTGGAGAGGCCAGGACACAAACCAGCACCCATATGGGATGCTGGCATCACAAGCAGCTATGCCACAATGCTAGTCCCTCTTATAGGATTTCTTAACACACATTTAGAAGATGAATGTTCCAGCCATCAAAAGTGACTTAGGGGCCCGTGCTGTGGCATGGCAGGTAAAGCCGCCGCCTGCGATGCCAGCATCCCAAATGGGTGCCAGTCAGAGACCCAGCTGCTCCACTTCTGATCCAGCTCTCTGCTATGGCCTGTGAAAGCAGTAGAAGATGGCCCAAGTCCCTGGGCCCCTGCACCCACATGGGAGACCCGGAAGAAGCTCCTGGTTCCTGGCTTCGGATTGGCACAGCTCCGGCCATTGGGGCCATCTGGGGAGTGAACCAGCAGACGGAAGACCTCCCTCTGCGTAACTCTTTCAAGCAAAATAAATAAACCTTAAAAAAAAAAAGTGACTTAAAATATAACCTGTTTCTTTTCAATAATTTTCTGAATGAGTTAATGCTCTACCAACAACCTTCAAATGTGACTTCAAGTGGTTTTGACTTTTCGTACTGTTTATCACAGAATCTTATATATTTGATTAATTTCAATCCATTGCAGTTACTTTTTTTTTTAAAAGATTTATTTATTTGGGGCCGGTGCTGTGGTGTAGCCAGAAATCCCACCCAGGTTGCTCATGTGGGTGGCAGAGACTTGAGACTTGTGCTATCTTCCACTGCTTTCCCAGGCACATCAGCAAGTAATTGGATCAGAAGTAGAACAGCAGCATGGGGCTGGCAATGTGGCACAGCTGGTAAAGCTGCCACCTGCAGTGCCGGCATCCCATATGGGCGCTGGTTTGAGTCCCAACTGCTCCACTTCTGATCCAGCTCTCTGCTATGGCCTGGGAAAGCAGTAGAAGATGGCCCAAGTCCTTGGGCCTCTGTACCCAAGTAAGAGACCCAGAAGAAGCTCCTGGCTTCAGACTGGCGCAGCTCTGGCTGTTGTGGACAATTGGGGAGTGAACCAGCAGACAGAAGACCTCTCTCTGCCTCTCCTTCTCTCTCTGTATAACTCTTTCAAGTAAAATAAACACATTCTTAAAAAAAATAAAAGAAGTGGAACAGCAGGGACACAAATCAGTGCTAATGTGAGACTCTGGCATTGCAGGTGACAATTTAACCCACTATACCACAACGCTGGCCCTATAAATCCTGTTTTCATATATGTATCTATTCTCTCTTAACTCCCATAATATTGATTCCTAATGACATTAACATAATATTTGCTTTATCTGAATATGTACTTCAAAATAATATTATATGAGTAGGCATTTAGCTTAGCAGCTAAGACACTGGCATCTCATACTGTAATGCCTGCCTCTGGGTCCTGTCTCCAGATTCCTGCTGAAGCAGACCCTGGAAGGCAGTACTGATGGCTAAAGTAACACGGGAGACCTGGATTGAGTTCACCATTCCCTGCTTCAATCCCAGCATGGGTCCACTGCAGGCATTTTGGGAGTGAACCAGCAGCAGTTGGGAGCTTTTAAGTAAATAATTAAAAAATAAGTATGTGAAGTAATATATATATTAGAAAAAATAGCAATATCACTGACAAAAATTTGAACTCAAAAGTTTCTGTGGTTCTTCTAGTTTTTAAGATATATCCTCTAGGGACGCATAGTTAAAACATGTTTGAAAGACATTTCAAATGAATCTTCTGTATGCATTTATGTCTCCAGTCCCTTACAAATTAGGTTTAATTGTTTTAGCAGGTGTTTCATTTATAAGTGTTATTGTTTCTTAAGTAAAATATTTACAGATTCTAAAATCAAAACTAAAATAAGTATGTTTAGGAAAGTCTAGCTTCCATCTCTGTTCATTCACTTCCTGGATGGGTAGCCATATTGGTTTTTGTCTTAATCTTCAATTATTTCTTTGCAAATACATAAATATATATACATATATATTCACATAATGTGGCACACTATACAAACTTCTATACCTTGGTTTTCCATTTAACAATGGGTTCCAGAGACCTTTCTAGAGCAGTAAAGAGCTTTCCCACTCCCTTTTGATAGTTATACTATACCATTGTTTATTCAAGAGTCCCAATTCATGAGCACTTGTATCCTTTCCAGTCTTGTGTTACACCAGTGCTGCCAATGGTAAAAGCTACAGAAAGCTAAAACAATAAGCCAGTCCTAAAGAAATATAAATGGCTGTTATTACTAGAGTCCACTGGCTAAGCATATCTTACTGAACTTGGGAAACCCCCAAGAAGTTAACACTTTCTTTTACATTACAAGGCTCCCCTAAATAACTAGAGGAGCTAGTGTTGTGGCACATCCGGTTAAGCAGCCACTTACAACACTGGCATCCAGACTGCAATACCAGTTGGAATCTGAGTTGCTCTGCTTTTGTTCCACTATCTGCCAATGCACCTGGGAAAGCAATGGGAGACAGCCCGAGTGCTTGGACCCCTGCCACCTACATGGGAGACCCAGATGGAGTTCTGGGCTCCTGGCTTTGGTCTGGCCCAGCCTCAGCCATTGTGGCCATTTGGGGAGTGAACCAGCAGGTGGAAGATCTCTTTCTCTGTCTCTGCCTTTCAAGTAAAATAAATCTTAGATAATTAGATCAATACAAATAAATATTTTATTAAATAATTGATTCTCAGCACATACACAGAATACTGTAGTGTCTACTACAATTTTGTGAGAGTGGCGGAGGTAAGGAGCTGGAGAATTTGCATACAGACACCAATATATGATAGTATGGCAACTGCTGTCAGTACACAGTGGCCCTGGAAACATTCTTCACAGGCTTGAGGAATTCCAACGATGCATAATTAAGAAGACAGGAAATGAAAGTAAAATCTGGTTTATTTAAGCAGCTGGCTTTGGAGAAAGAGAATAAAGGAAAAAAAAACATAAATACTGATCAGATAAGAGGAACTGAGTAAATGCTAAGTTTAGGTTTGAAGGTGGTAAAAAGTAGAAAGGTTGATTAGAAGAATTATATAAAATTTTAATGGCTATATTATTTAAATGTTATTTATTAAGTATAAGTATATACAGACTCATGCTTTCTGAAAAGGGGCTGGAAATTTGAGGTTCTAGGATTTCTGCAAAGCTCTTATAAGCTGAGTTACAACTCAATGGTGACCTGACTTCTTAAGGTGACAACATACTGCTCCCAGGGCAGGTGTTTGGCCTGTGGTTAAGACATGGGCATTTCACATTAGGGAGCCTAGGTTCAGTTCCAGTTCTGACTCTGGCTTGCTGGCAATGCAGACCCTGTGAGTAGTAGTGATGGCTCAAGCAACTGAGTTCCTGTCAACCACACGTGCGGTTGGATTGTGTTCCTGGCTCCAAATTTTGGCTTCAGCCCAGCCCCAGCCATTTAATCATTTGGGAATAAACCAGCCAATGAGAGCTCTTTTTTCCCTCTGTACCTCTCAAATAATAAAAACTAAAATAATGGATCCCAACACAAAGAAATTGTATATGTCTGAGGTGACAGATACTCTGATTACTCTGATCTGATCATCACACATATATACAGTATCACAATAAATATGTACAATTACTGTAATTTAAAAATTAGAGTAGGTGCTGGTGTTATGGCACAGCAGGTTAAGCCACTGACTGCAATGTTGGCATCCCATATGAATACTGGTTCCAGTCCCAGATGCTCCATTTTTTTAAAAGATTTATTTATTTATTTATTTATTTATTCGAAAGGCAGGGTTAGAGAGAGGCAGAATGTGACAGAGAGAGGCAGAGGAAGAGAGAGAGAAAGAGAGGAAGACTCCCATTCACTGGTTCACTCTCCAAATGGCCACAACAGGCAGATCTGTGCTGATCTGAAGCCAGGAGCCAGGAGCTTCTTCTGGGTCTCCCACATGGGTGCAGGGGCCCAAGGACTTGGGTCATCTTCTATTGCTTTTAGAGTCCATAGCAGAGAGCTGGATCAAAGTGGAGCAGCCAGGACTTGAACCGGCACCCAGACAGGATGCTGGCACTCCAGGCGGCAGCTTTACCTGCTATGCCACAGCTCCATTTCTGACCCAGCTCCCCGCTAATGTGCCTGGGAAAGCAGCGGAAGATGACCCAAGTGGTTGGACCCCTGCACCCCTGTGGGAGACCTGTATGAAGGTTGGCTCCTAGCTTTGGCCTGGGCCAGCTCTGGCTCTTGCAGCTATTTGGGGAGTGAAACAGTAGATATAAGAGATCTCTCTCTCTCTCTCTCACAACCAGTGGATATAAGATCTCTCTCTCTCTCTCTACCTCTCCCTTTCTCTCTGTAACTCTGCCTTTCAAATAAATATTTTTAAGTCATAGAAATAAAAATTTTAAAACAATTTTTTTCAGCAAACAGAAAATAATCACTTTCCAACTCATTTTAAGAGAACATTACCCTGATAAAAAACCTAATGAGTACAAGGAAAAAAAAAAAAAATACAGAACTATAGTCCTAATTAGTACAAGTAGAAAAACCTTTAATGAAATATATGGTAAATCAAATCCAGAAGAAAAAAAAAGAATCACTATCCTTCTCTTCTGTGTACCTCTCTACTGTTGGGATTTATAATATCGTGAATTCTCATGCTGATAATTTTCACTTCTGTATGACTCTCTTAAGCATTCTTGCAGGGCCTTACGGTGATACATTCTTTCAGTTTTTGCTTAACATGGAAGTTTTTTTTCCTCCTTCAATTCTGAAGGATCCTTTGCTAAGTATAGTATTTTTTGCCGGCAAATTTTTATTTCAGGCCTTAGTATTTTATCTCATGTCTCCTAAAGTTTCTTGAGAAGTCTGAAGTTAATCAAATGAGATTCTTTTTTTATTTGACAGGTAGAGTTATAGACAATGAGAGAGAGAGAGAGAGACAGAGAGAAAGGTCTTCCTTCTGTTGGTTCATCCCCCAAAGGGCCGCTAGTTCCAATCCAAAGCCAGGAGCCAGGTGCTTCCTCCCAGTGTCCCGTGTGGGTGCAGGGGCCCAAGCGCTTGGCCCATCCTCCACTGCTTTCCCGGGCTACAACGAGAGCTGGACTGGAAGAGGAGCAACTGGGACTAGAACCCGGTGCCCATATGGGATGCTGGCACTGCAGGCGAAGGATTAACCAAGGGAGCCATGGCGCCGGCCCCTGGAGATTCTTTTAAAAGTGACTTTATGCCTTTCTCTTGTTTTTAGATACCTGTCTTGTATTTTTGACTGTTTGACTCAGTACGCTTCAGGGTTTTTTTGGTCAAATCTCAAGAGTCCTTTGAGGGGCTGGCAATGTTGTGCAGTAGGTTAATCCTCCGCCTGTGGCGCCGGCGCCCCATATAGGTGCCGGTTCTAGTCCCGGCTGCTCCTCTTCCAGTCCAGCTCTCTGCTATGGCCTGAGAAAGCAGAAAGCAGTAGAAGATGGCCCCAGTCCTTGGGCCCCTATGACCACATGGGAGACAGGGAGGAGTTCCTGGCTCCTGGCTTTGGATTGGTGCAGCTTTGGCCGTTGAGGCCATTTGGAGAGTAAACCAGCGGACAGAAGACCTTTCTTCCCGTCTCTCCCTCTCACTGTAACTCTACCTGTCAAATAAATAAATAAATAGATTTTTTAAAAAAATAAAAATAAGCCGGCGCCGTGGCTCAGTAGGCTAATCCTCCGCCTTGTGGTGCCGGCACACCGGGTTCTAGTCCCGGTCGGGGCACCGATCCTGTCCCGGTTGCCCCTCTTCCAGGCCAGCTCTCTGCTGTGGCCAGGGAGTGCAGTGGAGGATGGCCCAAGTCCTTGGGCTCTGCACCCCATGGGAGATCAGGAGAAGCACTTGGCTCCTGCCATCGGAACAGCGCGGTGCGAAACAACGGCAAAGGAAGACCTTTCTCTCTGTCTCCCTCTACTGTCCACTCTGCCTGTCAAAAAAAAAAATAAATAAAAAAAATAAAAATAAAAAAAGAATCCTTTGAGCTTCCTGGATGAGAGTATCTGTCTCTTTCCTAAGATTTGAGACGTTCAATAACTACTTATTGAAGGGGTTTTCTATGCCTTTTCCTTTCCTTTCTCCTTCTGGAACATCCATAATATGAATGTGACCTTAACGTGTCTGAGACTGGGGATGAGGTGGTACGGACAGTCCCTGAGTCATCTGGCTAACATGTTTCAAGACTCAGACCATGGGTACTAGCCTGGGTCAGGGACCATGATATTCTAGGTTTTACTATAGAAGGCTTGGTACTGGGCTGGGTTGTAAGGCCTGGACTTAATTCCCCCTTCCTCACTCAAGAAGAAAGCATCTCTATACTCTGTGTTGTCTGGAGCTGGCACATGGATGATACAGGAACTCTTTCCTTCCTGCCTTCTTCAATGCATCTTTGATTATTATTACACTAAACCAGCCACAGTGGTCTCTCACCTGGCTTTCCCAGCTCTTGTAAAGGTAGTTTGGCATGTGAATAGCTGTTCAAATTGATGCCTCTATGGGGAGATGAGCAGTGGAGAATCTTACTCAGCTACCAGCTCCCATTGTATGTTCTCAATTAAAATGCACAATTAATTCTCCCTAAAGTTCTAAATGAAATAATACAATAATATATTATTGATTTTATTTCATAGGAAATATGGACAAAATCCAGGTATATTTTAGAAAATTACAAAGTGTATCAATATTCCAAAACAAACACACTGGTCTAATAATTACATGATATTTTAAAACATTTAAGTTGGCCTTGCATTAGTGTCCCCCACCTAGAACTTGTGCTGAACAAGCTTTACGCACCTTAATGATCCGATAATGATTAAACACTATTTTCCACTGAAAGGAACCAGGACTCCCTTAAAGTGTTAGGAGGAAAATTAAAAACAGGCTTGGGACTGCCTATCCTGAAATCTGCTTACAGGATTAGCCCTCGGCTGGCAAACTCTCCCCTACACTGATATAAACTTTTCCCTAAATGATAAGGCGGCTCACTATGCCTAAACTATTTGTCAGGTAGTAGCTTTACACGCTCCTTCTGGGAGTCTGGAATTTGGGTATGTGCTAGGCAGGAGGTGCTGGTAACCAGCACCCAGTAAAAAACTCAGGCACTGAATCTCTAGCAAGCTTTTCTAGTAGACAATATTTTGTAGGTGTTGTCACAACTCATAGCTGAAAGAATTAACTGTGTCCTGTGAGACTCCTTTGGAAAGGACTCTGGGAAGTTCTGATTGATCTGATTCCTTCCAGACTTCCCGCCATGTGCCTTTTCTCTTTGCAGATACTCCTTTGTATGATTTTGTTGTAAGAAATCTTAGCCATTAATAGACCATCTGCTTAATCCTGTGAATCCTCCTAGCAAATCAACAAACCCAACAGAGGTCTTGGTGACCCCCAACAGACCCAGGAACACATGTTCTTAAAGACAATAAGTACACTATTGAGACCATAGTGGAAGGGTGCAAAGGCCAGTTTAAAGTCTTCTCACTTTCCAAGTTGACAATGTGCACAACCAAAAGAAAACTGAAATAAGTGAATATATAATCAAACCTTAAAGGGGAAATACAAAGAATTCTAAAGGGTAGATACAATTTTGTTGTTATTGTTTTAAATGCTATAAATTAACTAGCCCAAGTTATAAGACTCCTCAAGTTCCAGCAAACACTGAGGTTGATAATTACTAATGTACACTAAGACTGTAAAGGACAAAATCAGAGTATTAGATAAATTCAACACTTAATTTTCAGTAAAAATAAAGTATATAGGTTGACTTAAAATGGAATTCAAGAAACCAAGGTAAAAATAAACAAGATGGTAGCTAAATGAAACTCTGATACATGCTTACAAAAGCAAATTATTTCTTTTTTTATCCATCCCCCAAAATGAAAACTCTAATAATGTAAACCATAAAGGTATTTCCAATAAGGAATCTTTCTGCAATCAAATCACCCATCCTTACTGGTATTATTATTTTAACTTTATTACATATATCCTTGATATAGAAATTAATAAAATTCAACCTGCTGCACTGCCTAACGTAATCAAACATTCTTAATAATATAATGTATGGCAGATATATGCTTGATTGAAACTCAGAATATACACTTTATATTTTAACATTTCAGGCTGGTGTTGTGCTGCAGCAGGTAAAGTCACGGCCTATGATGCCGGCATCCCATATGGGAGCTGGTTTATGTCCTAGGAGCTCCCTTTGCCATCCCTGGCTAATGGCCTGGGGAAAGCAGTGGAGGATGGCCTGTGTTTGGGTCTCTGCTACCTATGTGGGAGACCAGATAATACTCTTGGCTTTTTATTTGGTGTAGCACTGGCCATTGTGGCCCTCTGGGGAGTGAACCAGTGGATGCAAGACCTCTCTCTGAGTCTGTCTCTCCATAACTCTGCCTTTCAAATAAATAAATAAGTCTCCTTTTCTTAAGATTTATTTTATTTGAGAGGCAGAGAGAAGGAGAGACAGAGAGAGAGATCTTCCATCGACTGGTTCACTCCCCAAATGGCCACAATGGTCAGAGCAGTGTCATTCCAAAGCCAGGAGTCAGGAGTTTCTTCCAGGTCTCCCACCTGGGTGTAGGGATCCAAGCACTTAGGCCACCTTCCACTGCCTTCCCAAACTATTAGCAGAGAGCTGGATTGGAAGAGGAGCAACAAGGACAAGAACCAGTGTGCAAATGGGATGCCAGCACCACAGGTGGACGCTTAACCTACTATGCCACAGCACTGGCCCTGTAAATAAATCTTAAAAAAAAAAATATTGGGGGCAGGTGTTGTGGTGTAGCGGGTAAAGCTGCCGCCTGAGACGCTAGCATTCCTTATGGGTACTGGTTTGAATACTGGCTGCTCCATTTCTGATCCAGCTCCTTGTGCCTGGGAAAGTAGCAGAGAATGGTCCAAGTGCTTGGGCCCCCACACCCACATGGGAACCCAAAAAAAAACTCCTGGTTCCTGGCTTCGGATCAGCCCAGCTCTGACCACCGTGGCCATTTGGAGAGTGAACCAGTAGGTCAGAGATCCTTCTGTCTCTCTCTCATTCTAACTCTTAAATAAATAAATAAATCTTAAAAAAAGTAAAAAAAAGATTTGAACATTTCATTGCATGTAAAATTTATCTTAAAAGAAAAAACATAAACAAATAGGGACTCTTTGAGGCCGGCGCCGCGGCTCACTAGGCTAATCCTCCGCCTTGCGGCGCTGGCACACCGGGTTCTAGTCCTGGTTGGGGCACCAATCCTGTCCCGGTTGCCCCTCTTCCAGGCCAGCTCTCTGCTGTGGCCAGGGAGTGCAGTGGAGGATGGCCCAAGTCCTTGGGCCCTGCACCCCATGGGAGACCAGGAGAAGCACCTGGCTCCTGCCATCGGATCAGCGCGGTGAACCAACGGTAAAGGAAGACCTTTCTCTCTGTCTCTCTCTCTCACTGTCCACTCTGCCTGTCAAAAAAACAAACAAACAAACAAACAGAAAAAAAAAACAAATAGGGACTCTAAGTTAATGACATTCATGCTGAACTATTTAAAAGGGAATGTACTGATGTCTACTGATTTTATTTTACATTAAAAAGATTTATTTATTTGAAAGGCAAAGTTACAGAGAGGCAGGGGCAGACAGAGATCTTCCATCTGCTGATTCACTCCCCAAACAGCTGCAATGGCCAGCACTGGGCCAAGATGAAGCCAGAAGCCAAGAACTTCCTCTGGGTGTCCCACATGGGAGCAGGAGCCCAAGCACACGGGGCACCCTCCACTACTTTCTCAGGCACATTAGCAGGGAGCTGGATCAAAAGTAGAGCAGCTGGGACTTGAACCGGTGCCACATGGGATGCTCGTGTTACAGGCAGCAGCTTTACCTGCTCCGCCACAATGCTGGCCCTTTTTAAAAGATTGTTATTTATTTATTTCTAAAGTCTGAGTTACAAAGAGAGAAAGAGAGATCTTTCATTCACTGGTACCCTTCCTAGATGGCTGCAATGGCTAGAGCTGAGCCAGGCCAAAACCAGGAGCTTCATCTACGTGTTCCATATGGGTGGCAGGGGCCCAAGCATTTCGGTCATCTGTTGCTTTTCCCAGGCCATTAGCAGGCAGCTGGATTGGAATTGAGGCAGCCGAGACATGGTGCCAATATGGAATGCTGGTGTTGCAAGCAACAGCTTAACCTTCTATGCCCCAATGCCAGCCCCTCTACTGATTTTAAAAGGCATTGGCAATAAAATGGATGATGGATGGATGCAGAGATGGATATAGGCAAGGTAAGGATGGTAAAATGTTAGCAGTAGAATCTAAGTGCTAGATATATAGGTATTCACTGTAAAATTGTTTCAAATCTGGGGCTGGTGCTGTGATGTAACAGGTAAAGCCACTGCCTGTAGTGCTGGCATCCCATATGGGCACCAGTTCGAGTCCAGACTGCACCACTTCCAATTCAACTCCCTGCTATGGCCTGGAAAAACAGCAGAAGATGGCCCAAGTCGTTGGGCCCTCTGCACCCATTTGGGAGACCCAGAAGATGCTCCTGGCTCCTGGTTTCAGATCAGCCCAGCTCTAGCTGTTGCAGCCATCTGGCGAGTGAACCAGTGGATGGAAGACCTCTCCCTTTCTCTGCCTTTCTGTAATTCTATCCTTCAAACAAACAAATAAATCTTTAAAAAAATTATTTCAACTTTTCTGATTTAAATTTTTCATAATAAAATGCTAGAAAAAATTAAAGTACATGAGATGAGGTGAGTTATATAAGATGTCAAGGAAGAAATTTTTGTAAGTTTCTATCCAGCAAAAAAAAAAAAAAAAAAAAAGTCTAAGAATTTTTTAACAGCAACAGCGGAATGTGAGAGAAACAATACAACTAGATTTTAGCTAGCAGTCTTTCCCACACAATATTAAGCTTTTCTCCAGACCTGACAAAAGCCAGCTGCCACTAGTCAAATGCACAGTGGGGGAATCACAAAGATTCATAGTCCTTTTTGTACTTTGGAGGGGCCATGTATACATTTACCTCATGCCACTGTACTCCAGATGAGCAGGACTATGTCCTTTTAATAAAACATGTTTATTTTACCAAATAGCTAATACCTCTGTCAGAGAATGTAATTAACAGTCTTTTCCACAAGATTTACTTGAAAGGCAGAGCAACAGAGACAGGGAGATATGAGAGATCTTCCATCTCCTGGGTTACTCCTCAAATGCTTGCAACAGCCAGGGCTGGGCCAGACTGAAGCTAGGAGCCAGGACCTATATCCCAGTCTACCATGTGAGTGGCAGGAGCCCAAATACCTGGGCCATGGTCCACTGCCTTCCCAGGGATATTAGCAGGATCAGAGCAGAGGAGCCAGGATTCAGGTTAGCACTCTGATAGGGGATGCCGGCTTCCCAAGTGATGCCACAACACTTGCCCCTTAATAACCTTAGATGTGTGCTACTGATACAGTGAAAGCATTTAACAAGATGATCCCTCACTCCTTTTTATATTTAAATGCTTGATGAACCATTCAGAATCTAGGTGTTCCATATGTTCCTGCTTACCTAGTCCCAAGATACTTTTCGTGCCAGAAAAGGGAGACACACGGTGGATCTAGTCTCCACTTACCTTCGCTGGGGTCTGCAGGAATCTCACTTTCCTCTGGCCCTGCCTGATCCTCTGTATTATGTTCTCCCTCTGGTTGAATCTGAGATAAGACATCAGGCTGATTCATGGCATAATCTAGGAGAAGCAAAAGGGATGTGAGGTTGACAAAGAGATAAATGAGTTTGACAAACTAATGGTCATCAAAGCTTAGCTCAATCTTTGAGGTTCACAGTGCCAGGAAAGTTTTTTTAAGATTCCACATCACTTCACCCATCCGCCTACCTCCCACCATGGTTGATATCAACTCAGGAAAGGAGATAAAAGATGTAACATGTGGGAAAAGTCCAGGTGCTACTGGCACTACTCACTTGTTCCTTCCATTGAAAACGCAGTGTGCCTCGTGGGGAAGCATTAAACTCTACTCAAAAGTGAAGGTTAACCCATGAAAACCACCACGTGGCACACTGGACTTCCTTTTTTTTTTTTTTTTTTTTTTTCTGACAGGCAGAGTGGACAGTGAGAGAGAGAGACAGAGAGAAAGGTCTTCCTTTTGCCGTTGGTTCACCCTCCAATGGCTGCCGTGGCCGGCACGCCGCATCGCGCTGATCTGAAGCCAGGAGCCAGGTGCTTCTCCTGGTCTCCCATGGGGTGCAGGGCCCAAGCACTTGGGCCATCCTCCACTGCACTCCCTGGCCACAGCAGAGAGCTGACCTGGAAGAGGGGCAGCCAGGACAGAATCCGGCGCCCCAACTGGGACTAGAACCCGGTGTGCCGGCGCCGCAAGGCGGAGGATTAGCCTAGTGAGCTGCGGCACCGGCCTGGACTTCCTTCTCTGTCCTGTGACCTGGCAAAGGCAAGGTGATTATTTCCTATTTGGCAACTGTGAAAGGGTCATCTTTGGTCTGAACCAGAATCAGAAGTATGTGAGGACAGAGAATGAGGAGAAGGGACTGTGTGGAGCCCTCTTGGAGTTGTTGTCACTTCATTCAAAGAGTGCCAACTCAGCCTCACCCATGGAGATGAGAGACTCGTAGTTGCCCTTCATGATATTCTTGTAAAGTTCCTTCTGCCACTCTTCTAATTTTTCCCACTCTGGAGTGGAAAAGTAGATGGAGACATCATCAAATGCCACAGGCACCTAAAATTACAATCACAGGGATTAGTGCCTCCCATTACAACCCAGTCATTCAGTAACTCTTTTCCTCCATAATTAGTCCCTTTTATTTATTTATTTTTTTTACCTTCTCAAAAAGCTGGTAGAAAATATTCTAAATATCTCTAAAACTGCTTCCTTTAATGCCCACTTGCCACTAATACAATTCCAAAACCCTAACATTCAGGCAATATTGCCTGCAGCTGGTACCTTTTCTTGAGGTGCATCCAAGTCTTGGACAACAGTAAGAAAGTACGTATGTAAATACCACATGATTTCACTTGTATGAACTGCCTTTTCTCCAAGAACATCACTCCCCAGGAAATCTCAAGAGTTGTTTTCTTTGTATTGTTTTTAGTTCTTCTACTAGGCTGTCAAATAGAGACAGTTCCCTTTGATGTCATTCCTCCTCCGTGGAGCAGGAAGGGACAGTTCCATGGTAGGTGACTGAAAGCTAATGGGATTGATATTGGAGGAATGTTAGGAACCAAAATTAAACTTCAAAATTCATTTTGTCTTCTCTGTATATCCATCTTTTTGGAAGCTTTGTTTACACATTAAACGGGACATTTTGCCTATTTAACACCTGATTTCTGTTCACCAATTCTTCTCTATTTGCCTACAAGACTTTTACTTTCTCCTGCAATCTTCTCAATGTGTTTTTTTTTTTTTAAGATTTATTTATTTATTTGAAAGTCATACTTACACAGAGGAGGAGAAGCAGAGAGAGAAAGAGAAAGAGAGAAGGAGAGGGAGAGGGGGAGAGGGGGAGAGAGGTCCTCCCCCCGCTGGTCCACTCCCCAGATGACTGCAACAGCTATAGCTGCAGCTGCACTGATCTGAAGCCAGGAGCCTCCTCCGGGTCTTCCCACAGGGGTGCAGGGGCCCAATGACTTTCCCAGGTCACAGCAGAGAGCTGGATCAGAAGTGGAACAGCTGGGTCTCGAACCGGCGCCCACATGGGATGCCAGCACTGTAGGCAGTAGCCTTACCTGCTACGCCACAGTGCCAGCCCCTCAATTTGTTTTCATAGAGATTTTATTTCTCTGGGATATGCAGCTCACTGCATTTTCAATCTTTAGCTTGAATGTTTGGTTTCCTGTGTGATACATTCATGAAGCCTCTGCTTTTCTTCCAATTACCATTTTTGTTCCTCTTCTAATGCATTTTCTTTCCTTCTTTTTCTTTTTTTAAAAAAAGATTTATTTACTTATTTGAAAGTCAGAGTTACACAGAGACAGAGAGAGAGGGAAGAGAGCGAATTCTTCCATTCACTGATTTCACTCCCAAGATGGCTGCAACAGCTGGAGCTGCACTGATCCAAAGCCAGGAGCCAGGAGCTTCTTCCAGGTTTCCCATGGGGGTACAGGGGCCCAACCACTTGGGCAACCTTCTACTGGTTTCCCAGGTTATAGCAGAGAGCTGGATTAGAAGTGGAGCAGCTGGGACTCGAACTGGTGCCCATATGGGATGCCAGCACTGCAGGCAGCGGCTTTACCCACCAAACCACAGTGCCTGCCCCTAATGCATTCCCAACTTCTAGCTGTGCTATTTCAGGTTGGCTTCTTAAATTTTGGCATTCCTGTTAACCTCTCCACTATTCAGCATTTGGCTTAAATCCAACAAGTCATTCTCTGACCATGAAAGATTTGCAAACTGCTGATTCGCTGTTTCAGAACACAATTTTTTTCTCTACATTTTCAAAATTCACAATTCGTTGATGTTTTAACCTAATCTCCTGAAGTACTCTTCTGTTCAATTCTTCTGTCACTTGTGAAGCCCACAATTCCTCTCCCCGTGATCCTTTCAGACTGCTTCTGAACATCATGTTCCATTTTTATTTTTTCTAAATCTGCTAATCTAGAACTCTGAAATTCTAGATTTTCAACTTGTATCACAACTTTTTTGTAATCATCTTCCTTGAAGTGTGTACGTTACATATTAATTAACCAATTCACCGTCCTTTTCTATTAAGCACTTTGTAGTGTGCAACAGCTAATTTGAGAATTTCATTGTCTAAGCCACCAGTTCATTTTGAAAGTTATTTCTTTTTCTAGCTCACTCAGCTTTTGCTGCCTCCAGTTTGATGTCTGTTAATTCTAGTTTGCTTGAATGTTCAAATTCTTTTACTTTACTTGTCAATGTATGTCTTTCTTATTCAGATTTATGCAATTTACTAATTAAAAGAGATTTTGTTCATTGCTTGATTATAGCCCTTTTTCCAAGCATTTGACTTGTATAGCTTCTGCAGAACTGACTGTAGCCTAAGCTCAGCCAACTGCCACACTTGTATTCTTTGGACATTTTCTGTTTGAGCTCCATAATTCTTTTTTAGCCCTTAATTCTGCTACATCTGAATATCTTAATTTCAGAAACATATGAAGTTTTTCTAACAAGCTGCTTCACTTGTTTGCTGTCCTGTCACTTGTCTTGTGCAATCAACACCAAACAGCTGCCTATGTAGTTCATCTTTCTCCAGTCTTGCAATCTGTGATTAATATTTTAATCTTCTAATTAACATTTTCTTTTAATTAATATTTTCACTCTTTTCTAAAGTATATGCAAATTCTTTCTGGTATCCAAATTTCTGATTTGGAAATGCATGTTCATGGAGAAACTTATATTTAGTCCTATACTTTTGAACTTTTTTACCCAGATTCTGAAAACACTCTCATTGTAGTTTCTAATTTTTTGTCTATTTGGGCTCTTAACAATTCTAGTTGTTGTTTTTTTTTTTAAAGATTTTTCTTTATTTATTTGAGAGGTAGAGTTACAGACAGTGAGGAGAAAGAGAGAAAGGTCTTCTGTCTGTTGGTTCACTCCCCAATAGATCAACGGAGCTGCGCTAATCTGAAGCCAGGAGCTTCTTTCCATCTCCCACATGGGTGCAGGGGCCCAAGAACTTGGGCCATCTTCTACCGCTTTCCCAGGCCACAGCAGAGAGCTGGATTGGAAGAGGAGCAGCTGGGACTAGATCTGGCACCCATATGGGATGCCGGCACTGCAGGCGGAGGATTAACCTACTGCACCACAGTGCCGGCCCCTAACAATTCTAGTTTTTAAGGCATTAATATTGGCAGCTTATTTCTTTTAAATCTTTAGTAGTTTTCTTCATTAATTCTTGTTTTAGATTTTCAAGCAGCACTAAGATTTTTCCTGGTGAGCTTGATTTTCATTGACAAGGCACCTGAGTTCACTTTACCACTCTATGTACTCATCCTACAACCTTGTGTGTGCTACTTCCAGAATCTAATAACCAGTTTTATGATGTTCACAACGTTACCTTTCATCAATGAACATTATTTTGAAACTCAGATTGAGAACTCCTCAGCCCACTGTTTCCACCAGGAGGAAAAATGTTGGAGAAAATGTCCATATTGTAAAGTGAGCTGACAATCATAGATCTGGAGATGAATGGGGGTACTGTGTGCACAACTTAATGCCACTGAACTACACATTTTAAAATGGTTAAAATAGGGACCAGCATTATGGCTCTGCAGGTTAACCCATGGCTTACAGCATCGGTTTCTCATACCAAAGTGCTGCTCTGCTTCCAATCCAGGTTCCAGATAACAAACCTGGGAAAGCAGCAGGTACTCAAGTAGCTGAGTCCCTGCCACCCATGAGGGAGACCAGGATGGAGTTCCTGGTGCCTGGCCCAGCCCTGGCCATCATGGGCATTTGAAGAGTGAACAAACAGAAAGCGCTCGCTCTGTCACTCCGTTTTTTGAATAAATAAATATATTTTTTAAAAAAATGTTAGGGCCGGCACTGCGGCTCACTTGGCTAATCCTCCACCTACGGCGCCGGCACCCCAGGTTCTAGTCCCGGTTGGGGCGCCAGATTCTGTCCCGATTGCTCCTCTTCTAGTCCAGCTCTCTGCTGTGGCCCGGGAGGGCAGTGGAGGATGGCCCAAGTGCTTGGGCCCCTGCACCCACATGGGAGACCAGGAGGAAGCACCTGGCTCCTGGCTTCGGATCGGCGCAGCGCTGGCCATAGCAGTCATTTGGGGGGTGAACCAATGGAAGGAAAACCTTTCTCTCTAACTCTGTTTGTCAAAAAAAAAAAAAAAAAGTTAGAACAGGGGCCGGCGATATGGCACAGTGAGTTAAAGCCCCAGCCTGCAGTGCCAACATCCGATATGGGCTCCAGTTTCAAGTGCTGGCTGCTCTCTTCTGATCCAGCTCCCTGCTGACGTGTCTGGGAAAGCAGCAGAGGATAGCCCAAGTTCTTGGGCCCCTGCACCCACATGGGAGACCCAGAAGAATCTCCTGGCTTTGGGTCAGCTTAGCTCCGGCCAACCACTGCTACCATTTGGGAAGTGAGGGAGCAGATGCAAGACCTCTTTCTATCTCCTTCTCTACCTCTCTCTGTAGTTCTTTCAAATAAACAGAATAATTTTTTTAAAAAAATAAGGTTAAAACAGTAAATTTTATGGTATGTATTTTGTCACATTACTTTTTTTTTTAAAAAAAGGAGCAACCTGTATTATTTATTTATTTGAACATTAGAGTTACAGAGGGAGAAGGAGAGTAACAGAGATTGGCCCGTTCCCCAAATGGCTGCAACAGCCGAGGTGAGGCCAGGCCAAGACAAAGCCAGGAGCCAGGAGCTTCCTCCAGTCTTCCATGAGGGTGGCAGGGGCTCAAAGACTTCTACTATCTTTCCTTTCTCTCCCAGGCACACGAGCAGGGAGCTGGATTGGAAGCAGAGCAGCCGGGACCCAAACTGGTTCCCACATGGGATGCTGGTGCTGTAGGTGGCAACTCAATCTGCTGCGCCACGGCACCACTCTCTTAAATATTTTTAAAAAGATTTTTTTCAGTATTTTTTCTCCTTAAAGATTTATTTACTTGAAAGGCAGAGTTACAGAGAGAGGGGGACAGGTACATAAGAGAGATCTTCTGTGCACTAGTTCACTCCCCAAACGGCCACAACAGCCAGGGCCAGGCCAGGACAAACCCAGGAGCCAGGAGCTTCATTGGAGTCTCCCAGGTGGGTGGCAGAGCCAAGTACTTAGGCCATCTTCTGTTTTCCCAGGTGCATTAGCAGGGAGCTAGATTGGAAGTGCGGCAGAGGGACTGGAACTAGTGCCCATTGCCATCAATGCAGGTAGCGACTTAGCCTGCTCCTCCACAATGCTGACCCCCCAAAAAAGAAGTTTTAAGGAAAAATTATTTTTGATCTGGAATGTGGCATTCAAATAAAAGGGTATTTTCAATAAAGTAAAGACACAAAAATTTATTTCCATATTTCAATCTAGTAAATATTCAATCTTTGGTTAGAATTAATTGCATTTTAATTTTATAAAGAAATCTTTAAGAGAAATTTTATATATAAACATGGAGTTTAAGATGGAAAGTTAATGTTTTCCATTATCCAAGAAAGGCAATAATTTTAATCACCTTTACTGCTATTCTTTTTAACAAACACTAAATTTAAATTATCCCAAATAGCTTATAGAGGGGCTCCAGGTACACAAAGAAAACACACCTTCCACCTACTTCCTCATCCTCTGCTCCTCCCTTAACAGAAAAACCTACATCATCACTCTAGTTTCTCTCTTCTCAACCCACTCCATTCAATCTTGTCTCCCCACCACTCCACTCAAACAATTCTTGTCAAGATCACCAGTGATATGTGTGTTACTCACTGCCCTCATCATTTTAGACTTCTAAGGAACATACCTAACCCAAATGACAACTCTCTCCTTGAAATACCTTTTTCTTTCTAGCCCTGTCACACCACACACTTTTCTGTGCTTTTTTCCTATCTCACTGGACTTTCCTTCCTAGTCTTCTCCTAACCCTGGAGCTTGGCCCTTGGACCACTTCTCCTGCTTATATCCACTTTCTCTCCCAAGATAATTACTTCCAATCTTATAACTTAAAATATCATCTCTACTTCAACAACTCCCAAGTATTTCTCACTCCTTTGAACTTCAGAGTTCACTTAACATCTCTCTTGCATGTATCCCAAGCATCTGAAACCTAACTCTACCAAAGGAAAACCAATTCCGTCTCACTCCCAAGGCCATCCCTCCCTCCCCAAGGTATTCCTTTCCCTCAAGGAAATGCCAACACCATCCATTCAGTTCTTCAAACCTACAGCCCGAGACTCAGTGACTTAAGGTGGTTAAGAGCATATGCTCTGGAATCAATTAGGTTAAAATACAAATACAACTCTGTCATGGGCAAATTAGCATTAGAATCCTATGCCTTAAAATAAGTAAAGCATTTAGACTGTAAATTGCCACACAGTAATTTTTTTTTTTTGACAGACAGAGTGGATAGTGAGAGAGAGAGAGACAGAGAGAAAGGTCTTCCTTTACCCTTGGTTCACCCTCCAATGGCCGCTGCGGCCGGCGCATCTCGCTGATCTGAAGCCAGGAGCCAGGTGTTTCTTCTGGTCTCCCATGGGGTGCAGGGCCCAAGCACTTGGGCCATCCTCCACTGCCTTCCCGGGCCATAGCAGAGAGCTGACCTGGAAGAGGGGCAACCGGGACAGAATCCGGCGCCCCAACCAGGACTAGAACCCGGTGTACCGGCACCGCAAGGTGGAGGATTAGCCTGTTAAGCCACGGTGCCGGCCTGCCACACAGTAAATTTAACAATGACTGTTGTTCCTAATTCATCATGTCCCAATTCTCATTAGCAAATTCTATCATCAATTTTACTGTCAAGACATCCTGTATCTGTCTACTTTCTGCCTCAACTACTGCTACCTTCATCCATGCCACGCTCATCTCTTCTACCATCATAGCTGCCTTATTATTTTCTACCAGCTTCTTTATTTTTTATTTATTTATCTGAAAGAGTGCTCCCATCTTCTCATTTACTCCCCAGATGCCCACAATGGCCCAAGACAAAACCAGGAGCCAGGGAACCCATTCAGATCTCTTACATGGATGGCAGAAACCCAATTACTGGAGCCATCACTGTTACCTCCCAGGGTCTGCATTGGCAGGAAACTGGAGTCAGGAGCCTGAGCCAGGATTCAAATTCAGGTCCTCTGAAGTGATACGTGGGTTCCTTAACCTGAGTATTAACCATTAATCACTAGGCTAGAAGGTCTTTATCTGAGTCTTAACCACCTGTCCTCCTTGCTTGTGTTCTTGCCCCCTTAATCCATCCTCCACAAAGCAGCCAAAGTGATTATTTCAAAATACAAACCGAATATTCCTCCAATTTCTTCTCATTACACTTAGGTTAAAAATACAAATTCCTTTTCTTGGTCTTAACTGTCCTACCTCAATGGCTCACAACCCTCATCACATATCAGAATCTTTCTTGGAGTTTAAAAATTATTCATACTGGGGCTGGTGCTATGGCATAGCGGGTAAAGCCACTGCCTGCAGTGCCGGCATCCCATATGGGTGCTCCACTTCCTGCTCCCTGCTAATGTGCCTGGGAAAGCAAAGGAGGATGGCCCAAGTCCTTGGGCCCCTGTACCCACATGGGAGATCCGGAGGAAGCTTCTGGCTCCTGGCTTAAGATCGGCTCAGCTCCAGCTATTATAGCCATTTGGGGAGTGAACCAGGGGATGGAAGACCTCTCTCCCTCTCTCTGCCTCTGCCTTTCTGTAATTCTGCCTTTCAAATAAATCAATAAATCTTTTTTAAAAAATTAGTCTTACTTAGGCTCTATCCTGAACCTGTTATCTCTGAATCTCTGTCATACCCACCAAATTTTTACTTACATACAGCATGGGCTGAAAAACACTGCCCTAAATGATCTGATCCTCTGCCCGTTCCTCCGAGTCCCACTCCCACTCATTAATGCACCCCAGCGAACTGGCCTTTTGCTTTGCCTCAGTGTTCCAAATGTGTTTGTGCCTCAGGGTCTCTGCCCTAGTCACTCTTTCTGCCTGCAAACTCTTCTCAGACCTTCTCACAGCTGGGCTCTTTCTCATCCTTCACTTTCAGCTTAAACAGCAGCTATTTTATGAGAACTTCTCTGACAAACAATTGAAAACAGATAACCAGGTAGCAAAATAGGCATACATGGAAACTAGTTGCCTCACGGTCGTCTTCTACAGCTTCAGAATAATGTGCATTTCCTTTTGATTATGGCCTCTTTCCTCCAGGTTAGGGCCCTACAACCCAGCACACTCATACAAAAGATGCAAAGTACAGGTTCCACATAAGTCCTAGACCTCTGGATAATCTCAAACCTCATTATACATTCCTGAATATACTTTATACATTATACAAACCTGATTACACATTCCTTCTTTTGCCCTCCCTCTTTTTCACCAAAATGAACAAATCCAAATTCACTGATTTAAATGAGAATTTAGTCTCCTCACCAAGTTTCTAGCAGACATTTAATAATTAAAAGTGACTCGTGGATAACAGGTTAGAATAAGCAAAAAAAAAAAAAAAAATCCAACTACCAAATAGCCAATATCGGTTTGGAATGAATTTTCCAATACGAAGCTTGACCCTCTAAATGAGCACTAAACTGAAAAGAGAATTCTTCCCAAATAGATAAACATGAAACACCATCAGCCTAAGACACTTTAGGAAATTTTAAAAGGAAATAAAAATATCTAATTAACTGGCCAAGACTACCTCTTGTTACTGGTGTAAGGTCTAACGGTACCACTTTACACACAGAAGTGAGGGTATTACCTTTGGGATATCTCCTTTAATACCTGGAGGGAGCCGCAGGATCCAGAAGTTCCTGTTGCGCAGCAGGTTCTCCAAGTTCTCCAGTCGCCGCTGCAGCAGCCCGTACTCCTGCAGCAGGGTGCCCAGCACGGCCCACTTGCCCTCCAGCTGGTTCCCAAGCTCTGTCACTGTCTTCTCACAGCTGGCTAGCTTCTTTTCTGCTGTCCCTGTCCGGCCTTCTAGGTGTAGGAGTCGCCGGCTGTGCACGTCCACCTTCCTTTCTATAGCCTGAACAGCAGCCACCACTGTCCACAGGGAGATGGCTGCTGTCTGCAAGTGCGCTTCATTGGCCGCTGGGGGTGTGGGTAGAGGAAGGGGCTGCAGGGATGTAAGGCACTCGGAGTCCCATTCAGAAGTCTGTGCAGCAGAGAAATAGGACAAGACATTGGGTGTTAAAAGGAACACTAACACCAAACTAAAATCAAATAAGGACTGCTTAACTGTCCAGCGGAAGTTAATCTAAACATAGTAGTACTACTCTGATAACTCAGAGGATGGATTTGGTAAGACAGTGAATGAATAAAACTGGCTCTTTAAGAATCAGTCTGACGAGCCAGTGTTGTGGTTCACTGATGCCAGCTACCCATATCAGAGGGCAGGTTCGAATGCCAGCTGCTCTGCTTCTGATCCAGCTCCCTCCTAACGGACTTGGAAAAGCAGAGAAAGATGGCTGAAGTGCTTGGGCGCTTGGCTTTGGCCTGGCCCAGCCCTGGCCATTGCAGCTATTTGGCGAATGAACCAGGAAATGTAAGATTTCTCTCTTGGTCTCTCCCTCACTTTCTGTAACTCTCTCTGCCTTTCATCTAAATAAAATAAATCTAAAAAAACCAAAAAAACAAAAAACCTAGATTGGCATCTTTCCCCTGATATAGGGCCCAGAGGCTCAGGCTGCTGCCACATGCTCTCTCTCTGAAACAGGCAAAAGTACACAAGGCCCTTTCCAGGTTTTACTGAATTCAGTGCCCCGTGACAAATCCCTTACAGACATGATCTGGCCTTGTCCACCATGCTGTTTTCAAACCACAACCATGTCATTCAGTAATAGCTGAATAAGTTGAGTCTGGAGGAAATATGACAGATGTTTTCAAATATTTGAGGGTTATAAAATGGAAGGGAGAACATACTTGTTTAACCTTAGAATGTGTTATTCCAAAGGATGGGCAGAATGAGAACGGACAAACAAAAATTTTCAAATTTTGGCCCATAATATAACTTTTGAACTAGATCTTTCCAAGAAATTGCAGGACATCATCACTGAATGTGTGTGTGTGTGTGTTTTAAGATTTATTTATTTGTTTGAAAGGCAGAGTTACAGAGAAGCAGAGGCAGACAGACAGAGAGAGAGAGGTCTTTATCTGCTGGTTCACTCCCCAAATGGCCACAGCGGCTGGAGCTGGGCCAATCCAAAGCCAGGAGCTTTCTCCAGGGCTCCCCCATGGGTGCAGAGGCCCAAGGACTTGGACCATCTTCACTGCTTTCCCAGGATATAGCAGGGAGCTGGATCAGAAGTGGAACAGCCGGGACTCACACGAGATGCTGGCACTGCAGGTGGTGGCTTTACCTATGCTACAGTGCCAGCTCCTGCATATACTTTGAAACAAAGACTGGTAGAAAAAAAAAAAGAGAGAGAGAGATGCCTAGAAGGAGGAGGTAGCATTAGGATGACTTCTATAAAGCTGTCTGTGAACTTGATAAGTTACTCTCTGGCTACAATCTCCCATCTTTAACCCACTACCTTATTCTCATTTACCTGGCCTGCAATTTCTGCTTTATTCTATCTGCTCCTAGTTTATCTGCCTGATCCTAGTTTTGCTTTCTTTTCTGGTTGATCATTTCAGCTACTCCCAAACCCTCTTCATTCAAGTCTTTCTGCCTCACTTGCTCAGCTAACTTCCATTCAGCCTTAAATTATTCTCACTCTGTTCCTGTAAGCAGGCCAGTGAGCCCTACTAAAAGGAAATCGCTTAACTTGGTAAACTGTCATCATACACCAACAAGGCCTCTAGCTTATGATGGAACTCTACACGGCCTGATGCCCTCCTGACTTCTTTTTTTTTGGACAGGCAGAGTGGATAGTGAGAGAGAGAGATAGAAAGATCTTCCTTTTTGCCGTTGGTTCACCCTCCAATGGCCACTGCAGCCGACTCATCGCGCTGATCCAAAGCCAGGAGCCAGGTGCTTCTCCTGGTCTCCCATGCGGGTGCAGGGCCCAAGGACTTGGGCCATCCTCCACTGCCTTCCTGGGCCATAGCAGAGAGCTGGCCTGGAAGAGGGGCAACGGGGATAGAATCTGGCGCCCCAACCGGGACTAGAACCCGGTGTGCCGGCGCCGCAAGGTGGAGGATTAGCCTGTTAAGCCACGGTGCCGGCCCTGACTTCTTTTTCTATTCCATAAAGTGGTTACCACAAGCCGTTGGCTACTCCTTCAACTTACAGTAGTTAGCCCCAAACTAACAGGCGCAAGAAGCATTTGGAGATCTTGTTAAAATACAAATTTTGATTCAATAGTTCTGGAAGGAAACTGATATTACATTTTTAACAAGCTCACGGTTGGAGCTGACATTGCTGATATAGGAAACACACACTACGACTTGTCCAGGGCAGGTGTTTGGAACAGTGGCATGGACACCATTTGGGATACCCACATCCGATGTCATGATTTGAGTTCCATCTCTACTTCCAATTCCAGTTTCTCACTAACATGAACCCTGGGAGGCAGCCAGCGAAGGCTCAATTACTTAGGTACCTGCCACCCACATGGGAAACCTGGGTTGAGTTCTGGGCTCCTGGCTTTAACCTGGCCCAGCCCCAGCCACTGCAGGCATTTATGGGTAAGGAAGCAACACATGGAAGATCAATCTCTGCCTTTCAAATAAATAAAAATACACAAATAATTTTAAAAGACTTGTCCACCATAGCCCCTCACTCTCAGGAAAGACACAACCTTCTACTTAAAGAAAAAAATTAGACCTAAACGCTTTTTCTTCCTGTATACTTCTTCCTACTTTAGAGTTACCAGTAACATAATCCGTGCTTGCTTTCCTTTCCATGGGAAAAAGTTTCGTAACTTAAAGCTCACCTCTCCACTTATACTCAGGCCAATCCCTTTCACTTTTTTAAGTACATTGTTCCTTTCTCTTTTATCACCAATATGTCAATCTTCCCTGATACTTCTTGTCAGACAGACTTGCACTGTTCGGCAGGGTAAGCTGCATGTGGCCACTGAGCATTTGAAATGTACTCAGTTCAACTAAGATGATAAAATTGAGTATAAAATTCACACCAGATTTTGAAGACTTGGTATGGAAAAAACGTAAAAATCTCATGAATAATTTTATAATATCGATCGCACGTTGAAATATTTTAATACATTGAGCTAAACACAGTAGACACCATTAAAATTACTGTCATCTACTTCTTTTTAGTTTTTATACCTGACTACTAGAAAATTTACATGCATGTGTGGCTTTCATTAAACTTCTATTAAACAGGACCGGCGCAGATACAAAGCCGTCCCTAATATCTTCTAAAAATAAAAATAATAATAATAATAAAGAGTGGAAAAGGAAAACAGGTCCCAGAGTGGAGACAGCAGTTCCCTGAACCCTCTTCCCCCTCCATCGCTGCTGCTCTCTCCTCAGTGGGCCAGTCCGGCTCCTGACCCACTAAAATGGCCCTCCTGGAGGCTGCCCGAGTCTTCTCAGGGATGCTTCCCAGTCCTGTTCCTCCTCCGGTGTGCAAGCCCTGTTCGGTCTCTGCAGCTCTGGCAACTGATGAGACGGCTGGGCCCATGCAGGCCTTCGGCGAACACACGCAAGGCCAAGCGCAGCTCGGACCGCACCGGTCATCGCCCCGGCAATGTTTCCGCAGGGCCTCGGCGGTGCAGCGCGGCGAGCCTCCGGGCGCCACGCAGCCCGGCGCGGGGACGCCGCAGCACACCGCGCCCGCACCCTCGGCCGGGCCAGGTAGCCGGCCCGAGCAGGACGTGGTGGCAGCACTGAGAACGGCGGGCGGATTACAAAACCACCCCAGCCTCACTTCCCCGTTCCTGGCAGCTGACACAAAGCGGGCGGCCCCTCTCGGCTGGAAACCTGCACCTGGGGGCTCCCCGGGCCTCACCCCGGAGCGCGGCAGGGACGCGTGCGCTCAGACCTGCGCTCCCTTCTGGAGTCCCCGGACGCGCGGCCTCACGCCCGGCCGCTCCCGGCCCTCGGCGGCCGGAAAGCCCAGGGCCACAGGCGACGTGGCCGGTGGGGCCCGGAGCAAGGCGCCCGTGCGCGGCCGCTGCCGGCGGGCCTTCCCGCCCTCCTTCCTCCCTCGGGGCCTGGGTCCCAGAGACCCTCCCGGCTCGCAGGTCTCGCGTGCGCCACCCTTACCGGAGCCGGGGCCGCCTCGGCCATGGCTCTGCGCCGTCTGGCGGGGCTGGGCAGCCGCCGCGCGCGGCCCCACGCAGGCCCGGCCGCTTGGTCCTCGCTCAGCCGGCGGCTCCGGCCCGGCACGGTCGTGCGCGGCGGCCCGGCCTCAGCGCGCGCGGGGAGGCGACGCGGCGTCCGGGACTGCGGGCTCCAGGCAGGCTCGGCCGCACTCGGTCCGCAGCAGCCCCTCAGCCGGCGCTTTGTGGGGAGCTGGCGCAGCGCGAGCGGCACCGGCCTAGACGCGCCGCAGCTCCCGCCGCCCGCGCGCCGTGGCCAGCGCGCCCCCTGCCGGCCCCCGCGGGCACCGCCGCCCCGCCCGCCTGTCGGCTCGTGCGCGCCGGGGTTGTGCAGAAACCCCAAGGGAGTTCTCTTTCTCCTACCCCGACTTGGCAATTGGAGGCCCAGCCGCAAATCTGAGCTCGTTCTGGGGAGCGTTTTCCTTCTTGGAGGTCCGGCTGGCCGGCAGCGCCTGAGAGGGAGCGCTTCTGCGGGAGAGGGCCCGGTGCGAGAGTCAGGTGCGAAGCTAGTCCGGGGTAGACCCGCGCACATTTGTGGTACCGAAGAAGACTGTCATCTGCAGAAATTACAAATGTGGCTGCCTAGGGGAAGCGCGTCTCCGCTTGCTTGGAGAGGAACCAAGTGCGAAGAGGAAGGGGTCTTCAAAAACAATCGATGGAAAATGAGTATTATGAGAACTGCATGGATTCCAAAATTAGTTTGCACCACAATAAACTTTTCTTTAAACTTCTGGAATACACTCATATTAATCTATGGTCTCCCTTAGATTGCTTGTCCAGGGCCAAGCCCGGAAATGAATTCTTGAGATCAGCAGAGATAAAGCCCGAGGTTCTGCTTTGCTGGGGCTGCGCTGCAAGACAGGCGACCTGGAAGAACTGAGTGTTATCTGCAGAGGCTGTGTTTTTCAGGTCAACAGAGTGAGTGTTATAACCATGCAAACCTGCTTTTCCACTACAGTCTTAATTTTATGCATACAATCAAAATCTCCTCAAACTTGTATTTCAACAAATGGATCAAGTCAATGCCAGTAACAGTAAAAATGTCTACAAGTCACAAATCCTGTTGGGGCACCTGCTCTTGAGCAAATAAGTTACTTGTAGATTGTAGCTGATGGAACAAAGAAGCCTTAGCCATTCCCCTCATTGCCCAAATGAGATAAACCCTGGAATGTATATTCCTTGTCCTAGAACCTCAGTTGGGTCTCATACACTATTGTCTTCATACCCCACCCCACAAGGCCACCTGAAAGACCAGTTGCTCTAGTTTCAGGAAGTCTGCCTGCTGCCCCTTACCCCCACCCCCATCCCTAGCCCTCCTGAAAAATAAAAAGGACCTGCCGCTGGGGGTCAGGGCCTTCTGCCCTGTGTTCCAGGTCCCTATTTTTTTTTTTTTTTTTTTTTTAATTTCAAAGACAGAGTTGTAGGAGAGGTAGAGACAGAGAGAGAGAGGTCTTCCATCCGCTGGTTCACTCCCCAGATGGCCACAACAGCTGGAGCTGAGCCAATCTGAAGCCAGGAGCCAAGAGCTTCTTCCGGGACTCGAACCGGCGCTCATATGGGATGCCAGCACTTCAGGCCAGGGCTTTAACCCGCTGTGCCACAGCGCTGGCCCCCGTTCCATTATGGTTCATGGGGACAGTTGGTCACCTACCTCTATGGATTTATTTTCTCTGGATAAATTCGGTCTGGCTATAAATTCATGCACTGCCTCCTCTCTATTCTGCGCCTCTTTTCCTAACATTTTGGTGCCCCTTGTGAGGAGGCACCAATCTGCAACTCTTTTACTAACAGTAGCTACACATGCAGTATGGCATATGGGGTCTATTGAAACATATATTTTGGCCACATGGTGATTGTCTGAAAGCTAAAATTGCCATTCTCTGATTCAAAAAATCACCATAGGAGCCGGCACTGTGACACAATAGGTTAATCCTCTGCCTGCGGTGCCAGAATCCCATGTGGGCACCGGTTCTAGTCCTGGCTGCTCTTCTTCCAATCCAGCTCTCTGCTGTGGCCTGGGAAAGCAGTAGAGGATGGCTGAAGTCCTTGGGCCCCTGCACCTGCATGTGAGACCGGGAAGAAGCTCCTGGCTCCTGGCTTTGGATCGACGCAGCAATGGCCATTGCGGCCATTTCGGGAGTGAACCAGTGGAAGGAAGACCTTTCTCTCTGTCTCTCCCTCTCACTGTAACTCTACCTCTCAAATAAAAAAACAAAAACAAAAAATATCACCATAACAGAATGATGTATCTTTCTTCTAAGATACAAGAAAAAATTTAAATTACTTAATACTTTTATTATTAAAAATGTAGCAGGTACAACTTTTAAAACTGATTCTAGGGCCGGTGCCGTGGCTTACCAGGCTAATCCTCCACCTTGCGGCACCAGCACACCGGGTTCTAGTCCCAGTTGGGGCACCAGATTCTATCCCGGTTGCCCTTCTTCCAGGCCAGCTCTCTGCTATGGCCCAGGAAGGCAGTGGAGGATGGCCCAAGTGCTTGGGCCCTGCACCCACATGGGAGACCAGGAGAAGCACCTGGCTCCTGGCTTCGGATCAGCGAGATGCGCCGGCCGCAGCAGCCATTGGAGGGTGAACCAACTGCAAAAAGGAAGACCTTTCTCTCTGTCTCTCTCTCTCTCACTATCCACTCTGCCTGTCAAAAAGAAAAAAAAACAAAAACAAAAACCTGATTCTATACAAAAGTTGCACTTTGTAAATTCACATTTATGAAATAAAAAAAGAAAATAAATAAATTTAAAAATCAGATTTTTTTATGAATATATATACAAAAAACTGATTCTATAAGGCCAGAACAGTAATTTCTCAGCCTTGTCAACTGTTAGATGCTGTTAGTAGGAAATTTGCATAAGACATTTTTCACAAGAGCTCTGTGAAGCAGCAGGTTCTACCTGTATAATATAGTAATACTGTTAGGAAACTGGAGCAGTTTTATCTGTGGTGCGATCTATACCTTGATTTACATCCTATTCCCCAGCCCCCACTGCCATTGCTGGAAGCCAGGTGGCCACCCGGCCCACCCCATCCTAATTCGATTGGCTGTTCCTGCTTCCCTGCCCGCCCTTGGGCAAAGTTTTAAAAGGACCTGTTGCTGAACATGTGGCTCTCTTGGCTCTTCTCTCCTGCTCTCTTGGCTCCTCTCCTCTACTCTCCTCTCCTCCTCTCGTCTCTCTTCTCTCTGCTCTATCTTCTCTCCTCACTAGCTCCTCTCCTCTGTCTCTCTCATACTCTTTCTCTCTCTTATCCTTCTTCGTCCCTCCCCTCCAGTCTGCTGGGTTTTCCTCAATAAGCCCTTTCCCTTACTCTGGTGTTTGGTGTGCTTTGTGATGGCTAACAAATACTACTGCCAAATTATTAATCCTTCTTTGGATAGGAACAGATTTTGCCTATTTAATTCTTGGCCTAGGTCAGTGCTATGGCCTAGCAGGTTAAAGCCACAGCCTGCAGTGCCGGCATCCCATATGGGCACTGGTTCAGGTCCCGGCTGCTCTACTTCCTACCCAGCTCTCTGCTGTGGCCTGGGAAAGCAGTAGAAGATGGCCCAAGTCCTTGAGACCCAGCATCCACGTGGGAGAGCCGGCAGCTCCAGCCATTGAGGCCAATTGAGGAGTGAACCAGCAGATGGAAGACCACTCTCTCTGCCTCTCCTTCTCTCTATGTAACCCTGACTTTCAAGTAAATAAATAAATCTTTAAAAAAAATTCTTGGCCTTAAAGAGTTTTTTTTTTTCCCTGGATGGTGATAGCATTTCATTAAACTGTTTCACTGCCTGAAATTTTGGATACTGCATTAAGAAAATGCAATATTTTCAGGCTGTGCTCAGTTATATTTTAAATTTCTAGTTTCTAATATGCATATTCACTAGAGAAAAATTTTGTTCTTAAAGTTTGGAGCTAGAAGTGTGATAGTGAGGGAATTTAATTGCTTTTCAAGTTAACAAAACACTCATATTTTCCATCTGTAACTTAGCTTTCTTAGCACGCACACCTATTTTGACATTCCCCTTGAATCAAATCAGAGGAAGAGCTCTTCAGCAGGAAACCCAGAAAACATACTTGCACTCAGAAGACACATCCATTTATTCTGCAAGTTCTGACAAGCAACCTGCTCTGTCTACAAGCAAACACTTATTAGTAAATCTTGCTACCTCGGTAATATTCTCTGGAAAATCCAAAATTGAAGCCCTTCGATCAGCCTTTGAAAGATGCAATAACTGCTATGGTTACACGGAAAGGCAGCAAAGAGATGGCCTTGGTTCCTTGTCTCACAAAAGGAGAATTACCAGGAGGACACAGCAGCGAAAGTAAAGTGGATTTATTTAGGTTGGAAGCCTGCCAGAGCGGCAATGAGGGGGGTTCCAAGAGAGGAAGACCCAAAGGGGCCTCGTGGCAGTTGGCTTTAAGTACAATTGCGAAGAAAAAAAAAAAGGAATCAATTTGGTATTCAGTTACCAGGTGGAGAAAAAACCATCGAAAGACCTTATTTACAATTCTCAGTTCTGCCTGGCCTGCTAAGGGTGGGGTAGATAACTTGTTTTCGCAATAAGCTGTGAGCTCAGGAGGAGCTTCCTAGCTATTTCATGATAAATTTGGAGAATTTGGAGGAAGGAGGGCGGCCTGTTCTTGCTAAAGTTTTAGGGAAGGAAGCAAATATTTTAATTTTTTATTTTTTATTTATTTATTTTTTATTTTTTTTGACAGGCAGAGTGGACAGTGAGAGAGAGAGACAGAGAGAAAGGTCTTCCTTTGCCGTTGGTTCACCCTCCAATGGCCGCTGCGGTAGGCGCGCTGCGGCCGGCGCACCGCGCTGTTCCGATGGCAGGAGCCAGGTGCTTCTCCTGGTCTCCCATGGGGTGCAGGACCCAAGCACTTGGGCCATCCTCCACTGCACTCCATGGCCACAGCAGAGAGCTGGCCTGGAAGAGGGGCAACCGGGACAGAATCCGGAGCCCCAACCGGGACTAGAACCCGGTGTGCCAGCACCGCAAGGCGGAGGATTAGCCTGTTGAGCCACGGCACTGGCCTGCAAATATTTTACACCCCAAATTCCATTGGGGTCCCCTATCTACTAACCCATCTGACTCCTCACACTATTCCATCTTTTTTTTTTTTTTTTTTTGACAGGCAGAGTAGACAGTGAGAGAGAGAGAGACAGCGAGAAAGGTCTTCCTTTACCGTTAGTTCACCCTCCAATGGCCGCTGCAGCCATTGGAGCAGGAGCCAGGTGCTTCCTCCTGGTCTCCTATGCAGGTGCAGGGCCCAAGGACTTGGGCCATCCTCCACTGCACTCCCGGGCCACAGCAGAGAGCTGGACTGGAAGAGGAGCACCCATGACAGAATCTGGTGCCCCAACCAGGACTAGAACCTGGTGTGCCGGTGCTGCAGGCGGAGGATTAGCCTAGTGAGCTGCAGCACCAGCCACTATTCCATCTTGTTTAAATAGCTTCCAAATGTACATAAGACCATTTCAAAATCTCTTGGGCATCATTTAATTTGCTTTAGCTGAAGGAAAATTGTGGAGGTGGTCTACAATGTTTCTGCTCATGGCTGGTAAGTTTGTATCACAACATTGGAAGCTCGATATTTTGTGAATACACAGCTGAAGGTATGAACAGACTATAGTCTCACGTGCTCATAGACTTCACCATATCAGGGCAGTGAGATTTTCACGCATTTCTGATTTTACATTCTGTAAGTGTTTCTCAAAGTCAGATATACTATGTGTGAGAGGCTCACAGATCTTTCATTAAATAAAGAAAACAGAAATACAGTGAACTAAGCCTAAAAAATTAAGGTTAATTCTTCATGCCCAAATGTTTCATAGACCTGATATTGTAGAATCAGAATCAAAATGGAGCGAGTGTGGCTAAAAGCTAATTGCAGACCTATTCCTTCTGTACATATTAGCTTTGCTTGCTAACGGCTAAGGGTGTATCTTGTGAAACTATGTGGGCCCAAATTCCCAGGAACTAGGTTGACCAAAATGTGTTCTTCACTGTTATCCTACAACCACATCTTGGATCAGTTATTTTTACCTGTTATCTTACAATCATATTCTGGTTTTCCTTTTTATTGTTCACTGCATACCAGGGGTCTGGTTCGAAATTGTGAGCCCTAGTGATATTGGAGACGACTCCCCAAAATCTATACGAAAATGTGGCCCCTTACAGTTCCCCAGAAACTCATTAAGGGGTAGCAATTTAGCTCATGAGATTTTTTTTTCAGACTTTTTTATTTTTTATTTTTTAGACAGGCAGAGTGGACAGTGAGAGAGAGACAGAGAGAAAGGTCTTCCTTTTGCCATTGGTTCACCCTCCAATGGCCACCGCGGCCGGCGCACTGCGCTGATCCGAAGGCAGGAGCCAGGTGCTTATCCTAATATCACTGACCATCAGGGAAATGCAAATGATTTTGAGACACCACTACAAATTTATCATAATGTCTAAAATTTTAAAAAACACAAGGGCCGGCATTGTGGTGCAGTGAGGGTAAGTCACTGCTTGTGATACCAGCAGACCAGACTGGAGTGGTGGTGTCAGTCCTGGCTGTTTTGCTTCTGATCCAGCTCCCTGCTAATGTGCCTGAGAAAGCAGTGGTGGATGCCCCATGTGCATGGATCCCTGTCACCCATGTAGGACCCAAGGATGGAGTTCCTGGCTCCTGGTTTCAGCCTGGCCCAGCCCTAGCTGCTGTGGCCACTTGGGAGTGTGAGCCAGTGGATGGGAAAAAAAAAAAAATCTCTCTCGAATTCTGCCTTTCAAGTGAATAAAAACACTGGCAATACCAAGGGATGACAAGGGTGTAGAGCTCCTAGAATTCTCATATATCCAAGAGGGGAATCCATATGAATGGTACTGTCACTCTTTGAAACAGCCTGACGGTTTCTTGTGAAGTTAAACATTTACCATGTGACTCCCTAGTCCCACTCATGGGTGTCTACTCTCAAGAGTTGAGATTTATGTTCACACAAAAAGCTCTACACAAATGTTTCTATCACCTCTATTCACAATAGCTACAACTTCGAAAAAACAACACAGCCTTCAATAAGTATATGAGTAAGCACACTTCAGACATCCATACTGTGGAATATATTCAGCATCCAAAATAAATGGGGTGGACGTTTAGCCTAGTGGTTAAAATGCCAGGTAACAGCCCCTGTGCTATATCGGAATACCCGGGTTTGACACCCCCCTCTGACTCCTGTCTCCAGCTTTCTGCCAGTGCACTGGGAGGCAGCAAGGATGGTTCAACTAATTGGGCTCCTGCCATCCACCTGGGAGACCTGGATTGAATTCCCTGTTCCCAGGGATGGCATCATGGCATAGTGGGTAAAGCCACTGCAACATCCATGATGGGCATGGGGTCACATCCCAGCTGGTACACTTTTTTTTGACAGGCAGAGTGGACAGTGAGAGAGAGAGACAGAGAGAAAGGTCTTCCTTTGCCGTTGGTTCACCCTCCAATGGCTGCTGAGGCCAGCGCACCGCACTGATCCGAAGCCAGGAACCAGGTGCTTATCCTGGTCTCCCATGGGGTGCAGGGCCCAAGCATTTGGGCCATCCTCCACTGCACTCCTGGGCCATAGCAGAGAGCTGGCCTGGAAGAGGGGCAACTGGGATAGAATCCAGCGCCCCAACCCGGCTAGAGCTGGTGCACTTCTGATCCAGCTCTCTGCTAATGGCCTGGGATTGAGGCAGCAAAAGATGACCCAAATGCTTCAGCCCCTGCCACCCACATGGGAGATGGGGAAGAAGCGCCTGGCTCCTGGCTTCAGCCTGGCCCGGCCCTGGCTATTGAGGCCATTTGGGGAGTGAACCAGTGGATGGAAAATCCATCTCTCTCTCATTCTTTCCTCTCTCTCTCTTTCTCTCTCTCCTGCCCCCTCTTTAAAATAAATCAATAAATCTCTCCCAGTTTCCTGCTTCCGCTCTAGTCCAGCCTGTTGTAGGCATTTGGTGAGTAAACCACATGATGGGTGCTCTCTCCCTCTCTCTCTGCCTGTCAAATAAATACAAATTTTTAAACAACTAAATAAGCTATTGTCACACTCAACAATGAAGAGGAATCAGAAAAGCATGATATTTTGAGAAGTCTGATAAGGAAATTTACAGACTGTATGATTCTATTTATGTGACATTTTTGAAAAATAAAAACTATAGTGACAGAAACAAATCATTCCTTTCTAGGGGTTACAGATGTAGAAAGGGAGGTGGATAAAAAAGAAAAAGGACATTTTGGGACAGAGATGAAATCTTCAATAGCCTGATTGCATCTGTTACACATACGTATTCATGTACTAAAATTCCTAGTGCTATGCACCAAAAAAAGGTCAATCTTATTGTATCATTTTTAAAAGTGAAATACTATAAACAGCAAGGTATATGTGCACAGTTCCATACCAAGCTATTTCACTATTCCATACCAAACGGAGGTATGTGCACACACTCCAACATACACACCTCATTTCATTACTGTTTTATTTCTACTCTAGGTGCCCTCCCTCGAGCTACAGCCCAATGCCTAAAATACCACTGGGATAGAATCCGAGGTGGGCTTCCTGGGGACAACTGCCCCCCGCCTCTCCCTCTCATCTTTTTCTGTCTCGCTCTCCCTGGCAGCCCCTCCCTGGGCCCCTCCATCTCTCTCCCCGTTTCTGACTGTGTTCCTCATTCTGTGTCATGTTCTGCACCTCTTTGTCCTGCTGTCTCCCCATAAACTGCCGGTGTTCCCCTTGTCCCCTGAGCCGGCCTCAGGCGCCTGCAGGTGCACACGGGGGCCCACACAGGCCCACCTGCCCCCCGGGGACGCCCCTTTCCCGTCCGGCCTCCTTTTCCCGCTCATTCCTGGGCTCACCTCACTGATGAACCCTTCCTTGCCCCGCACCTTCGGCTCAGGGTCCACTTTGAGGAGGAACCAAACCCTCCCTCCCTTTTGCTCTCTCTGATTCTGGGCAGAGCGCGTCTCCCTGCCTCCGTCACTTCCCTCTCCACCTCCACCTCTCTCTCCGGCTCTCCGGCTGTCTGCCGCCCTTGGCCGCTCCGGACAGTCCGAGCGTCCGTCCGTCCGGGACAGGCAGGCCGAGGCCGCCGGCCCCTGCAGGCCGCACCAACGCCCCGGCCAGCGCCTGCTCCTGCCGCCCGCAGGGGGCGCTGTGGCTCGGAGCGGTCGCCGTCCCAGCACGCACCGCGCCCAGGCTGGCGCTGGGCTTCGGGGGCTGCCTGAGGTGCTGCCTGAGGGTCGGGGCCGAGCCGGCGTCTCCTCGCAGTGGGGCCGATTGCTGCGGAGCCGCGATGGCCGAGCCGGCCTCGGTAAGAGAGGCCGTGGACGAGGCGGGCCCTGCCGCGGCTGGAGCGAGTCCCGTTTCGCCTCGAGCGGTGCGAGCCCGGGCTGGGGCGGGGCTGCCGGGCGCCGGGCCGGCTGAGGAGAACGCGCGGGTCCGGAGCGCTCGCTGGCCGGGGCGGCCGGGGGAGCCGGGCGGCGTCCGCGCTGCGGGCCGTCGGCTGCCGGCTCGCGCCTGTGCGGGCTCTGCCGCCGAGAAAGCTGTGGCGCAGCCCGCTTCCTCCGGAAAACCCGCGAGCAGTTGGAGTGGTCCTCCTGCGGGACACCTGCGTGTAACGGAACCTCGGGGCCCTGGTTTAGGGTTTAAGAGGCACATCCTGGGGCTGAATCCAGGAAACTGCTAGTTCAGTTGACTAGGACCTGCTTAGGTAGGCAGGTGTGCCTCTGCCCTCACCAGGGTTCCGTACCCTTAGCCAATGCGATGCTCTCTCGTTGCGTTTTATTCTTCCCTTCTTTATGCTCCCTTTCCCAGCCTCGCCTGGCCAGTACGGATTCTGTGCAGACGTCCCTAAGCCCTCTCAGTGGTGTGAGAGTTGGTGGTTGGTGGTAGTTCTTTGGTTATAACTTTGAGTCCATAGAAAATGTGATGTCGGCTTCTTGGTTCCTGTTTTATTTGGAATAGGCAAAAAGAAATAATTTTCTCCGTTTTAAAAAGAGCAGTACACTGGTAATGGTGAATATCTTCACAAATGAGCCTCTTGTAGGTGACAAACACGGGAGTGAGGTACGGAAACAGGTGGAGTGGGCACAGCTGGTTAAGCCACCAACTGTGAGGCCACTGTCCCGTATTAGTGACTGTTTGTGCCCAGGCTGCTCCACTTCTGAGCCAGCTCCCTGCTAATGCGCCCGGGAAAGCAACGGAAGATGGTCCAAGTGCTTGGGCCCCTGCTACCCATGTGGGAGACCCGGGAGGCCTTACCCAGCCCTGTCCATTGTAGCCATCTTTGGAATGAACCAGCAGATAGACGATCCTTTGTCTTTTCCTGTCTGTCTGTGACTGTGCCCCTTTTTTTCTTTAGGATTTATTTATTTATTTGAAACGCAGAGTTACAGAGAAGCAGAGAGAGAGAGAGAGAGAGAGAGAGAGAGAGAGAGAAGTCTTCCGTTCATTCACTGCATCTCTCCCCAGATGGCTACAACAGCCAGAACAGGGCTGATCCAAAGCCAGGAGTTTCTTCCAGGTCTCCCACATGGGTGCTGGGGCTCAAGTCCTTCTTCTACTGCTTTCCCAGGCCATAGCGGAGAGCTGGATCGGAAGTGGAGCAGCCAGGACTCGAACTGGTGCCCATATGGGATGCCAGTACTGCACATGGCGGCTTTATCCTCTACCACTTCTTCTAGGTCTTCCAAGTGGGTGCAGGGGCCCAAGCATTGGGCCATCTTTGGCTGCTTTCCCAGGTGCTTTAGCAGGGAAATAGATCAGAAGTGGAACAATGGAGTCTTGGAGCAGCGCGTATATGGAATGCCGGGGTCAGCAGGCAGTATCTTTACCCAGTATGCCACAATGCCAGCCCCATGAAAGGGACAGTTTCAATTAGGTCTTACTCTTCCATTAAAAATCATTATTTATTTATTTGAAAGGCAGAATAAGAGAGAGAGAGAAAGAGAGAGAACTTCCATCTACTGGCTCACTTCCCAAATGTCTGTAACAGCCAGGGGCTTGACCAAACCAAAGCCAAGAACCAAGAACTCTATCTGAGTCTCCCAAATGGATGCCAGGGACCCCACGCAGGCCGTGATCTGCAGCCTTGGGAAGATGGATTGGAAGTAGAGGCGGGACTCAATCCCAAACATTCTGACATGGGGTGCAGATTTCCCAAGTGGTGGCCTAATCTGCTACGCTACAGTACTGGCCCCTATCTCTCTTAACTTTTCTCTCCAGAATCCAACTGTCAAATAGCCTTCGTTCTCGGGTACCCTAGATTTTCCTAATAGGAACATCTGCTTTGAAGTATTTTTGACCAGCATTTTTTATACACTTGGGAAGAGCTCTGTCTTTTCAAGATGCCTCCTGGTTTCCAATTTCTCTTTATGAACTGAACATACCTCAATATGAAACATAAGCTAAAAAACCTGTAGAAGATAACAGAGAAGAAAATCCTTGGGACTTAGGGCATGTTGAAGAGTTCTTAGATATATAGTTTGTTACCAACAAAGTAACAAACTATAGGGGTTGGTGTGATGGTTAAGCCATCCCTTGCAACCCCAGCTTCCCACACGGGAGTTCTGGTTTGAGTCCTGGCTGCTCTGTTTCCAATTGCATCCTCCTAATGCATCTGGGAAGGCAGTAGAAGATGGCCCAAGTACTTGGGCTCTGCCACACAAGTGGGAGACCAGGATGGAGTTCCTGGTTCCTGGCTGGGTCTAGCCCAGTGAACCAGCCAATGAAAGATCTCTGTCTCTCTCTGCTGCTCTGACTTGCAAATAAATATATAAATCTTTTAAAATAAAACCATAACTTATAAAGGAAAAAAGTGATAAACTGGACATTTCAAAATTTAAAAAACGATGTTCGGCATCATTTCTCATTAGGAAAATACAAATTAAAGCCACTGAGGTATCACTATGTACTTAGAATAGTTAAAAATGAATGAAAGGATCTTATGCTGTGTGAAAAAAACAAACCTCAACAGGTCACATGCTGTAAGATTCCATTTATACAGATTCTTAAAATGGAATTGTAGTGATGGATAATAGACTTTAGTAGATGTGGTTATAAATGGTTGAAATAAGCTCTTTATAGTGATGAAATAGTTTTGTGTCTTTTTTTTTAGTTTTGTTTCTTGATTGTAGTGGTGGTTACATGAATCAGTCCATGTGATACAATCACATAGAGTTGTACAAACTGACTTACTGATGTCAGTTTTCTGGTTTTGATATTGCACTATAGTAATGTATAGTGTGACCTTTGGAGGAAGCTGGATAAAGGGTACAGGAGATAGATTCAACTTCCTGTGAATCTGTAATTATTTTAAAATAAAAAAAAATTTTTTAATAAACATGAACCTATGCAGCAAAACTGGGCTGTCTCTATAGTAACTATTGGTTGCTCCTAAGTAAAGAATTCTGCTTTAGATAGTGCGTGTGGCAAAGGCTTACCGTTCACTCGTGCGCTTGGTTCCTGTGGGAATATGGGACCCCTTTATTATATCGCTCATTGTATTGTATGGCACTATACAGAAATAACAAATCTCTTTCTGTCTCTTAATAAAGTCATAGACATTGAAAAACAAAGTGGCCTCAGAGTGAAAATGTATGTATATCTATTTGTGACTCCAGATAACCATGACGTTTGATGATGTGGCTTTATATTTTTCGGAGCAAGAGTGGGAGATCCTGCAGAAATGGCAGAAGGAAATGTATCAGCAAGTGATGAAGGCCAATTATGAGACCCTTGACTCTTTAGGTAAGAGTGGGCTGCTGCCTAATATGAACAGGCTTCCTTCCAGCTGCTGGCTGGTTGGATGTGACGCTGTACCTAATTTACATTCATAATGTCTTTTTTTTTAAATTTTTTTTATTTTTTGACAGGCAGAGTAGACAGTGAGGACAGAGAGAACGGTCTTCCTTTGCCGTTGGTTCACCCCTCAATGGCCTCTGCAGCCGGCACGCTGTGGCCGGCGCACCGCGCTGATCCGAAGCCAGGAGCCGGGTGCTTCTCCTGGTCTCCCATGCGGGTGCAGGGCCCAAGGACTTGGGCCATCCTCCACTGCACTCCCTGGCCACAGCAGAGAGCTGGCCTGGAAGAGGGGCAACCAGGACAGAATCTGGCGCCCTGACCGGGACTAGAACCCAGTGTGCTGGCACCACAGGCGGAGGATTAGCCTATTGAACCGCGGCGCCAGCCCATAATGTCTTTTTACCTTCCTATAAACAATATTCAACTTTTCCCTTCTTATCCAGAGTATCTATGTCTTCAGTATTTTTATGAATTTTTATGAATTCAGTATTCTGAATTCTCTGAGTCCCACGCCAGTCCTTCTCTCTGTCTCCCAAAGCTAAAATTGCTAAGCAGTCTGATTGCCTCTCTTTTAAATGCGTTCTTTGATTTCTGAAACTAGTTCTTTTATTGTTCATTGATGTTGCTGGACTCATAGGAATTTTTCCATCTTCAGAAGATCTGTGGTTCTCACGAAGGAGACATAGTTAACTAAGTTAAAATGAACTGGGATACAACACAGTGTTCACTGTGTCTACAACAGGGAAGAAAGGTAGCCTTAGTAAAGCAAGAGAGAAAAGAGCAGTGGGATGGGACATGTAGGTAGCCAAGAAAATACTTAGGAAGTAAAGAGAAATTTGGGGAAATTATACTGTACTCCTTACCCTGTTCACTCTAACTCATCCTTGAATCCTTAAAAGCATTTCCACTGGCATCAGTTTAATAAGTGATCTCAGTTTAGCCTGAAGCATTTATTCCGTTTTTTGGGGGTTAAAACTTCTCTGCTTGAGATATGAATGACAAGGAGTCCGCCATGTGAAATCCAGGCAGAGGTTTGATCTAGTGTAAAGGCCAAAGGTAGGAGTGAAGGAGTTCAAAGTGTCGGGAACCACAAGGAGACTGTAGCACATGCATAGAGGGAAAGTGATGCCAAGTTGGGAAGGGTCCAAGTAAGGAGTTGGATTTTATTCTAAATACAAGGGAATGATGATGGGAGGATTTAAACAGAGAGGAGTGATATGATATAATTTTCCAATGATTACTTGGATTGCTATTTGGAGAGTGAATGGTACAGGACAGCAATGAACGGAGACCAGCCAAGAAGATCCTAGCAGTACTGCTATGATTTTGTGCTTACTACAACAGGTAGATAGTAACAAAGATAGAGAAATGGGTAGTCTATAGATAGGTTTTATAGGTAGAATACCAAGTTTTGCTGATGGATTGGGTGTGGAATTTAAGAATGAAAGAAATGGGGCCGACACTGTGGCACAACAGGTTAAAACCCTGGACTGCAGTGCCAGCATCCCATAAGGCACTGGTTCAAGTCCCAGCTGCTCCACTTCTAATCCAGCTTCCTGCTAATGTGCCTGGGAAAGCAGTGGAGGCTGGCCTAAATTCATGGACCCCTCCACCCTTGTGGGAGACCCTGAGGAAGCTCCTGTCTCCTGGCTTCTGACTTCCGATGGACTCACTCTGGCCGTTGCAGTCACTTGGGGAGTGCACCAGGGGATGGAAGACCTCTCTCTTACTTTGGCTCTACCTCTCTCTGTAATTCTATTTTTCAAATAAATAAAATAGTTTTTTTTTTTTAAGAGTTAAAGAAGAAATAACTTGTAGATTTTTGGTTTGAGTAACTTGCTGGCAGATGACTTTATTCGCTGACTAAAGGAAGGCTTGGGGAGAGAGCAGACTTTGGTTAAATTAAGTTTGAAAGGCTTATTAGGCTTTTCTGTGGAAATAGAAGTGGGTATGCAAAACTGGAATTCCAAGTGAAGGTGAGGACTGGATTTACACATTTAGGAGACGTATAAGAATGGTATTATAAACCATGAGGCTCATTGGGATCATCTAGGGAGAATAGTCAGCTAGAGCAGAGAAAGCCTTGGAACCCCCCAAGCTGAAGAGACTGAGCTCAGTGGCCAGCAAGTTAGGAGAGATGAGGGCTCTGTACTGATGACCCAATGTTAACTTTTTTTTTTTTTTTTTTTTTTTGAGATTTATCTATTTATTTGAGAGGCACTGTTACAGCTGGAGAGAGGGAGAGACAAAGGGGTCTTTCATCTGCTGGTTCACTCTCCAAATGGCTGCAACGTCCAGAGCTGGGCCAATCTGAAGCCAGGAATCAAGAGCTTCCTCCAGGTCTCCCATGAGGGTCGCAGGGGCCCAAGCACTTGAACCATCTTCCACTGCTTTCCCAGGCCATCAGCAGAGAGTTGTATCAGAAGTGGAGTAACCAGGACCCGAACTGGTGTCCATAGGATGCTTAATCTACTATGCCACAGCGCCAGCCCCTCCAATATTAACTTTTAAGTTGCCACAATTAGTGTCCTTGAACTTGGAAAAATCAGTCTGATTTTCCCAAATTCTAAAAACCAAATGGTATTATTTGCAAATGATTTTCTCTATAGAAAGTCCAAATCCCTACCCCAGAGACTAGGATTTAGCAGGGCCAGGCCAAGGCCCAGGGATCTACATTTTTAACAAGCACTTGAGGTACGGCTAATGCTATGGTTCACAGTTCACTTTGACAACTATCTATCCCAAGGCTCAGCCTTAGATAATGCCACCAAAGGCTTTTCGAGGAACCACTCCACTGGTTTATTTTATTTATTTATTTTTTTGACAGGCAGAGTGGACAGTGAGAGGGAGAGAGACAGAGAGAAAGTTCTTCCTTTTGCCGTTGGTGCAATGTCCGCCATGGCCGGCGCGCTGCAGCTGGCACATCACACTGATCCGAAGCCAGGAGCCAGGTGCTTCTCCTGGTCTCCCATGCGGGTGCAGGGCCCAAGGACTTGGGCCATCCTCTACTGCACTCCCAGGCCACAGCAGAGAGCTGGCCTGGAAGAGGGGCAACCAGGACAGAATCTGGCGCCCTGACCGGGACTAGAACCCAGTGTGCCGGCGCTGCAGACGGAAGATTAGCCTATTGAGCCGCGGCGCCGGCCTCCACTGATTTATAAAGACTCTTTCTTCCCTTTAGGCTTAGGCTATTAGACCTCATTACTCTACCCGTCATTGCAGTCTTTTAACAACTCCTGTATTTTTCAGTTTATCAAGAATTTTGGAACTTCAAAAAAGTGTAGTGATTGAGATTTCCTACTTAATTCTATGAAGAAAAAAGGGATTTTTTTTTCTAGTCACATAGTTCTGATGATCACTTTTGAAAATTTTGGGTCTCAGACCTTTTTAAAATCCTCATTATCCTTAATTTCTCTCCTTCCTTTTATTTTATAAAATATTGAAGAAAATATTTAATCTGACTAGTCTTGGTTAGGTTGTATTCTGTTGTCTTCATGTAATTTCAAAGGCTTTCATCTCTTGACCTCACTTTGGTGTCATGCCTCCTGGAATTGTTATTTTGTCATGTATTCAGCTAACCCATACTGAGCCTGGGTGGACTCTCTTTGCAGGCTGTGTTTGGTCCAAGCCGGTTTTGATCACCTCTATAGAACAAGGGAGAACGCTATTAATCAGAGATCAGGGAAGCTTAGACAAAACAAGAAAGACAACTAGCTCTTGCACTGATGACCTGTTGGACTTGAAGAATACTGGAAAGCTGCCATGTCTTGGTGAGTAAAATGGATCTAAGGTCCATTTAATCTTCCTAGCCTTATTTCCTGATTCTTTCTGGGTTGTTGGCTATTCCTCACCATTAAAAACCATTGCTTTGATGGAGAATGTTAGTTTTCTTAACTCAGTGGTTAGCAGATCTGAGATTCTGCTACTTTTATATTCTCTCCATATGTATGTATTTTAAAAGATTTGTTTATTTTGAAAGTCAGATATATATATACACATATATAATTTAAGACAAAAGAAAAATCCATAAAACCTGCAAAGATGGGAATTTCTTATAAAAAAAAAAAACAAAGAATCCATTTGTCAAAACCCTGAAGAAAAAAAATCACCTCCCTGTCACACCATCATGTCCATGTGTATGTAGAAAAATGGAAAACCTTCCAATTTTGTATAATATTTTTTATTGTACAGATTTATAGAACTTGAGTTTTGTTATTCCTTTTGAAGGAATTTCTTTTATAATGAAGAAAACATTTGAAATATCTTAAAACTTTTAGTATTTAAATGTATGTCAAATACTTAATATTTTACTATAAAAATGAAGTCCTGTTTTTAAAAAAACAGTGTTTAAAATGTTTTATGTTTCCTCTTTAAAAATATTTGCTGGGGGACAGGCACTGTGGCACAATGGTCAGTTCTTGGGATGCCTGCATCCCATATGGGATTAAGTTTCAACTCTGCTCTAATCCAGCCTCCTCCTAATGTACTTAGAAGGCAAAAGATGATGGCCCAAGTACTTAGGTTGCTGCTACCCATGTGAGAAACCAGGATGGAATTCCTGGCCCAGCCCTGACTGTTGCAGGCATTTAGGGAATGAAACAGTGGATGGAAGAGCTCCATCTCTCCCTCTCTTTGCCTTTCAAATAAATAAATAAACCTAAAGAAAATATTTACAGGGGTGTGTGCTTGGCAAAGTGCTTAAGGGGCTGCTTGGGACACCTGCATCCAATATTGGAGTGCCTGGGTTTGAGTCTCCTGCTAATGTAAGGCAGCAGGCTTAAGTAGTTGGGTCCCTGCCATCCATGTGAGAGATCTGGATTGAATTCTGGCTCCTAGCTTTTGCCTGGCCCAGCCTTGGCTATTGTGGGCATTTGGGGAGTGAACCAACAGATGAGAGAGCTCTGTCTCTTTGCCTTTCATAATAAAAGTGAATTTGGGGGCCAGCGCTTTGACATAGCGGGTAAAGCCGTCTCCTGCAGTGCCAGCATCCCATATGGGCTCCGGTTTGAGTCCTAGCTGCTCCACTTCCAATCCAGCTTTCTGCTATGGCCTGGGAAAGCAGTGGAAGATGGCCCAAGTCCTTGGGCCCCTGCACCTGTGTGGGAGACCCAGAAGAATCTCCTGGCTCCTGGCTTCGGATCAACGCAACTCTGGCTGTCATGGCCAATTGGGGAGTGGTGAACCAGCTGATGGAAGACCTCTTTCTCTCTGTGTAACTCTGACTTTCTTTTATTTTATTTTTTTATTTTTGACAGGCAGAGTGGATAGTGAGAGAGAGAGACAGAGAGAAAGGTCTTCCTTTTTGCCATTGGTTCACCCTCCAATGGCTGCTGTGGCCAGCGCATCTCGCTGATCCGAAGCCAGGAGCTTCTCCTTGTCTCCCATGCGGGTGCAGGGCCCAAGGACTTGAGCCATCCTCCACTGCCTTCCTGGGCCATAGCACAGAGCTGGCCTGGAAGAGGGGCAACCGGGATAGAATCCAGCGCCCCGACTAGAACTAGAACCCGGTGTGCCAGCGCTGCAAGGCGGAGGATTAGCCTGTTAAGCCACGGCGCTGGCCGTAACTCTGACTTTCAAACAAATAAATAAATCTTAAAAAAGCTGGTGTTGTGGCATAATGGGTAAAGCTGCCATCTGCAATGCCAGCACCCTATATTGGCGCCAGTTTGAGTCCTAGCTGCTGCACTTCCAGTCCAGTTCCCTGCTAATAGCTTGGGAAAGCAGAAGACAGTCTGAGACCCCAGCAAAGCTCCTGGCTCCTGGCTTCGGATCAGCCCAGCTCCGGCTGTTGTAGCCATAGAGAGTGAGCCAGTATTTGGAAGATCGATCTCTCTCATCTCAACCTCCTCCTTTCTATGTCACTCTGCCTTAAAAATAAAGAAATAAGTCCTTAAAAATAAAAAAGGAAAAAAATTTCAAAAATATGAAACAGCTGAGGTTGGCCACAGCCTGTGACTCTGACATTCCATATGGGCACCGGTTTGTGTCCCAGCTGCTCCACTTCCAGTCCAACTCCCTGCTGATGGCCTGGGGAAGCAGCACAAGGTGGCCCAAAGCAGCACAAGGTGGGAGACCCAGATAAAGCTCCTGGCTCCTGGCTTCAGCTTGGCCCAGTGCTGGCTGTTGTGACCATCTGGGGAATGAACCAGTGGATGGAAAATCTCTTTCTCTGTCCCTCTCTCTTTGTAACTCTGACTTTAAAAATAAACAAACCTTTTAAAAAATAAAAATATTTAAATCTTTTAAAAAACAATTGGAAGGCTAGTGTTTGGAGCAGCAGTTAAGATGCCACTTGGTACACCTGCATCCCATATTGGAGCCGCAGTTCAACTCCTGGCTTCACTTCCAGTTCGAGCTTCCTTCCAGTGTGCAACTTGGGAGACAGCAGGTGATGGCTCAAGTAGCTGGGTTCCTACCCAATTCCTACCCAGATTGAGTTCCAGCTCCCAGCTTCAGCCCTAGCTATTGGGAATGAACCAGCAGGGGAAAAGGTTCTTTCAAATAATTTTTTTTTAAAAAAGGAAAATAAAATTAAGAAGAGAGTGCCATTACCCATTTCAACTGGAAGAAAACTAGTTCTGAAATAAAATAGCTAGGTGAATGTCTGAAATCCTCCTCCTCAGATCTTGTGGGTAAGAATGTGATAACTGAGGGCCCTCTCTTTCCTGTCATCATGGCCTTTACTTGGGAACAGTAGTGATTATGCTTATATAATACCTTTTTTATATAATGCAAAGTCCTTTAGAAAATGAAATATTTTTTGAAGTGTTCTTTATGAATTCAGTAAACTTCTATTTCAGCATTCCTAAGAAAGGTACACTTTATTTTTTTAAGAATTATTTATTTGAAAGGCAGAGGGACAGAGAGAGAGAGAGAGAGAGAGATCTTCCATCTTCTTGTTCTTTTCCCAAATGGCCACAACTTCCAGGGCTGGGCCAGGCTAAAAGTGGGAGCTAAGAACTCCATCCAAGTCTTCCACACGGGTGACAGGGGCCTAAGTACTTGGGCCATCCTCTGTTACTTTTCCAGGCTCATTAGCATGGAGCTGGATTGAAGTAGAACATCTAAAACATGAACTAGCACTCATATAGGATGCCATTGTCACAGGCAGCAGATTATCCCACTGCACCACAACACTAGTCCCAGAACGATTCTTTCTTTCCCTCCCTCCCTCTCTCTCTCTCTCTCTCTCTCTCTCTCTCTTTCTTTCTTTTTCCTTAAGATTTATTTATTTGAGAAGTAGAGAGAGAGAGAGGTCTTCCATCCTCTGGTTCACTCCCTGAATGGCCGCAAGAGCCAGAGCTGGGCTGATCCAAATCCAGGAGCCAAGAGCTTTTTCCAGGTCTCCCATGTGGGTGCAGGAGCCCAAGGACTTGGACCATCTTCTGCTGCTTTCCCAGGCTATAGCAGGGAGCTGGATGGGAAGTGGAGCAGCCGGGACTTGAACCAGCTGGTGCCCATATGGGATGCTGGCACTACAGGCAGTGCTTTACCTGCTACGCCACAGCACCAGCCCCCAGGTACTTTTTTTATTTGAGAGGCAGAGTTACAGACAGAGACAGAGACTGGTCTTCCATCTGCTGGTTCACTCCCCAGATGGATGCAACGGCCAGAGCTGGGCTGATCCAAAGCCAGGAACTAGGTGCTTCTTCTGGGTCCTCCATGTGGGTCCAGAGGTCCGAGCACCTGGGCCATCTTCCACTGCTTTCCTAGGCCATTAGCAAGCAGCTACACCTCTTTGCCACACTGTCCTGCATCAGGCACAGACCCGACACTCCCACAGCAGTGGCTACTGCTGAGTGGGGTACACTCTGGTATCAGAGGTTGGAGAAAGCTGAAAGGAAGGGAGATCAAGAGTAAGGGGAGACAGCTTCTGGGATTATGTTTTTTTTGGGGGGGTCAAAGTTCATGACCCTTCCCTAGGCTTGGCAAGTGCTCTCTGCCATGTGTGCCTGCGCAATAGTGATGTGAGTCCCCAGGTCCTTTTTTTTTTTTTTTTTTAAGCAAATCAATGTTTATTTTTGTTTAAAGATTTATTTATTTATTTGAAAGTCAGAGTTACACTGAGAGAGAAGGAGAAGCAGAGAGAGAAAGAGAGGTCTTCCAACCACCGGTTCATTCCCCAGTTGGTCACAACGGCCGGAGCTGCACCGATCCAAAGCCAAGAACCAGGAGCTTCTTCCAGGTCTTCCATGCGGGTGCAGGGGCCCAAGGACTTGGGCCATCTTCTACTGCTTTCCCAGGCCATAGCAGAGAGCTGGGAAAGGAAGTGGAGCAGCCAGGTCTCAAACCGGTGCCCATATGGGATGCCAGCACTGCAGGTAGTGGTTTTACCTGCTATGCCACAGTGCCGTTCCCCCCACCTCCCCCATACATTCTCATAGCATTTCTTCCAGAAAAATTTTCCTGAAACCTATTATAGAAGAAGAATAAGGATATGATTCTCAGCTTTTCTGTATGAATATTTATTTCACAGGTTTAAGGAAATAGAGTAATGGGTACAGATTCTCAGTAACTCATGATCTCCAACTTCTACAGACCCTTTAAGTGTCATCTCTAGGTTCATAAGATGTATTTGCTTGTAATTTTTAAAATACTAAGCTATTTCTTAATAAGTAGTAAAAGGAACACAAGAGTTATGGGAGGCAGATTTCACAGTCATTGAGATCAGTGGGATTCCCTTTTCTGCTTTGTTAGTGACATAAGCTGATCCTAGAACCCCAATGTGGTAGACATATCACTGATGAGAGTGATCCTTTTTTTCCTCTGTAGATAACCAAGGAACTCTCAGGACAAGAGAGGAGGGATGCCATTTAAATGGTCTTCAAAAACAGGACTTGTGTGCTACCTTGCCCGGAAACGAAAGAAAGAATTTATGTGATCAAAGAGCTACCTTACAATCTCCAAGTCTCCAAGAAACAGAGACTCTAAATCAAAAAGTCCACAGCACAGCATCTAATCCAGACAAGAAAGATCCATGTCATAAGCCTCCAGATATTCCAGGTCACTTGGAAAGTCTGCCTGAACCAAGATTTTATTCCTGCTGTATCTGTAGGAAAGTCTTCCAGGTAAAGAATGACCTGGTAAAGCACCAGAGGAGCCACTCCAGGAAGCAGCCCTGTAAGTATCCAAAGCGCAAGAATAAATCCAGAGGGAATTCTGAAGTCGCTTGGCCCCCAGTGTTCCTGTGCAGAAAGAAGCGATTCCAGTGCAGTGCCTGTGAGAAGAGCTACTATTTGAAGTGCAGTCTGATCACTCACCAGGTTGTCCACACAGGGCAGCGGCCCTTCCCGTGCCCAGAGTGTGGCAAGACCTTCCGCTACAAAGCTGACTTGACGAAACACCTGTGTTTGCACAAAGGGGAAAGGCCATTTTGCTGTGAGGAGTGTGGCAAGGGTTTCGTGCAGCAGTGCAAGCTCACCGAGCACCTGCGGCTGCACAGCGGGGAGAAGCCCTTCCAGTGCGCAGAGTGTGGCAGAAGCTTCCGCCTGAAGAGGAGCTTGAAGGCCCACCTCTGCCAGCACAGTGGGAAGAAGCCTTTCCACTGTGCAGAGTGCGGCCGGAGCTTTTCTCGCAAGGCAGCCCTGAAGACCCACCAGAGGACACACAGTGGAGAGAAGCCCTTTTCTTGTGACCAGTGTGGGAGGAAATTCATCTACAAAACTAAACTCGCTGAGCACATCAGAGTCCACACAGGAGAGAAGCCCTTTCCGTGTCCTGAGTGTAACAAAAGCTTCCGCCAGAAGAGGAGCCTGAAAGCCCACCGGTTCCAGCACGACGGGCGGAAGCCGTTCCAGTGTCCGGAGTGTGGCCGCAGCTTCTTCTGGAGGAATGCCATGAGGGCCCACCAGCGTCTGCACAGCGAGGAGAAGCCGTTCTCCTGCGGGGAGTGTGGCAAGAAGTTCACCCGGCCCTCCAAGCTCACGCGCCACGCCAGGGTCCACAGCAGGCAAAAGGAGTTCCCCTGTGGCGAGTGCAGCAAGACCTTCCCTCGGCAGTCCAGGCTCACACAGCACCTCAAGAGCCACGCCACAGAGAAGCCGTTCTCCTGTGCCGAGTGCAGCCGGCGCTTCCGTCGGTGCGCGCATCTCACCGAGCACATGCGGCTTCACGGTGGGGAGGAGCCGTTCCAGTGTCCCGAGTGTGACAAGAGCTTCTTCTGGAAAGCCTCCATGAGGGCGCACCAGCGGATGCACAGGGAGGAGAAGCCCTTCGCGTGCAGCGAGTGCAGCAAGACCTACACTCAGCATTCTCAGCTCACGGAGCACCTGCGAGTCCACAGCGGGGAGAAGCCCTACCAGTGTCCCAACTGTGACAAAAGGTTCCGTCTCAAAGGAAATCTGAAAAGCCATCTGCTCCAGCACAGTGGCAAAAAGCCATTCTCTTGTGTAAAGTGTGACAAAAGTTTCACCCAGCAATACAGGCTCACGGAGCACGTGCGAGTCCATAGTGGGGAGAAGCCTTTCCACTGCCTGGAGTGTGGCAAGAGCTACTGCACCCGGGGCAGTTTGAAGGCCCACTTACACACACACAGTGGAGAGAAGCCCTTTCAGTGTCCAGAATGTGGCAAAGGCTTCCTTCAGAAGAGGAGTTTAGAGACCCACCTGCACCATCACAGCAGGGAGAGGCCCTTTTCTTGTGATGAGTGCGGAAGAAGCTTCACATACATGGGGGCCCTTACCACGCACATGACAGTCCATGCCAGGGCAAAGGCCCCCAGTCAAGCTACATAGCAGTTACATAGTGACCGCCTTTAGGTGGAGCCGGCCAGCTCTGTGTGCTGTGCCTGAAGCAGAATAAAGAATTCACAGACTGCTGCCTACAGACATCCTGGCCAGACGCAATCAGGAGGACCTGGTGGCTCCTTGACAGAAGTTACAGATAATCTAGGCAAAGATGGTGGAAGAAATACTGCCCATCATGGAAGAAACATTGTATACCCATATGCTAGTATAAAAGATTTTTCAGTGCTGTGGAAGAGTGTGATACTCTTGTTACTAAATTGGGAACTGTGGCCTGAATAAAGAAGTGTTACAGACTGGAACTTTTCCCCACATCCACCTCAGCCAGCTTTTTCTTAAGTTTGTGTTGGACTCTTCAGTTTGCTCTCAGAGTAGATTTTCATTACCTCTCAAATGGTGAGATAGCATCTGTTTCTTGGGGGAATTCCCCTGTGTTGCTGAAAATAAATTTTGTTCATCAACCCATTTGTTAAAATGATTACCTATGTGTTATTTCCTTGTAGAGTCATTGTAGTCACCTAAAATGTCACCACCGTGAGTCACAATGCTATTTATCTGGTCCCTCTACATTTTTCAACAGTGTTTATCGTTCTCAAATACACTTCCTGTAACTTTTGGGTCTCTGGGGGTAAATACCAAAGGAAAGAATGTTATTGTCCATGGCATCACCTCATTTTTTGCTCTATAGTCTAATTTGTCACTATGAGAAGGCAATTTTTCAGACTGTTCTAACAAATATTCATCTGTCTCTGGGACTGTCAATCTTTAATATAACTCCTAAGAAAACACACAGCTTCCCTTAAGAAATCTTTAGGGAATCTTTAGAGGAAAAGGGTGCCACCTGTGGTTGGTATGGTCCTATGGATGTGAATTTCTTGGTGAGTTGATGATGCCTTTGCATAAAGAAAAAGGTCCATTGACCTGTGGAAAGGCACATATAGGCCTGATTACAGTGTTTTTGGCATTCTTCACCAGTGCACTTCTGGGAGCTTTTGCCTGGGGTGCATGTTAAAAATGCAGATTCATGGGAATCTCTACAGATGAACAAGAATTTTCCAAGGTAGCATTATATAAACTAAGCTTTTAGAACATTGGGTTGGGGGCCAGCAGTGTGGCATAGTAGTCTAAGCCTCTGCCTGCTGTGCTGGCATCCCATATGGGTACCAGTTTGTGTTCTGGCTGCTCCAGTTCTAATCCAGCTCTCTGCTAAGCCCTAGGAAAGCAGTGGAAGTGGCCTAAGTGCTTGGGCCTCTGTGCCCACGTGGGAGACCTGGATGAAGCTCCTGGCTTCTGGCTTCAAATCAGCCCAGCTCTGGCTGTTGTGGCCATTTGGGAAGTTCCATCCAGCAGATGGAATACCTTTCTCTCTGTAATTCTACCTCTCAAAAACTAAATAAAAAATCTTAAAAAAGAAAAAGAACATTGGGTGGAGGGGCAGAGAAAGGAAAAATTATTTAATGTTTATTTCATCTATGTGAAAGGGCATCAGAGAAAGAGATCTCCCATCTGCTGGTTCACCCCCTAAATGCCTTCAAGAGCAGGGACTGGGCCATGCTAAAGCCAGAAGCCTGAAACTCCTGGATCTCTCCTGTGGGTGGCAGGGACCCAAGTGCTTGGCCATCTGCTGCCTTCCAGGATGTGTGGGCAGAAAGCTGGGTCAGACAAGGAGTAGCCGGAATTCAAACTGGCACTGCAGTGTGGGATGCCGGCATCCCCAGTGGCAGCTTAACCTGCTGCACCACTATATCTACCCTCAGAAAAACTATTTTTGGAGGCATTCTAGCCATTCTACTGTGCGATTTGGATTAGGACTCTCCCTTTAGCCTTCTCTCTTGTATTAAAGCTTTTTGTTACAAAAGTTGCTTACATTTAGGGGGGTGTGTTAGTCTGCTCAGGTTGCCATAACAAAATACCATTAGACTAGGTGGCTTAAACCACAAAAGCTTGTTTTCTTATTCTTGGAGGATGGAAGTCCAATGTTAGGGTGCCAGCAGCATTGGTGTCTGGGGAGGCTACTTCCTGGTTTATAGACTGCTGTGTGACTGTGTCTTCCCATAGCCTTTTCTCTGTGCAGTGGGTGGGATGAGAGTTGGGCTTTGTTTGTCTTTTTTTTTTAATAAAGATTTATTTGAAAGATTTATTGTAAAGTCAGATTTATAGAGAGGCAGAGAGAGAGAGAGAGATCTTCCATCTTCGCCGGCCGCAGCAGCCATTGGAGGGTGAACCAACAGCAAAAAGGAAGACCTTTCTCTCTGTCTCTCTCTCTCCCTATCCACTCTGCCTGTCAAAAAAAAAAAAACAAAAAAAAACAAAAAAACCTTCCATCTTTTGGTTCACTCTCCAGATGGCCGCAGCGACCAGAGCTGCACCAATCTGAAGCCAGGATCCAGGAGCTTCTTCTGGGTCTCCCACATGTGTACAGGGGCCAAAGGACTTGGGCCATCTTCTGCTTTCCCAGGCCATAGTAGAGAGCTGGATCTGAAGTGGAGCAGCTGGGACTCAAACCAGTGTCCATATGGGATGCTGGCACTGCAGGCCCCTTATTTACCCGTATTACCTCATTGTACTTTATGTACTCCTTAAAGCTTTGATGCAAATAGTCACATTGAGGGTTAAGGCTTCAATAGGAGAATTGGGGGTGGGGGACAGGGGCACATGATTCAGTCCATAACATGAGGTTATGCTTAGATTTATTGAATGCCTAATACTTATCAAATACAGTGCCATATACTTCACATTCATAATCTCACCTAAGTCCTCACATGAAATCCCCCTTACTGATTTGTTCTTTAGTTTCTCTGAAAACTGAGTATTGGTCATGAAACAATTTATACCCCCTTACTTAGATCACCAGATATGGTGTGATATATATATACTAAGATTTATATGGGTGTATTATATATATTATGTATATATATATTTGTGTGTGTGTATATATACATATATATATATATATATATATATATATATGAGAAACTCCTCTATTTCTCATTGACTGCCTTTGCTAACCAAGGGAGTCCTGACTCCTAACAACTCTTGAGTATATGGAAAGCACCTGTTAATGTAGATCAGAGAGTTCCCTTCTTTCTTAAAGCCATCCCTCCTCCTTGCTTTCATCTCTTCTCCATTCTCTGCCTCCACTTAGTCACTTATTGAGCCTAGAATTCCTGCTTTGGTTTGACAGAGAACTCCTTGATTCTGTTCCTGTGCTAGTCCCCCATTTGTATGTCCAGGAGACTGGGAGTGATTGTACATGTCACTTGTGTACTGCAATCCTCTATCTAGTTCATGCTAGTTTGCTGTATTAACAGCATATGTCTGAAATGGAATTTTTCTGTAGATATGGCTGATTCTCATATTAGTACCCTCCTTTTTTGTCCTCTAAAAATTAGACTTTGTCTAAAATTGTAAATCTGTTAAATGGAAAATTGTCTAAAAAATGTAAATCCATTATATTCAATTTAAAACTAAAGCTTAGTTCTAGTTCCTTGCCCAAGACCAGACGTAGACCCAGGATCTGTCCTTTTGACCTTATTCAAAATCCTGTGCTTTTTCTACAATGTCACATGACTTTGTCCATTCTCATGTCTTCTCAGCTTTTTGTTTTGTTTTAGATTTTTATTTATTTATTTGACAGGTAGAGTTACAGACAGTGAGAAAGAGAGACAGAGAGAAAGGTCTTCCTTCCATTGGCTCACTCCCCAAATGGCTGCCACAGCTGGAGTTGCACTGATCCAAAGCCAGGAGCCAGGAGCTTTGTCCCGGTCCCTGCCTGCACTGCAGGCGGCAGCTTTACCTGCAGCACCACAGCGCCGGCCCCTAAACTTTAATTTTTTAACCAGACTATATAGTCAACAGTATAAAAAGTTTTAAGAAGTGGGCTACAATAGTGACAGTGGAGGAGGAATCTTATTTGAAAGAAATTAGGAGATAGATTGGATGTAGGAAAATCTAGGATCATTAGGATTTATGGCTTTTGGAAATCAGCAGATAGTATAATTTTAGAGGTGGGAAACACAGAAGAGCATAAAGTAAGGAGAAGTGTTGATATAGATGACGTCTCATTTTGGGCACTTTGTGGTTGCAGTGCCTGTAGCATTAAGAAATACTCAGAAGGAAACTGAAAAAAAAATGGCAAGAATTTATAGATTTGAAAGTCTAAGTACCTAAGGGATTAATAGAAGAAATGGCTGTGCAAGATGTGGCTCAAGAGAGCGAAACAGTCATGTATGTATATGCTCTTGGTTTTGGAAATGGGATATTTCTTTCCACTAACACAGCACTGCTCCTCTGCCTCTGCATCTACTTTGTTCAAGCCCAGTTATGCACAACAGTATTTTCCGATGTTCCCTTCATCACTAGTAAAGAGGATATTTTCATCTTATATATTTTTCCTTGTTCTAATTCTTAATTTAGAATTTGGACAAGAAACAGTGCTATTATGGGTTACATCTCAAAAATAAAAACCCTTTGCCGGCGCCGTGGCTCAGTAGGCTAATCCTCCGCCTTGCGGCGCCGGCACACCGGGTTCTAGTCCCGGTCGGGGCACCGATCTTCCAGGCCAGCTCTCTGCTGTGGCCCGGGAAGGCAGTGGAGGATGGCCCAAGTGCTTGGGCCCTGCACCCCATGGGAAACCAGGAGAAGCACCTGGCTCCTGCCATCGGAACAGCGCGGTGTGCCGGCCGCAGCGCGCCTACCGCGGTGGCCATTGGAGGGTGAACCAACGGCAAAAAGGAAGACCTTTTTCTCTGTCTCCCTCTACTGCCCACTCTGCCTGTCATAAATAAATAAATAAATAAATAAATAAATAAATAAATAAATAGAACCCTCAATGTGCCAATGATCAAATTATGGGAAATAACAGTTTACCAGGTAAATTCAGAACTAAAAACAATGTGAAAATAAATAAAAAGAAAATGGGAGGAATTCCAAGAGATAATAAGTACTTGACAATACCAAATGCTGCAGAAAGAGGTCAAAGAAAGAACTTAAAGGATTATTAACTTTAGTGACAGCTATTCCCAAGTGGTTGAATTAAAACTGAGAAGGGGGCCAGCACCGTGGCGCACTAGGTTAATCCTCCGCCTGCAGTGCCGGCATCCCATATGGGCACCGGTTCCAGTCCCAGTTACTCCTCTTCCAGTCCGGCTCTCTGCTTGGCCTGGGAAAGCAGTGGAGGATGGCCCAAGTGCTTGGGTCCCTGTGCCCATGTAAGAGACCTGGAAGAAGCTCCTGGCTCTTGGCTTTGGACTGGCGCAGCTCCAGCCGTTGTGACCATCTGGGAGTGAACCACCGGATGGAAGACTTCTTGATCGCGCGCGCTCTCTCTCTGCCTCTCCTCTCTCTGTGTAACTCTGACTTTTAAGTAAATAAATCTTTTTAAAAAATTAAAGTTTATTCAGCTAGTCAAACTGAGGCTGTAACATCAGAAACAACCAGTCATTTGTCTTGAATTGGCTGTTCCACAAGCCTGAGTTTGGTTGCAGGTTTTATACTCTGCTGAGTACATACATTGAATAAGGTTTTAAAAAAAGCAGATACATGGGTGGTTATAAATCACATTGAAAACTGAGGAAGGATACCTCATTGAAAATCAAAGAACACCTGCTAATAAACTGGACTAGATTACTGATTAAAGGAGGTACGTTGCATTCCCACACTCAGTGCTACCTATATGCAGGGAGAGGCAAATAATGGGATCGTTAATCACTTCCTACAATGACCCTAAATTGCAAAGCTCTTTAAGGTTCAATAGATGTTCCTTAGTCATAGTTGAGGTTTACTTTAGGGTCAAGTTGCCTGGGAATCAGCCGCAGGGTGTATTCACAGCATGACAGCATCTTGACTGAAGTAGGTCTCTTGCAGTCACCATTCCACTTTTAAGTCCACAGTAGTGTTTTTCTTAAAAAATTTATCTGCCTCTGGCTTTTCCTCACAACAGGTTAATTACTGTGCCACAGTGGTTTTTCTGAAATACAACTCTATCATTATTCCCCTCAAGAAATATTTGGAAGTTTCCCACTGTATTATAAATGAAAACTTTAACGTAACATATAAGAACCTGTGAACTGACTCCACCTGCCTTTGCAGCTCAATGCTGTTACCATTCATAATGTGGACCTCTGCCCTATCAAGACATTTTCCAGAAATGCATTATGGTCTCTGATTTTTCCCTCTGCTGGAATGCCTTTTCCTTCTCATCTTCCTAACTCCATCATCTTCCACAATTCAATCCAAACACCAGGAACATTTTATTTATTTTGTATTATCTGAGAGGCAGAAAGATTGAAAGTTCCCATCTTCTAGCTCACTCCCCTATGCCCACAACGGCTGGGTTTGGGCTGGAACTGAAGCCAAGAGCTGGGAACTCAATCCAGGTTTCTCACATGGGTAGCAAGAACTCAACTACCTCAGCCATCACCTGTTGCCTCACCAGAAACATTTTAGTTATGTTCTCATCTCTTCTCTTGGTGCTCTCTAAATGCTTTTATCCAGTAGAACTGTAAATATCAGACTCTTAAACTGTCTGACTCCTCCCATAGACTGAACCCTTGACAGCCAAGGATTTGATTTTGTTTTTATACTTTATTTTTTAAAGATTTTATTTATTTGAAAGTCAGAGTTACACAGAAAAAGAGAGAGAAGGGGGGGGGGGTCTTCTTTCTGGTTCACTCCCCAGATGGCCACAATGGCTGGAGCAAAGCAGATCCGAAGCCAGGAGCCAGGAGCCTCCACCGGGTCTCCCACGTAGGTGCAGGGGCCCGAGGACTTGGGCCATCTTCTACTGCTTTCCCAGGACACAGAAGAGAGCTGGATCGGAAGTGGAGCAGCTGGGACTTGAACCGGCGCCCATATGGGATGCCAGCACTGCAGGGTGTGGTTTTACCCACTATACCACAGCACCAGTCCCTATACTTTATTATTGTATCTATGTATCTATGCTTAGCATATGCCTGACATAGAAGACATTCTAGAAATTCTTGCTTAATGTTCAGATGGAAGAATTAACTGAATTTGGGTTAGTAAGAGAGTCTGGTTCTGAAGGCAAATCAAAGGAAGATTGAGTAGGCCCTGGTGACAGGTACCAGAGGAGGAAGAAATCAAAGATTCTTGAAACCAGATGCTATGGTTTGTATGTGCTTTGTCTCCCAGTGGTCCATGTGTTGGAAGCTTCGTCCCCACTGTGATGCTGTTGAGTGGTGGGACCTTAAAGGGGCTGGCCTCATGAGAGGTCCTCAGGTCAGGGGCACAGTACCCTTGTGGGGGATGAAGGTGGTTCTCACAGGCCTAAGTCAGTGCTAGAAGTGGAGTTGTTGTAAAAGAAGTGAGCCTGCCCCTACCCCAGCTGGCTCTTGCTTCCAGTATGAAGATGTGGTTCCCTTATTTCCCTACACACCTGCCGTCCACCACAGGGGCCTTGCCAGACTCTGTGGCACAGTACTTGGACTTCCAGTCTCCAAAACTGTAAGGTAAACCTCTACTTTTTATTAAGTTAATCTGGGTCAGGTATTTTGTTACAGCAATGAAAAGCCAAACCTCGTACTGTAGTTCTGGGTCCTGTTAGCTGAGTGAGGGATGTATGTACACCTCCCAAAGCTCTCAGAGGTGATCTTGACACAATGATTGACACAATGACACACTGTACCATTGCCCATCCCCTCCAGTCTCTTTTCAAACACTGAACCTCAGAGGAACTGCTCAAAAAAAATTTTTTTTCATAATGAGGATAGTTTGATGGCAGAGGGAGCCATGGAGGATTCGCTATAGAAGGGTGGAGGTGCCAGAGACAGAACATATAATCTGAGGGAGTATTCTGGAGGTATTACGAGGGAAAGGAGTTGACTGCTCTCTGGAATACATCTTGGTAAGGAGGAGTCCTTATATTGTTGACACAGTAAGGGCAATGAAGATGTGACTGAGACTGACCTCAGGTTCTTTGGTCCACTCTCAAACAGAAATTTGTAGGAGGTCAACATGCAGTGCAGAAAAGGTTTATCGGGGGCTTGTGCTCAAGCACAAGGGAGACAGCATGGTGGGAAAAGGCTCTGCCAACTGGCTCCCTGTAGGCTCAACAGGTGCCTTTGAGGGCTGGGGAGGCATGGAGGGTCTCTTGGTATACAGCACTTGTGTGCACCTAGTTTGATATGCATAGGCACAGTTTTTTGGGAGTTGGAGGACATGACAAACTCAAAATGGGGGTGTTGCTCCCTATTACCACCCATGGAAGGTCATCTATCAGTCACATTGGGCTACTGTAGGCACGCGTGCAGGTCAGGGACATCCCTAACAGGGCAGCAGGGGGTGTTTGGCACTGACGGTCTGGAGGCTCACTCCTCCTGCTTGATCTGGAGTTGGAGATGGATATGTGCTCAGTTGGGAGGGGCTTGACTTAGTGAGTCTGATGTCCATCCTATCAGGTAGAGAGAGGAACAGAGACGGAGTGGATGGGGATGAGGGAGCTTTTATATACAGGTACAGGAGTCATCTCTCACTCAAAGAAAGAAATGGACAAAGCTGTGTATATTGAAATGAGGTGCTAACCCCAGTCCTGTTCCTTTTAATGTTCCCTATGCTGCTGATCAGATAGTCACATAAAATAGAAGATGGATCACCACTGATTTAAAGTTTAGACATTCTAACATTGAAGCATATACCTTCAGAGGTAAATCCTGCTTCTTGAAAGTCAGAGGGGAAGAGATGGACCCTTCCCTTAAAATGAGGAGGCTTAAAAATATTCATGGGAAAATGGAAAGAAGTTTATTTTGGTGCAAAACATTTTGAAATCCATGCATACTGAGGTGTCTTCAAACTGCTCATGGAGATATGTATTATGAAAAAAATGCATGGATTTAAAACTTTTTTTCATGAACATAAACATTTAATTCTGTTTAGCCACAAATTTTTTGAAGTAGCAGGTATATTCACTCTCCAACTGCTTTTTTGGTTTTTTTTTACACTTTCACAACTGCTTTTGCTTCTTTGAGTCTTATTTCTTCTTGAAAAAAAAGTGTTGTTTTGCTTTGCTATGGAAAAGCTGTTATATTTTTTAAAAACTGAGGTCTTCATGTCTGTAATGGTTTTGGGTGGTGAAAGGAAGGTATGGTAGAAAAACTTGAAGTGAAAAATGTCCATTTTGGTAAGATCTTTTTCAGAGGTCACTAAAATCACTAACAAAGTTACTGATTTGCCATATGAATTCCAATGCAGCTTCCCGCAGAGGCATCCTGGGAAGCAGTGGATAGGGTTCTGGGCTCCTAGCTTCAGTCTGGCCTAGCCCTGGATGTTGAAGGGATCTGGAGAATGACCCGGGGACATCAGATTCTCTCTCTCTCTTTCTAACTCTCTGTTGCTTTGCCTTTCAAGTAGATGTAAATAAATAAACTTTTTAAAAGATCATTAATTTTTAAACATGCAACAACATAGTCTTGCAAAAGCTAACAAAGTGAATGAAATAAATATTCCACAATTTTAGTTACATGGTTAACATACCTCTTTGATAAACATATACATCAGGAATACAATAAAATTAATAAGCATTAATAATCTTATGATTTAACAGAACAAATTTACAGGTTTTACTGAATAATAAGCCTAGTGTAGAAAATAAATGTTTTAGTGACCCTCTCTGACGGTAGTAGACATTTACATTACTTGGCTGGTTTTGCTCTTAAAACAATGTGGTTGGAGAGTCTTGATGTGGTCCACGGGCAAACATGCGCAGAAGCTGCACGGGGAGCCTGGCCGCGTGATGGGCCTGCACTTCCTCAGAAGCAGACACGCTTCTCCCCGACCAGCAGTGAGGAGACTCCTGTGTGCGCACTGCCTTTTCTGTGAATTCACTGTGCATAACTTTACACGTTTTCCTCTTGGGGAGCCTTGGGTTTTCAGAAGTTGCTTATCTACTCATTCCTTCTTGTAAATATCTTTTCCCAGTCTGAGATGTTGTTTTTGCTCAATCTATCATGTCTTTTGATTGAAAAAAAAAAAAGTTTTAATCTTAACCTAACATAGTGGCCTTACCTTTGAACTTTTACTTTTGCTCCTCTAAATATTTAAGCAGCACTATCTGTGTCTACCAAATTTTTAAAAATGTCTCCTAAATATTACCTGCTGCATTACTTGTTGGGGGCTGACACTGTGCCCCCTCCCCCGCTCATATGTTGAAGTCCTAACTTCCAGTACCTCAGAATGAGACTGTATTTGGAGACAGGGTACTTGAGAGGTAATTAAGTTCACATAGAGGGCCCTCATCCAATATGACTGACATCTTTGTAGGAGGAGATTAGAACACAGAACTTAACAGACTGTGGGGGCACAAAAAGGCGGCCATCTGCAAGCTAGAAGAGGCTGCACAAGAAACCAACTCTGCTGATACCTCGGATCCAGACTGTGAGCCTCTAGAATGATGAGCAGATTTCTGTCACGGGAGTCATTCTGTAGCATTTTGCTAGGGCAGCCCCAGCAGGCTCCTATAGTACCTTGATAAACTGCAACCGTTTAAGAGTATCACAAGATGATGGAAACCCTGAGAAACTTGAGTATCTGAAAAATAAGAGAAAAAAACCCCCACAAAATGATGTGCAGAACCATAAAAAAAAAAAAAAAGTACATATCTAAGGACAGAGACTGGGAGTTTATGTGAAAAAAAAGCATTTATATGTCAAAAATGGGCAACTTTTATATCTTAAAATTTGCTTTAGGTACAGTGTTATTGCATAGCAGGTTATACTGCTGCCTCTGACACTAGCATCCCATATGGACCACCAGTTTGTGTCCCAGTTGCTCCACTTCTGTTCCGGCTCTCTGCTAGTGTGCCTGGGAAAGCAGTGGAGGATGACCCATGAGGGAGACCTGGATGAAGCGCCTGGCTTCAACCTGGTCCAGCCCTGGCTGTTGTGGCCATTTGGGGAGTGAACTAGCCAATGGAAGATCTCTCTCTCTCTCTCTCTCTCTCTCTCTCTCATTCTCTCTCTCTCTCTCTCTCTTTTTTTTTTTTTTTAATTTTTGACAGGCAGAGTGGATAGTGAGAGAGAGAGACAGAGAGAAAGGTCTTCCTTTTTGCCGTTGGTTCACCCTCCAATGGCCGATGCGGCCGGCGTACCACGCTGATCCAAAGCCAGGAGCCAGGTGCTTCTCCTGGTCTCCCATGGGGTGCAGGGCCCAAGCACTTGGGGAGCCAGGTGCTTCTCCTGGTCTCCCATGGGGTGCAGGGCCCAAGCACTTGGGCCATCCTCCACTGCCTTCCTGGGCCATAGCAGAGAGCTGGCCTGGAAGAGGGGCAACCGGGACAGAATCCAGCGCCCCGACCAGGACTAGAACCTGGTGTGCCGGCGCCGCTAGGCGGAGGATTAGCCTGTTGAGCCACAGCGCCAGCCTCTCTCATTCTCTCTCTTGCTCGCTCACTCTCTCTTTCCCCTTCTTTTTCTGTAACTCTGCCTTTCAAATGAATAAATAAATCTTTAATTTTTTTTTGCTTTATTATCACCTTTTCATTGTTTTTAAAGAAAATCTGTAAAGTAGGTTAGCAATTACATCTAGCCAAGCAATTCAGTCACACTGGCTGCTTAGGCAGAGTGAAAGGGCAGAGTAAGACAGAGATCCATTTTATATTTAGAGTAAAGAATATTTCTTGTACTTTAAGGATCCTGTTCCTAATTAAAAATCTATGAGGTCAGCGTGCCCTGTCTCTAAATAACTTCCTGGGTGAGACTTTTGGTGACAGATTCAGCACACCTGCCTTTTTTTTTTTTTTTTTAATATTTATTTGTTTGAAAGAGCTAGAGAGAGGGAGAGAGAGAGAGAGAGAGATTTTCCATCTACTGGTTCACTCCCCAGGTGGCCACAATGGCCAGGACTGGGACAGGCCGAGGCCAGGAGCCAGGATCTTCATCTGGGTCTCCCACGTGAGTGACAGAGGCCCAAGCACTTGACCCATCTTCCGCTGCCTTTCCCACACCAGCTTTTCGAGGAAAGCAGCTCCATAGTAAGATACAATTTTGGCCTTGAAGGCTACAAGTTGACCACAGTGACAGTAACCTGGCAATAATTTGGCACCACAGAATATCTGAGCTAGGGAGGGGACAAATAATACCATCCAAGTTTGTTCACCAACCTCACATGCATGGGCTACTACAAGTAATACGGGAGCTGCTACAGGAATGCCAAGACAGCCCTGCTGATGCTCCACCTTGTCCCCTGTAATAGTCCAGCCTGTTAGAGAGCCACAGTCTGTTACAGCATTGAGGGCCATGTTCCAGTGCAAGTCTCTCAACAAATCCAGTTGGCATTCACACTGCACAATAGGATTTTTAAGCTTGTTGACAATACCTACCTGGACTATAAATCCACAGACACTTACCATAGCAGGTGACATGATATGGTATGGTGATATGATACTTTAGTCAGCAGAATGCCAGTAGCAAGGCAGCCAAGCTATCTGTATAAGGACCCTGTCTTGTACTGCCTGTAATTTCCAGTTGAACAACAATTTTCTCATCTACCATGTAAATCATTTTACCTGAAGACAGCTATGAGGTGGCTTGCAAATTCAGCTGCTTGTGAACTGTGCAAGCTTCCAGTACCCTGAAAGTGTCACTGGGGTGCAGCAGGGACACCTCTTATAAAAGACTGGACGTCAGCAGGGCAGCCCGAATTGTATGAAAGGATAAAGCTGCACCTGGGCTGGGATTTTCTAGATCCTGAATGTATCACTCCCATTCAATAACGGGGCTCTCATGTGTCCCACTTCACGAGAGTGGACAACTTGATACTTGTTGGCGAGCTGAGTTTTCTTCACTCAGGGCCACAGGCAGCTGCTAATTGATTTTCCAAGAAAAAGAATCCTTAGCAGCCTGGTGGTTCAGCTCTCAGGACACCAATCCCAACGGTTCTGCTCAGGTACCTGCTCCGTTTTCAAGGATATTTACCTGAGGGTCATAACCTTAACTGGGTGTTACAACAACTTTGTTTTGCCATCATTCAAATGCCAGTGCTTTTTAACAATGTGAAGATGAGACTGAAATATGAGTATGAGCTGTTTTCTGTGTTATTCAACTACGCTCTGCCTTTCAAGTGCCTAAATAAATAAAATCTTTTTTTTTTTTTTTTTTTTGACAGGCAGAGTTAGTGTGAGAGCGAGACAGAGAGAAAGGTCTTCCTTTGCAGTTGGTTCACTCCCCTAAGGATCTGAAGCCAGGAGCCAGGTGCTTCCTCCTGGTCTCCCATGGGGTGCAGGGCCCAAGCACTTGGGCCATCCTCCACTGCACTCCCTGGCCACAGCAGAGAGCTGGCCTGGAAGAGGGGCAACCGGGATAGAATCCGGGGCCCCAAGAGGGACTAGAACTCGGTGTGCCGGCGCCGCAAGGCGGAGGATTAGCCTATTGAGCCGCGGGGCCGGCCTAGTAGCTAGCTTTTGATCATCAGAAAGTAAGAAGTAGAAAAAAAAAAAAGATATTTTCGGTACAGTTACATCACCTTCTTTCCAGGCTCATCGACTAACTCCCCTGCTTGGTTCTGGGGGTCACCTCGCAGACGAACCCTTCCCTGAACCCCATCCTTGGCTCGGATTCTGCTTTGAGGAGGAAACAAACCTGACCCCCCACCCCCCACCCCCCGCTCTGTCAGTCTTTGTCTAGGAAGAGCGCGTCTCCCCGACCCTGTCGCTTCTCCCGCCACGGTCACCTCTTCTCTCCTGTTGGCCTGGCTGGAGAGTCGAGGGTCGCCCCGCAGGTGGGCTGTGGCCGCGACTGCTCCTCCGGCCCGCAGGGGGCGCTGTGGGAAGGCGCGCCCGCGCTCCCCGACCGGCGCCCCCGCACGCGCCCCGCCGCGGGAAAGACCGGGAGGTCGGCGGAGCCGCAGACCGAGGGGCCGGGGCCGGGGCCGGGGCCGGGCGGGAGCGCCGGGGCCATGGCCCAGCGGGCTCGGGTAAGACGGGCTGCCGCGCGCGGACGCGCAGTGTCGGGGCCCGGGTCGGGAGAACGCATCCTGCGGGTCCTCGTGGGCGGGCGGGTTAGGGCCGAGTCGGGGTCGCCCAGGTGCTGGGTGTCGGGTCCCTGGCCGGACCGCGGAACGAAGCCGAGCGAGGACCAGGCCCGGGAGACCCGGGGAGCGGCGGCCGACGGGGGAGGCGCGGCTGCGAGGCCTCCACGGTCCGCCCTGGCCACGGATTCCGAGCACGCTGCGAGAGGCCAGGCTCTGCACGCTGGAGCTTGGGTGTCCGAATCCGGCTCGCGGGAGGCTGCAGGGAAAGAGGACGCAAACACCTGACTGGGGGCGCCGATGGATTGTTTAGGGTTTGTTCAAACCGGAGTTCGGAGGGCGTGGCTGACTTTTATGTTTTTATTTATGCGCCTTCCCATTAGGCACGTTTGCTGTTCAGTGGATTAGTGAGATCATAAATTTGACAATGACCTGTGTGAACGTTCCAGGATTAAATCTACAAAAGACATGCACTACCTTGGTAGAGACAATGGTGAGTAAATGGGAGATATGCCATGGCCATAGACGGAAAGACTAGTAAAGATGCTGTTAAATTCAGTGACAGTATGATTTGTGTGAACTTAAACAGATTCTAAAATTCATTTGAAAAAATTACAGTAGCCCCTCCCCCCGCAATCCACAGCAGATAGTAAGAACCTTGTAACTCAATACCTTTTTCATCTTAACTAAGCATTTATCATGTAATGTGGCAAAACTTTTGAGGTAGGATAACAACCCTAGCACATATTCTTTCTCCTGCTCACAGTTTCACAGATGATTCATTGTTATTGTAGATCTTAGCGACGTCAGCAGGACAAATTTTCGTCAGCAGGACAAATTTTTATCAGATGAATTTTCTTTCACCTTTTCAACTAAAAGAAACACATTACAGCCTCTCTTTGCCAACTACTCTAGTGCTTTGGGGCCATAGTTAGTAAAGCAAAGTTACTTGACCACAAGCACTGCAGTGTTGGGACAGCTGATTTTATAAACAACAAGGCTACTGAGTGACTGAGAGGCAGGTAGCATATACGGTGAGGATTCCCTGGACCAAAGGATGGTGCCTGTCTGGGGTGGGACACAGTAGGATGGCATGAAGTTCCATCATGCTACTCAGAACCTCGTGCAGTTTAAAACAAAGCTTTAATTCTGGAGTTGTCCATTTCATATTTTCAGACTAGTTAACCACCGATAACCAAAACCATGGAAAACAAAACTGGTTAATGGAGGACTACTGTAAAAGTAAAAACAGAAATATGATTCAGAAACAAGAGCTAAGGGAGAATTTTCCTACCAGATAACACTATCAGTCTATAGAGTAGATACAGTACTGTTTTGTGCAGGGGTAGACAAAGAGAGCAGGAGAAACAACAAAGAACACAGATGCAGAGAATGTCCTGAGTTGCATAGTTCTGTTCCCCCTTCCCCCACCCCAATTCATGGCCTTGCTGGAACTTCAGATTGTGAACTTATTCGGCAATACAGTTGTTGCGGAAGTAAATTTTTTTTTAAGTCTCACTTTTTAAAAAATTTATATATTTACTTACCTATTTGAAAGGTAGAGAGACAGGGAGAGAGAGAGATCTTCTATTCACTGGTTCACTTGCCAGATGGCCTCAATGGTGGGGTTTGGGCCAGGCCGAAGCCAGGAGCCTGATACTTTTTCCAGGTGTGTCACGTGGGTCCGGGGCCCAGGTATTTGGACCATCTTCTGCTTTCCCAGGTGTATTAGCAGGGAGCTGGTTTGGGAATGGAGCAGCTGGCACTCAAATTGGTGCTCACATGGGCAGGCGGCAGCTTAACCCATTGTGCTACAACATTGGCCCCCGTAGGGCTAATTGATCAAGATGAGGTCGTGGAATAGGGTAAGGGCATTGAACCAGCCTGGCTTATGCCCAGATAAGGAAAGTCACACAGCATGTGACAGTGGGAGGAGCGGCTGGATTATGCAGCTACAAGCCAAGGAGCACCAAGGATGCCGTGGTCCATCTCCAGCTGCGACCGGAAGCAAAGGCATGCAGAGATTCTCCGCAAGAGCCGTGAGGGAGAGCACGGCTCTGCTGATGCCTTGATTTCAGGCCCCGGCTCCTAGAACCGTGTGGGAATAAATTTCTGTTGTTTTAAGCCTCCGAGGTTGTGGTATTTTGTTACAGCAGCTCCAACACAGAGACCTTCAGATGTGGTATTGTCACAACTGATCTTTCCATCCTGGGAAAACATTGGTAGGTCATTAACTTATGCCACAATAAATTATATTCTGATAAACTAAAAATCTAACCATAAATAGCAAAGCTTAAGCCTTTTGGGAAAAAATCTATTTTTATGACTTTATTGTGCTTAAGAGACAAAAAGTAAAGAGGCCTAAGGGAAGATTGGCATATTTGCCTCAAAACTGAAAACTTTGGTACAACGTGAAAAAAAAAAGATCAAATAAATTAAAAGCTAAGCAGACTGGGGCCAACACTGTAGTGCAGTGGGTTAACGCCCTGGCCTGAAGCGCCGGCATCCCATATGGACATCAGTTCAAGATCCGGCTGCTCCACTTCCCATCCAGCTCTCTGCTATGGCCTGGGAGAGCAGTAGAAGATGGCTCCAGTCCTTAAGCCCCTGCACCCATGTGGGAGACCCCGGAGGAAGCTCGTGGCTTCCGATTGGCGCAGTTCCAGCTGTTGCGGCCAATTGGGGAGTGAACCATCGGATGGAAGATTTTCTCTCTCTCTCTCTCTCTGCCTCCTCTCTCTCTGTGTAACTCTGACTTTCAAATAAATAAATACATCTTTAAAAAAAAAAAAAAGCTAAGCAGACCAAAAAAAAATACTAGGATAGAGTATTTGTAACCTGTCTAGTCAACAGTCAACATGTAAACTATGGAAAGAAACACTAGAAATGAAAGATTAAATGACCCAATAAAAAATGTGGACAAAGGAGATGAACAAGCAATTCACAGAACTGAGAAGAAATGGTCAGTGGATAAAAGAATGTATTAAAGTGACATTTAGACAATGGAACACCATAGAAAATTTAAAACAGTTCTCTATATGAGAATATTTCAGTTCATGGAAAATAGAATAAAAATTTATTTTGGGGCAAAAAATTTTGAAATTCATGCATAGTTTTTTCATAATATGCATTTTCCACAAACTTTTTGAAGACCTGTCAAATGCATGGATTTCAAAATTTTTATACCAAAATAAATTTAACTTTTAATTCAATTTCCACAATTTTTTTTTTTTCCAAATTTGTGTTTACTTGAGAGACAGACAGACAACCAAATGCCACAACAGCTGGGGCTGGGCCAAGCCTAAGCCAGGAGCTGGAAACACTATCCAGGCCTGCCACATGGAAGGCAGGACAGTTACCTGAACTGTCATCACTGCTTCCCAGGGTTCACATTAGCAAAAAACTAGAGTCAGGAGCTGAACCCCTGCACACTGACGTGGGACACTAGCATCTTCATTGTCTGGTCCTACCACAAACTCTGAAGTTCCCTCACATGTCCACATGGGTAGATCTTTTTTTTTTTTTTTTTTTTTGACAGGCAGAGTGGACAGTGAGAGAGAGACAGAGAGAAAGGTCTTCCTTTGCCGTTGGTTCACCCCTCAATGGCTGCTGCGGCCGGCGCACCACGCTGATCCGAAGCCAGGAGCCAGGTGCTTCTCCTGGTCTCCCATGGGGTGCAGGGCCCAAGCACTTGGGCCATCCTCCACTGCACTCCCTGGCCACAGCAGAGAGCTGGCCTGGAAGAGGGGCAACCGGGACAGAATCTGGCACCCTGACCGGGACTAGAACCCGGGGTGCTGTCGCCAAAGGCCACACATGGATAAATCTTAAAGTATTGAGTAAAAAATGCAAGTTGTGTTATAATAGGGTATTTATGTGTAAATGACACAAGGGTTTATCTGCTCATGGAATATAATGCAACTTACAGAAAAGTCAGTTTGTCTCCAACTATTGACCTGGAAAGATAGCCACGACATATTTTAACTGAATGAAGTTTCACAGCGATTTGTTCACATTTTTGTAAAGAAAGAGTTCCATACCACACATACATCAGTCGCACACACACACAGGCACACACATGTACACCAGCACAAGTAGTTCAGAGAAGCACGAAGACGTAGAGGGGCTGTAGTGGTGAGCAGCAGAGCCTCAGGAGTCAGGTTCACGAAGCAGCCGAGACTGTGTGTCACTCTGTCCTTTCAGTTACCTCTGACTTTCGAGGATGTTGCCATTTACTTCTCGGAGCAGGAATGGCAGAGTCTGGAGGCCTGGCAGAGGGAGCTTTACGGACACGTAATGAGAACCAATTACGAGACTCTCGCCTCTCTAGGTAAGAGATGCACGATTTCGTGGGTACATCGTGGGCCTGGTTCCAGTAAGGGGTCTCTGTCACTGACTGCCTCTGTTTGTCGGGTAGCAGGACTGCACAGCAATTAACTCAGGAGGGCCCTCCAGAGGTCGCTAACCTAAGCCTGGCCCTGCCTCACACCTGTGCAGTGGGTCTAGCTGCTCCGGGAAGGCTCGTGCTGTTCCCACCTGCAGTGGTGTCGGGCAGCTGTACACTGAGCTGCTTCGAAGAAGCTGTCTCTAGTTAGGATAATTGATGTTCATTCTGGTATTTTTTTTTAAATTTTGGTCTTTATATTTTTGTTTATCAAAGTTTTTGAAAATGTTCAGAGAAGCATCAAATGAAAGACACAACTCTCCTGCATCATTTTTTTTCTTAATTTTTATTTTTGACAGGCAGAGTGGACAGAGAGAGAGAGACAGAGAGAAAGGTCTTCCTTTTGCCGTTGGTTCACCCTCCAATGGCTGCCGCGGTAGCGCGCTGCGGCCGGCGCACCGCGCTGATCCGATGGCAGGAGCCAGGTGCTTCTCCTGGTCTCCCATGGGGTGCAGGACCCAAGCACTTGGGCCATCCCATCCTCCACTGCACTCCCTGGCCACAGCAGAGAGCTGGCCTGGAAGAGGGGCAGCCGGGACAGAACCGGCGCCCCGACCGGGACTAGAACCCGGTGTGCCAGCGCCGCAAGGCGGAGGATTAGCCTAGTGAGCCGCGGCGCCGGCCTCTCCTGCATCATTTTTAAAAGAGGCAACCACTTGTAACCATTTCTGTTCTCACAGTCTAAATATCATGCCTACACCTCTGTTCCTTCACGTCGAGTGTAGACAGCATGAATCAGTCCCTAGGAGAAATGAAGTATTAGCTCAGTTATGCTATCCCCCTTCTATTTCCTCCCCCCCCCCCCCCCCCAGTTTTTCATAGTTTTTGTGTGCCTCTGTTGGTTAGGTTTATAATTTAAAATATTTGAGCAAATTATAGATCATGTTCCATCAACTTTATCTTTTAACTTTCTCAGTGTATAAAATAATTGGTTCTCCTGTACTTCCCTTCACATGTACTGCAAGTTTAAAGCAGCATACGGCTTCCTTTATGTTGCAATGTTTCTAAAACTTACATTCTGTTCTGTGACCATAGTTAAGTTTTCCAGACTGTCTATGGATTATTTCTAAAACATATAGCCCAGGACATTACATTCTGACTGGAGAATCAGGTAAAGTAATTTAACCTATAGAGAAAGAAATATAATTCCATATCATTAACTCTATGCCACCCAGAAAAGAACGCTCAAGCACCAAGATCAAGTGGGGTCTTTTTTCATACACACGAGTTAATCGGTATCATGCTTCATTTTAATTTCCTTCACTGTTAGGCCATGACTTTTTTAGATTTGGATTTTTTTCTTGGATCCTTTAATATTTATATATTTTATTTTGAAAGTTACAGAGACGGAGGGAAAGACAGACAGAGACAGAGACAGAAACAGACAGATGGAGAGAGAGAGATCTCCCATACATCCACTGGTTCACTCACTAGATAGACACTACGGCCAGCGCTGTGCCAAGCCAAAGCCAGAAACCAGGAGCTTCATCCAGGTATTCCATGTGGATTGGGCCATCTGCTGCTGCTTTTCCTAGGCCATTAGCAAGGAGCTGGATTGGAAGTGGAGCAGCAGGAACATGAACAAGTGCCCATAAGGGATGCCAGCATCACAGGCAGTGGCTTAACCCCCTGCGCCATGACACCGGTCCATTGTATCCTCTTAATCGTACAGTCAGTTACATGGACCATTCCAGCTTCTTCAGTTCTCCCTGAATCAGTTTATACCTTCAAAGCAATTCCAGCTGAAATCCCAGCAGGGATATCATGGAATATCAGCTGATAATAAAGAACATGAAAGAACAAAGGGCCAGGAACAACCAAGACAATTTTTTGGAACAAGATGGGAGGGGAATTTTTTTTTTTTTTTTTTGATAGCAAGGTTTATTATGTGGTACTGTGTTAGAGATACAGAAATAGCTGATAGTACCGTGAGTCTTTGAGCAAAGGTAACACTCCTGCTGTGCTCTTGAGATTGCAAATCAGCACAGCCACTCTGAGAGCAGTTTGCTAGCGTGCAGTAAAGCTGAAGACGTGTATACAGCAGTTCAGCCTGAGGAATGGCAAGGCTTGTGTGTCCTCACAGAGACAAGCCAGTGGACAGAACAGACAAGACAGATTGTGAGATAGTCATGTATTAGATGGTAATGAATGAATGAATGCAAGTTGTTTCAAAGTGAAGGAATTTTTAAAACATAATTTGAGGGAAAAAGTAAGATAAAGAGTGAAGGTATGATTTATATGAAATTTAAAACCAGCAAGAGGGGCTGACGGCATAGTATAGCTGGTAAAGCTGCTGCTTGCAGTGCTGGCATCCCATATGGGTATTGCTTTGAGTCTTGCCTGCTCCTCTTCCCATCTAGCTCTCTGCTATGGCCTGGGAAAGCAGTAGAAGACAGCCTAAGTGCTTGGGCTCCTGCATGCACATGGGAGACCCAGAAGAAGCTCCGGGCTCCTGGCTTCAGATTGGCCCAGCTCTGGCTGTTGTGGCCATTTGGGGAGTGAACCAGAGGATGGAAGACCTCTCTCTCTCTCTCTCTCTCTCTCTCTCTCTCTCTGCCTCTGCCTCTCTGTAACTCTGCTGTTCAAATATATAAATCTTAGAAATTAAATAAATAAATAAAACCAGCAATAAATATTTTTATTTCCTCTGTCTCTCTGTGTCCCTGCCTCTCTCTCTTTAACTCTGCCTTTCAAATAAATAAAATAAATCTTTAAAAATATTTATTTATGTTTACATTTAAAAATAACAACATACACAGGAATGATAAATGTAATTCCGGGTATTGCCTTCCTCTGGAGAGGGACACACTGGGGCTTAAATTGTGTAATGTTGCCTATCTTTTAAAATCTAAAGCAAGTACATATGTCAGCATGGTAAGAGCTGACAAAGTTAGATGACACCCAGCTTTTTTATTTATTTATTTATTTTTGTTTGTTTGTTTTGACAGGCAGAGTTAGACAGTGAGAGAGAGAGAGACAGAGAGAAAGGTCTTCCTTTAGCCAGCGCACCGCGCTGATCCGATGGCAGGAGCCAGGTGCTTCTCCTGGTCTCCCGTGGGGTGCAGGGCCCAAGCACTTGGGCCATCCTCCACTGCACTCCCGGGCCACAGCAGAGAGCTGGCCTGGAAGAGGGGCAACCGGGACAGAATCCGGTGCCTCGACCGGGACTAGAACCCGGTGTGCCGTTGCCACAGGCAGAGGATTAGCCTGTTGAGCCGTGGCGCCAGCCCCTATTTATTTATTTTTTAACTTTTATTTAATAAATATAAATTTCCAAAGTATAACTTTTGGGTTATAGTGGCTTTTTCCCCCCATAACCACCCTTCCACCCGCAACCATCCCGTCTCCCACTCCCTCTCCCATCCTGTTCTTCATCAAGATTCATTTTCAATTATCTTTATACACAGAAGATCAATTTAGTATATACTAAGATTTCAACAGTTTGCACCCACACAGAAACACAAAGTGTAAAGTACTGTTTGAGTACTAGTCATACCGTTAATTCACATCGTACAACACATTAAGGACAGAGATCCTACATGGGGAGTAAGTGCACAGTGACTTCTGTTGTTGATTTAACAATTGACACTCTTATTTATGGCGTCAGTAATCACCCGAGGCTCTTATCATGAGCTGCCAAGGCTATGGAAGCCCTTGAGTTCACCAATTCCAGTCTTATTTAGACAAGGCCGTAGTCAAAGTGGAAGTTCTCTCCTCCCTTCAGAGAAAGGTACCTCCTTCTTTGATTGCCCGTTCTTTCCACTGGGATCTCACTCACAGAGATCTTTCATTTAGGTTATTTATTTATTTATTTATTTTTGCCACAGTGTATTGGCTTTCCATGCCTGAAATACTCTCATGGGCTTTTTAGCCGGATCCGAATGCCTTAAGAGCTGATTCTGAGGCCAGAGTGCTGTTTAGGACATCTGCTATTCTATGAGTCTGCTGTGTATCCCGCTTCCCATGTTGGATTGTTCTCTCCTTTTTAATTCTATCAGTTAGTATTAGCAGACACTTGTTTATGTGATCCCTTTGACACTTAATCCTATAATTATGATCAATTATGAATTGAAACTAATCACTTTGACTAGTGAGATGGCATTGGTACATGCCACTTTGATGGGATTGAATTGGAATTCCCTGGCACGTTTCTGACTCTACCATTAGGGGTAAGTCTGAGTGAGCATGTCCCAAATTGTAGCCGGGACTTGAACCAGCACCCATATGGGATGCTGGCACTGCAGGCAGCGCCCCCGCCTGCCACGCACAGCGCCAGCCCCAGTATTAAGCCTTTTAACTGTAATGTAAATTCAAAATATGTTATCTCATAAAAAAAGGAGGCAGAGTGGGAGGGAGAGTAGGAGAGGGAGGGAGGGAAGAGGGAAGGAAATATCATTATGTTCTTTGAATTGTATCTATAAAGCACATTGAATCTATTAAAAACAAATTGAAAATTAAAAAAAAAGGACAATATGTCCCATATCAGGATTCCTGGGTTAGATTTCTGGCTCTGGCTCTAGAATCGAGCTTCCTGCTAATGCACACCCTAGGAGACACCAGGTGATGGTTCAAATAGTTGGGGCCCTGCTACCCATGTAGGAGACTTCAATTAAGTTCCCAGCTTCTGGCTTCAGCCCCAGTCTAGCCATGGCTATGGGAGGGAGGCATTTGGGTAGTAAACCAGTGATTGGGACTCTTGTCTCTCAAGTAAATTTTTAACGATAATTGCCATTTTGTTTTTGGACAAAATATGGCATTGTAGATACATGTGGGCATGACAAAATTAAAATAACAAGTCCAGATAGGCTGGGAAGCACTGTTAGGATGAGGGGGCAGCTTTGGTCCTCTTTGTGTAAGTCTAGAACCTATTTTATTTTCCATCTCTCCTCATATATTGTCTCAGCAGTGAGTGTTTAGAAACTTAGAAATAATTAACATACTTTAAATTGAGTGTTCAAGTAAGCCAAACTCTCTGCTTGACTTTTTTGTGCAGATGGTGGACTTCCCAAACCAGAACTAATAACCTGGATTGAACAGCAAGGAGAGCCATTCGGGGGTTGCACAGAATCACAGAAATCAGGACACATAATTTGCTCCTCTGCTGATACACATTTTGGTCCAGCTGTTGAGGAACAGTTGTTTTGGGGTGAGTATTAAGAAACATATGGTCTTGGCCGGCGCTACGGCTTATTAGGCTAATCCTCTGCCTGTGGCACCGGCACTCCTGGTTCTAGTCCCGGTTGGGGCGCCGGATTCTGTCCTGGTTGCTCCTCTTCCAGTCCAGCTCTCTGCTGTGGCCCAGGAAGGCAGTGAAAGATGGTCCAAGGGCTTGGGCCCTGCACCCGCATTGGAGACCAGGAGGAAGCACCTGGCTCCTGGCTTTGGATTGGCACAGCGCGCCGGCCATGGCAGCCATTTGGGGGGTGAACCAACGGAAGGAAGACCTTTCTCTCTGTCTGTCTAACTCTGCCTGTCAAAAAAATTTTTTAAAAATTTATGGTCTTAGGCCGGCGCCGTGGCTCAACAGGCTAATCCTCCGCCTTGCGGCGCCGGCACACCGGGTTCTAGTCCCGGTCGGGGCACCGATCCTGTCCCGGTTGCCCCTCTTCCAGGCCAGCTCTCTGCTGTGGCCAGGGAGTGCAGTGGAGGATGGCCCAAGTGCTTGGGCCCTGCACCCCATGGGAGACCAGGAGAAGCACCTGGCTCCTGCCATCGGAACAGCGCGGTGCGCCGGCCGCAGCGCGCTACCGCGGCGGCCATTGGAGGGTGAACCAACGGCAAAAGGAAGACCTTTCTCTCTGTCTCTCTCTCTCTCACTGTCCACTCTGCCTGTCAAAAATTTAAAAAAAAAAAAAAAAAAATTTATGGTCTTAAGATAGCATATATTCAGACTTCATGGTTTCTCTTTTCTGATCTTATCTTGCCTTTTCTGGGTAACCTTAGTCAACTTACTGAACCTTTGAGTATTTCAGTTCTTGATCTATAAAATTAATGAAAGTACTTAAGTTTTAAGATTAAATGAGTAATGTATGTAATGTTAAAATGATCTCTGGCACATAGCAAGAGCCCAGTGCTAGAAGCTATCTTTTAGTATTAAGGAAAAGAGCCAATATAGGCCTAGTCTTTTTTTATTCATTTATTTGAAAGGCAGAGTTACAGAGAGGCAGAGGCAGAGAGAGTCTTCCATCTGCTGGTTCATTCCACAAATGGCTATAACAGCTGGAGCTGGGCTGATCTGAAGCCAGAAGCCGGGAGCTTCTTCTAGGTCTCCCACATGAGTGCAGGGGCGCAAGGTCTTCAGTCATCCTCTACTGCTTTCCCAGGCCACAGCAGAGAGCTGGATGGGAAGTGGAGCAGCCAGGACTCAAACCAGCGACCATATGGGATACCAGTACTGCCTTACCTGCTACACCACAGTGCTAGCCCATAGTCTTGCTGTCTGTTCTTAGGACAGCTCACGGATGGTATAAACTGTGGTATTAGTCAGAGTCTCTGTTAGGAACTTAACTGCCATCAACGTCTTGGGGCTCCAGGTATGTCTAGACATCAACATCAGGTAAGTCACGTATAACTGAAGTCATAGTGGTATTCAACATTTAAGAGTATATGCAGCATGCTGGAACCATGCTAAGAACCTCATGCATGTTAACTCATGTAACTCATTATAGTCATATGTACTGTGTTTCCCTGTTCTTATAGAAGGAGATAAAGCAAAAAGAGATTAGCTTGATGTTGTACAGTGGACAAATGGGATTTAAACCCAGGCAGTCTAATTCCGGAGCTTAGATCTTACCTTTGTGACCTGTATTTTCCTCTTTTCAGTATTATTTAATATAAGACATATCTGTTCAGGGATGGGCATTTAGCTTGGCTGGTACGACACTGGTTAAGATGCCTATATCCAATATCAGAGTACCTGGGTTTGAGTCCCCGCTCCGGCTCCGGACTCCAGCTTCCTGCTAATGCAGACCCTGGGAGTCAGCAGTGATGGCCCAAAGTAATTGGGTTCCTGCCACCCACATGGGAGACCTGGGTTGAATTTTTGACTCCTGGCTTTAGCCTGGCTCAGATCCACTGTTGTCAGCATTTGGGGAATAAACCAGTAGATGGGAGCTTTCTCTGTCTCTCAAATAAATTTTTAAAAAGATCAGTTTATTCGATTTAGTTACCCAGACCATCATCAGACTCATTTTGGCTGTGAAATAGAACCACACTGTGTGGTTGGGTGGCTCATTGGCAGCATGGTTCCCAGGCTACCCCCAGTTACTGGTACACATCATGTTACTGGTGACAGTCGTGTGCCATGCCATCAACGGAACTGACTGAATTTTTGTCTTCAGTTTCAGGAAGCCAGCAACTGGTGAGCTCAGGAGAAACTAAATGCCATTTCCAGGCAGGCCCTCTTCGGAGCCAGCATTCCTCTGGACTCTCTTTAGGAGGCAGGGAAGCTGTTTCCTCTAGGCCTGACCAGGACCTCACAGAGACGGAGACCAAGAACCCACAGGGACGCAGCCCCAGGGCTCCTAATGCAGTAGGCCTTGGCTGCAGCGAATCTCCCTACAGAGAGGGAATCCCAAGGCACCGAGCTCCGAGTGTCCCCTCGCGGGAGAGCTCCCAGCACCCCTGCCATGACCGTGGGGAGAACTTCTGGAAGAAGGGCCGCTTGGGAAAGCAGCAGAGGAGCCGCCCCCAGGACCTGCCGCAGAAAGCCTGCAAGGTCAGCCACAGAGCCGGTGCCCGGCCGGTCGGCGTCCCCGGGGCAGGGAGGCACTGCCCGTGTCGGGAGTGCGGGCAGGGCTTCCGCCGGAAGCAGTACTTGCTGAGGCGGCTGACTGCCCACACGGGGAAGTGTGAGATGTGTTTCTGCCACAGGCGGAGCCCCCTCGCCCACCACCTCCCGCACAAGGGGGAGAAGCCTTCGCAGCATCCCAAATGCAGCCCGGGCTTCCCGCCGACGAGCAGCGCGCAGGCTCCCCAGTGCCAGCCTGGCAGAGAGACGCCGGGCTCCTGGAGGCGAGGCCGCAGGGCCTTCCCCGGCGTGCAGTCAGGGCAGAAGCCAGGGCAGAAGCCAGGCCCCCGCCACCCCCGGGGCGACGCAGAGGCGGGCGGCAGGTGCCTCCCCACAAGGTCCAAGCTCGCCAACCGCCTGAGGGTGCACGCGGGAGAAAGGCCCTTCCCGGGCCCCAGCGGCCCGCCGATGGCCCAGCAGCGCGGGCCCGGCGGGGAGAGACCGGTCTCCCGCGGGAAGTGTGGCCCGGGCTTCCCCAAACAGCACAAGCTCGCCGAGCACGTCCGAGCCCACGGCGGAGAGAAGCCTCTCCGGTGCGCCGAGTGCGGCCGGAGCTTCGGTCAGACGGCGCAGCTGCGGCGGCACCAGCGGCTGCACACGGAGGAGAAGGCCTTTCCGTGCCCGGACTGCGGCCGGAGCTTCCGCCTGCAGAGCCTGTTGAGAGCCCACCGGCTCCGCCACGGCGCAGAGCAGCCATTCTCGTGCGGCGAGTGCGGCCGCGGCTTTAGCCACCAGTGCAAGCTGCGCGAGCACCTGCGGGTGCACAGCGGGGAGAGGCCCTTCCGGTGCCCGGACTGCGGCAAGAGCTTCCGGCTGAAGGGCATCCTCAAGGCGCACCAGCGCACCCACAGCGCGGAGCGGCCCTTCTCCTGCGGCGAGTGCGGCAAGGGCTTCACCAGGCAGTCCAAGCTCACGGAGCACTTCCGCGTGCACAGCGGGGAGCGGCCCTTCGGCTGCTCCGAGTGCGACAGGAGCTTCCGCCTGAAAGGGCAGCTGCGGAGCCACCAGCGCCTGCACACGGGAGAGAGACCCTTCCAGTGCCCGGACTGCGACAAGCGCTACCGCGTGAAAGCCGACATGAAAGCCCACCAGCTGCTGCACGGCGGCGCGATGCCCTTCTCCTGCGAGTGTGGCAAGGGCTTCGCGAAGCAGTCCAAGCTCATCGAGCACGTCAGGACGCACACGGGGGAGAAGCCCTTCCAGTGTCCCCAGTGTGACAAGAGTTTCCGCCTGAAGGCCCAGCTGCTTAGCCACCAGGGCCTGCACACCGGGGAGAGGCCTTTCCACTGCCCTGAGTGCGACAAGGACTTCCGGGAAAGGGGACACATGCTGAGGCACCAGCGCATCCACAGGCCAGAGAGGCCCTTTGCCTGCGGTGACTGTGGGAAGGGCTTCATCTATAGATCTAAGCTCGCTGAGCACGCCCGAGTGCATGCCAAGTCCTGCCGTGCGCAGGACCAGCCTGACGTTGAGAAAAGGCTTAGCCAGCTGTTTGCAATGATAGAAGCTGATTGGAGCTGAGGCACAGTGCGCCATCGAGGCAACTCAGGAGGTCTTCAAAACTTCATGATAAAGGCATGTTATGAAAGACACTGCGTGGCTTTCACTTTTTTTTTTTTTTTTTTTTTTTTTTTTTTTTGCTGCACAGGGGGAAAGACAGAAAGAGAGAGAGCTCTTCCATCCACTAGCTCACTCCTCAAGTGCCTGCCACAGCTGGGATAGCCAGCCAGGAACTCCCACCTGGGTGGTACTGACCCAAATCCTTTGGTCTTTATCCATGGCCTCCCAGGCACATTAGCAGGAAAGTTGTGTCAGAAGCGGGGTAGTCAGTACTCACCAGGCACTCCAATATGGTATGCAGGCATCCCGAGTGGCAATTTAACCAGTAGTACCCCTGTGCATGCCCTAAACTTACCTTTTCATTCAGTTTTCCATGAATTTTTTTTCCCCAAAGATTTTTATTTGAAAGTTGGAGTTAGCGAGAGAGGGAGAGACAAAGAAGTCTTTCACCTGCTGGTTCGCTCCCCAAATGGCCACAGTGGTTGGGGCTGTGCCAGGCTGAAGCCAGGAGCCAAGAGTTTCTTCTGAGTCTCCCATGTGGGTGGCAGGGCCATCTCTGGCCCCCTGCATGAACTTTTTGAAGTCCCACATAAACATGTGGAATTGCAGGGAAGAGGTGGGTCTTTCCTATTTGTTACACTAGATGGAAGTTGTATGGACACCAAATAGGTATACTTCAGGGACAGAATATACTCTATACTCAACAATTCCTGCTTTTCAGAGGGTTTATGGTCAGGTAGGAGATGGCTGACAGGGAGGCATTTGGCACAATGGTTAAGATGATACTTGGGGGGCCAGTGCTGTGGCTCAGTGGGTTAATCCTCTGCCTGAGGCGCTGGCATCCCATATGGGTGCTGGGTTCTAGTCCCGGTTGCTCCTCTTCCAGTCCAGCTCTCTGCTGTGGCCGGGGAGGGCAGTGGAGAATGGCCCAAGTATTTGGGCCCCTGTACCTGCATGGGAGACCAGGAAGAAGCACCTGACTCCTGGCTTCAGATCTGTGCAGCACCAGCCATAGTGGCCATTTGGGGAGTGAACCAACGGAAGGAAGATCTTTCTCTCTCTCACTGTCTGTAACTCTACCTGTCAAATTAAAAAAAAATATCCAATGTCTTAGTTCAAGTCTTTCCCCAGCCTCCATTTCCAGCTGCCTGCGTATGTGCGCCCAGGGAGGGAGCAGTACTTGGGTTGCTGCCACCCATGTAGGAGACTGGGATAGAGTTCTGAGCTCCCAGCTTCAGCCTGGCCCAGTCCTGCCTGCTGTGGGCATCTGAGGCGTGAACCAGCCTATGGAAGATCTCTTTGTCACTCTGTCTCTACCTTTCAAATAAATATTTTTTAAAAAAATTAATTTTTAAAAATGGCTTACAAAATTCTGAGGGATGATAGGAAATGAAATTACAGGTAAATATAAATGACATTACTATAAAACGGTGTTACACAAATTAAATTCCCTGGGACAAAGGCTCCAAAAATATTCTGCAAGAAAAGAGTTACATGGAAAGTTACATAAAGATCCTAATTAAATTGTTGCTCCATTCTTAGACAAAGTTTATAAAGCATTTGAAGAAAAACTTCCACATAAAAGAGGAAGACCAAGATAAGAAAAAAAATTTGGATGAATCATATAATTTAGGGAATAAAAACAAAAATTTAAAAACATGCATACTCAGAAAAATTAGAGAAGATGCTGTTATTATGAAACAAGAATATAACTTTATGGAAAAGGAAGCTTCTGGAAACAACCCTAACATGTTAAGAAAAATGGATTGTTTAATAAAAGTTTTGAATTTCATGGTAGGATTAGTCAAAGAAATCTCCAGAAAGTAGCACAGAAGATCCAACAAGTAGAAAATAAGAAAGTGGAAAAAAGTGAATTGTGCAAATTCTGGTGCTTTGCTCCTCCTTCTCCTGAGGTTTTGATTCTGTATTCCCTTTAATGTTAAAAACTACATATATACGTATCTTAATCATATACGTGTATATACTATGTAAGTATGTGAAGAGGGAGAGAGTGGAAGAAAGAAATCAAGCAAATAAAGAGGAGAATGGTGCACACACACAAAAACCCAGGTACGATTACCTTTTATGCATTTATATAAAATTAGGGATGGGCAGGTGGCGTAGCAGTTCCAGTTCGGATGCCAGTTAGAACGCGCAGACCCCATATTTGACTATCCTGATTTGATACTTGGCTCTAGCTCCTGTCCTAGCTTCCTGCTGATATGGACCCTGGAAGCAGCAGGTGATGGCTCAAGTCTTTGGGTCTCAGCCACCCCACAGGAGACCCAGACTGAGTTCCAGGCTCTCAGCTTTAGCCTGGCCCAGCCCAAGCTATTGCAGGTATTTGGGAAGTAAGCCAGCAGATGGAAGATCTCAGTGTCTTTCTGCCTCTCAAATAGATATTTTAAAAAGTTATTAAGATAAATAGAATAACTTAAAATTCTATATTATTTTAGAACTCGACCTGAAAGTTTTTAATCCAATGTCTAATATCTCAGAGAAGGAAACAACACCCACGGTATAAGTCTCATGCCCAGTCTCATAGCTAATGGGGGACTTGCTGGCACTGGCTTCTGGCTTCCTGACGGGATTCCTGGGCTGTACTTCATGGGAAGTCGAAGAAATGCAGGTTCTATGGATAAACACCAAGTGCTCCAAGCAACCAAACCAGCAGTCACCTAAATGAGTTGCTTTGTTGCAGAAGGACCAAAAAAAAAAAAAAAAAAAAAAAGGGCAGATTTCAAACCATGAAAGAGCACAAGGGGAAGAGGTGAGGAAGAACCAAACACCCAGTGTCAAGTCACGGGCCTAGGGAGCGAGTGGCCGCCTGTTGGAGCCGGGTAAGTAGAGAAACAACGCGCAGTGTGAAGGGAGACGGAAGTCAGGAAAATGGTCACGGCTGCACAGCACGTGTGGGCCGCAGCAGGCACAGAAGTGGGCTGGGCGGTGCGGCCTCCCTCCCCATCAGCGGGGTGGTGGTCGGTCCTGGTTCTGTAAGTTTTCCCGTGGTCAGCGACTCCGCCAGCTTCCTCAGGGCGTCGCTGCAGGAAGGGTGTTCTCACACCTCCCCAGCCACCCCTTCCTGGGGGAAGCCGGAGGTGTTGCTCTGCGCCAGACAGCCCGAGTCTTTCCTGAAACGAGAAAACCCAACGGGTGGGTGGCAGAGATGCACGCAGTAGTGACCCACTGGGAAACGACACGGCCAGCGCCATTTTGAAGGCGACAGTACGCACGATCCAGCGTCCTCGCTTCCCTACAGATCGATTTCAGATCCAGTCCCGTCGAGTCCCCAAAGGAGGAAGGGGTCCGAGCCGTTGAGAGCCTGGGGCAGCTCACGTGCGGGTCCACGCGGGTCCACGCGGGTCCGGGGAAGCGCCCCGGTGCGCGCGCCGCGGTTCTTGGCTCCTCCCGCCTGCAGGTGGCGCTGTGGGAGCCACGTCCGAGCCGTGCTCCCAGAATGCCCTGCGTGTCTCCGTGGCGACGGCCGCCGCGGGGAGAGATGGCGGGTTCTGGTCTCACTGTGGAGGACCTGCAGGGCTCGGGCCTCTCCCGCGGAGGCTCCCTGGGCTCCGCCGTCTCTGAACTCTCCCGGCCGGACAGGAGTCGGTGGTGGTCTCGGGAGGAGACGCCTGGGCGGGGAGGAGGTGCCGCCCTGGAGCTGCCTGGGCCGATTGTCAGATCTGCAGGCCTGGCCCGCGCCCCGCGGGCTGGAGCGAGGGCCGCGCGGGGAAGGCAGCGTCCCCAGCCCGGGGGTCTGAAAGTCCTTGCCGCAGAGACCTTGGCTGGGCCAGGCAGAAGCCAGGGTCTGGAACTCCATCCAGCCCTTCCAGCCCTTCCAGCCCTCCCATGGGTGGCAGGGGCCCTGTCCTGGGCCGTCATCCGCTGCGTTACCAGCGTCACCAGCAGTTGTTTATTTATTTATTTATTTATTTATTTTTTAATTTTTGACAGGCAGAGTGGACAGTGAGAGAGAGAGAAAGGTCTTCCTTTTGCCGTTGGTTCACCCTCCAATGGCGGCTGCGGTAGGAGCGCTGTGGCCTGCGCACCGCGCTGATCCGAAGCCAGAAGCTGGGTGCTTCTCCTGGTCTCCCATGGGGTGCAGGGCCCAAGCACTTGGGCCATCCTCCACTGCACTCCCTGGCCACAGCAGATAGCTGGCCTGGAAGAGGGGCAACGGGGACAGGATCCGGTGCCCTGACTGGGACTAGAACCCGGTGTGCCGGCACCGCAGGTGGAGGATTAGCCTAGTGAGCCACGGCGCCGCCGGCCTACCAGCAGTTGTTTAACCTGCTTTGCCGCAACCCCAGCCCCACAATTTCAAGCCTTTTATGCTTGTGAAAAAGAGATTCAGAGTAGAATCCCTGAAGGCCACAATCCAGCTCCCGCATTGTACAGATAAGTGAGTCACAGAGAAGTTGTGATTTGCTGCAGGTCGTGTTGCTAATTATTGAGAGGAAAGCCTGACTTCTTGGGTTGCAGTTCTCTACTCTCCTTTAGTACGTATTAATGGTCAGTATTTCGTGTTACTTCTCCAGGGGTTGTGCCTGCCTAACCGAAGTGCTCTCCCACATTTTTTAAATTATTAGGAACCTAAAGGGCTTTTTCCTTATTCTCCTTTATCACCTGTAGGAAAAGTGATGTGGTTTTCTGGTACGAAACATTTTGAGCCAGGTAATCAGTGGCCTATCATCCCTTTCTGACAGTTGTAATGTGTTCTTGGAGCAAATTGTCTGTTTCCTGTTTAAATTTCATTTTAGTGGAGTGAAACTACCAACTTCAGGAGTCTCTGCAGGTTATACTTCAGTATTTCTTGGTTATAAACACATGGGTGTTTTTACACTATCTCAGAGAAAATGTTGAAGATAGTTCTGTATGTATTTTATCACAAAATACTATAAATTTACATATCTATGTCCTAGAGTAAGTACTTGCACAACTATATCCTATGGTAAGTGTACAAGGGTTTGTTTAATTGAATAATTTAATCACCTCATTCAGGTATGTCTCTTCAGTTGAAAATGAGTGTCTAGGGGCTTCCTGGGACACCCACATCCCATGTCGGAGTGCCTCAGTTCCACTTCAGTTCCAGCTTCTCATGCATGCCCTGGGAAACTCCTGGCTTTAGCCTGGCCCAGCCCTGGCTGTTGTGAGCATTTGGGTGAGTGAGCTGGAAAATGGAAGATCGTGTGTGTGTGTGTGTGTGCCTTCAAAAAAAAAAAAAAGAATAAATAGTGCATGTCCGTAGCTGTTCCCATGATTGACTTATTGAGCCCCTTCCCTTATTCCTTTATAAAAAGGGGGTGTGTGTTCAGTATTCCACCTCTGTCAGTATTCCACCTCAGTCTGCTTTGTTTGAAGTGTTTGTTAATATTTGAAAAGAAGTCCAGCAAAATCATCTTAAGCCTCTTACTGGAATTATGCCACCAAAGCCTACTTAAGCCCATCTTAACATATTGAACATGAACATTCCGCCTTCTCAAATCCATTCATAACTCCTTATCTGATGTGAAGAAAGATAAAAGAGCTTTTAAACATCTTGGAGGAGGACAGATGTGGTCATCCTGAGTCCGAGGAAAGTATGGGATTCCACGTCACGGTGACTTTGATGATGTGACACACAGGAGTGTGGGAATCTGGATGGACATCAGAGAGAACTTTACAAGCATGTGATGAGAAATATAGGTAAGATTCTGATCTCTCTGTACAAGGTGTGTTCTCATGGACATGGAGTCAAAGGTTGTGCAAGTCTCAGCAGGTCATCTGGTCTTTCTGTTTGCTGCTTGGTCAGCCTTTAATGAGAGAACAACCTTCTTTAGCCATAGGATCTCCTAGGGAAACTGAAATTATTTGCTTGATATCATGCCCAGTTCATCTTTTCAAAGTATGCTCCTTGCCCTTTAATCCCTTGCTTTTACCAAACTATTATTGCCACCAAGTTCTTCAGGTCTCTGAATCTTGACTTTATCTTCCAACTCATACTGCAAAGTAGAGACGGCATAGATACCAAGTCAATCAGTGCTCATCTATTCAGAATTTTCATGCCTTTATTTCATTCAAGTGAAATCAGTATACATGTATTGAATACCCACCCCGGAGTAAGTAGAAAAGTAAAATGCACATAGTTCTTAACCTTAAGGAGCAAACAGCCCACTAAGGGAGAGACATGTATCACCTGAGTGCTCTTTTGATTGCAGACGATGGGAACTCAGCTCAAGCTATGGCGAAAATGGAAAGTTACTTATAGGCTCGTGCGAAGAGGAAGTCCAGTGGTCACATTATGTTCATAGAAGGTTGGATCTAGGGACTTGCTTCATGTTCTAGTTCTCTTTTCTGCTCGATCTTCTTAGCTCTTCTCTCTCTCTGCAGATTTGAGTTGTTGTCAGCATTTTTAAGGTTCTAAGAAGCCTTGCAAGCAAAGAAACTTGTCAAATTGTGTTTAGTGTGGCATTTCTCAAATGTATGCCATTGGTGAACACTTTTGACAGATTTTATTCTTTAGAACTGGAATGCTGTGGAATTCACCTTGGGAAGTACTGTGAATTTTTTACACAAAAGAGGGAGCAATTAATTATTTCGGTACAAGTTTCCCTAAAAGGAAAAGCAAATTGATCTGAGTCTTAAATGATTTAAAAAAAATTTTTTTTAAAGATGTATTTATTTATATGAAAGGCAGAGTTGGGAGGGGGAGGGGAAAGGGAGGGGGGGAGAGAAAGGGGAGGGGAGGGGAGGGGGAGGGGGAGAGGGAAAGGGAGATTTCCCATCCATTGGTTCACTTTCCAAATGACCACAGCGACTGGGGCTTGGCCAGGCCAAAGCCAGGATCCAGGACTTCTTCTGGGTCTCCCATGTGGGTACAGGGTCATTTGGAAAGATTTATTTATGTATTTATTTGAAAGGCAGCATTACAGAGAGGTAGAGGCAGAGAGAGAAAGAGAGAGGTCTTCCATCCACTGGTTCACTCCCCAGATGGCTGCAACAGCCAGAGCTGTGCCGATCCGAAGCCAGGAGCCAGTAGCTTCTTCTCAGTCTCCCATGTGGTCACAGGAGTCCACGCACTTGGGCCATTTTCTACTGATCTCCCAGGCCATATGGGTACCAGTTCATGTCCTGGCTGCTCCACTTCTGATCCAGCTCCCTGCTAATGGCCTGGGAAAAGTAGCAGAAGATGGTCCAAGTTATTTGGGCCCTTGCCACCCATGTGGGAGACCTGGATGAAGCTCCTGACTCCTGGCTTCAGCCTAGCCCAACGCTGGCTATTGTGGCCATCTGGGGAGTGAACCAGCAGATGGAAGATTTCTCTTTCTTTCTCTCTCTCTCTCTCTCTCTGAATTTTAAATAAGTAAGTAAATTTAAGAAAACAAGTCACCCTTAGGCTGAGCTTCTGCCTAGCAGTTAAGACGCCTATGTCTCATATTGGAATGCATAGGTTTGCTACCAACCTCTGGCTCCTGATTCCACTTCCTACTAATCCAGACCCCAGGAGGCAGTGGTGATGGCTCCAATAATTTGGTCCCTGCCACCTAGTGGGAGACTGGATTGAGTTTCCAGCTCCTGCTCCCTGCCGGTGGCCACAGCCAGGGAACACTGCAGAGTAAACAAGTGGATGTGTTGTCAGGTATGGGATCCCCAGCTAGGTTTACCCCAGGTTCTCATCCCAGTGTGAAAGATGGAGTCAAAGCAGATGCATGGTTGAGGTGTGCAGAGAAGAAGAAGGAGAGCGGGATTTACTTAAAAGGGTAGTACACATTCAGACCTAACCGTGAGCAGCTTCTCTCCATGCGCAGGGCGGCCACTGCCCCTACCAAAGTTCAGGCTGACCCTTCAGGGAGTGGTACCCTGCTGGATATACAAATTGGGCAGAGTTTGGGCAGGGCGTCGGTGCAGGCGAAGACATCTGGGAAGGTGTCATGGCATCTCCAGGTGGAGCCGCAGCACACACATGGCCATCATGTCATCTCATTCGTGATAGGTAAGTGAGGCTTAGGTCCATGACGGGGAAGTTGGTAGCCAGCCTACATGTTGGATTGGCACGGAAGGGGGTGGGGTTTTAGGTGGCGCAGGACTGCAAAAGTAGACCACCGGCAGTCTCTCAGCTCCTTGTCCCTCACTAGCCCTCTGCCTAGTGCACACCATGTGCAATCACTTCCTCTCAACTTAAAAAAAAAAAAACCCTACACCTGTCTATGCCTTTGACTTCATCCCATTGGCCCTCATACATGATTTTGCTTCACCAATTACTTTTTAATATTTCCTTCCTCCCTTTCCACTGGTCCACTTCTCTAAGTCAATATCGTGCCTCTGCATTCCCCCAAATCCTGACTTTTGATTCTGTTTACTTTGTGCTATCATTATAAGGTTGTTGCCTCCCTTACACATCAAAGCTGCTGCTAATAGAACTTACTGCATGTTGGCCTCTGCTCCCTGCTAACCTTGGATTCTCAAAGGTCCCCAGTGACATCGTTATTAGATTGTCTCTTTTCTTTGTGCTATCATCCAGGCGAAGACTGTCTGTGATTCACCTCACTGGATGTGACCTGGTTGGGTAGGCAGGAATATTTTTCCTCTAAATATTGCAGAGAAGTCTTTCTATGACAAAAGAGATCCATTCTGTGGTTAAAACTAATTGAGTAGGGGCTGGCGCCGTGGCATAGCGGTAAAGCCGCTGGCATTGCAGGCAGTAGCTTTACCTGCCACACCATGCCGGCCCCTGACTTTTTTTTAAGAATTATTTTTATTTATTTGAAAAGCAGAGTGTCAGAGAGAGGGGGAGAGATACACACACAGAGTGATCTTCTATCTATAGATTCCCTCCCAATATGGTCTCCCCATATGGCCACAACAGCAAAGGCTGGGCCAGGCTGAAGCAAGGAGCCTGGAACTCCATTCTGGTCTCCTATGTAGGTGGCAGGAGCCCAAATATATGAGCCATTTTCTACTGTTTTCCCAGGATCAGAAGCAGAGCACCCAGGACTCTAACCAATTCTCAACATGGGATGCTGTCATCTGATGGGGTAACATAGCCCACTGCTCCACAATGCTGGCCCACAATGACTTTTATTTTTTAATTTTTATTTATTTATTTTTTTGACAGGCAGAGTGGATAGTGAGAGCGAGAGACAGAGAGAAAGGTCTTCCTTTTTGTCATTGGTTCACCCTCCAATGGCCGCCACGGCCGGCACATCGCACTGATCCGAAGCCAGGAGCCAGGTGCTTCTCCTGGTCTCCCATGCGGGTGCAGGGCCCAAGCACTTGGGCCATCCTCCACTGCCTTCCCGGGCCATAGCAGAGAGCTGGCCTGGAAGAGGGGCAACCGGGACAGAATCCGGCGCCCCGACCAGGACTAGAACCCAGTGTGCCGGCGCCGCAAGGTGGAGGATTAGCCTGTTAAGCCACGGCGCCGGCCCTACCACGATGACTTTTAAAAACAGGAAGTTTTCTTCCTTTTCCAGATAAGTATCAGTGTATTATCTAACAGTATTTATGAGAAAAATTACCCCAGGGGCCCATGCTGTGGTGCAGGAGGTTAAAGCCCCAGCCCGCAGTGCTGGCATCCCATATGGGCACCAGTTTGAGTCCCGACTGCTCCACTTCGAATCCAGCTCCCTGCTAACATGCCTGGGAAAGCAGCAGAGGATGGCCCAAGTCCTTGGGCCCCTGTACCCATGTAGGAGAACCAGAAGAAGCTTCTGGGTCCTGGCTTCGGGTGGGCTCAGCTCCAGCCATTGCGTCCCTATGGGGAGTGAAAAGCAGATGGAAGACCTCTCTGTCTCTACCTGTCTCTGTAACTCTTTCAAATAAATAAAATAATTTAAAAAAAAAATTTACCCCAAAACCTAGTGGCTTAAAACAGGAAGCACATATTAATTGACAGATTCTGCGGGTTGGGAATGCAGCACAGCCTAACTGGTTACCTCTGGCTTAAAGTTTCTCAGCAAGTTTTAGCTAAGCTGTCGGCCAGGGTTGTAGTCTCATCTGAAGGTTTGTGTGAAGAAGGCTGCACTCAAGCCGCTCACTTGTTTGTAGCCAGACATCCCTGTGAAGCTGCCTTATGACATGGCGGCTGGCTTCTACCAGGGTGAGACAGAGAAGAGAATGAATGTCAGAGCAAGACAGTTCTCTATGGAAGCCAGTGGCAGGTGCTATGCACAGCAGAGTCAGCGACTGCTTGGGAATGTTCACATCCCGTATTGGAGCGCTGGTTTGGCTCAAGTCCTGGTTTCTCTATTCCAGTCCAGCTTCCTGCTAGTGTGCCTAGGGAGCAGCAGACGATGGCCCAAGTACTTGTGTTCCTGCCACCCAAATGGGAGATTTCGTTGGAGTTCTGGGCTCCTGGCTTTGGCCTAGTGCAGCCCCAGCTGTTGTGGGCATTTGGGGCGTGAGCCAGTGAATGGAAGATCTCTTTCTGTCTCTTTCTCCCTCTCTCCCTCTCTGTTGCTCTGCTTCATAAATAAATAAATATTTTTAAAACATGTAAGCCATAGTCTTTTTTTTTTAAAAGATTTATTTATTTACTTTGAAAGACAGAGTTACACAGAGAGAAGGAGAGGCAGAGAGAGAGCAAGAGGTCTTCCATCTGCTGGTTTACTCCCCAGTTGGCTGCAAAGGCCGGAGCTGTGCTGATCCAAAGCCAGGAGCCAGGAGCAGCTTCTCAGTCTCCCATGTGGGCACAGGGGCCCAAGGACTTGGGTCATCTTCTACTGCTATCCCAGGCCATAGCAGGGAGCTGGATTGGAAGTGGAACAGCTGGGACTTGAACCGGCACCCATATGGGATGCCAGCATTGTAGGTGGCGGCTTTACCGGCTATGCCACAGCGCAGGCCCCCAAGCCATAGTCTTTTAAAAATAGGGCCAGTTCTGTGGAGCAGTGTGTTAATCTGCCATCCACAGTGCCAGCATCTCATATGAGTGTTCATTGGAGTCCTGGCTGCTCCTCTTCCAATCCAGCTCTCTGCTATGGCCTGGGAAAGCAGTAGAAGATGGCCCAAGTCCTTGGGCCCCTGCACCCACATGGGAGTCCAGAAGAAGCTCCTGGCTCCTGGCTCCTGCCTCCTGGCTTCAGATCCACCCAGCTGCAGCCGTTGCAGCTCTGTGGGGAGTGAACCAGCAGATAGAAGATCTCTCTCTCTCTCTCCTCCTCTCTCTCTCTCTCTCTGTAAACTCTGCTTTTCAAATAATAAATAAATCTCAAAAAAAGAAAGAAAAAGCTTAATCCCGAAAGTGAAAGCCCATGACTTTGTATCCTGTTTGCTAGATGGGAGTCCTTGAGTCTACCCCTACTCAGTCAAATGAAGGGGATTCCAGGAGGACACAGACACCAGAGGGCAGGGGTCACCGAGGGCCATCTTAGGGGCTGCCCACCACCATTGGTAAAGGCAGTGTTTTGATGCAGGAGGCGGAAGAGTTCATTTATGATTCCACTTCTGCCTCTGAAAAAGAGGTGTCTGGCACAGATGTGGCCAGTAGACAAACGGAGCAGGAGTAACATGGTAGAGGTTTTGTACAGTCGCTGCGAAAATGGGCGGGGAGGGGGGAGGCAAGGAGGTGTCCAGGTGTTTCACCTGGATGTGAGGAGGTAATGAGCCAGAAACACGACCAAAATGTTGGGGGCCAGAGCCTGATGCGAGGATTCCGTAAATTGCTTTACTAAATCCAGTTCCCCCGATCTTAGTCATCAGTCTCACTCGACTCTATCAGATATGGGAAACTCCAGGAAACGTAAAAATATCTACTCTTTATTTTCACCTTCTTGTGTATCACTGATCCATCCGGTGACTTTTAAACTCATATGTGTCTCATTTTAAAGTCACTTTTGTAGTTGAAGGGTCAGCAGTGATTCAGTGAGACATCCACACAGTGGTGGAAGAGTCCAAGTGTACAGACAGTGGTCCCCTTCCACCACTCTCTCAGCGTTCTCATGGAGGGAGAAGAGAAAGCTGCCCAGAATCCTCCTATTTGAAAATCAGATCGTAAAATCCATGTTCCACAAGCATAACTCACGCTTGGGCCACCGTCTTTCCTGCTGGATACGAAGGAGGAAGGATGTCGCCCTCAGAACTGCTGACCCAGCCCCAGGGAAGCAGAAAGGAGACAGGCAGACCTTGTCCTGTGAACAGTATTAGAACCCTGGGGTAAGCTTTACCTGAATTTACACTACCTTGGGGTGCCTCGGTGATAGAAGTCACTAACATCTCCTTATTGTGTAAGACGTTTTAGAGTCAGGTTTCCTCTTATAAAATAAAGGGCCCTAACATAGAAATAATGAACAGAATGGAGGCTTGCAAATACAGACCCAAAAATATGGAACTGGCTGAACAGGGAAAGTGGGGGAAGTGTGGACTGTCCTGCTCTGGGAAGCTGACAGTCTGTTGGGCAGGAACTGTGACCTATGCTGTTTGGGACTCAGACCCTGAATATATTAACATGGAGCACTGGGGACTGGGTAGGAAAAAAAAATCCAGGCTGTTAACAGCTGTTTGCTTCAGCCCTCAGTAAATCTCCAGGGGGAAAAAAAAAAAAAGACTGCTTTGGACAGTCAGCTTGTAAACAAAGAAGGAAGAAAGAAATATATCATTTCTAAGAGGCCCTTTCCAGACTTCATCAATTTCTTCAAATTTCATTTCCATTTATTTTTTTTTTCAGGTAAAATTAGTTAATATACTTTCAAAAATATTTATGTGACAGGCAGTGTCAGAGACAGAGAGAGAGGTCTTCCATACATTGGTTCACTCCCCAAATGGCCAAAACAGCTGGAGCTGAGCCGATCTGAAGCCAGGAACCTGGAGCTTCTTCCGGGTCTCCCACGTAGTGCAGGGCCCCAAGGACTTGGGCCATCTTCTACTGCTTTCCCAAGCACATTAGCAAGGAGCTGAGTAGGAAGTGGAGCAGCTGGGACTCCACTCCCATATGGGATGCCGGCCCAGCAGGTGGCAGCTTTACCTGCTCTGCCACAGCGCCAGCCTCAGTTAATTATTTTATTAAGAATAATTGGAGGGGCCGGTGCCGTGGCTCACTTGGTTAATCCTCTGCCTGCGGTGCCGGCATCCCACATGGGTGCCAGGTTCTAGTCCTGGTTGCTTCTCTTCCAGCCCAGCTCTCTGCTGTGGGTCGGGAGGGCAGTGGAGGATGGCCCAAGTGCTTGGATGCCTTCACCCGTGTCAGAGACCAGGAAGAAATACCTGGCTCCTGGCTTTGGATCAGCACAGCTCCGGCCGTGGCGGCCATTTAGGGGGTGAACCAACGGAAGGAAGACCTTTCTCTCTGTCTCTCTCTCTCTCTGTCTAACTCTATCTGTCAAATTAATTGGAAGAGCATGCTTGCAGTTGGTAAAATAATTCCAATCTATCTTTATGCTAACCTCTGTATTCATGACTGTATATGTTGTATGGAGAGATGTCCAGAATGACCCAGTAAATCCCATGCTTTCCTGGATAGTGTGAAATGAGGTGAATTATTTTCCATTCTTCTCTGTCCTTCTCCAAGCAGCTCAAGGATTTTATAACGTGCATGTATCACTTCTACAAAACAAAAACGTTATTACTTTTCTTTTTAAAGGGGGATAGAAGAGCCCTTCTGCCTTGTAATCGCTAAACCAGGTTGCCTAAGAGATCAATCGCATGTAGCCTGTCAAGAACAAAACATCTCGGTTTCTAGTTTGGTAAGAATGAAATCAGGAAGAACAGAAACATGTAGAGAACAAATCAGGATCTGGGGTGGGGTGGGGTGGGAAAGCCGGATGCCCAGCCCTCTGCTAAGGGGCTTTGGATAAGTGCCCATTCGTGCCAGCATGAAGACAGAGCTGGAATGCAACTCACAGGTCAGAAGGTGTTAAGTGGCAGCCAGGAACAGGAGGGGCCCGAGGCCTGCTGCCAGGAGGCAGAAATTCCTTGGCTTGTATCTGGTCTCAACTTGCCATAGCTTGGTTAGATTTCTAGCTTCAGTTACCAATCCCTGAAATGTGTGGGTTCCAGTGGACTGGGTGCCTACCACATTTAAAAAAATAAAATTTATTTGAGAGGTGGAGAGACAGAAAGATAGAGCTCCCATCCACTGGTTAACACTCCCCAAATGCCCACAATGGTTGGGGCTAGGCCAGGCCAAAACCTAGAACTGGAAACTCAGTCCATTTCTCCCACTGGTGTGGCAGGGACCCAATTACTTGAGCCATCACCTGTTGCGTTCCAGGTCCACGTTATCACGAAGCTAGAATCAGGAGAGCCAAGACCGAAACCCAGGTACTCTGATATGGGATCCAGGTGTCTTAACCAGGGTTTTAACTGCTGGGCCAAACACCCACCCCCTACCATGTTTTCGAGGGAATTGTTTTTGCAAAGAAGGTATGAGCCTGGTTTTGCCCTGTTCCAGCCCTGGCTGTTGCAGGCTTTTGGGGAGTGAACCAGAGGATGGAAGAACTTTCTCTCTCTACCTCTCCGAAAAATCAAAATAAATACATACATAAAGAGAGTCTGTCTTGCCTCTGGGTATGAAGAGGAGTGCTGTAGCTCCAGGAATTGCCAGGAGACTCCTTCAGAAACCACAAGGGAAAGACGACCTGAGAGTTGAGTCCATTCTTTTTTTAAGATTTATTTATTTATTTGAGAGACAGAGAGGGAGGTCTCCCATCTGCTGGTTTACTCCCCAAATAGCTGCAACAACTGGAGTTGAGCTAATCTGAAGCCAGGAGTGAGGAACTTCTTCCACATCTCCCACATGGGTTCAGGGGTCCAAGAACTCAGGTCATCTATTGCTTTTTGATGCCATTAGCAGGGAGCTGGATTGGAAGTGGAGCAATCAGGACTCAAACCAGCGCCCATATGGGATGCTGGCACGGCAGGAGGAGTTTTATTTTATTATTATTTTTATTTATTTATTATTTTTTTGACAGGCAGAGTTAGACAGTGTGTGTGTGTGAGAGAGAGAGAGAGAGAGAGAGAGAGAGAGAGAGAGAGAGAAAGGTCTTCCTTTTTCTGTTGGTTCACTCTCCAAGTGGCCGCTACAGCTGGCAAGCTGCGCGATCCGAAGCCAGGAGCCAGGTTCTCACCTGGCCTCCCATGCGGGCGCAGGGCCCAAGGACCTGGGCCATCCTCCACTGCCCTCCCGGGCCACAGCAGAGAGCTGGACTGGAAGAAGAGCAACAGGAACAGAATCCGGCGCTCCAACCGGGACTAGAACCCGGTGTGCCGGCGCCACAGGCGGAGGATTAGCCTAATGAGCCACGGCGCCAGCCTCGGAGGAGGTTTAAACTACTACGCCACAGTGCCAGCCCCGGGTTGAGTCCATTCTGTGGGAAGTAAGCAGAGAAACAGGAACCGTGTTCTGATCCTAGGCATTAAGCTATAGACTGTTCTGCTGTGTACATGCAAGGAGCTTTGTGACCCCTCATGACCTGTTCTTTTCTGTTGTAAATGAATCCCATAGTCTAGTTGCACTGGTGGTATTATTGCAAGAGGATATTTGGTGGCAGTTACAGGTTTTCTTTCTTTTCTCATGGAAAAGTAGACTTTTTTTTTTTTTTTTTCAGCAGTCCACATCACTGTCAAGGTCTCCCTGTGGAGATCAAATGGAATGATTCTTTCATCTCACAGGCCAGACACAAATAATAGCCAAAACCACTTTGTACTTCCAGGGAGACAGGACCACGTGAGCACACATGAGGAGAGTGCACTTTGGGTGGTCTGCAGAAGCAGGGCTGCTCTAGAAAGTTCACAGAAAAAAGATGCCAATTGCTTTCAAAGTCTACCTGGGATACAACCCACGGTGCCTGGGCTCTGCCTTCCTCTTGGAGGGCTTCTGGGTGCACTGGGACCCTGTGGCTGCCCTGTGTGCGAGAACAGTCTCTGGCCAAAGACCCAAACTGAACCATTCAAATCCTTACCTTCGTAAGCACTCAAAGAGCCAACAGAAGCCCCGGGAGCTGATGGATCTCAAGTCCTTGAGAAGGCTCCCCAGGGAGAGCTCTGCCAGTGCACTGAGTGGGCACAGAACTCGGGCCTGTGGGTGAAGCTCGATGATCATCTGCTGGTGAATGTGACAAACGAAGTCTGGATTCCGCCAGTTTGTGTACACAGGACTTCCTTTAAGTCCCCAGAATGTGGCAAAAGCTTCTATGTGAAGTGCACTGGAGTGGACACTGGGGAAGAGGCCATTCCCTTGTCCTGAGTACGGCCAGGACTTCCCTGAGAAGCTGAAACTCATGACCCACACCAGTCTGCATCCCAGAGGGGAGCCATCTGTGGGCTGTGCATGTCAGGAATTTCATACCTGCTGAGCCACCAGCACCTGCAGAAGGCGGGAGACCTTGCTGAGATATCTCTCTCTCTCTGTCCCTCCCCCTTTCTCTGTAACTCTGCCTTTTAAATAAATAAAATAAAACTTAAAAACAAAACAAAAACACAAAAAAACAAAAAACAAAACTGGGGCTAGTGCTGTGGCGTAGTGGGTTAAAGTCCCAGCCTGCAGCGCCAGCATCCCATGGGCACCGGTTCGAGCCCTGGCTGCTCCTCTTCAGATCCAGCTCCCTGCTGTGGCCTGGGAAAGCAGTAGAAGATGGCCCAAGTCCTTGGACCCCTGCACCCACTTGAGAGACCCGGAAGAAGCTCCTGGCTCCTGGCTTCAGATCTGCGCAGCTCTGGCCGTTGCAGCCATCTGGGGAGTAAAACAACAGGATGGAAGACCTCTCTCTCTGACTCTACTTCTCTCTCTGTAACTCTTTCAAATAAATAAATATTTTTTAAAAGAAAAAAGCAAAAACCTGGGGCTGGTACTGTGGCATAGTGGGTAAAGCCACTGCCTGCAGTGCCAGTATCCCATATTTGTACCGGTTCCAGACCTGGCTACTCCACTTCCAATCTAGCTGTGGCTGTTTCAGCCACTTGGGGAGTGAACCAGCGGATGGAAGATATATATCTCTCTCGCTCTGCCTATGCCTCTGTGTAACTCTACCTTTCAAATAAATAAATCAATAAATAAATTTTAAAAAAATTAAAATAAAAAATCTGTTTAAAACCCTTAAGACCATAGGGCACAATTTCAAGACTGCTAGAGCTTTGGGTTTTCACAGTCTTCAGTTCCACACAAGTCCAAGTAAACTTTTTTCTTTTTAACTTATTTATTTGATTGGCAGAGTTACAGACAGACAGAGGGAGAGACAGAGAGACAGGACTTCCATCCACTGGTTCACTCCCCAAATGGCCACAACAGCTGGAGCTGGGCTGATCCAAAGCCAGGAGCCAGGAGCTTCCTCCAGATCTCCCACATGGTGCAGGGGTCCAAGGACCCAGGCTGTCCTCTGTTGCTTTCCCAGACCACAGCAGAGAGCTGGATCAGAAGTGGAGCAGGACAGCGCCGCGGCTCAACAGGCTAATCCTCCACCTTGTGGCACCAGCACACCGGGTTCTAGTCCCGGTCGGGGCGCCGGATTCTGTCCCGGTTGCCCCTCTTCCAGGCCAGCTCTCTGCTGTGGCCAGGGAGTGCAGTGGAGGATGGCCCAAGTCCTTGGGCCCTGCACCCCATGGGAGACCAGGAGAAGTACCTGGCTCCTGGCTTCGGATCAGCGTGGTGCGCCGGCCACAGCAGCCATTGGATGGTAAACCAACGGCAAAGGAAGACCTTTCTCTCTGTCTCTCTCACTGTCCACTCTGCCTGTCAAAAAAAAAAAAAAAGAAGTGGAGCAGCTGGGACTCGAACCAGCACCCATATGGGATACCAGCACCGCAGGTGGCTACTCAAATGCCACACCACAGCCCAGCCCCAATTCTTATTTCTTAACTGACTTTCTTTCTTCCTGTCTTTTTTTAAGATTTATTTATTTGAAAGTCAGAGTTACACAGAGAGAGGAGAGGCAGAGAGAGAGAGAGAGAGGAGAGAGAGAGGTCTTCCATCCGATAGTTCACCCCCCAATTGGCTGCAACGGCCAGAGCTGCACCGATCTGAAGCCAGGAGCCAGGAGCTTCTTCCAGGTCTCCCACGTGGGTGTAGGGTCCCAAGGACTTGGGCCATCTTCTACTGCTTTCCCAGGCCACAGCAGAGATGCTGGACCAGAAGTGGAGTAGCCGGGTCTCAAACCAGTGCCCATATGGGATGCCGGCGCTTCAGGCCAGGGCGTTAACCCACTGCGCCACAGCGCCAGCCCCTTGCATCTTAGTTCTAATAGACATTGGCTCCAATTCTTAAAAAAAAAAAAAAAACAAAAAACAAAAAACAAAAAAAAAAAAAACAAACTATTTCTTTAATATTTTCACTGAATGTCTTGCTCTTGTCTAGAGCTGATCTGGATGCAATAATTTTTGGCAGAAAATTTGCTCTGATTTAATGTTCCAGAATTGTATAAACCAAATCAATCAACACATCTCGCATGCTGGCTGTTTCCTCTGTGGTTAATCATCAGCCCTCTCTTCAATGAGGGCACACATAACATTAATTTTTTTCCTGGAAAACTGTTGTTGCTGTTACATTGCAGCAGGCTTTGTCTTCAATATCACCTTCATAAAATGAGTTATCAATTTAAATTTTTTACATTTCTCATTTTATTTGAAAGGCAGAGAGTCAGATCTTCCATCTTCTGGCTTATTCCCCAAATACCCACAACAGCCAAAGCTGAGCCACATAAAACCAGGAGCCCATAACTCCATCCCACATGGGAGATGGGAATCGATGTACTTGAGCCACCACCTGCTGCCTCCCAGGGCGCACAGGAACAGGAAGCTGGATCAGAAGCAGAGCCAGCACTTGAGTCAGGCACTCCTATATGGGGTATGTGGGCATCCCAAACAGCGACTTAACTGCTTTACCAAATTCCTGCCCTGAGTTATTCGTTTTTAAACTGATGAATTCTTCAGGGTACTGAAACCATACACTTTTCATAAAGCATCAATGATCTCACCATTCTGCCACTCACACTTCAGCATAAATTCCATATTTTTGCTTCAATTTTTAGCAGAATTTGTATTGTTGATAGAAGCTCTTTTCAAACTGTTCTATTGTTCTTAATATCTTAACTAAATCCTGTTCAGACAAGTTAATATGAATTTATTTTGGTGCAGGAAAATCTTGAAATCAATGCAGATTTTTTTTTTCCACAATAGCATTCCCTATAAGATTTATTTTATTTATTTGAAAGAATTAGAGAGAGAGGTAGAGACAGAGAGAGAGGTCTTCCATCTGCTGGTTCACTCCCCAAATGGCCGCAATGGCCGGAGCTGCACCTATCTGAAGCCAGGAGCCAGGAGCTTCTTCCGGGTCTCCCACATGGGTGCAGGGGCCCAAGGACTTGGGCCATCTTCTACTACTTTCCCAGGCCACAGCAGAGAGCTGGATTGGAAGTGGAGCAGCCAGGACTAGAACCGGCGCCTATATGGGATGCCAGTGCCTCAGGCCAGGGCTTTAACCTCTGCACCACAGTACTGGCCCTGAAGACCCTTTTTATATGTGAACATTCCTCTTAGATGAGGAACATCAAAGGCAGTGTTCAAAGTTACTGGAAGATAATTGCAGCAGCTGAAATGTCATTACATTCTAAAATGTGATGATAGAATCTGAATACGATATTTTAGTTAAGCATACTGGAACTAAGGAATAACATGCCCAGGTGCCTGCCTGTACTGTGTTTTTGTTGTTGTTGTTTGACAGGCAGAGTGGACAGTGAGAGAGAGAGACAAGGGTTGGTTCACCCCTCAATGGCCGTTGTGGCCTGCGCACCACGCTGATCCCAAGCCTGGAGCCAGGTGCTTCTCCTGGTCTCCCATGGGGTGCAGGGCCCAAGGACTTGGGCCATCCTCCACTGCACTCCTGGGCCACATTAGAGAGCTGGCCTGGAAGAGGAGCAACCGGGACAAAATCCGGTGCTCCAACCAGGGCTAGAACCCAGTGTTGCCGGCGCCACAGGCGGAGGATTAGCCTATTGAGCTGCGGCCCGGCCCGCCTGCCTGTACTGTTAACGGAGCCCTGCGTGTTGGCCTGAGACTTCATTTTGTTCTGTAATCTTTATGAATTAATGTGGATCTTTCAAGGGAGAGCTAATTTCCCTGACAAGACAATGCGATAGCATGGGGAAACGATTATGATGTGATATTAAAATGTAGGATACAAAATTATATATAGTTCAGATTTCTAGCTACAACACTGTCTGAAAAGGTAGAGAGTTCTGAAAACGAATTCAACTCTGAAGGCTTCAGCTTTTCCCCTGCATGAGAATCAGAGAACTGTATCAGAATCATGGGAAGGCAGGACCATTCCTGAATTCTCCAGCACATACAATACATTCTTCCATCCCACATGGTTTAACTCCTCCAGTGGATTGATCATCAACCTCACCCAGGCAGAGAATAAAGACTATGCAGCTATCTGGTCTCAGGTTAGTTTTCTATCCGTGTAAGCTCAGCCTGTGATGGTAGACAAGTGACAGGAAAGTCACAGATCCACCTGGAGACAATGTAGATGAAGGTTATTTCCCCATAGGCTACTTCTCTAGGGAGTTTAGTGTGGGAGGAGAGGAAAACACATGTTCAAAATGACCTACACACCCAGCCTAATAGTGTTAAATGGCAGCCCTGGGGACAAGTCAGGGGTAAGTTCATTTCTATAAATGAATTTCCAAAGTAAGGTCCAATACTATGGCTTAGCAACCAGCCTCTCCAAACTCACAACTAGAGCTATTCATGGACGTGTCATCTCTCTCCAGGCCAACCCTCAAAAGGCATTCTCCAATTTGTACCTACAACCAAACCAGGTGAGACTTAGGGATCAAAGAACAGGAGCTTTCCAACTCTATCAGATCATGTTTTGCTGTGGAATGCACTACCTGCTATACTCTAATTGCTTTAAAAAGGACATTACTGGGGCCAGTGCTGTGGCTGAGTGGGTAAAGCTGTCACCTACAGTGCTGGCATCCTATATGGGTTCCGGGTTTGAGTCCTGGCTGCTCCACTTCCAATCCAGCTCTCTGCTGTGGCCTGGGAGAGCAGTGGAAGATGGCCCAAGTCCTTGGCCCCCTGCACCTGCGTGGGAGACCCCAAGGAAGCTCCTGGCTTCAGGTTGGCCCAGCTCTGGCAACATGTGTGTGTCTGCCTGCATCTCTCAGTGCACTTTGCACCTCAAAGGTTTCCTCCCCTACCTGAGTTAACAAAGGGCCTTAGTGAAGTCGGTGGTATTTGTCTCACATCTGGGCAAATGGGGCCCTCATTCCTCTGTTTAATAAAGGAAAGTCTGAAGAAAGACAAGGATTCCTATTAGAAAGTATCCCTTAGAACTAATCTATTTAGAACCTCTCCCTAAGAATCCCTTAGAATTCTTTAAAATGATCTTAAACAGCTTGATAGTTGACATCCCTAGCGCTTTAGTAAACCACTTAGTGTATACTCTGGTGTTCAATTTAACGGCGCACACCTTTCTGCTCTACAAAACCGACAAGGACCCAGCAGGTTCACAGAAGTGTCAGAGAAGTGTTCTAATCGCTAAGGCCTGTCTGTGAGCGGCCCCCATTTTTCCTCCTCAGAAAATCTGCGTGTACAAGAAAATGCCGCAGAGGTCCTGCGTTTCCTTGGGGTTTTCTGTTGCTCTTGTGCTGTCTTCTGCAATTCTTCAGACACAGTAATCCCCAGGGGCCCAAAGCCTCAAACCCCACTACAGGCTCCCGACATGTGAAAGTCCTACCACAATCCTGGCCATGTAACCTAACCACAAGCAACCCTACCCGGAACTGTGCAAACCACGTGCACGCTCTATCTGGTATGTCCCGTGCAGAGTCACCGGAGGACCAGACGTGAGGCGGCGCTGAGGAGACGCCCCGGCGTGCTCGCGGAAGACACCTTGGGAAGCTTCTCCCTCGAATCCCAGGCCGCCGGGGCCAGGAGAGGAAACGCAGGCTTCTATCAGCTCGAGCTGCAAGAAAGCAGCCGAGAAGCCCACGAACCTAACAGCGCTCTCGGGAGCCCCGCGCTCGCTCCTCCGCCCGCCCGGCTCCACGGCCTCCCGGAGCCCCGGCGAACCAGGCGGACGGCGGTAAGGACACGCGTTCTTCCGGCCGAGTTCCGAGAGCGCGCCCAGCGCAGCCCCCGCTCCCCAGGCGCCGCCCACCTTCCCGCCGGCCAATCGGGCCCCGAGGCGTCATCAGACCCCGCCCCACCGGGCACGGCTCACCGCCTTTGTTCTCCCCCCGCTCCCGGTCTCGGCCTGTGCGCTCCCCGCAAACCGAGTGGCAGGCTCTGATTGGTGGCCGCGACGCAGCCAATCAGAAGGGGGCACCTCATGTTAGAGCTCGGAGTTTTAAACGCGCTGACGAGGGGCGCGCGGAGCACTGGGGGTGTCGGTGGCGAGGATAGGCCTGGGCGGGTGGGCGGTGCCACGGCTCGTGCGCCCTGCGTCGCGCGGGGATTGGCCAGCCCGCTGCTTCCTCCGCCCCCAGCCAATCGCCGGGGAGGACTTCCTGGAGGGTTTTCCCGCCCCTCAGTGGCGCTCGGGGGACCCGGAGTGCGGAGCCCTGAGCGGCGCTGGGCACGGGCTGGCCGCGCTCCGCTCTCGCAGCCATGAGGCCCCGGAAAGCCTGCCTGCTGGTCCTGCTCTTCGCGCTGGCGCAGTTGTTGGCGGTGGCGAGCGCCGGGGAAGCGGACGAAGGTGAGCGGACGGGCGCGCTGGGCCGGGCCGGGCCGGGGCGAGCGGCGCGCGGGACTGGGCCGGGGCGTGGGCACGCATCCCCTCCGGGACCAGCCGCGGTCTCAGGGCGGTCGGGGAGCCTGGATCGCCCTGGGCATCCCGGGACAGGGGCGCGGCTGGGGCTGCTGGACGCCGGGCAGCCGAGGCAGGGGCTGCGAAGCTGGCTCCGTGTCCCCAGCTTAGATTGTCCTCCAGGCTCCCGGGCCTCCGTCCGCTCCTGGGAAGGGCCAGCACGCGTGGGGAGTGTGAGCGTGGGAGCGAGCCAAGGAGGACCCACTCGGGCACCTCACGCGGGCGTGAGGACCGGAGTGGGAGCCCTCCGGAGGCCCCGCGAGCGGCACGCGTTCTACTTTTCAAACGCGGGATCCCTGGCTCTGCGGGTCATTAACCCAGACGTCCTGCTTTGAGGGGGAGAGGGAGGCTCGGTTTTCGTCTTTGGGAAACCGGAGATAACCAGCATTTCCTGAGCGCTGACGCCCGGTCCTGCCGAGGAAGCAGGCACCGCTGTGGTAGGAACAACACACAGCTCCGGGTCGTGCCTGCGAGCTTCGGACAGCAGAGAACTGTGAAAATTAGCAAGTCCTTGCTGAACAACAACTATTCCTAGAGAACAGCACGTTCCAGGGCTGCTAGTAGCAACCCTTCTCCCTGTCACTGACTTTACTGGGTTTGTCCCAATGTAAATAAACCCCCTCTTCTAATGTGAACGTGCAGGAGAAACGTGAACTTTACACTCTTTCAGACACATTGAGTCATTTCTGTGTGGGTCACGAATTTGAGAGAGCCTTTGCCCAAACAGGAAAGGAAGTCAGAACCAACACCCTGTGAAAGAAACACCTGTGCGAAGGAAAGAGGTAGCAGTGCTGTCTTGGGACCTTTATGTAAATTCAGAGACCCAAAAAAAAAAACAAAAAAAAAAAAACCCGCACTGAAGCAGACTCTGCATTTTAAGCGAGTTCTTCATGGCTCAAGGGCAGAGAAAACTTTGGAAGGCACGTTAAAGTTAGGTGTGTGTGGAGGGTACTTTTTGCAACATAGAAAATAGCTTTGCCATGGGTTTGACCCAGCAGTTCTGTTTGGGGGATGATTCTGGAGAGACTGGGAGAGAGGCAGACTTAGGCTGTTACAGACAGTGAGGGGTTTTTCCTGTGGGTCACTTGCCCCAGAATCCCTGGGGTCCTGGCTGCCAAGGACAGTCCTCCAGGGCAAGTCCTCTGGGGAGGGACTGTAGCATTTATCTGGACTCTTCTCCATCCTTGCCGGAATCCGTGGCCCATTATTTTCTCGTTAACACGGGTCACTTGTGCAACAGATGTATTTGGGGACTGTACCTACCTCTTAACCACTATAGGCCAAGTCTAGGCTTCCCATCCCACATCCCATTACGGGATGTGATAGCACAGTGGTGTCTGGGCACCTAAATGTGTGTGTGTGACACACACCCCCACCCCCAGTGTTACTAAGTAGCTCTTAAGCCTGGTTGATTTGAGCCTCAGGTTGCAGGACTTTCTCAGGATAGAGGTCACCTGCCCTCTTCACATCCTTCCAGGTAAAAGAGTATTTTGCTCTTCTTTCTTATCTGCATTTGTTTAGGGCTGCATCTGTTTAGATGTAAAAGTAAGTGGAAATTCACTTGTCTGTTATGTTAAGGAACTATAAAACCGCCCCTATTTTCTTTCTTGAGAAGTAATTGTATTCAGGCCTGGATGACTCCACTACAGCCTTCAGAGTTTGGGGGAAGAGAAGCTGATGTGACAACACAGCATAGCAGTTAGGTGGGGAGGACCCACCACCTAGCCCCGGTAGCTTTGGGATCCTGGGCAAGTGACTCAAGTTCTCAGTGCCACTCTTTCTTTCTGTAGAGTACGTGTAACAGACTTCCCTCAAGGGGTGGGAATAATGTGTTTGAGCTTGGCACAGGGCCTGGCACATACTGTTAGCCATAGTGGTAAATAGCTGATAACAATTTTCTGTATTTGCTATAAACCAACCTGTAATGGCCTAATAGCAGTAATTTATCCCGCTGTTGATTGGAGAGTCAGCAGCTGAGGAGTGGAGGGAGGACATCCTTGAAGTCGTGGCCTGCACCCAGGCTGGGCCGGGGCCCCTTATTGCTGTCAGGTGTGTGCCGTGGGAGTGGGGGGGATTGCAGCAACCTGGCTAGGTTCGCACATTTTGGGAGCAGCCTTCCCGTGCAGGCTGAGCAGGTGGCTGTGCACGGGGAGGGCTTCATCTGACCCGTGCTGAGGAGGCCCATACCCTTTCAGAAGGTGCTGGGAGGTTTACAGTGAAGCCCAGGGAAAAGTAGTCTCCCCGTTAAAATGTGGGGTGTTCTCCTTGAGATGCGTGCATTTCCGGTAAAGATACAGAGGCAGCACCTTCTCAAAGTACAGAGGAATGAGTCCTGGGTCGTCACTCACTTGGGGCAATGAGAAGATGGGAACCACGCCCTGACACAGTTGAGAGGCGTTAATTATATAGGGCCCCTTGAAACATTCTGGCTTCAGGGTTCATTAATTATAGAGGGAATGGACTGTGCACTTGTTTGTTGTCCTTAAGACATACTCGTTTTATTTAAGTGTCCAGAAATAAGGTGCCTCTTAGGAATGCTGTGTCCCGTTTCAGCTCACTGACACCCATGAGCACTCCATCACTAGTAGTGTAGAGTCTACTTCCGGCTGAGCGTAGGTCAGGAAGCATCTTGACGTTTCCTTATTGCAAATTTCACTCTGGAAAGGCCGTCCCCATGTGGCTATGATTTAAGGCTGTCCGCTGTAAAGTAAATCTGAACGCCTGTGTATTGAGTAATTGTTGAGTTGCCCTTCCTCTCCTAGCCTGAAGAGTGGATTAGGTTCCCCAGTTCTTCCTCTCCAACCTTACTCCAGTCTTTCCATTTGCCTGCATGGAAAGTCCGTTCTTTTCCTGGGCAGAGCGGCCAGACGGTGAGAGCACAGATGGCCCATAAACCCTTCCTCACTGGCCACAGCGGGCGTTCAGCTGGCCAGCGCACAGATCAGATCACAGGGTAGAGAATGGTGCTCCCAGGCCCCCTGCTGCCAGCTTGAACAGTCTTGAGTCGCCCCCAGGTCATTTGCCCCCAGGTCATTTGCCGGGATTCGAGAGAGGGGTATTCAGACTAGCCTTGGGGAAGGAAGCCTTGTGACTAGCACCTGGCTGGACAGAGCTGCTGTAGCCACGAATCCTGAGCATACCTGGAATGATGACCCCAGAGAACCAGTGTTATATTCCAAGGTCCTCTGATTTCTTGAGGACTGGGCCGTGTAGTGTGGGCTTCCGGTCACAAGTAGAAGGGGTTTTGGTCTGGTGTGTGTGTGTGTGAAGAAATGAGCCTAGGCCAGCAGCCCTGGAATGGAGCGTTACGTGCCACTTCGATTTAGTCTTAGTTAATAACATCAGAGCAAGATGTGTATTTTAACCTCATGGGGTTCTTTTCCAGGAGGCGTAAATAGACCAGAAAGATTCTCTGTGCACTGCTAAGCAGAGGTTCTTTTGCTCCCTGTCCCCTTCCTACCCCCAGGGGTCTAGAAGGATTTGGGAACAGGGCAAGCAGCTGCGAAGCACATGTGGGTCTCGAACACTCAGAGGTGGGCTGTTCCCATGCAGTCGCCCAAGGCTACCAAGGCCGTGCCAGCGGGGCCGGAGCCCAGGTTTTCTTCTGCTGTGTCCTGTCCTCCCAGGGCACCTGGCTCTTCTGTTCTGGGTTCATAGTGGGGAGGAAAACAGGTGGCAGGAGAACCACAAAGCCAGCTTGGAGCCTGTGTCTCAAATCAAAGCTTTCTCTCGGTGTTTTGAGCTGTCTGTCCCTCTTTCAACAAGGGAGTGAGTTACCTTAGGTTGGAGAGAGGGGCAGGGGTGTCTAAGAGGAAAAGGGTTGGTGAGCTGTGACTGCAGAGGGATGGGCCTCTCTGTAATTTAAGGTGGGTAAATTTCAATGAGCATGAATCAAGCTGCCCACCCACCAAGGCCTGGGAGTAGAATGAGAAAGAGCAGAGTGTGTGTATGTGTAGTGTGTGTATGTGCATGTTGGGGGGCCCTGTGGGGATTCTCCCTCTTCCCAGCAGTTGCAGACCCTAGGGGTCCAGGATCCTGAGGGCAGGTGTTCCTGCCCTCACCTTGTCCACAGCTCCCAGCAGTAACTAGCACTGTTGATTTATCTCCCGGGAAGCCTCTCCAAAGGAGAATAATTGGCCCCTTGAAACATTCTGGCTTCAGAGTTCATGAATTACCCCCTAGTTGCACTCGGTTCTTTTCATGATATGACAGTAGCTGGAGAACCCTATTAATAAGAACTGTAGTGGGGCCGGTATTGTGGCATAGCAGGTAAAGCTACCACCTGCAGTGCTGCCATCCCATATGGGTGCTGGATGGAGTCACAGCTGCTCCACTACCAATCCAGCTTCCTGCTATGGCCTGGGAAAGCAGTAGAAGATGGCCTGAGTACTTGGGCCCCAGGACCTATGTGGGAGACCTGAAAGAAGCTCCCAGCTCCTGGCTTCGGCTTGGCCCAGCTCCGGCTGTTTTGGTCATTTGGGGAGTGAACCAGTGGTTGGCATATCTCTCTCTCCCTCTCTCTGTGTAACTTTGCCTTTCAAATAAATAAATAAATCTTAAAAATAAATAACCATAATTCCACAATTCCTTTTGTCTGTATGTGGCCATTTGGCCAAAAAAATTAAGTTAAACCTTCACAGTAAGACAGACTGTTTCTCACATTCTGGGAAGAAAATTTTGCTTCCGAGCAAAGGTGTAATTTTATTTTTATTTATTATTTTTTTGACAGGCAGAGTGGATAGTGAGAGAGAGAGAGAGACAGAGAGAAAGGTCTTCCTTTGCTGTTTGTTCAACCTCCAATGGCTGCTGCGGCTGGCACGCTGCGGCCAGCGCACCGCGCTGATCCGATGGCAGGAGCCAGGTGCTTATCCTGGTCTCCCATGGGGTGCAGAGCCCAAGCACTTGGGCCATCCTCCACTGCACTCCCTGGCCATAGCAGAGAGCTGGCCTGGAAGAGGGGCAACCAGGACAGAATCGGTGCCCTGACCGGGACTAGAACCTGGTGTGCCGGTGCCGCTAGGCGGAGGATTAGCCTATTGAGCCACGGCGCCGGCAATTTTATATATATTTTAAAACTTTTTTTTTTTTTTTTAATTTTTGACAGGCAGAGTGGACAGTGAGAGAGAGAGACAGAGAGAAAGGTCTTCCTTTGCCGTTGGTTCACCCTCCAATGGCCGCTGCGGTTGGCGCGCTGCGACCGGCGCACCGCGCTGATCCGATGGCAGGAGCCAGGTGCTTCTCCTGGTCTCCCATGGGGTGCAGGGCCCAAGCACTTTGGGCCATCCTCCACTGCACTCCCTGGCCACAGCAGAGAGCTGGCCTGGAAGAGGGGCAACCGGGACAGGATCGGTGCCCTGACCGGGACTAGAACCCGGTGTGCCGGCGCCGCAAAGTGGAGGATTAGCCTCGTGAGCTGCGGCGCCGGCCAAAACTTTTTTTATTTGAAAGGCAGAGTATGTGTATGTGTGAGAGAAAGACAGACAGAGATCTCCCATCTGCTGGTTCACTCAAGTGCATGGAGGAGCCAGGACTGGGCCAGGCCAAAGCCAGGAGCCTAGAACTTAATCCAGGTCTCCTGCCTGGTTGGCACTCCAGTGACGGGATGTGGGTGTCTCAGCTACTGCACTGAATACTTGTTGTATATTTTTGGTACATGATCTAGCCCCTCAATTCATCATCTCAAAATAATTTCCATCCTGGAGATTAAGCAGGGAGACTGTAGAGGTAAGACGGGATTCCTCGTCCTCTTCCCCTTCGTATTTTACCTTTTCCCTTGACCTGTAGGGCTTTACAAGTATGAGATAAATGCCTCTCCATTTCAGAAATTAAGTTAGTATTCAGTCCTCCACAGTGGAAAGTTGAGAATGAGTATTTGTTTCCTGTTTGTACTGTTTGGGAGCCACGGGAGGTTCTGTGGAAGGCAGAACAGGGCAGAGGACTGAGTGGGGAAGCAGTTGGTCCTGCCTTCCAAATCCCGCTGGGACATTTGGACATTAAATTTGAGGCTGTGGTTTTCACACACCGTGTAGCTGTGAAATCCTAACTGGTCCCTAGTACCTCGTTGAGGGGTGTGACCACCCATCTCTGTGGATCCCCTGGGCCGCCCAGGGCTCATGGCACACTTTGAGGCTTTTTTTTTTTTTTGAGGAGTCTAGGAAGGTTCTAAAGAGTGGCTGGCTTCCTAACCACTCTGGATATTTTCCACTCAGATCCTTCTGTTACAGAAAATGCCATCGAGGATGAAGAGGAAGAGGAGGAGGATGAAGATGATGAAGAGGAAGATGATTTGGAAGTTAAGGAAGAAAACGGTGTCCTGGTCCTGAATGATGCAAACTTTGATAACTTTGTGGCTGACAAAGACACGGTGCTGCTGGAGTTCTACGCCCCATGGTAAGGACAGGCAGCCTGGGCTGCGCCTTCTCCCCATGGCGGGTGGGAGCACTGCCCGCAGGAACTCCTCCTCTTCATTGAGGAACTGCTCTGTGTTGAATGAGGAGCCTACAAGGAAGGCAGTCTCCTCTTGTTTCCAGGGGCGGGGTTTAAATATAGATCTATCCTGATAGTTGTGGCTGGGCACAGGCATTTAACATGTGGTGTTGACACAGAGACTGGGGCTAGGACTGGCCAGGTCCTTGTTTCATATTCCATCCCTGGGTCATACACCTCCTTCTTCTCTGGCCACATAGGGCTGGTATTTAGGTGGCTGCCCCAAGTGCATACTGTTGGCCCGCGTGGCACTCCACATCTTTTCCTGTCTTTGGCCTATCGTGATGTAGTATGTGGTAACTCGTCTCCCTGTCCCCAGCTCTCTTCTTTCTGTTTTATGTCTCATAACCCCTTCTTTTCTCTCTCTTGCCTTCTCTGTTTCATTTCTGCGGTAAAAGGGTATGTGCACGTGTTATTTGTCTAGTGCCTGATGTTCAAGCTTAGTTCAGACATTTATGTAAAATAGGTAGGAGTGAGTGTTTTACCTAGTGGTTAAGATTCCTATTGAGACACCTGTGTGCCTTATGGCAGTGCCTGGGTTTGAGTCCTGGCTCTGCTCCTGATCCTGCTTTCCTGCTAATGCAGACCCTGGAAGGCAGTAGGTCATGGCTCAAGAGGTTGGGTCTCTGCCACCCACACGGGAGACCCGGATTGATTTCCCAGCTCCTAACTTTGGCCTAGCCCAGCCCGACCATTGCAGGCATTTGTGGTATGAACTAGCAGATGGGACCTATATCTGTGTCTGTGTCTCTACATTACAAATAAATAAATAAATATCTAGTTCTTTTAACAGGGTTACGAGATTATGTAATTTCTGTTTTATGGATCAGCAGTTCTCAAACTCTTTGGTTTCAGGGCTCCTTAACATTCCTAAAAATTTAGAACTCCAAGAGCTTTGTGTGTGCATTGTGCTTACCAATTTTAACCACATTAGAAATTAAAACCAAGGAGTTCTGAAAGAGTTTATTCATTTTAAAATTACAACAGCCCAATACACGTTAACATCAGAAGGCTGACATGCTTGTCAGTCAGGGTGGCTCTGGAAAACCCCAGTGCACACTCAGAAGAGTGACAGGGACCGTGTCTTACATGAAGGATTCTGACCTCGTGGACTCCTTCAGAAGGGGTCATTGGACCAAGCATTGCAAGACTTAGAGATGAAAAATGGAGGTTGAGCAGTGTTTAAAGTGTTTGCCCAGGGCGGAGCTGACCTCAAACCATGGACAGTTGGACTTCAAGCCCCTCGTGCCTCCCTCCACTGTGTCCCATGTGTGTCTCCTTTAACTGCACGTTCCTTCCTAAAGCTCCCATTTTTGTGTGCATTCAATTTAAATTTCCAAGGGGACAATTAACCTATTTCTCCTTCCCTAAATTTAATCCTTAGGTGTGGACATTGCAAACAGTTTGCTCCAGAATATGAAAAAATTGCCAAAGTCTTGAAGGAAAATGATCCTCCCATTGCTGTGGCTAAGATTGACGCGACTTCAGCATCCATGCTGGCCAGCAGGTTTGACGTGAGTGGTTATCCCACCATCAAGATCCTTAAGAAGGGGCAGGCCGTCGACTACGAGGGTTCCAGGACGCAGGAAGGTGAGCTGGTACCTGAGTTGTTGGAGGATGCTGGGGCCAGGACACTCTTCCCTGGGCCCACACGGTGGGAGAGAGGGGGTGTGGTGAGCATTTGGATAATAGAGGGAAAGGAGGGAAAGTTGAGCAGACCCGAGACTGGCTTCCCCAAGAGCAGCAGCTCTACTGCAATGCTTAGGGTAACGGAGATCTCAGTTAACTTGTCCTTGGGTGGGAGGCGTGTCTTCCCCATTCTAGACCATTGAAAGGATCTAGAACAGGAGTGCTAAGAGATGACATCAATGGCCATGGTTTCTGGCGTTCTAGAGCAATGGTTCTCAGTGTTCAGTGTGCATCAGGGTCACCCAGAGGGCTTGCTCAAATGAGTTTCTGGTTCAGTGAGTTTCAAGTTGGACCAGATAACTGGCGTTCCTTACGGGCGCCCAGGGCTCGCCAAGCCTTGTACCGAGAACCACTGGTGCAGAGTGCTGTCTCTGAGGGCTCTGCCGGCACCTTCCCCTGGGCCTAATGGATTGCTGCCTGGCTCAGATTAGGCACTGTACATTTTATTAAATGAATGAACAAGAAAAACTAGCATCCTTCAACGATACCCTCCTTCTCTCTCATTTTCACTTTATTAGACAGAGATCTCCTGTTTTCCTATTTACTCCCCAAATGCCTGTAATAGCCTGAGCTGAGCCAGGCTGAAGTTGGGAGTCTGGAACTCAATCCATGTCTCCCACAGGGATGGCTGGGACTTGAGCCTTCACCTTGCCACCTCCAAGGGTGCACGTTAACACAAAGAAGGATAAGAAGCGTAGGAGAACTCGAGCTGGGAGGTGTGAACGCTGGGCAGCATCCGCTAACTGCTGCACCAGATGCCCACCCCCACGTCTAAATCACCACCAACTACAGCACCAACAAAGTGATGCTGCACTGTCCTTTCCCAGTGTGGAATCGGGGGAGGACGTTCAATGGGGTTCACTTCTTTAAAGCCACAAAACAGGCATGTGTGCCGGGCCTTAGACTCTCAGGTGGACCATGAGACCAGGTGGACGTGTTGTCGGAGTCCCTTCCAGCTGGTGTGAGAATCTCTCCTCTGCTCCTTTGAGCACTAGATCCCATTGTGGGTGCCCGAAGAAAACAGCGTCGCTTCCTTTGATGCTTAATTTCACAGTGTATTTGTGTGTTAACTAGGAAACGTATGTATTTGCTTCATAATTCAAAGAGGTAGCGCTGTGACTCCTCTTTTAGAATAAGTCATCTCCCCTCCAGGAATGTGACCAGTGTGGTCTTCAGACGTATTTTGTACACATAAAAGCAAGTATGTTTGTGTATGTATATAATTTTTCTCATTTTTACACAATCATGAGCTTATCTTAAATACCATGCTGCACCTTCATGCTTTTATTTAACAAATATATCTTGGCTGTATCAGTACATAAGGAACTTAATCTAAAAGCAGATTTAGGGGCGGGTATTTGGTACAGCAGTTAAGGCACCGCTTGTAATACTTGCACCCTTTATCAAAGCGCTAGCTTCAGGTCCTAGCTCCATTCCCAATTCTGGCTTCCTGCACGCACACACCCTAGAAGGCAGCAGGTGATGGCTCAAGTACTTGGGTTCCTGCCACCTGTGTGGGAGAACCCAGATGGAGTTCCACACTCCTGATTCCTGGCTTCGACTGGTAAAGCTGAAGTGAACCAGAGGATGGAAGATCTGTGTCTCTGTCTTTCTGTTTCTCTGCCTTTGAGAAAAATAAAAATAAGTGATAAAAAGTAAAACAGGTTGAAAATAAATAGACATATCTACTTGGAGGTCTGTGCCCAGTGTTTGACGGTGAGAAGCATGGCCCACTAGAACAGCACAGTCCAAAGTGGGCCCCTCACTTCACTGGCCCTCCCCTCCAAGTGTCTTAAGGGATGGCCCCCTCAGGGTCACTGGCTGAAGTCTGGGTGTGGGGAGGGGCGCCCAGCTTGTGCTGTGAAAGTGCTGTAGTGCTTTAGTCTGAAGGCTTCTGTGTCGCAGCAGTGGATCTCCAGAATTGCCTTCCTGGTGGATTCTGCAGCGGGTACAGAGTTTCCTAAGAAGCACCTGCTAGCGCCAGCGCCGCAGCTCACTAGGCTAATCCTCCGCCTGCAGCGCCGGCACACCAGGTTCTAATCCCTGTCGGGGCGCTGGATTCTGTCCCGGTTGCCCCTCTCCCAGTCCAGCTTTCTGCTGTGGCCCGGGAGTGCAGTGGAGGATGGCCCAAGTGTTTGGGCCCTGCACCCCATGGGAGACCAGGAGAAGTACCTGGCTCCTGCCTTCGGATCAGCGGGATGCGCCAGCCACGGCGGCCATTGGAGGGTGAACCAACGGCAAAGGAAGACCTTTCTTTCTGTCTGTCTCACACTGTCCACTCTGCCTGTCAAATAAATAAATAAAGAGAAGCACCTGCTAGGGTTTTTGTCAGGATACGTTCTTGTGTCCTCTCTGCTTGTTGAATCCGTTTTGAGGAATGAGGCCACAAGCTCCTGCTTGTCTTTGACATTTTTCTTGATTTTGCACTCATGCTGCATGGTTATGACTGAATACTGTATACCATGTTTTCTACACAGTAGGGGGATGCCCCAGATTGTATTAATAGGCACATGTGGTCCAAGTCATTAGGAGGGCACCACTCGGGGTTTACCTGCAGTTGGTTCCATAGTCTGGGAATAAAGGAAGTCTCGTTTGACAAGTGGATCTTAGGTCATCTAGAGAAGCCTACAGCTTGTCCGTGTAGTGGCGGAAATGTGACAGGCGGCTGTTGGGAAACAGTGGGCCTTCCCACTCTGAACTGTGTCCTTCAGACTGCAGAGGTGGCCTGGCTAGGCATGCAGTTGGATTTCAGGAGGTCACATCCCCTGGTCTCTCGGAGGCCACTGCCACTTTCTCTGGCCCCATCCCTATCTGCCCCTGGGGTGAGCTGAGGACTTGCCAGCTCAGGGTCTCCTCATACTCAGCCTTGTTTGCTTTCTTTCAGAAATTGTTGCCAAGGTCAAAGAGGTCTCCCAGCCCAACTGGACTCCCCCACCAGAAGCCACACTTGTGTTGACCAAAGATAACTTTGATGATGTTGTGAATGATGCAGATATCATTTTGGTGGAGTTTTATGCCCCATGGTAAGATGGGTATGAGTTTCACACTGTTAGGATGTTGGTGAGGCCCTTGCGAATTCAGCTCTCTCCTGGGCCCTGGGTGAGAGTGTGGCAGACAGACAGCAGGCCTCTGCAAGTTGTAGGGCAAAGCGGAGGCACTGAGTCTTGTGGAAGAGAGGTGATCAGAAGAGGTCATTGTGGGGATGGGTAAGGAGAGAGGTGCCAGGTAATCCTCTCTCCAGGGGAGCAGGGACCCCAATGCTAGAAGATGGCGGAAAAACACAGTGGGAGATAATGCCTGTGTGAGATGCCCAGTTTGAGGACCCAAGGTGGCCACTGCTACCCTCCTTCCTGGGGAGGAGGGCAGGGAACAGAGGTATGACCAGTTGCATGGGTAAGCCAGGGAAGCAGTAGGGGGATTTGAGTGTAGCTCCACAAGAGGCTGTCTACTTTTCCAAGAACTAGCCCAAGGTACCAGTTACCAGATAAATTTGTCATGGGTCACCTGACATGATGGTTCTAGTTATTGAGCGGGCATGTTATTTGTTTGAATGTACTGTGTAGACCAGAATGAAATCCAACAAACTGTGAATCTGGAATAGGAACCGTCAGGCCAAGAATGGCCTGTAGTGCGTGTATTGTGTGGATGAGCTTTGGGGATCAGCAAGGAGAGGAATTGGGCCTGGAGTGCATAGGCAGAGGCTGGGGCTGTGCATGGTGGGCAGGGGCGCACCTTCCGCATGGTGAGGGTGGGTTTGGGCCAGGGCAGTGCCTGGGTGTGCCCAAACCTGATGGTCTCTGGATTTTACAGCAAAAAGCACCACATCGGGTAATCAGTGGGTGCAGCAAGAAAAAGAGAAGACAGATGGGTGGCATTTTTTTTTAAGATTCATTTTTATTTATTTGAAAGTCAAAATTAGAGGGAGAGACAAACCATATGCTGGTTCACTCCCCAAATTGACCACACAGTTAGGGCTTTGCCAGGTCAAAACCAGGAGCCCAGAGCTTCCTCCGGGTCTCCCATGTGGGTGGCAGGGATCCAAGCACTTGGGCCATCTTCCGCTGCTCTCTCAGGTGCGCAAGCAGGGAGCTGAATTGGAAGTAGAGCAGGGTATGGGTTGTTGGCATCGCAGGCAGTGGCCTAACCCACTATGCCGAAGCACTGAGTGACAGATGGGTGTTTGAAGAGGAAAATGAACTGGCTGAGGAGTAAGGAAAGACACCCGCGTGTAGGGAGCAGGTGGGCCTCTGGCACCTCATAACGCTCCTGTGATGCTGGAGAGATGGGTTTGCTGCACAGGGGGTCCTGGCCTAGCGGGTGGGAGGTACAGGAGGAAGAACAGTGGCACGGGCATCCACTGTCTGACCGTCCAGGAGCTAGGTCTGACTGCCGTGGCTCAGGTGGCGGGTGAGTGCATCAGGTGGTGCGTGCTCATCAGGTTTGTGGTGCCCAGTGAACTCTTGGCCTTCCTTGTAAATAGTTCATGTGTTGTAGTGTTGTAGGATGCATTCTTCAATTCACTGGAGTGTCTTTGACAAGACCGTGTTTTATTCTGAGAGCCTGTGACGTGAGTGCCCTGGCCAAGCACCAGTGGCCAGTTCTGTACAGACAGGGCTGTTTGAAGGGCAGTTGTCTTAATTGTGTGCTCCTCTCATTAGCACTCATCTTCTGCCCACATTTGTTTGCATCAGGGAGTTTGGTATGCTCTTTTGTTTTCTGTGCCATTGTTGGTGTCACTAGCTGTGTCCACTGTCCCTCTCTTTGCCGACTTTTTCATGGCAGGCTCCTGTCTAAGTCTTCCCCGTTACTCAGGCCCCAGCTCGGCTGTCACTTCCTATATGAAGCCATCCCTGACTTGTATCCATGCTGACCGGCAACTTCCCAACCAAGCACATCCTCTCCCTTCTCAGGGTAGACCTTGCGTCTCCTGGCTTGCCCGTGGCTCCCCCCGTGCCACAGTCCTGGTGCTCCTGTCTGCATGTGTGTACATGTGTGAGGCGAACGTGATAACCACTATGCTATGGAAACACCGTATGTGCGTACATGTGTATGTGTGCGTGCACTCCCCCTCCCCCGGGGTGTGAATGGCTCCGAGGAGGCTCGCGTCTTCATCCTGCTGGCGTCTCCTGAGGGGTGTTGTGCAGGGGCCTCACCTAGCAGACGTTAGGGTTTGCGGGTTGTGACAGCCGCTGAGACACAGGATGGGTTTCTGCACCTTACTTGGCCTGGGGAGGGGGTGAGTCTGCAGTGCAGCAGGCCCCTGACAGAACTGGCTTCCTCTTGGCAGGTGTGGGCACTGCAAGAAGCTCGCCCCCGAGTACGAGAAGGCGGCTAAGGAGCTCAGCAAGCGCACGCCCCCGATTCCCCTGGCAAAAGTCGACGCCACAGCAGAAACTGACCTGGCCAAGAGGTTCGATGTGTCTGGCTACCCCACCCTGAAAATCTTCCGCAAAGGAAAGCCTTTCGACTACAATGGCCCACGAGAAAAATATGGTACGCCGCTTCCTTCTCTGCTGCCGCCGTGGGGAAGGGCGGCTCCCTGCCAGGCCACTGCCCCTGGAAGGGCTGGGGGCTGGGGGCAAGGGGCAGGTAGTTCTGAAGTCCGCTTCTCAGAGGCGTGCTTTGTTCCCAGGGATCGTTGACTACATGATCGAGCAGTCCGGGCCTCCCTCCAAGGAGGTTCCGACCCTGAAGCAGGTCCAGGAATTCCTGAAGGACGGAGATGATGTCATCATCATTGGGGTCTTTAAGGGGGAGAGTGACCCAGCGTACCAGCAGTATCAGGATGCTGGTAAGTTGTGACTCTCCGGCTGAGCGACGCGCACCTCTGCCGGACCGTGGGAAGTTGGCATCAGTGTAGGGAGTGACTTGATGGAAGAACTGAGGTGGCGTCTGTGGGAACAAGCTTCCCCTCTGGGGCTGAGTTGGTCGCTGTTGTCTTCACTGCATGGATGGTGTGATCACACTGGGCGTGGAACGGACCCTCCTGGTCACTCAAAGGAGGGGAGGAGCAGGTCAGACTCATCTAGTTCATTGTCTGCCTTCCTCTCTTGAGGAGCCCCCTCCCCAGGACCCCCTACAAGAGGGAAAGGCTGCTGACCCATAAAGTGAGGGTCTGTCAGATGTAAAAGAGCAACATTCGGGGCTCCAGCCCACCACCTCTGGGAGGGGGGATTTAAACCCATGAAGGGGGTGGGCATTTGGCCTAGTGGTTAAGATGCCCACATGCCATAACAGTGCGTGGGTTTGGTACCCAGCTCTGGCTCCTGGTTCCAGCTCCTGCTAATACAGACCATGCGAGGCAGCAGTGAGGGCTCAAGTCATTGGGCTCCTGCCACCCCCATGGGAGACCTGGAGTGAGTTCCTGGCCTTGGCCTAGTTGGAATGTGGAGAGAGAACCAGCAGATGGGAATGTGGGGTGTGTGTGTGCACATGTGCCTGCATCCCCCCCACTTCCCTGTGAGGAAACTGGATGTGAAACAACACAGGGAAGGCCGGCGCCGTGGCATAGCAGGTAAAGCCGCCACCTACAGTGCCAGCATCCCATACGGCTGCCGGTTCAAGTCCCGGCTGCTCCAGTGCTGGTCAGCTCTCTGCTATGGCCTGAGAAAGCAGCAGAAGATGGCCCAAGTCCTTGGGCCCCAGGACCCATGTGGGAAACCCAGAAGAAGCTCCTGGCTTCGGATCGGCCCAGCTCCAGCTGTTGTGGCCATTTGGGGGCTGAACCAGCAAATAGAGGACCTCCCTCCCTCCTTCCCTCTCTTTCTCTCCCCCCCCCCCTTTCCCTCTCTGGTAACTTTGCCTTTCAAACACATAAATACAGCACAGGGACCTGGGCACATGTGGCACCTACCTGTCAGCCAGGGCATGCTGTTGTCCAAGGTGTGTGTGCAGTGCTCCAGGTAGGCACAGTCAGCGGTAGCTGCTGACAGCTCTGAGCCTCTCAGTGACACAGCTGGTTTATTTTTGACACATTCCAAGACCACAGGACTGAGAGACTACACCTGTACAGAAGTTTTCAGAACAAACGCTTCAAGTGCTCAAGCTCCAGTGTTGTCCACACAGATTTTATGGCGGTGATTATACTGTGTTTTGGGCATTTGCTCTGGCTGATCAGGGTAACAAATTAAACTTCAGTTGTTTAAGCACTTTGATAAATTACATTTTATCATTCTGATAATTTTTTCAGCTAACAACCTGAGAGAAGATTACAAATTTCACCATACTTTCAGCACTGAAATAGCGAAGTTCTTGAAAGTATCCCCAGGGAAGTTGGTGGTAATGCAGCCTGAGAAATTCCAGTCCAAGTATGAGCCCAGGACCAATGTGTTGGACATTCAGGTGAGTGGCGGCTCCGGGGCCCATGACGGCACCTGGCAGGCCTGAGGATTCTGGGGGTTTTGAAGCCTGGTGGTTTTGCCCTGTCATAGGATCTGGAGTGTCTTTCCGAGCCCCACCTACCCTACCTCACTGGTTAAGAGGCAGGTTCCCTGAAGGCATGGGAAGGGAGCGCAGCCAACAGGTGGCTCATCGTCCTGGTTTGCAGGAGGGTCGGGGAACGCAGGTGTACCTGGCACATCCTGGGACAGAGGCCCTGGCAAAGCTCCACTTGCTTTTGCCAGAACAATTGTTCCCGCTCCTCATATCTCCTGGAAGGCAAACGCTGGTCTCCCTCGGCACCCATTCAACTGTAGGCTTGGCCAATGTGTAGCCAGGTGTGTTGCTGGGGCTTGAGCCAAGCCTTGTTTGCTGGCAGGTCAAGGGCAGGCCCTTTCTGTTCCCTGGATGGAGCTGCTGCGCTTAACACATGGATTTTTGCCTTTCCAATCCCCCACTCCAAACCCACTCACTTGCTCTTCCTAAAGGAAGTGACACATTTAACTATAGAAGAGATCACCCATTCCAGGATGGGCCTGGGTCCAGCTCAGGGTTCCAGGGGCCAAATAGACGTCAGATTTGGAGGGGGTTGTAGATGCTAGATCTGAGGCTGCACAGAGAGTTCTTAAACCCGTCCTGGGCACCGCAGCAGGTGGAAGCAGAGCTGAGGAGGAGACGCAGGAGTGTTTCCCGGGCTCTGCAGCCCCCGGCACTGGGTCCCTGCTGTTTGGATAAAGACCTGGAGGAGGAGAGGGCAAGGCAGGGGAGCTCAGGAGGTAGCGAGCCTCAGGGAAACTAGGAACATGGTGGTGCCTTGGTCCCAACCCAAGCCAGTGGCTGTTCTGTTCTGTTTTGTTATTTACTTTCATCTGCTTACTAGGGAGGTAGAACTTTTTATAATTTTTTTTTTTTTTTTTTTTTTTTTTGCCACATTGGTTGTGTTTTGCCATTTTTGTATCTTTTACTTAATGATTTGTAAGAAGTCTTTGAAATCGTTCGCCGTGTATGCCACAAAGGTTTTTCCCACCTTGTCATTTCTGTGATACTTTTTACAAATGATTTTTCATGAAGTCAAATTTAATCTGTTTTTACTCTTATCGTGTTCACCTTTTGTATTATGTATGAAGTTTTTTTAACACGCAATACTTGTGCATTTTTGTGGGCTACAGCAGAACATTTCGACACAAATACAGCACAAACCAGTCAATTCAGGCAACTAGGCTGCCCGTTTTTTTCTTTGTCTTGCTGTGCTGTGGAACTGGTGCTTGTTACTTCTATCTGAGTGTATTTGGGTACCCTTGTCTGCCCCCCCCCCCCCCCCCCGCACCCCGGGTCAGGTTCTGGCTCTCGTGTCCCTCGTCCCCCTCCGTCGGTCCTTGGTTGTGTTGCTCATTTGTCTGCCCCATCTCTTTCTCTGCGCCCTCTTCTGGGTGTAGGGCAGCTGCTGCGACTCCTCCCTCGGCCTCTCTCATCCAGAGATACAGACCTAGGGTCCTATTGGAGGGTGGAGGGGCGGGCCCCAGGGGATCAGGCCTAGCTCTCTGCAGGAGTGCATGTATTGGGAGAAGCGGCCCTTGACCCCCAAAGATGGACAGGTTCCATGTGGCCAGTCTTTGAAGCACACGGCTGCTGCTTTTTACTCTTTAGTTCCCATCTCCTGAGTGAGGATCACTTCCGGGACTGCTGCCTGGGAGTAAAGGCTTCGTCTTGCTGTGGCTTCCAGGGCTGCCTCTGCCTTTCCCACCTGGTCCCAGCAGGCTTGAGGCGGTTTCCTGGGGCCTCGCTTGGGAAGTGTACCTCTCGGGGCTGTGGTGACGACCAGGCCAGCCACACAGATCCGTCCATGGGAATGGCAGAGAGCCAGGCCTTCCTTGAGCAATCACGGGGCCTGGTGAGGCCAGAGCCAAAGGACAGTGTGCCACGAAGCACGTTAGTGTTCACAGCGAGAGAAGGCTCCAACAGCCGAGGGAGTGGCTGGGCAGTGCTGAGAGGGGCTGGCCCGGTGTTGTGCTTCCCCAGACTGGCCCTTCCACTGCTCCCACTGCCCATACAGGCCTCTGTGTCACCAGTAATGGACTGGAAGGTGCGATGCTCACTAAAGCCCCTCTCGTCCATCCCCTCTGGAGCAGGGTTCCACGGAGGGATCGGCCATCAAGGACCACGTGGTGAAGCACGCCCTGCCGCTGGTTGGCCACCGCAAGACCTCCAACGACGCCAAGCGCTACACCAAGCGCCCCCTGGTGGTCGTCTACTACGGCGTGGACTTCAGCTTTGATTACAGAGCCGGTGAGGGGCTCCCACCAAGAGCTGGGGGGGGCGGGGGGCAGCTCACTCCTTTAGAAATCTGCCCTGGGGTCCTTGCAGGTCGTGGCGCAGGTGTGATTTAAATTTATGGCTTCTAGATCATTTTTATCCTGTGCTGCGTAACTGTCCATTCTCCTTCCCTTTTTAGAGACGCTTAGGGCTGAGTCCTCACCTTAGGGGGAGGCTGCAGAGCCAGGGCTAGACCAGCCTCCAGCCCTGGCAGTGGCTGTGTCGCCCCGGCACAGGTCCCCTGGGCTCGCAGCCGTGGCCCAGCTGTGCTCACAGCACGTGCGTCTTTCAGGAGCGCTTCCCTGTGACTGCAGTAGAGCCGGGGCTGATGCCCTGTCAGAACGTCAGTGGCAGCCTTGACCCTGCCCTCGGGCTCAGTGGCTCTGCCGGCTGCTGAGCTCACAGCCCTGGGTCTGCTGCAGCCACTCAGTTTTGGCGGAGCAAAGTCCTGGAGGTGGCCAAGGACTTCCCCGAGTACACCTTTGCCATCGCCGACGAGGAGGACTACGCCTCGGAGGTGAAGGACCTGGGCCTCAGCGAGAGCGGGGAGGACGTCAACGCAGCCATCCTGGACGAGAGCGGCAAGAAGTTCGCCATGGAGCCCGAGGAGTTTGATTCTGATGTCCTGCGCGAGTTTGTCACAGCTTTCAAAAAAGGTCCGCCTGGGCGGGGGTGGGGCAGCCCTGTGCCCACTCCCACGCACGCTGTCTGCTGGGCAGGGGCCCCGTGTAGCCTGAACTGCAAGGTACCAGGACAGCAAGAGTTGTGGAACGTTCAGGATTCTCGCTTTTTCCTTTCAACAGCTCCTCCATTTTCTGCTTTGAGAGCAGAAGCAGATTTAGGGCTCTATCTTAGGGCTTATTTATGGTCAGGGAGCCTCAACAAGCTAAAATTCAGGGTGAGAGGGCTGGACTGAGGGCATCGGCGGGTGCAGGCCAGACAGGGTGGAGTGTGGGTGTGACTGCTGACGCCTCTGTGGCCTCAGAGCCGTTCACTGTCCTGGACCTGAGGGATGGGAGGACAGAGCCAGACCCCGGCTCTTGTGCTTTCTTTCCTTTTTTTGAGACAAAGGACTGAGATGTCTTAGACATTTTGAGAAGCCTTGTTGTAAGAAATCTTTTGGGTTTAGACCGCAGTTAGGTGTGGGGGAGGCCTGCTGTGATCCTGGTTGAACGCGTGCCCCAGTGGCCAGTGCTGGCCGTGTGGCAGGCAGGCCGCGCTGCCTTGGAGCTTTTCCTCACGGGGCTTCTGGACTCTGGAGCCCGTTACACCGAGCGTGGGATTCACCTGCCCCTGCTGGTGCTGGCAGGGACTGGAGAGCAAAGATGGGGGTAGCGGAGAACTAAGGTGCCCATTGTTGGGGTGAGGCTCTTGAGGACAAGGCCCTTCCTGGCCCTGCCAGCACGTGACTCACCCCCTCCAATGGCATCACCGTGCCCTGTGTCGCGCGGCCCTGCTGCCAGAGTCCAGGACCTCTCCAGCACTGACAGTGCCTTCCCCACTTGCTCTCCTTGGCAGGAAAACTGAAGCCAGTCATCAAATCCCAGCCAGTGCCCAAGAACAACAAGGGACCCGTCCAGGTCGTGGTGGGGAAGACCTTCGACTCCATCGTGATGGACCCCAAGAAGGATGTACTCATTGAGTTCTACGCGCCATGGTGCGGGCACTGCAAGCAGCTGGAACCCATCTACACCAGCCTGGCCAAGAAGTACAAGAGCCACAAGGGCCTGGTCATCGCCAAGATGGACGCCACCGCCAACGACATCACCAGCGACCGCTACAAGGTGGATGGCTTCCCCACCATCTACTTCGCCCCCCGTGGGGACAAAAAGAACCCAATTAAGTTTGAGGGTGGAGACAGAGATTTGGAGCATTTGAGCACGTTTATAGATGAACACACCACAGCACAGAGCCGGACCAAGGAGGAGCTCTGAAGGCCCAGGAGTCTGGGAGGGCGGGGGGACCAGATGTCTTTGCAGACTTGGCTGGGGCGCTGAGGGAGCCCTGCGGGCCAAGGCCGTGCTGCAGGGGCGGGATCGCGACCCTCTTGCTGTTTTTATACTTTGGTATTTCAGCTCACATTCTGAATACTGAGTAGCCGTGAATGACTCGATAGTTTAGTTCAGATTTTTATGGAGGATACATTTATTTTTATCATTTGGGGTTTGATTTTTTTTTTTTGGCCTTCCACTTTCTTTAATATTTCCTCAAAGCTGATAAGTTGAATCTTTTCTGTGTGAGAATGTTTTTCTTTTTTAATTTAAAGTTTAAAAAACCTTTGCCAAACCATGTTTGTCTTGCCCTTTATTTTCTCATTGTCCGAGGAGTGGTTTCCTTGGTATTTGGCTGGCAGTGTGTTGTAGTGTGGTGAGAGATGTCACTGAGCACCGTGCTTTGGCGCCGTCCTGGCCTGACTTTGTGCACGTGCCTTCCAGGCAGACACCAGGGGCTGCAGGTGGAGCAGCATTGCCCAGGTCTCCCCAACCTGTCCCTGCCAGAGTAGAGATGTACCCAGACACACACAGATACTTCAGGGCAGGAGGAAAGACAGGGAATGACAGAATTATTAAAAACCTACCTCCTGACTGTCGGAAAACACCTGCTGTGACTGGGCGCAGAGGGTTTGGGTGGAAGCCATAGGAGGGCCTGGCCTGGGCCTGTTGGGCAGGGTGCGGGTTGCCATCCCTGATCCTGAACGCCCTGGGCATGGGAGCTTCAGGAGTGTGGCGAGTTGAGGGCTGGGACCAGAGGGCAGCCCCTTGGCCTTTGTCCTATTGCATCCCCCTTGTAGGAAACCTAGTGTTAGAGTAAGGGAGTGAGTGATGGGCCGGCTGCACTCAGTACTAAAAGGGTTGGCTCAGGGCTTGGGGGCAGAATCCCCAAGACTCAGGCTGACAGATGTTGCAAGCAAGTTAGTAGACCAGAGAGGACTGATAGGAATTTTTTTTATACTTGTGCAGGGTTTTCATAGTATACACTTTAAAAAAGATTCATTATTTGAAAGGTAGTTAGAGAGGCAGAGGCAAAGAGTCTTCCATCGGCTGGTCCACTCCCCAACTGGCCACAACGGCTGGAGCTGCACCAATCCAAAGCCGGGAGCCAGGAGCTTCTTCCAGGTCTCCCATGCAGGTGCAGGGGCCCAAGCACTTGGGCCATCTTCTACTGCTTTCCCAGCCATAGCAGAGAGCTGGATCAGAAGTGGAGCAGCCGGGACTAGAACCAGCACCCATTTGGGATGCCAGAACTGCAGGCAGCCACAGCGCTGGTCCTCAAGGCATTTAAGATTTTTTCTTTATTTAATTATGAAACATCTCAAGTGTGTCCAAAAATGAAGAGTTTATCGATACTTCAGAAATCTCATGGAAATGGGATTAAATTTACTTTGGATGCAAAAACTTGAAATCCATGCATTGCTCACTTGGCACCCAAGAGAAGAAAACCATTGCAAGGAGAGATTGTGGCTCCTAACTATAGGGAAAGAAGGCCCCTGAGGCTGGGCGAGGGAAAAAAGCTACCTTGGGCAAAGTCCAGGAAATTCCACCCCTCTGGGAAAACAAAACTTGAGAAAGTGCACAGTGTAAACAAACGGGAAGCTGGTGCAGAGGACATCAGCACTGATGTGACAGCTGCTGGAGCCCTGGAAGGCTGAGTCTGAAAGCCTTTTCCTTTAGCGCCGCGAACACGCAGGGCAGGTCCCCAGCCGAGGCTGTGGGTCCCTGAGCCCGGACCCTGCTGCTGAGTCGGCCTGCAGCCTTGGCGCCTCCCATGTTTGCAAAAGCTCCCATGGGCAGCAGTGAGTCCTGTGCTGCAGGCGAGGCGGGCTGTCTCCCCTCCATCGAGGAGAAAAGGCGTGGAGGGCTGGGAGGTTAGACACTGTCCTCTGGAACCGCCGGCTGTGTAAGTGGGAAGCCAGAACCAGAGCTCAGGTTGCGGTGCAGTGAGTTCAGCCGCCACCTGCCAGGCCAGCATCTCCTGTGAGCACCAGTTTGAGCTCCTGCTGTTCCACTTCCAAGCCAACTCCCTGCTAACGCATCTGGGAAAACAGCAGAAGATGGACCAACAGACTGAGCCCCTGCACCCACGTGGGAGTTCCAGATGGAGTTCCAGGTTCCTGGCTTCGTTGTGGCCGCCTGGGGAGTGAATCAGTGGATGGAAGATGTGTGTGTGTGTGTGTGTGTGTCTCCCTCTCTCGCGGTAACTTTGCCTTTCAAACAAAATAATTTAAACAAGCAAAAGAACTAGTGTCCTTTCCATAGTTCCTGCATCTATCTCCCAGTGTGTTGGCAGAACATTTCTGAAGGCGGTCCTTAGGCGCTCCATTGAAACTGAATTGCCTGAATTCTCTGGTGTGGCGAACACCAGAGCTGCCTGAGAGTGAAGGGGATGGTCGGGAGACGGTAGGACAAGGCAAGGCCCCCGAGTTCCGCGGTGACTGCACCCCCGCTCAGCAGTCCTCCCCGTGCCCCTCCCGCGTCTGTGGACCCAGAAGGACCCCAGAAGCCCCAAGCACATACCTGATCCTGGAGCTGTCTCGGTGCACAGCTTCAGAGAGCATGTGTGTGTCTCTCCTGTCAGCTGAAAATCCTAGCTGGAGGCGCAACCCTGCGGGCAGGAGGTCACTGGAGCCTCCCCCTGGGAATCAAAGAGCAATGTCAAATCCATACCATGGCGCCTGAGGAAAAGCACCCTCCCACCCCACCAGGCTGTTATCCGCTTGGTGATTGGCTGACTGTGCCAAGCGAGGAAGCTAAAAGGGAGAGGCGGAGCCAGGAGGCCGCCTAGGACCCAGCATACTGTGACTTAACTGCTTCTGAGGGAATAAACGAGGCTTGGAGAAGGGGCTCTCCTGCCCGACCTAGGGCCTCCCCTGAGCTCCCCTGCACGCCCTCTCTGTTCACTGGCTCAGCACAAAACAGAAGCAGCATAGTGTGCTAAATCCACACGCCCCCATCTTGGATTACTGAGATGACTGGGGCAGGCAGAGGACAAAGGAACGCTTGTAAGCACCTGAGGACTGGGAAGGAGTCTTGTAGGGAGCCGTGGCTGGGGCTTGGAGAAGGGATGCTGAGGGAAAGGAGCTCTTCCTGGGTTTTCCCACGTGGATGTAAAAGTGTGGCTTCAACGCAGGTGCAACTGGAAACTGATGCCTTTGAATCCTCCCTCCGTCTGCGGCCCAAGTGTCCTGCTCAGAAATGAGAAATGACTGGGGCTGACATGTAGCTTTAGAGAGACCTTGGGAGCCAGAGGTTGGCATCTCCAGTGTCCCAGGAAGCTGACAGGTAAGGTAAGTGGAGGCAGGAGCCATAGCGAGTGGTGGGGACCAGGGCACACTTCAGGTTCTGTGTCCCATTTGAAAGGGGTGCTGGTGTGGGCCCCAGACACTTTTCTGGGAATTTGGGCCCACTGTAACTATCCTGATTTCTCAAGAAAAGCCAAGCAGTTTTATGTTAAATCCCCCAATTTAAAATGTTTCTTTGGGGGCCGGAGCTGTGATGCAGCCTGTAAAGCCGCTGCCTGTGGTGCTGGCATCCCGTATGGGCACCAGTTCAAGTCCCGGCTGCTCTGCTTCTGACCCAGCTCCCTGCTAATGTGCCTGGGAAAGCAGTGGAGGATGGCCCAAGTGCTCGGCTCCTGCACCCACGTGGGAGACCAGGAAGAAGCTCCTGACTAGACTCTTGGCTTCAGCCTGGCCCAGCTCTGTCTGCAGCAGCCATTTGGGGAGTGAGCCAGCAAATGGAAGATCTCTGGGTCTCTGTAATTCTGCCTTTCATATAAATAAACACTTAAAAAAAAAAAAAGTGTTTCTTTTATTTGAAAGGCAGAGAGACCATCTTGCGGCGCCGGCACACCGGGTTCTAGTCCCGGTTCCCCCTCTTCCAGGCCAGCTCTCTGCTGTGGCCCGGGAAGGCAGTGGAGGATGGCCCAAGTGCTTGGGCCCTGCACCCGCATGGGAGACCAGGAGAAGCACCTGGCTCCTGCCTTCAGATCAACGAGATGCGCCGGCCGCAGTGGCCATTGGAGGGTGAACCAACAGCAAAAAGGAAGACCTTTCTCTCTGTCTCTCTCTCACTATCCACTCTGCCTGTCAAAAAAGAAAGAAAGAAAGGCAGAGAGAGAGAGAGAGAGAATCTCTAATCCACCGGTTCACTCCCCAAATGCCTGCCACATTTGCAGGGGCTCTGCCAGGTCAAAGCCTGGAGCAGCCAGAAAGGAACTCAGTCCGGGCCTCCCGTGGGTGGCAGGGACCCAACCAGTTGAGCTATCACCTGCCGCCCCCCGGGGTGCATATTAGCAGGAGGAGATCTGGGACTTAAACACAGGCACTCCATAAATCTTCCAGCTTTAAAATGCCAGGTCTAATTCAGATTGTTTCAGCAACACTATGTGGGCCAGAGAAAAGGCACTTAGGGCAGGATTCGGTTAGAAGCTTCTGACAAGCATAATGAGGGCTCAAAAACTGAGGTTTTCCCTTTGAAAAGCTGAAGGCTGCGGTCCCGTGTTGGCTTGTGGACTGCAGGCAGGTGGCTTGGATGGAGGACTGGCTGCCTGGCACAGCTCCTACTTCAGTCGAGTTTGGGCACAAGAGCTGTCGGTTGGCCAGGCAGACGTGCTGTGTCTCGTGGGTCCCCTGGACATACTGCCTGGTGGAGCTGTCCGTTCTCTGCCCTCTCTCTCGTAGCACACCGGCTGAGAGCTGCCACGCCTCAACCTAGGCAGCCGCTTTTTGGTCACCCCAAACTCATCTGGGTCTGAGAGGCTGCAGCAGCTTCCCGAGAGCGGGGCTGGCTGGGCTCAAGTCCGTCTAAATCTGCCATTCCTTCCAAAGCCTTACCTCTTCCATCTCCCTCCCTTGCAAGAGACCTGAGCCTGGAGGGCGGGCGTGGCCAAAGCCACAGGGAATTAGCACACTGTGGTCAGACCCTTCCTGCTTTGAGCCATGCTTGCAAAGGAAAGCAGCCATCAGCCAACGTCCTCAGGGAGGAAGGGGCTTCTGTATCAGAGCCACCTCGCGCTCTGGGGCTGGCCAGGCCTGGGGTGTCCGGTCTGTGAGCCGCAGGGACCACTCCAGCCTCTGCAGGATCCAAGCCGGAGCAGCGTCGCAGGCGTGCGCGCTGCGCAGGACCGAGTGTCAGCTCGGAGCTGGCGGCGCCCGGCCGCAGCCGGCCATTCAGACGTTTCCCATGAGCCGCGGTCTCCAGGCCGGTCATGCCTGGCCCCGGAGCTGTGTTCTGCGCACGGGGCGGCCACCGGCCTTCCGGCTCCCCGGGCTCCGGCGCCCTGGTGCTGCTCGGGCTCCGAGGCGCTGTTGGAGAAGTGCGCCCGCTCGCCCCAGGCGTCTTTCCTCCCGCTCCTGCCGCTGTCCCTTTCAGCTCTGACGTCCTCCGAGGGTCTCAGGCACCCCCACCCCACCCCCACCACGTTCCTGGGGCGGTTTTCTGTCTTTCAATCGCTTGGGACTGGGGAGGAGGCGAGGATCGTGGGCAGTGGGCAGGCACCTTCCCTCCTTTCCGATGGGGAAGAGCCAGCTTCCAGCTTTGCAGGGGCGGGCAGCGCCGGGCTCGCTCTGCCGGGCTGTGTCCTCCGGGTCCCGGAGCGCCGTCCCCAGGGTCAGTGCAGTAAACAAAGGAGGCCAGCGCCGATTGGGCGGCGCTCCCTGCGAGGCCGAGCCGCGCCCGACCAGCAGGACCGGAGGAGGGATGCCCTGGTGAGGGGATGCTAATTTTGCATGCCTCTTTCCCAGGATGCTCAGCAAGGAAGAGCAGCCTCTGATTCCTGTTTTGAAATATATTTATCCAACCGATTGATAGCCTGATGCCTCGAGCAATCCTTAGAGGAAGTAGATTATCCATTCCGCAAGTGTAGCCATCGCCTCATTACAACTGAAATATCACAATAAGGGAAAAATGAAAAACTCTTTGGGCTTTAAATAGTCCAAGCAGTAGTGCATGTTGTTGGCTGGTCCGAAGGTAGTGAGTTATCTCAATTGATTGTTCACAGTCAGTTACAGACCGAACTCCTGATCTACTCTTTCCCCCCTTCTCACTACTGCACTAGACTAGTCTTTTGTGGTGCTGCTCCCGTTCTAATCCTGCTTTTACAAGTTTGAAAGCTCCAAGCGGTAATTCTGTGTTTCTATCCTTGATGTAAAAGCTTTAAATGCAGGAAGGAAGAAAGAGAAATCCTAGGCTTTTCCCTGGAGGAACTCAGTTTCAGAAAATCCACGGATCCGCCCCCGCCTCCCAAGGACCAACAACTGGTGAAGACAGCACCTGTCTTTAAGAGATCAAAGGAAGGAAACGGGGCAGGAGTGGAGTAGGCTTTGATTTTTCTCACTTTTTAATGTAGTATGGATTGTTCCTAATTTCTACATCCTCTAAGTCATTTGAAAACAGAAGAAGAAAGGGAGGAGGGATGGAAGATGACAGGCAGAATCTTTGGGGCTTTGTGAAGGTTTTTCACTGATTTAAGAGGAAAAGCATCAGGGGTTGGTATTACACGACGCTCACCACATCCAATAGACAAAATCGGGAGACGTTTCAAAGCCGACAATCTTGTTAGGTTTTGAAGATGGAAATGTGAGCATGCTCAGAGAGAGCGCATTTTGGAGGGAAAAAACCCAAGTCTGCAAGTCGGCAACTAGAGAGCAAGGCAGGAGAGGGCAGAGCGTGTTGTGGGGCGGCTAGCAGAGTAGTCTTCTCGTGCGGCTCTGCCCGCGCCTCCTTCCCTGTCCTAGAGCAAGGCATGCCGCTGCCTCCAAGCTCTGCCTCCTCCCTCTGCTGGCTGCCAGTGCAGGCTCCCAGTGGCCTCAGAGGCCAGCCATTGTTTGTGACAAGTGCGGTGGTGTCTCAGCAGAGTGTGCCCACCACAGCTGGTAGCTAAGAGGAGAAAATGTTGTCTATACAGGTGCAGGCAGCCTTGAAAGCATATTTGGGTTTCCTAAGGCTTCCATGGTTATCATCTTTCAGTCTCCAGGGAACTCCCATGAAAAAGAGGCATATTTCAGAGCGCCGGGCTCAGGAAAGGTGACCCTCAGCTCAGGGCACCCTAGCAGGTCTTCGCGGTCTAGGTCCCATGTCCTTTCCTGCACAGCTCACCGCTCCCTCAGTGAGGGGTTCCCCCCTTGGAAGGCAAATCTGTCTTGTAGTGGATGGTTCAAGCCAGTTGATAGCACTATGCTCACCTACCAGTAGTTAGCACACAACTCTCATTGTCTCTAAGGAATAGTGGCATTAAATGATACAATAAATAGAATAACAATGGCAATAAAGAGAATAACAGTCTGTTGGCCATCATCAATATGTGTCAAGGAAAATGCTTACATTTGTACTAATTTTTATAAGATGCAGAGTATTTGTATACGTGTTATTTATTGAATATTCTTTGCAAGCTTATTGGGTTCGTGGGGTAGGCATTATCATTTTACAAAGGAAGAAACTGAGGTTTAAGAAATCACAAGGTCAGTTCAAAGCCAGCCACTGAGTTCACTGTTTGCAGAGCTGGGATAACCTTTCTTCTACAGCCAAATGCTCTCTGCTACTCTATGATGCAGAAATCAACAACAAAACCATGGAAACAGAGCCATGAAACCAATTGCTGTACAGCCCCAGTCGGTAGAAACATTACAAATAAATAAGGGGGGGGGAGAATGGTGGAATAACTGCAGGTGTGAGTACTAGGAAACAAGAGTCGCTGAGAGTAAAGCCCATTTATCTGACACTTGCAAGATCTCTCTGCACAGGTTATAGGACTAGACGATGTCATCTGTCTTGATGGCATATGTGTCCCATCTTCCGAAGATTCCTAACCAGATATCTACAAAGCCATCATGAACAGTCCATGGAAGGAAATGTAGAGTCATACAATAACTGTAGAAAAAAAAAAAACATTTGGGGTTAGTTCTTTCCTAAGCCTTATTCGACTACGATGGGGTTGCCAGATAAACTACAGGATGCCCAGCTGTCTTCACCCATTCTGTGCCACTGTAACAGAATGCCACAGACCCTGTGATTATTGATAAAGGATAGAAATGTATGTCCTCATGGTTCTGAAGGCCGGAAGTCTAAGATCAAGGTGTGGGCATCTGATGAGGGCTTTCTTGCTAGATCCGAGAAGAGCGAGAACCCACTCCTGCAAGCCCCTTTTAGAGAGAGTGGCTCTAAGTCCTCATGACGGAAACACCTTCCAACACTTGCATGAGGGATTTAATTTCCAACACGTGAATCTGAGGGGCCACATTTAGACAGTAGCACTAGTCAAATCTGAATTTGAATAGCAGTTATAAGTACGTCCCAAATTTTGTATGGTATATTCTGCTAACATTGCATACACACTATGTATGCGCTATGGAAGCCAAAAATTGCAAAACTTGCAAAAGCCAGGCATTTGATAAAAGAATGGGATTCTCAATACCCAAATCAGGAAAAGCAAAGCTTGGTGCTCCCAGATCTTAAAGCCAATACCATGAACCGTGGAGTCTGAGCAAGGCCCAAGGAGGAGAGCTGCACATCGCGTCATTCCAGATGGACAACTTTGGTGTTTCTTTCTTCACCGTGTCACCTTGCTAAAGCCAACGCAATCTGACTCCGATAGTTTTGCTTTGTAGGCGTGAGACTGCCGCTACACAGACTACTTTGCAACTCGCAAAGCTTGCCCTTACACTCTGCTGTGCCTTGCTGACCTGCTGTCTTCGTGCAGGCGTATGGCTCATGGAAGAATCATTCCCTACTCAACGCTTCTCCCAATTCCTAAACGCGCTATCTGCTGCAGTCCCTTAGCCATCCTTACTGGCACGTGCAGTGCTGCACAGGTGCTTTCTATACCCTTGGAGAAAACATCATTCTTTGGCCGTCTCACAGAAAAAGCGCAAAAGCACTTTTTAACACCTTCTTTCTCTCCCTATCTGACCGCAAAAGACTGGTCAAGTGAAGCAGTGGGAGTGGAGAAGGAACAAAGAAATCTGTAACTGGTTGTGATCAATTAGTTGTAAACACCACTGCACTCGGACCAGCCAAATGTCCTTGTTGTGCTATTGCTTATATAAGAATCCAGAGTTGAGTTACTTTTACAGTTATGGTGATTATTAACAGGTGCGTTTGTTTTAAAATGTATAAGATACACTCCAAATATATACCATGTACATTAAACACATTGAATTTATTAAGAAAAAAGCTGTCCTCAATAAAATAAAAGGCTCTCCGGAGAAGCCCCGCTCAGAGCATTGTGGGTGATTTGTATGCAAAGTAGCAGCGGTCCCATCCGCCAAAGACTCGGTAGTGTAGCGGAATTCCACGACTGGATTCGCTGAGGGAGTCCTGGCGTCTACACGGACCGCCCCGCGCCGTTTTCTTGAGAAGGCGGCGCGGCCGCTGCTCCTGAAGACGCCCCAGGGCGCATTGCCCCGAGACGCTCTGGGGCCGCTTGTCGGGCGCTCGCCCGTGGCCGCTCTCTCCCCGCCGGGCGCCTTGGTGTCAGAGAGAACCGGGGCTCTGAGGTAATCCGGGGGAGACAGGGCTCCTCGCCGTCCGGACAGAAAGGGCCACACGTGGATGCCGCCCACGGCCGCGGAGATTGCAGCACCGAAGCAGCAGCGTGTGTGTGCGTGATGCTGAGGAGGAACCAGCGCGCCGTGGCCGCAGACCCGCAGCCAGGAACCTCCCGGCCCCCTCCTCAGGGGCAGGCCGCCCTCGGCCCCCGAGCGCGGCCCCGGCCCCCGACCGCACCGCCTCAGCCTGGCGCGCCGGGCCGCGGGCTGGGCCGAGCCGTTCGCCTTTTCAAGTTCCGCCGCCTGGCGCTGGGACCCGAGCCTCCCCGCCCACCCTCGTGCACCCTCGTGCACCCTCGTGCACCCTCGTGCAGGACCAAATTGCTTCCAGCACAGCTCAGGTGATCATCGAGGGTCCCTGCTTTCCCCATTCGTCATTTGCTTTCGGAACGAGCCCCTAACAACAGTTTGCAAAAAGAGTGAACTACCGTGTTAAAGTGTTTTTTTTTTTTTAATTCAGTAAAATATTTCATGGAGGAATTGAAATCTGTAGGTGCCGAATAACAAAAAATGCTATATTTTGTCGTGTCCTCGGCTTCAGTTTTGAAAGACCGCGCTTTTAAATTTTACGTTTCAGAACGTAGCAGCAAGAAACACGAATTGTGTTTCTTGCCTGAAAGCATTCGCTATCCTGTGGAGGTGTGGGCCCGTTTGCTTTTGTTTTTAAGATAGACTTTATATTTTTAGGGCAGTTTTGGGCCCACAGCAAAATTGAGCTAACGGTACAGACTTTCCGTATACCCTCAGTTCCACAAAACACTGGGTCTCAAATATTTGTCCTTTTGTACCTGTCGGATTTCACTTTGCCTGATGTCCAAGTTTATCTGTGTTGTCCGAATTTCTTTGCTTCTTATGGCTGAGTGGGCTAACGTGGTCTGTACGTAAAATGGTTTACTTAGCCATTCATTGGCCGACAGACACGTGGCTGCTTCCACCTTTGGCTCCTGTCAGTCGTGCTGTTCAAGCCCTTGTTTTCACTTCTTTTACGGATATATTCAAAAGTGGAACACATAGTAATTCTGCTTTTCTTTATTTATTTTTTCAGGAAGTGCTGTCTGTTTTTCCACAGCGACTTTACCATTTCCCATTCACATTAGCAGGACCCAAGTAAGTACCCGGATACCCAATGATCTATCAGTTTTTCCCTCGACCACACCCTTCTTCTCCAGCGCCTTGTCTCGTACTGCTTTTGCACAGACCAGACAAGATGGGGTTAAAACACTTCAACACATGTGCCACCGCATCTGTCAGTGATCGACTGACAACAAGATTGATGGAACCACCACGCTTGGCCCCTGACACAATCTGGGAAGTGGACCGTGAAAGGCTTTGGCTTTAACGTGGATCACCTATAGGAGCACACTTGGCCAACCCTAGTTCCAGGCTGGCCAGGTTGTGCCACCACCTCCTCTCTCAGGCTCCAGAAAAGTTCCAGGGTGGGGTCAAGGCTCCCAAGGAAGCTTTGCTTGGGAGAGTGAAGAAAGCCCTGGGTGCCTGATGCCCACACAAGGAGGGTCAGGCTGTGGTGGGGGGAGGGTATAAAGACAGCCCTGCTGGGGCCTTTGCAAAGCAGTTGGAGTACCAGGTTTTTCTTAGGGATCAGCATCTGAGAAAGGAAAGAGAGGAGGTGGGACAGGTTTGGGTAGAGGGAGAAGTTGAACGATGATGCAAATCCAACCATCGGCAGTACCGAGTACAGCTTCAGAAGAAATCGGGCCCCTCAGACTAGTGTCTAAAAAGCAAAGTAACAGATCCTTGTACACCCATGTTCATAACAACACTCTTCACAATAGCCAGTCCCCCAAGTGTTCCTTGACGGGTGAATGGATAAACCGGGTAGTCAAATTCCTAGAAAAAGAGCACAGCGTGGGGTTGGCCAGGAACAGGGATGGGGAAGGAGTGTACAAAGTTTCAGTTTTGCAGGATGAAAAGATTCCGGTGATTGTACAACAATGTGAATAAACTTAGCACCACTGAACTGCACATTTAAAGTGGTTAAGATGGTAAAATTTAGGCTATATGTATGTGTGTGTGTATAAATATGTGTGTGTGTATATATATATATATATATATATATATATATGAGTTACAAAGAGGGAGAGAGAGAGAGAGATCTTCCATCTGCTGGTTCACTGCCCAAATGCCTGCAACAGCTGGGGCTGGGCCAGGCTGAAAGCAGGAGCCAGGAACTCCATCCGGGTTTCGCATGTGGGAGAACATTAGTAGGGCGCTGGAGTGGAAGTGGAACAACCAGGACTTGAACCAGCTGTCCAATATGGGATGCTGATGTCCCAGGCTGTGGCTTAACCCACTGCACCACAACGCTGGCCCCTAGGCTATACATCTTTGCCAGAATTTTTAAAGAGAGCAAATCAAAAAGCAGGAAAGTACTGTATGCCGTGCACAGCAGGGCATCTAGAGTACAGCTGGGCTCCAGGTGTGATCCCATCAGGACCCTGGCTTGGTCTGTCTGGAATTCCCTTAGCTCTGCATCCTGTGCGGCCTTGTCCTCAAGGGGCCTTCCCGTTTGCACAAGTGAAAAAACACGTGTGCTGATTCACATCCACCTGGAGGGAGACTGGTGTTTTCCATCAATAGGGTGTGGTCATGTGCCCAGCTCCAAGCAATACTGCCAGGTCGGGCCATGCCCTGATGGGCTGAAATCCTGAGCCAATTCCAGGCGAGGGCCCGGGAAGGATCGAATTAGAGTGTTTAGAACAGGACCATCCATCCCTAAAGCTGGGGATGGGGCTGCTTTCCCTGAGTTGGGGAGCTGTGCGGAAGAGGTGGAGAGCTGAATGAGGGCTCTGTTAGGAAAGGTTAGGTAGTTGGTAAGAACCAGTCATGTCCACTGTAACTTCGTCTTCCCTAGCAACAGCTTCTCACTCATGTAGTCCTGTATTTTGAAATTAGCATAAATAATCAAACTCTTTCTTGACCTATAGCAGTTGCTCAAATTAGACTCCTTGGTTATTTGACTCAAAATTTTATGCCCTTGAAGAGGTAAAATTTAGGAGAGATATCTAGCTTGGTAATTGCAACATCTCAACCTCAGAAAATTTAGCAGTTTCTGTCTTTTAAAGACTTTAATAGGGGCCCACACTGTGGCATAGATAGTAAAGTTGCCTCCTGCAGTGCCGGCATCCCATACGGGCCCCAGTTTGAGTCCTGGCTGCTTTATTTCTGATCCAGCTCCCTGCTAATGTGCCTGGGAAAGCAGTAGAAGGTGGCCCAAGTGCTTGGGTCCCTGTACCCTCGTGGGAGACCCAGATGAACCTTCTGGCTCCTGGCTTCAGTCTGGCCCAGCCCCAGCCATTGTGGCTATCTGGGGAGTGAACCAGTGGATGGAAGATTTCTCTGTCTCTCTGTAAACTCTGACTTTCTAATAAATAAATAAATATTTTTAAGAAAGACTAATAAATCATTGAGAAAACCTAAATCTTTTTAAAAATTAATTAATTATTTTTCATTTGAAAGAGTTACAAAGAGAGGAAGAAAGAGCTCTTCAGTTGGCTGGTTCACTCCTCAGACGGTCACAGTGGCACTGGCCAGGAGCTTCTTCTGGGTCTCCCACGAGGGCGCAGGAGCCTAAGTTCTTGGGCCATCTTCTGCTGCTTTCCCAGGTGCACTAGCAGGGAGCTGGATTAGAAGTGGAGTATCTGGGACCCAAACTGGTGGCTGTATGGGATGCCGGCATTGCAGGCGATTATTTAACCTGCTATGTCACACCGCTGGCCCCTAAATCTGCAGTTTTACTGCAGGCACTTGAAACATTCTCCAATCAGCCCCTGTGAATCAGGTTGGTCTCATCACAAATCAAGAATCATGACCACAGGTGATAAGTGTAATGGATCGAGGGGAGTTTGTGTAGGACAGCTCGTTGGACAGTCTGGTCATTCAAAAGTTCTCAGAACAGTTGCCTAACAGCTTCGTCATAGTAAATGGTATTTCTGCATGGCCAGTAATCATGCATTCCTGCAAAGGGAGGGCCTCAGTGTGTGGTGTATGTACGGGTCTTCTGCAACTCCATCCATCTTAGCCTTCCTCTGCACCGTCATTTTCACTGACCCACAGCAAGTTTTCTTAGATGAAATGTGGGTTTGCCTTTTCCTTTTACTATCGAGACTCTGGATGAAAGGAATTTTAGAACTGGGGAGAAGTTGGAGAGTCCTGAGTCTGAGGTCAGCAAAGTCAGTGCCATGTTGTTGATGAAGATGATTCTTTAAATCTGTTTCCGGTGTGGATCACCTCACTGCATTTCAGCTTAGCATCCTGTGCTCTGAGCAGCGAGAGCTGAGACATTACCCAAAGCGAAGGTCTTCCTGGCCCCTGGGTCTGGAGATGGGGTTTGGTCAAAGCGGCCTTGGGTCAGATCGCTCAGAGTCATGGGAGGAATGGAAAGGAAGGCTGCTGTAAGCTCCTACCGTTCTCTCAACCCCAGCAAGGCTGGGCGGGGCAGGTGGGGCTGTACAAGGCAGGCTGCAGATGGCCTCAGCGCCTCCTTGCTAGCCAACACTCCCTACTGGAATGTCAAAGTCCCAGCTGCTTTACTTCCCATCCAGCTTCCTGCTAACGCACCTGGGAAGGCAGTAGAAGACGGCCCAAGTACTGGGTCCCCCCTGCCCATAGGGGAGACCCTGATGAAGCCCCTGGCTCCTGGCTTCAGCCTGGCCCAGCCCTAGCTATTGAAGACATTTGGGGAGTAAACCAGCAGATGGAAGATCAGTTTCTCTTGCTCTCTCTCTCTCGCTCTCGCTCTCTGCCACTCTGCCTTTCAAAAAAATAAGTCAACCTTTTTTTCAAAGTAAATAAATGTGGACATCATATAGATTGACTTAATACAGTTCTTTGTTTTTGATGGCTTATTCTTTTTAAAGTATGTGAACTGAAGGCAGAGAGCAGTCCATTAGGAGTCAGTTGACTTGGTTTAATGTTTTTTAATAGATTTTATTTATTTATTTGAGAGGTAGAATTACAGTGAGAGGGAGAGATAGAAAGGTCTTCCATCCACTGGTTCACTCCCCAAATGGCCACAATGGCCAGAGCTGGGCCAATCTGAAGCCAGGAGCCAGGAGCTTCTTCCAGGTCTCCCACATTGGTGCAGGGGCATAGCAGAGAGCTGGATTGGAAGAGAGGCAGCAGGGACTAGAACCAGCGCCCACATGGGATGCGGGCACAGCAGGCGGAGGATTAACCTACTGCACCACAGCACCAGCCCCATTTTTTTTTTTTAAGATTTATATATTTGAAAGAGTTACACAGAGAGAAGGAGAGGCAGAGAGAGAGAGAGAGAGAGAGAGAGAGAGAGGTGTCCCATCCACTGGTTTACTCCCCAGATGGCCGCAACGGCTGGAACTATGCCAATCTGAAGCCAGGAGCCAGGAGCTTTTTCCGGGTCTCCCATGCGGGTGCAGGGGCCCAAGGACTTGGGCCATCCTCTACTGCTTTCCCAGGCCATAGCAGAGAGCTGGATTGAAAGTGGAGAAGCCGGGACTCGAACTGGCGCCCATATGGGATGCCGGCACTGCAGGCAGTGGCTTTATCCACTATGCCACAGTGCTGTCCCCCACCCAACTTGGTTTAATATTAAGAAAAGCACACATCCTAACTTGCTGCGAGATGGATTATGTAGCTGCTATAAACAGAATAGAATTTCAGGAGTGTACTAAATTGCAGTTCAAGTTATGAAATGTAATTTGCTGTAAGTGCCATCTCCTGGCTATGCCCACCACCCACATTTGTAATTTATACCCCCACAAAACACCTTATCTCTATCAATTTAATCACAACTAACAGACTGCTGTGGTTGTAAATAATCAAGGGACTGCTTAGAATCTTATTCTTCTTATAAGTAAAAGGAGGAATTGGCCTAGGACCTCTAAGCCAATGCATCTCTAAGGTTAAAGTGATTCTGTTATGAACAGAGATATTAATACACTATACAATTCATATTTGTATATGATTCAGTTTTTTAGTATATTCAGTTATTACATAATTTTAGAACTTTTTTGTTACCCACAAAAAGAAACTCCATTACCACTAGCAATCACTCCACATTCCCCTTACCCCCAAATCTTGGTAACAACTGATCTACTTTCTCTCTAGATTTGCCTGTTCTGGATGTTTTATGTAAATGGAATCATACCATATGTGGCCTTTTCTCTCACTTAGCATAATATTTGCAAGACTCATCCATGTTACAATGGTTCATCTCTTAATAACACAAAAACATCCCTTTTCACGCATGTACTGTATTTTGTTTTACACATCTGGTGGACACTTGGGTTTCCACTTTTAGTTCTTTACTTGGGCAGGTCTTGATAATACTTTTTTTTTTTTTTTGACAGGCAGAGTGGACAGTGAGAGAGACAGACAGAGAGAAAGGTCTTCCTTTGCCGTTGGTTCACCCTCCAATGGCCGCCGCGGCTGGCGCACTGCGCTGATCTGATGGCAGGAGCCAGGTGCTTCTCCTGGTCTCCCATGGGGTGCAGGGCCCAAGCACTTGGGCCATCCTCCACTGCACTCCCTGGCCACAGCAGAGAGCTGGCCTGCAAGAGGGGCAACTGGGACAGAATCTGGTGCCCTGACCAGGACTAGAACCTGGTGTGCCGGCACCGCAAGGCAGAGGATTAGCCTAGTGAGCCACGGTGCCGGCCTTTGATAATACTTTCTACCATTGCGGGTCAGTGCACTGCAGGAGACAAAATACTCTCTATGCCTGCCCTTCAAGATAAGAAGATGGCCAGTAGAAAGCAGAGACTGTTGAGTAATTGGAGAAAAGATACAGGGCAAAAGAATCAAACGGGTGGCAAATGGTTAGAATGCCTTCTCCAGTTGTTGATGGTAGAGCCGATTCAAGATGTCCAAATCATTAAATATTGACTTCCTATGAACACTATAGTTTAAAACCAGGAAAAGAAGAATCGGGATCGGGGTTCAGAAATCCTCCTTGCTTCCTACATAATTTATGGGCCATCCAGAGCCCCGTAGCACATCTGAAGCACAATTCTCAGCACAATAGATGTTCTAGACTCTGTAGGAATGGTGCCCCCTGGAGTCATGCAGTACACAGTGCACTTGGCCATCCACAGTGGCTCTGGGGAGGTCAGCCTTGGATAGACACCAACAAGGCCACATTCTCAACAGGCTTGCCTGTTTGCCAGGACAGGGCTTCCCAAGTCTGTACAAAAGGGGCCCAGGAAGGCACAAGCTCAATACCAAGGATTGCATTTTATACTTTAATTAAAAGCCAACTTCCCTGGAGCCCAATTTCTTTCATATCCTATGTGCCTCTGCTACTTTGCATAGGGTAATTTAACCTTGCTCTGAAATGACACCTTGCCATTCCCTACTTTCAGATTTTTAACCAAGATGATACCATGTCTATATTCTAAAAAAAAAATCTATAATGTGGAATATAATATATAATCTAACATTCAATATTGGGTACACTATCATATATAATATGTTAAAATATACATCCTACATTACATATTTGTTTTTGTATTTATAGTATAATATTATGTATTACTATATTTTCTATAATATCTGATTGGAATGTTATATATTCTAATATATATTCTGATGAGAAATGAGATGTAATTACTTTAATTAATCAAATAAATAAGCCCACCTTTGTGCTACAAGGAGACAGTGATCATTTACTTCAAGAATACATTGTGCATATTCCTGTCCTATAGGAGGAAATCAATAATTACAGCATGAAACTAATCTTTCCATGAGTTCATTTTAAAAATTCAAACATTGTAATTAGAACATTGCCCAGGGAACCAATTTAGACTTAATGATACTTGCTAGCAGGCTCTGATGTTTTAAACAGAGATGATAATTATGTCGTGGATGGATTGATGTGGTGATTAACTGCTGGCTGTGTCACAGCTGATAACATTACAATAAAAAAAAAAAAAACCTTTCTTCTGTAGCTCACAGCCTCCTCACCTGAGGTCATAAGGACTGTTTGTCTCCCAAGCTCCAGTGATACCCCCTTGACAAATTCTTGCCATATATGGATATTTATTCCAGGCCTAATGCCAACTCGCTGATTAGACTCCAAAGGAAGTTATAGCAAAGAAAGGAAAATAAGATGGAAATTGGAGCTGGGCCGATCAGAAGCCAGGAGCCTGAAGCTTCTTCCAGGTCTCCCATGTGGGTGCAGGGGCCCAAGAACTTGGACCATCTTTGACTGCTTTCCCAAGTGCATTAGCAGGGAGCTGGATTGGAAGTGGAGCAGCCAGAACTTGAACCGGTGCCTATGTGGGATGCCAGCACTGCAGGCAGTGGCTTTAAGCATATACTCTTAAAGGCAAAGCTTTGCTTCTACCTGTCGCCTTCTAAAATTTATCCCTGTCTCCTCCTAGAAGCTCTTGTTTGATGGAGAAATTGATAGAGTCACCCCCATGCCTTTCTTTACACAGAATTCCTCTCCATTCGGGGTCTGCATTTTCTTGGACAATCAAAAACTCTTCAAGCTACTGCCTTGGGATCTTTTTTTATAAGCAGCAATGATGACCACAAGTGGGCCTGTCTTCAGCTCGTGGGTGCCCCCGACCCCATGGCCAGAGCTTGGCCAAGAACTGATGAAGTGTACCACATCTGGTAGTGATGGTCAGAGTGTCCCTCAGCAAGAACACAAGGAGATACTGAGGAATCTGGCTTTCTGTAGCTGCTTTTATCCATTTTCCAGGGAGGCCTCTGTTGAAGTTGATAGATCCATCCTGTAGAGATGGAAGTAAAGAAATAAAGGGGAGGCTGGTGCCGTGGCTTAACAGGCTAATCCTCTGCCTTGCGGCGCCGGCACACCCGGTTCTAGTCCCGGTTGGGGCGCCGGATTCTATCCTGGTTGCCCCTCTTCCAGGCCAGCTCTTTGCTATGGCCCGGGAAGGCAGTGGAGGATGGCCCAAGTGCTTGGCCCCTGCACGGGAGACCAGGAGAAGCACCTGGCTCCTGGCTTCAGATCAGCGAGATGCGCTGGCCGCAGCGGCCATTGGAGGGTGAACCAACGGCAAAGGAAGACCTTTCTCTCTGTCTCTCACTCTCACTATCCACTCTGCCTGTCAAAAAAAAAAGGGGGGGGGGGAGGGGCCTACTGTGCTCCTGAAAAAAAAAAAAAAGAAAGGGGAGAAAATGGATGCTGACACAGTGTTGATGAGTGCTTACTTTGAGAAGGTTATTGGAGTGCCTCCATGGAATCGCAGAGCAGAAAATTATAACACACACACATGTGCCCTGTGCTTGAGTGGATTTGACTCTGGAAGTAAAGTGCAGCACATATTGTGAGTAAATGTGAGAGCTGGAGATCCTAAGCTGTTAAATTGACCCACTGTGAAAAAGTGCACCTTGCAGTGAGACCGTGGACCTGGTTGTTTTCTGACAAAGGCCCCTGACCGAGGCCCTAGGCTGAGAGGAAATAAAACCAGGGTTTGCTTTCCGCTTCCTGCATTTGGGAAGGATTTGGGAAGGTGTTTCTGAGGCACTACTGACTGGAGTGGGTTGTGAGAAAGGCCCTCTCAGCGTAGAAGTGGCCGCCATAGCCATGAGCCAGGGGAGAACTAACCAACATGTTCTTAGAGGGCTGCCTTCAGTGACGTTGACTTTCATTCTGTCCTCCCCATCCTACTAATCCCATTATTTACTGACAACTTCTACCACCTGCTCCAGCTCCCAGAGGGGCTGACTGGCTTAGCTCATTTATTAGGAGTAAACTGATTTCTGTACCAAACCCTTTAAAAAGCTGCACATTATAGTCAGTGGGCTTTACTCAATGTTTACTCACTCAAGTGTTCATTCATTCAAAAAGTATGAATACCTGTGACATTGGGGCTTGGGTGTTAGGCCTGGGGAATGCATAGACAAATAGAAATCAAGAAGTACTAGAACCAGAGAAGTAGATAGATGATGAGAACATGAGGCAAGAGGTGGTAGGATAAAGGTAGCACGAGGGAATCTGCCCTGAGGAAGGATAGAGTGTATTTTGCAAAAGGTAGTGGCTAGGGTGCTCAGAGATAGGGTTGGGGGTAGGAATCAGAGAGGCGGGGCCTAGAAATATGAGTCTCTCCAAAGGATCAATTTCCATTCTGGCCTCTGGAGAGCAAGATATTTGAGATCAAGATCAACACAATTATGAGTCCTCAAGGGACCATGCAGAGAAGACAAAGCCCAGGCTGCCACAGCGACACTCTGCCACAGGTGCCTATGGGACACTCTCAGCAGTGCACCTGCTCACACTGCTCTGTTCTCTGGAATACTCCTACACTTACTCATGGCATCAGCAGCAATTGTCCAGGCAACAGAGAAAATGCTGTTCAGATTGGTTGGGCAAAAGGGTTTGGGGGAGCAGCAGGAAGGCTGCCTACAGTATCCAGATATTAGTTTTAATTCCCCATTTCCTGGGGCCGGCGCAGTGGCGCACTGGGTTAATGCTCTGCCTGCGGTGCTGGCATCCCATGTGGGCACTGGGTTCTGTCCTGGTTGCTCCTCTTCCAGTCCAGCTCTCTGCTGTGGCCCGGGAGGGCAGTGGAGGATGGCCCAAGTCCTTGGGCCCTGCACTCACATGGGAGACCAGGAAAGAGACTCCTGGCTCCTGGCTTCAGATTGGCGTAGCTCTGGCCATGGCGGCCATTTGGGGAGTGAACCAATGGAAGGAAGACCTTTCTCTCTCTCTCTCTCTCTACCTGTCAAATAAACAAACAAACAAAAAATTCCCCATTTCCTGTAACCACGTCTGTGATGTGATTTGGACTAGGGATCATGTAACATGACATTTCCAGGCACTTAATTCTATTTTTGTGACTCAGCCACCAACCATTGCTCTTCTTCCTCACTCAGAGAAAAAGGGGGGGGGGGGGGAGAAAGAAAAAAAAAGCCCACCTAATCAGGAGTTCTTTTTTTTTTTTTTAAGATTTATTTACTTATATGAAAGGCAGAGTTACAGAGAAAGAGGTGTGTGGGGGGGGGGAGAGAGAGAGAGAGAGCTTCCATCTGCTGGTTCACTCTCCAAATGGCCACAGCTGCTGGAGCTGGACCAGGCCAAAGCCAGGAGCCTGGAACTCCTTCCAGGTCTCCCACATGGGTGGCAGGCCTGCAAGTATTTGGCTGTCATCTCCTGCTTTCCTAGGTGCATTAGCAGGGAGCTGGATTGGAAGAGGAACAGCTGGAACTTGAACTGGCACTCAAGTAGGATGCCAGTGTCACCTACTGCACTACAATGCCAGGCACAATCAGGAGATCTGAGGGTGATATCAACCTTATTATTCCTTTGTTTTGCTCAAATAGCCAATCCCATTTTACAAGAAATAAAAATTGTGCTTGTTTTATTATTTTTCTAATCATTGCTATTTTGGGGTAGATGTTGTGGCACAGTGGGTTAAGCTGCCTCTGGACCCTGCATCCCATATCAGAGAGTCTGGGATCTAGTACCTCTTCTGCTTTCAATCCAGCTTTCTGATGGTGCACCTGGGGGCAGTAGATGTTGGCCCAAGCACTTGAGTTCCTGCCACCCACATGGGCGACCCAGATGGAGTTGCTGGTTCATGGCTTTGACTTGGCCTAACCACAGCTGTTGCAGGCATTTGGGGGAGTAAATCTGCTGACATAAAATCTCTTTCTTCTCTCTTTATCTTTTTGTCTCTCACCCTTTGTCCCTCTGCTTTTCAAATAAATACATAAATATTTTAAAAACATTTTTTTTTTATTTATTTATGTGAAAGTCAGTTAGAGAGAGGGAGAGGGAGAGAGAATTCTATCCACTGGTTCACTCCCTAAATGGCCACAATAGCCCTGCTAGGCCAGGCTAATGCCAGGAGCCAGGAGCTTCCACTGGGTCTCCCATGCGGGTGCAGGGGCCCAAGGAACTGGGCCATAGCCCTCTGCTTTTCCAGGCACATTAGCAGGGAGCTGGATTGGAAGTGGAGCAGCCAGGACTTGAACCGGTGACATATGGGATGCTGGCACCGCGTGTAGTGGCTTTACCTACTATGCCACAGCACCAGCCCCTAAAGTTTTTAAAAACTTTAAAAAGTCATTACTGTTTTAAACTAAAGCAAACATGATAGAACAAGGTCAAGGAAAGTCTTACTTAGTTTCCCCTTTTTATTCCTCATCATAACCCTCACTCACCCCTAAACTCCTCTTAAAAAAGCAGCTAAACCTTAGATGCTTACAGAGAGAGATAACGGACAAGTACTGCAGACAACCTTAACCTCACAGAGAACCTATCCTCAGAAGAGACAATCGTATAAAATTGTACCTGGTGCCCTGGAACCTGTTCATCCCTTCTGAGTAGATAAACCAAGGCTACCTTTTCAGATCCCCTGGACAGCGCTTCCTTTCCCCAGAATACCACCATGCAACTTAACACCTGCCAGGGAGCCTGAACTCTGAGAGCCAGTACAGGCGGCTAATAAAGAAGAGGTGTTCTCCAGTCCGCCAAAACACAGGATGCTGTCTAGCATTTAGGCTAATCACAAATAATCTGTAGACTACCATTTCTGGTTTAAAAAGTTATGTGACATTAAAATCAGAAAATCAATAAATTGTTCTTAGTTTTAAAAGTTCACTCATATAAGAGTGTTCTTCCTCCCCCCGCCCCCCCCCCCCCCAATGAATGTTTTTGGAAAGTTAGATTTTAATTGAATACAAATTCAAATGGCAAAAAGCCAGTCAAATTTAGCAGTGGGGGGTTGTATACCAACTTTAGTGATACTAATGTTAATAAGTTCTGATAACCCACTACCATCGGACCAGCCGAGGTAGCTACTTTCACTTTCATTATATAAATCTCTGCAGCAGCTACTCTAAATAACTTAGGATGAATTAGTTTCATAATTTTTCAAAAAGGTTTAATGTATATGAACCCTGTGCTATAGTGCTGCAAAAAAACAGTACATGTCCTGATTATTTTTCTTGCATTTTAAACAGCTTAACGCAAACTGATATTCAGAATGAATGTAGTTGCATGATGGGAAATAGAAACAAATTACCAAATGGAAGCCTCTTGTCTTTCACAAATATCTTAAGATACTCATGAATCACAGAGGAAAAAAAGAACATATTTGTGCTAAATGTTCATCAAAATAAATATTAAGCATTTGATATCAGCAGAATGAGCTTGGTGTTTGTTTTCCGTCGTCTTCCTGTCCATGATCTTCACAACGTCTTCCTGTTGCAAGACAGCAGCAGGTGGCAGTAATACACAGAGGATCCACCTTCTGTCCACTTTGCACACAAAGCTTCTGCTAGAGAACTGGTGGCCCAAATTACATTTAATGTTCACATTCACTATTTTCTGGACTTTCCTCTCTTTTCCTTGTAATCCCTAACCATTACTTCAAGTCAAATAGTTATTCCAAGTTTAATATGACTAGATCATTTGCCTTTTGGACAGACTGCTGCCAATTCATGGAAGTTGCCATAAAATACTGAAAATATTCTTTTACCTATGGTTTTAGCCTAAGAGGACAAATCCTACTCAGTTAGGGTAAGAGATTCCACAGTGACCAAAAGAAAAGGAATGAAAATTATTAAAAAATGACCAGCAAATCTTAGTTATTATCTAACTAAGTTAATGACTTAGTTATTGTTATTTGGCTTATCAAATCTTCATTTTCCTATTTTAAATAACTTTTATTTTAAAATACTAAATGTTAAAGTAAATTGAAGGTTTCATGGAGAGGAGAAAAATGTGTACTCAGGATTAGCTGGAATACTTAGCACACGCCACTTTCTAAGGCATAATATTTGCCAACATCATAGGCACTGAGCTTGGCTGGTGACAGCAAGTTTTCTTGTAAGGAACTGAAATGAGAATTATAATAGTTCGTAGACCTCAGCTTGAAGAAGGGAAGGACTGAGACTTCTGGACAAAGGAGCAGAAAGAAGACACAGCCCCTTCCCTCAGCTTCCCCATCTCTCAGGTAGTGTTTAGGACCATTTGCCAAACCAGACGGCTGGAATTTTCTGGGAATTTTCTGACATTTGTCAGGTTCTTCTAGTCCTTTGGACAGAAGGCCCTTCCGGTTAAAGATACCTCTTATTAATAGGTAAGTAGTAAACCTCTGTTTAATGTGATAGGTTGGACACATACAGCTGTCTGAATTCCTTCACTAATCCCACTAAAATTAGAGTGAAATAATAAAAAGAGGGCAAAGAGAAGAGAAAGAAGACACACTTGCACCCCTTCCTCCTGCCTAGGATGAGATCCGGGGCTCAGAACTGGAAAGCCGTCATGAAACCACAGAAACAAAAGCCCTCACTAAGGATGAATGCCCTGAGATACAGCGAAAAGGTCTCGGGGCCCTGATGATGTGATAGGGGCATTGCTCCCAGCCTGAACTTTGCCTGTCTCCATACTTCTTGTGACAGGCAATTAATTAGTCTGCATGGGTGCTGTGGTTTCGATGTAGTTTGTCCCCCAAAAGTTCATGTGTCGGTGATTTGATCCAGTGTGGTGATGGAGAAGTGGTGGGACCGCTAAAGGGTGGGCCTCTTGGGAGGTTCTCATATCATTGAAGGAGAGTTTTCATCACAGCAAAGTGAGATGGACTCATACAGAGGGTTTCCTTTTCCGTGCAATGTAGTGACAGAAAGAATGGATCTAAAGCGTGGAATGTGGCACACTGAATCACTGGTGGGGTATGAGAAATTTCAGGTAGTACTGAATGTGTACTTAGCATTCAATGACATTGACTCGTTCATTTACGTCTTGCCTTTGATCCTCTGATTACATCAAAGAGAAAAAGGTCAGGATTTTATGAGAATATGGCTATTGTTATTATTCCTTGAAAGACATAGAAGCAGAGAGAGGGAGAGGCAGAGAGAGTTCTTCCATCTGCCGGTTCACTCCACAAATGCTTATAACAACCGGGGCTGTGTCAGACCAAAGCTAGGGGCCAGAAACTCACTGTAGATGTCCCACGTGGCTGGCAGGGGTCCGATTACTTGAGCCATGACTTGCTGCCTCCTAGGGTGCGTATTAGCAGGAAACTGGAATTGGAAGCAGCCAGGACTCAAACCTAGGCCCTCTGATATGGGATGTCAGCATCCCATGTGGTGTCATAACTGCTCTGCCAAACACCCTGCGCAGTAATGTCTAACACTTCCCATTTACTAACATTCTCTCAATGCTGGGCCGAGTCAAAGCCGGGATCTTAGAATCCACTGAGGTCTCCCATGTAGATGTCAGAGACTCGAGTCCTTGAGCCATCATCTGCTGCCTGCCAGGGTGCACATCAGCAGAAGCCAGATTGAAAGTGGAGAAGCCAGATGCGACCTCTGACAGGGGCTATGGCCATCCCATGCTCCCATTTCAATGGTGCTGGCAAAGCTGTGAGGATGGGGACTGACTTCAAAGGGCCATGAAGGAACATTTTTGTGGTGATGGAAATGTTCTTGATTGAGCTTTCCTGGATGTATACATGTGTCAAAACTTGAACTGCATTATGAAAATGAGTGCGTATTACTGTCTACAAATTGTATCTCAATGAGGATAAAAAATTAAAAACAAGTATCTAAGTACCACAGTTAATTTACCTAAAGAAAATATGGTATAAATAACCATCAAAGTGATACTTGGATTTCACAAAACCTCCAGAGGCAAGTCTCAAATGGCTGAGGTTGGGAATGGAGCTTCAGTAGAAAGAGTTGAACAGATGCTGAGATCAAGATCCTAAAGTTCCATCCAGGGCTGGTTGCAAAGGCCAGAGATGAGTGCTGGGGAGGCCTTGGGCTGACAGAGAAAGGAGGTTGGAAGAGGAAGTGCTGGACAGATGTCATAATTGGCTGGCTTCACAGTTTTGCTTCGGCCTACCTGGAAACACAGGGCTTGTGGAGGTGAATGCTTTTCATGAGTTAACTTCTGCTTTTCTTCAGAATACGCTGGAAACCCTCTCAAGGCTCCTGTTGCCTTGAGATCAGGTTTAAATTCGCTCATTCGCTGACTCCTGTCTTCCACATGCTCATCTCTGCAGTCTCCCCCTTGCCCAGGACCCCACTCTCCAGCCACGCCCGAGAACTGCTTGCAACTCCCGGGTGAGCCTCACCGTCGAAGTCCACACCTTTCTCCCTCCCATCCATCCTGGTTACAACCAAAGCCGCCTTTTGGCAGGGCAGGGCAGGGCAGGGCAGGGCAGGGCAGGGCAGGGCAGTAATTCTTTAGTGAGCCTTTTCTGTGCACGGAAGCATTTTCAGCCGCTCTGTTAAACTCTGATACAATCCTCCCTTTACAAATCTCTGTGCATGGGACGTAAACAGACGCTTCTTGTAAAATGCACGAGAAGCACATCACTGTGAACAGCAGCAACTACAACACAAATGCTGCTTTCGGGCAAAGATCACAAATGAGTATGAAAACAACCTACAGTTGGGGCCAGCGTGGTGGCATAGTGGGTTAAAGCCCTAGCCTGAAGCTCCGGCATCCCAAATGGGCGCTGGTTTGAGACCCGGCTGCTCCACTTCCTGTCCGGCTCTCTGCTATGGCCTGGGAAAGCAGAAGATGGCCCAAGGACTGCACCCACGTGGAAGACAGGGAAGAGGCTCCTGGCTTCAGATAGGCACAGCTCCAGCCATTGCGGCCATCTGGGGAGTGAACCAGCGGATGGAAGGCCTCTCTCTCTCTCTCTCTCTGCCTCTCCTCTCTCTGTGTAACTCTGACTTTCAAATAAATAAATAAAATCTTGAAAATAACCAACAGTTGTGCTCTGGTGATAGGCTGTCAGGTAGTTCTTTCTTTTAAAGATTTACTTGTAGGAGGCAGTGCGAGGGGGTGATAAAAAAGTTTTAAAACCAGATTGCGGTGATGTGCAAACACCTTCAAATTTACTAAAAATCGTCTTATTTTGAGTTATTTAACTTATACCTCAATAAAGCTGTGGAAAAACTTTTACTTGAGACTTTATATTTTTAGCAATGAGTGAAAAGTTTGAAGTAAAGGGAAACGCTTCTGTTATGAGCTCCAGGTGCTTTTCATGTTAGTTAATGTGCAGACATTTACTGAGGCCCTGCCTGTTGCTGGACCTTATGTGATACAAACGGGAAGATGCAAACATGATCAAGAGAGCCTAACCTGCAAGGGCTGTGAACGAATGCCTGTCATGGACCCCGGGGGGTTCCGCTGTGCACAGGGCCAGACTGGCTCAAGTGTCATCTCTTTGATCCTATATTCTGCTTACTGCTATGATTTGGATACAGTGTGAGTGTGTTCCCTGTGGGTTCACACGTTGAAATTTAATCTTTTTTGTGAGCACAGATGAAGAGGTGGAAACTTAATCCATCTATCCTGTTGAGAGGTGTGACCTTTGGGAGGTGATTAGGACTAGGCAAAGTCATCAGGTTTGATTCTCCATGATTGGATCTTGTTTACTTCATAAGAAGAGAGTGGGCTGGCATCATGCTGCGTTAGGTTGTCACCACCTGCCATGCTGGCCTCCCATATTGGAGGGCCGGGATGCCGCTCTGCTTCCAATCTGACTTCCTGCTCATGCGCCTGGCAAAGCAGCAGAAGATGACCCCAGTGCTTTGGTCCCTGCCACCCACGTAGGAGAGGGGATGGAGTTTTAGACTCCTGGCTTAGACGTGGCCCAGCACGGGCCACTGCAGCCATTTGGGGAGTGAACCAGTGGACGGAAAAGCTCTCTCTAACTATGCCTTTCAAATAAATAAATACATTTTAAAAAAATATATTTATTTATTTAAAAGTCAGAGTTGTGCAGAGAGAGGAGAGGCAGAGAGAGAAAGAGAGAGAGAGGTCTTCCATCCAGTGGTTCACTACCAAATTGGTCGCAACAGCTGGAGCTGCGCCGATCCAAAGTCAGGATCCAGGACTTCTTCTGGGTCTCCCAGGTGGGTGAAGGGGCCCAAGGAGTTGGGCCATCTTCTTACTGCTTTCCCAGGCTATAGCAGAGAGCTGGATTGGAAGAGGAGCAGCTGGGACTAGAATCAGTGCCCATATGGGATGTCAGTGCTTCAGGTCAGGGCATTAACCCACTGTGCCACAGCGCAGGGGCCTTAAATAAATAAATAAATATTTAGAAAGAAAAAGAAAACCACCAGAGGATATTCTCACACACACATACACACACCCTCCCTGTCTCTTGCCATGTGATGCCCTGCACTGCCTGGGGCTCTGCCAGCAAAGCCATCATCAAATGTAACATTTTGGTTTTGCGCCAGGGTCATGAATCAGAATAAACTTCTTTTCTTTTATGTGTAGCTTGCCTCAAATGTTTAATTGTAGTAGTAGTAGTAGTAGTAGTAGTAGTAGTAATAGTAACTTATTTACTATATGCTTTCAGGTGAGTTGCTGTTAATTCTGCATCAGCAAGAAAGGAGAAAACCCAGTTCCAGGCCAGCCTTGGGAGGAAAGAGAGGCTGCCACACTGCACAGCCCTGCTGGGGAGACGAGCTTCGCTGAGGCTCGGGAACGCAGGTAGGCTCATTTCAAGGACCAGAAACCAGACCAGAGTTGGCAAACATAGGTAGGCTCCTCTGAGGCTTGCGCAGCTTTGACTGAACCCAGGACACAGGGGAAAGAGTCATCTTGTATTTGGCCACATGAGTCCCCCAAGAAGTGGCCAAGCCACAGGTGAACCAATGCAGGAATTTTTTTTTTTTTTTGAAAGGCATAGTCACAAAGAGAGAGGGAGAAAGAGAGATTCCACACACTGATTCACTCCTCAAATGGCTGCAACAGCCAGGACTGGGCCAAGCCAAAGCCAGGAGCCCAGAGTTTCCTCTGGGTCTCCCACATGGGTGCAGAGACCCAAGCACTTGGGCCATCTTCTGCTGCTTTCCCAGGCCATAGCAGAGAGCTGTGTTGGAAGTGGAGCAGCTTGGTCTTGAACTGGTGTCCATGAGGGATGCCAGTGTTACAGCCACAGCACTGGCCCCACAACACAGGATCTTAAAACCACTTGGTCCTATTCTGCCTTTCCTCTTTATTTCCTCACTCACATTTCTGAAGCCTACGCTCCAGACAACCTTATCCAACCGTATCCTACAAGCTCCCTCATGGTGCCTGACATTTCCTTTCTGCTGAGAAGTGGCTGCCATGGCACACGCCAGAGTGTGGTTCCAAATGCTGCCTATCAGATACGGCCTCTGGGAAGGCAGAAGCTTAGTAACTATGGAGACTTGCCCTTTCCTGTTTTTTTCTCAAAACCAGTAGTTTCAAGATGGTATAAGAAGTATTGAGGCCGGCGCCGCTGCTCACTAGGCTAAGCTCCGCCTTGTGGCGCCGGCACACCGGGTTCTAGTCCCAGGCGGGGCGCCGGTTCTGTCCCGGTTGCCCCTCTTCCAGGCCAGCTCTCTGCTATGGCCCGGGAGTACAGTGGAGGATGGCCCAAGTCCTTGGGCCCTGCACCCCATGGGAAACCAGGAGAAGCACCTGGCTCCTGGCTTCAGATCAGTGCGATGCGCCAGCCGCAGCGGCCATTGGAGGGTGAACCAACGGCAAAAAGGAAGACCTTTCTCTCTGTCTCTCTCTCTCACTATCCACTCTGCCTGTCCAAAAAAAAAAAAAAAAAAAAAAAAAAAAGTCAGTGGCAAACAAAACTAAACAGAACCATACTATGCTCACATCTGTGCGGAAATCATATGGGAATAAGGACACAGACAATTGAAGCATCAAAAGTTTGATGTAGTGGTTACCAGAGATTAAGGAGGCAAACAGCACATGATGGCTCAAGAAGCTGGGTCCTTGATACCGGTCTGGGAGACCCAGTTTGAGTTCCTGGTTTCTGGTTTCAGTCTGTCCCTGTTTTGACTGTTGCGAGTGTCTGGGGAGTGAACCAGCCGATGAGGGATAGGGAGAGATTAGTTGTCAGGTAGAAAGTTACAGCTGGATGGGAGAAATAAATTCTAATATCTGCAGCACAATAGGGTAACTATAATTAGCAACACTTTATTGTATATTTCAAAACAGCTAGGAGAGAGGATTTTGAATGTTCTTACAACCAAGAAATGATAGATATTTGAGGTGACAGGTATGCTTATTGCCCTGGTTGAACATCACATATGATATGCATGTGTCAGAATGCCCCACTGTACCCCAAAATATGTATAATCATTATGTGCCAATTAAAAGCAAGTGTGATGGATTGGGAGAGTGGCTTTTCTTGCCATATATATATATATATATATATATACTTCAAAAAAGGTCATGGAAAAGTGGAATTCAAAGGAAGGTAAGTTTATTTTGGTGCAAAAATTATTTGAAATCTATGCATAGGTACGGTGTGATGAACCTTTGTTTATATTCTAATATGAGATGAGGTTGTAGCGCTGTTTGTGTAGTAAGAAATCCTGACCTGCCATGCAGCCAACTCAGCGAGGGAGAATCGAAGCAGCAAACAGTTTCCCCCATTGTGTACATAACACCATAGAAACGCCTAGACCTGCTTTGAATGGGATTCCCAAAGCCAACATGAACCTGGAATGGGACTTTGTCGAAGCTACCAGGCTGTTGCGGGTTCCCATGTGTTACCTTTGCAAAGCTCAGCTGTGGGGTTCTTAACATTGCTTTCCAACTTGGAAAAGGAAAAAAACTGAAATGTGCTCCCCGTGACCCTTCCGGGAGAGTGCACCCTCCTCCTGGGGCAGCTCTGCTTTGGAGGACGGTGCTTGTCAGTCACAGGCATGCCCCTGGAAGCCTGTGGGACCCCGGGGACCAGCATGGGGAAGGGCACAGCTCTGCAGTGCTGGGGACGGGTCCGGCAGCGGAGTCTGTGGTGCCCACGCTCTCTCTTCCCTGGGAAGATCAGAGCTAAGGGTTCTCTCCCAAGAGGGCTCAGGCAGGGCCCAGAGAAGGAGGCCAGGAGGCGAGGAGCACTGGACCATGCACCGCATGGGAACAGTCTCCTTTCTGTTCAGGCTTCCGGCTCATGGGTCCTGAAGGAGGGGATCGGCTCCGCGGAGGCCGCTGCCCACAGGCCTCTGTGTTACGTAAGGCAGCAATACGGCCTGGGGCTCAAACAAGAGCGCTTTGTGCATTTTGGTTTTGGCAGGTTGGCCCGCCAGGGACTTCTTTCCTTTTGAAAATCTTATTTCTTTCTCCTTTCTGCTTGGTTCTTTCTTCCTGCCCAAACCTGTTGCCTCAGTCCTCCAACACACCAGCTGTCTGGTAATGTGCCCAGCTCCCAGGCAGCTGCAGTGTGGGGCCGCAGAGGACCCGGCCTGGCTTCTAGGGTCTGGTTTGGTCCCGACTTTGCCATTGGTCCCTGGGAGCAAACCAGTTGGCCTCTCTGTGTCGTCCTTTCTACAACAGGAGCCAAAGTCCCATGGGCCCAAGTGAGTCGAATTCAGCCAACAAGGGTGGCCTGGCAGCAGAGCAGGTGGGTTGTGACCACCATGGCTGTGCCGGCCGCCCCAGCTCCTGCCTTGGACGTCATTCATATTCATCTTTCTCTGTTATGCTTCAAAGCCAGCTTGAAAGTTGCCTTGTCCAAAGGCTGTCGGCGAGCACCGTGTTACTAAGTCTTCACTTGAACTTTTATTGCCTTTGGTGTTTTTTATTTTTTTTTTTTTGTTGTTTTGTTTTTTTTGCATCTACATGGAAACTCAGTTCCAAGAACAATCCCTCACTCCTCACTCAAGACAGTCACCAGGGAGGTTCAGAGCAAGGTCTCAGGATTGGACGGTGGAACTATGAGGTTCCCAGGCAAGAGAGATGGAGATGTGGGGTCTTCAGAGTCCATGAAGTTGGTGGGCTAAGTTACCAAGATGGGCCAGCACTGAGGAATGGGAAGAATAGACTTGGGAATGCAGGAGCAGGCAGAAGTCCAAGGCTGCCCTGTCTGGTGTCGTGGGCTCTCTGGGTGCAGGTTCCTTTTCTGTCTCCAACATTATCACAAGCAGAATGAAAAAATCGTGCTTAAATGCATTTCATTAATTCCTGTTTCATAAATATCATATCTGTAGCCTGAAAGTAATTTTATATAATATCCTTAGTGTGCCTGTGTTTTGACTGCAACCTGTCACATAAGGTCAAGTGTAGAATTTTCCCCTTGTTATGTCATGTCTGTACTTAACAAGTTTTGGATCTTAGAGCATTTTGTATTTCAGATTTTTGGATCAGGGACGCGCAGCCTGTGTATAGAGTTGAGTTTGTACTATTGGTGGTTTCAGGCACTCATTGCAGGTCTTGGCATGTATCCCACATGGGCGAGGGGGGACTACTGGGATCTTATGCAGTTAACTTAAATATATGCTCTGGTGTTATCACTTTCTCCCTGACTCCACATAAGCACTATTTGTCTGGAGTTGAACTGGTGTTTTCATGAAGTTATCTTCTTTTGGGCTTCACTTATTTTTTTTTAAGATTTATTTATTTATTTGAAAGTCAGAGTTACACAGAGAGAGGAGAGGCAGAGAGAGAGAGTCTTCCATCCACTGGTTCACTCCCCAGTTGGCTGCAATGGCCAGAGCTGTGCCGATCCGAAGCCAGGAGCCAGGAGCTTCTTCCAGGTCTCTCACGGGGGCGCAGGGGCCCAAGGACTTAGGCCATCTTCCACTGCTTTCCCAGGCCATAGCAGAGAGCTGGATTGGAAGTGGAGCGGCCTAGACTCAAACCGGCACCATATGCTGACACTGCAGGCAGCGGCTTTATCCACTATGCCAATGCACCAGCCTCTAGGTTTCACTTATATTAGTGGTTTTTATTCTCCAAATTTTCCACTTTCGAGAGTGATACTGTAATTAGTTTGTGTTCTGTTTATCATTTTTCTTCCTCACTAGAATGTTGTAGGAAGGCAAGTACCTTGCCTGCTTTATTTATTGTTGGATCCCTAGCTCCTGTGGCGGTGTCTGGCACAACAGGAAATACTTGGTAAACATTTAGAATACAGGTGGGCAATGTGGTGCAGCAGATTAAGCTGCCGCATGGATTTCTGCAGAGCGCTGGTTACAGGCCTGACTACTCTGATTGTGATCCAGTGTCCTGCTATTGCACCTGGGAGATGCAGGTCCTGGCCCAAGTGTTTGGATTCTTGCCACTCACATGGATGGAGCTGCTGGATCCAGGCATTAGTCTGGCTCAGTTCTGGCTGTTGTGGGCATTTGGAGTGTGAACCAACAGATGGACCATCTCCCCCTCTCTCTGTCACTCTGCCTCTGTTGCTCAAATAAATAAATAAATACATCTTTAAAAAGATAAACATTTAAAATTTAAAAAACCATTTTATTTATACCAAAATAACTGTAGCAATACAATATAGAAAATATGTCTATGGTTTAAAGAGCAAAGAACAATAATTATTGTAATTTTGAATAACATTAATTTGCTATTATTATTGCTGATCAGAGATATTGCTGATCGGGAGACTCTGCTAAGCACAGATGTTTAGTCTCCTAACCATCCCATGAGGTATTACTATGACTATCCTCATTTAATACCAAGAAAACCATCTCAGAAGAATAACTTGGGCAAGGTTACACTGTTTGTAAGTTGCAGGAATGCAATCAGACAAGGAATGTCTTAGTTCTGGATGCTATTTAACAACCATTGACTGAGTGGTTTATACAGTATGCATTCTTCTCATAGTTCCTATCTCAAGGTGCTGAACAACTTGTTTCCTGTGAGAGTTCTCTTTCTGATGTGCAGACAGCCACATTATCATCATATGCTCACGTGGCAAAGAGAGAACCTCGCTCAGGTGTTTCAACATATGAGGGCACCCATTGCATCCATGAAAGCCACAGTCTCATGACCTGACCACCTGCCAAAGGCCCCACCTCCAAATCCCAGCACGCTGGGCATGAGGGTTTCAACACCTGCTTTCGGGAGGGACACAAACATGCCATTTACAGCAAGGTGGGGGCAGGTTTTAACATGTCACCCTTCCTACGTGCTCAGGACTTTTCTCCTACATCTACATAAGTGGCATTCAGACGCAGACATCAGCAGTTAAGACGTTGCACCCTGATGCACCCATGCCACAGAAAGTATTTTTCATCTGGTTGAGAATACCCCTTGATTACCTACTGTGCTCAGGAAACTGTGGGCGTGTGACCTCACTCCTGCCTATCTTGTCCTGTTCTAGAGGGGGAAATGGGAATGACACATATTCCAAGGAAAGCTATAGTAAAGCAAGGACTGTTGCCAGATTAGTCATCTCTGCTGGGTGGGGAAGTGACTATGCGTGGCCTTACAGAGACCTTTGTTCCATGCTTTATGGGTTCCTCTGCTCTCTCTGCCTCCTCCTGTCCACCCCCTTACCCAGCCTCCCAGCTGTGACCACACTCTGCTGAGCCTGACACCAGCATGGGCCAGTGGCACGGATTTCCTTTTCGCCACACAGCCAGAAATTACATGTGTTCCTGTTTTTGTTTTTAAAGATTTATTTAAATAAATAAATAGGGAGAGGAGAGAGAAAGAGAGAGGGAGATCTTCCATTCACTGGTTCACTCCCCAAATGGCCACTATGGCCAAGGCTGGGCCAGACCGAAACCAAGTACTTCATCTGGGTTTTTCCCATGTGGGTGCAGGGGCCCTAGGACTTGAGCTATCTGCTGCTACTTTCTCAGGCACATTAGCAGGGAGCTGGATTGGAAGTGGAGCAGCCAGGATGCCACAACACTGACTGCATGTTCTTTTCTTAGAAATAGATTCTTTTAACACTAACTTTCATTACTAAATATATACTGCTATATTTTTTGAATTCTTTCTTTAGTTACTTTTGCAAACAGAATAAATATAATGATAAATTAGATTGTGCTGATAATTTAAAAAATATTTTTGTTAAATATTTGTTTATTTTTATTTGAAAGGCAGACAGACACATATACACACAATGGGGGGGGAGAGAGAGAGAAAGAGAGGGAGGAAAGAAGGATGGAAAGAAGGAAAGAAGGAAGGAAGGAAGGAAGGAAGAAGGAAACTCTTTCATCCACTTCCCAAATGCCTGAACCAGCCAGAGCTAGGCCAAGTCTCAGCTAGGAGTCCAGAACTCAATCTGAGTTTCCTAATTTTCTTTGCAGTACAATAAAAAGCTCTTTTTCTAGGCCACAATTATTTTCTCTCCTTCCCTTGGAATTCCCCAGGATAAATGTATATTTCTATACCTTCACCAAAATGTTAGAACAGAGGCAGAGGGCCTGGCATCAGAAAACCAAGCCATGTGCTGGCTGGATCCCTTTCAGCTGCGGTCCATGGCATCTTCAGTAAGGAGCCCAGCCTCTCCAGTCTGGAGTTCCTCGTTTGTCAACCGTGCTACAGCAACCTACTCATAGGTTAGGGGAACATTAAAATAGATAATATATGTAGTATTATTTATCACAAAAGTCACATTAAAAGGATATATTTAATTTCTTAAGTCAGTTTATCATTTCATAATTTTATCCTACCTTCTGTACATTGTTTTGAAGGAAACATTTTTTCAACAGGATTTTAGACCATTCCTTGGTGTTACCTTATGGTCCTTTAGAAGGAAACATACTGGGCTACTTGAGGCCAGCGATGACTTCTCTAGTGTATTTTTGCCACAGTGCTTGTCCATAGCACTGGCCAGTAGACACTTGTGAACAATATCCATTTTTTAAAAAAAAGATTTATCTATTATTTGAAAGGAACAGTAACAGAGAGGGAGATCTTTGGTTCATTCCCCAAATGACTGCAATAGCCAGGGCTGGGCTGGTCCGAAGCTAGGAACCAGGAATTTCTTCTGAGTCTCCTTCATGGGTACAGGGGCCCAAGGACTTGGGCCATCTTCTGCTGCTTTCTCAGGTGCATTAGTGGGAACTGGATCAGAAGTGGAGTAGCTGGGACTCAAATTAGTGGCCCTTTAGGATGCTGGTGCTGCAGGAGGCAGCTTTACCTGCTATGCCATGGTGCTTAACTCCCCGTCCCATCCCTGGCAAGTGGCATCTTAACCCCAGCAACAAATGCTGGCCCCTCAAGCAGCCACCTTTAAATCACAGTGTCCAATAGCTAGTAGTTTGAGAATGCATCAAAGCGGTCAAGTTCACTAGCAATCATCAGCCCTGCTGCTGAGTGTTGTCAATTAATCTAGCAGTTTAGAATCTTTAAGAGGTTGGCTGTAGCAGCTTGAAGAGGCGAGATTGAGCATCTTCCAGTGCTCGTAACTTCTGCAGCCAACCCAGGTCCTGATAACATGGGTCCTTGTACCTGGAAACCATTCCTTCATCAGCATTTTTAAAAACAACTCCTTTATACAAGACACTGTGAGGCTAACGAAACAAATGCAATTGTGTACCCACCCCTCTCCACCAGAGCAGTTATATGAACTTGGAGACATATGTGACATTTGCAAATTATCAGACAACGACAAAGGATATATTTAGTGGCAACACGCACACACACGGACAGGGGTCCTTTGTGGTTCCCTGGACAAGGAGCAGCCTGACGGGAGAATATCTGGTCTCACGAAACCGTGAGTCACCAAAGTCCTGTCTGCTGGTTAGAGCCAGAGGGGATACACGCAGCTGGAGACCCTCACGGACAAAAAGAAGAAAATCAAAGGGGGAGCGTTATCAGTAAAGGAACGGCTCTGAAGTGACTCCAGATTTTTGACATCTCTGACAGGCACCAATGTTGGTGGTTGCCATAAAGGCCTCTTCCCAGGAGCCACACTTCAGATCTGCCAGAAGCTTCAATCGCTTTAACAGCATTGCTGTGGGGCACATCAGCAGCAGGTCAGCCCAGAGTGGAAAGTTCTAGTCAAAGTCTGGTATGTTGCTAGTCTTTAAACAATCGTTCAGCCACACATGAAGACCAAAGTCTTCATTTAGTCCTTTGAGCTTGTGCCTTTCTGGACTTACTCAAAGATAGCTGCTCTGATTAACTTTCCCTTCTCATACAGGAGAGCGAATGCGTGAGCAACATCAATCTGATATGTTCGCACATGTTCTGTCTAAACCTTCAATTTGAAATATTATCTGAGTACAGCTGCAATGTTGTTATAACGAATACTAAATACCTAACTCTTGGGGGTTGGCACTGTAGGGTAGCAGATTCCCACGTGGCTGCTGGTTCGGCTGCTCCACTTCCAATCCAGCTCCCTGTTAATGTGCCTGGGAAAGCAGCGGAGTATGGCCTAAGTGCTTGGGCTCCTGCACCCACATGGGAGACCTGGAAGAAGCTCCCAGCTCCTGGCTTCGGCTTGGCCCAGTCCTGGCTATTGCAGCCAGGTCTCCCACGTGGGTGCAGGGGCCCAAGCACTTGGGCCATCTTCTACTGCTTTCCCAGGCTGTAGCAGAGAGCTGGATCAGAAGAGGAGGAGCTGGGACTAGAACTGATGCCCATATTGTATGCCAGTATCACAGGTAGAGGCTTAGCCCACTACACCACAGCACCAGCTAACTCTGCCTTTCAAATAAATAAAAAATAAATCTTAAGAAACAACATAAAGAACTAACTCTTCTTATTATCTTGACTTGATAGTGTATGGTCTTCAAAAAGTTCATAGAAAGTACAAATTAAGAAAAAAAGTATAGATTTCAAATTTTTTTGTCAAAAGAAATTTATCTTTTTTTTTTTTGGCCGGTGCCGTGGCTTAACAAGCTAATCCTCTGCCTTGCGGTGCCGGCACACCGGGTTCTAGTCCCAGTCAGGGTGCCGGATTCTATCCTGGTTGCCCCTCTTCCAGGCCAGCTCTCTGCTATGGCGCAGGGAGTGCAGTGGAGGATGGCCCAAGTCCTTGGGCCCTGCACCCGCATGGGAGACCAGGAGAAGCACCTGGCTCCTGGCTTTGGATCAGCGAGATGCACTGGCCGCAGCGGCCATTGGAGGGTGAACCAACGGCAAAAAGGAAGACGTTTCTTTCTGTCTCTCTCTCTCTCACTATCCACTCTGCCAAGAGACAGAGACATATAGACAGAGAAAGCTCTCATCCACTGCTTCATTCTCCAAAGGCCCTCAGTGGCTGGGGCTGGGCCAGACCAAAAAGTCGGGAACCAGGAACCCAATCGAGGTCTCCCATGTCGGTGGCCAGGACCCAAGTACTTGAGCTAAGTACCTTCCTCCCAGGGTACACACTGGCAGGAAGCTGGAATAGGGAGCGGGAGCCATAAATCAATGCCATTCTCCCATATGTGTTGGGGCATCACATAGAAGCAAGAGAGTTTTTTTGATGAAGCACAAAGTACCACAGCCGGGCTTCCTGAATTAGAATCCTGCTCAGTCACTCTAAGTGACTTAGGCATATCTCTCTGCCTCAGTTTCCTGATCTGTAAACCAGGGATATTAGGACCTACCACATAGAGTCGTCACCAGCAGGAAGTGTCATATGTTTGGTGGATACGAAATATACACAGCACAACTCATTCATTGAGTAATAGGCATGTCAGATATCAAAATGAGTATCACCTCTTTCAAAACAATCACCTTGGAAGAATGATTCCAATGATGTAGCCACTCATTAAAAATATATTCAAAACCACATATGATTGCCTTCAGGAAACCATGGAACACATACATACATAAAGTATTCCCTGTGGCAATGAATCTTCTTGTTTTAAAGCTAGATGTGCTTTTTTAAAAAAATTCATTTATTTGAAAGGTAGAGTTACAGAGAGGGAAGGAGAGACAGAGAGGTTTTTCCATCTGCTGGTCCACTTCCCAGATGACTGCAACAGCTGCAGCTGGTCCAGGCCAAAGTCAGGAGCTTCATCTGAGTCTCCCACGTGGGTTCAGGGGTCCAAGCACGTGAGCCATCTTTCACTGCTTTCCCAGGCCAATTGCAGAAAGCTGGATGGGAAGAGGAGATACCGTCACCGCAGGTGGACGGAGGCTTAGCCTACTATACCGCAGCGCTTGCCCCAAGATTTGCTTTTTAAAACAGTCCAAAGTCAGTCAAGTTCCAGCATGTTGAATATGATGAGAGTATGCTGGGAAGCATATTCTTGGCAAAAACTGAGGTGATTAAAGGAATGTGGCCCATTTTCTTGTGTGGACCACATGTTGACACTAAAGGACACTGTCAAAACAGAGATTCCAAATGGAAGCCACACAGCACTTTTTGGTAAAGTGCATGCATGGGTTATTGGTTGTTGCATAATGTACTAAGCCAACATTCAGCAACTCAAGACAACCACCATTTCTTTTCTCACAACAGCTGTGGGTCAGCATCTGGACATGGCTAGCTGGGTGCTCAGGCTCAGGGTCTTTTCCAAGGCTGAAAGGAAGGTGTTGGCTGTGTCTGTGGTCCTCTCAAGGCCCCAGTGGAGAGAGATGGGCTGTCAGGCTTCTTCACACGCTGTTGGCAGGCTCCCTCACACCGACCGCTGGCTGTACACACAGTTCCTAGCTTCTCCAGAGAGCTATTCACTGTGTGGCAGCTGGCTTCCCCCAGAGCAAAGGAGGAAGAAACTTTTGCCTTATTCTATTCCTCAGAAATGAGTCAATACATTAAGGCCACATTCAAGGAGAGGAGATTACACAAGGACATCAATAATGATTATCAGGAGGCAGGATCATGGCCTGATACCCTAAAGTGACAAGGTTGATGACTGCATTCATTCAGCAAGGTCTTGATCTAGCACATGTTTCTTTCTTTTCAGTACATATATACTAATTGCTTCAATTTTTCTCCTTTTAAAAATTTATATAAAGGGAACAAATTTCATGTATTATATATATATAGTTTTAAGAGTATAATGATACTTCCCACTGTACCCTCTCTTCCTCACTCCTACTCTCTTTTCTCCTCCTAATTTTTATTTTAATTTTTACAATGACATATTTTCAACTTTCTTTATAATCATAAGCTTAACCCTCCACTAAATTAAGATTCAACAAGTGGTAAGTAGGAAAACCATTGTTCCTCAAAAGTATAGACAAGGGCTGTAAACAATAATCAAATCTCAAAATGTCAATTTCACTCATACATTATTATTTTTTTGTACTCTGTATATTAGTTACCACAAATCAGGGAAAACATGATATTTGTCTCATGGGGACTGGTTTATTTAAGTAAGCATAATGGGCTACAGTTGTATCCATTTTGTTTTGAAAGACAGGATCTCATTCTTTTTATGGCTGAGTAGTATTCCATCATGTATGTATACCATGATTTCTTTATATATTCATCAGTTGATGGACATTTGGGTTGATTCAATATCTTAGCTATTGTAACTTTCATATGCTGATATTATTTCCTTTGGGTAAATTCCCAGGAGTGGAATGACTGGGTCATTTTGTAGATCTATTTTCAGATTTTTGAGGAATTTCCATACTGCCTTCCAGAATGGTTGTACTTGTTTGCATTCCCACCAAAAGTGTATTAGGGTACCCATATCCTCACCAAAATTTGTTATTTTTTGGCTTTTGGATGAGAGCCACTATAACTGGGATGGGGTAAAACCTCCTTGTGGTTTTTATTTGCATTTCCCTGAAGGCTAGTAATCCTGAGCATCTTTCCATGTGTCTGTTGGTTATTTGTATTTCATCCTTTGAAAAATGCCTGTTCATGTCCTAAGGCCATTTGTTAACCAGATTGCTTGTTTTGTTGTTATTGAGTTTCTTGAGCTCCTTATATGTCCTGGATGTTAATCCTTTATCAGATTTTTAGTTTACAAATATTTTCTCCCATTCTGTCGGTTGCTTCTCCACTTTTTTGAGTGTTTCTTTTGCTGTGCAGAAGCTTATCTTGATTGAATTCCATTTGTCTATTTTTGCCTTTATTACCTGTGTTTCTGGGGTCTTACCCAAGAAGTCTTTGCCTATGCCAATGTCTTGAAGTATTTCCCCTGTGTTTTCCTCTGGTAATTTGCTGGTTTCAGGTCTTAGATTTCTATCCTTGATCCATTGTGAGCTGCTTTTTGTACAGAGTGTAAAATAGGGTTTTTTTTTTTTTTTTTTGACAGGCAGAGTTAGACAGAGAGAGAGAGAGAGAGAGAGAGAGAGAGAAAGGTTTTCCTTCCGTTGGTTCACCCCCCAAATGGCCGCTACGGCTGGCGCTGTGCCAATCCAAAGCCAGGAGCAGGTGCCCCCTCCTGGTCTCCCATGTGGGTGCAGGGCCCAAGCACCTGGGCCATCCTCCACTGCCCTTCCGGGCCACAGCAGAGAGCTGCCACAGTGCCGGCCAGGATGTTATATTTTTTCTATGATATAGATATATTTGTGAAAAAAATTACAAAACATGATCTTAATCATTGTTACTCTTGGGTTTGAGTCATGGGTTGAAATGACATGTAAACACTTCTTTCTAGCCCATTTCCTTTACCATTTGTGTGTGTGGTTTTCTTTCTCTTTCTTTCATTTGAAACAGATATTGAAGTGCCTATCATTTTATAACATTGAACATGATTCTGGTATTCTGACATTTCTAGACTACCAGCCATCCTAGAACTAGGTGACTTTGTTGTATCTCAATGTCTTTAAATGTAGGATTTAACTTTATTAATTGTTCAACAAGGCTGACACAAAGCATTTGTTTGCAGGGAGCTCTCAGAAGTTTGTGAATGCTCCTTGCTGGAAATTGTTTTAATTTACAAATAATGCTCTTTTCATCTCTTGAGATTTAGTGGGGGGGGGGGGCTCCTTCCAATATTTTCCAGAGATTTTGTGTGTGTGTGTGTGGGGGGAAGCAAATTACAATAGAGAGTGCGTATTTCTCACAATGCAGCCAAATTTATTTGCTAATGAGGAAATCCAGGGTATCAGTCTGGTCATTGGATCTGAATGTAAGCTGTGGCTATGGAAGATGTGCTAGTGGGGACAGAAAGGCAAGATGAAAAGAAGCCAGAAGCCTTGCCACAGAGTGGGAACTGAGGGACACCTCCCTTCCTACCTGGTTATACACTGGACGTTGATTCTGGTCTGTGAATCTACTTATTTTATGCGTCAAAGAAACAAGATAATGCAAAAAAAATGTATATTATCTATCCATTCAGACTCCTATACAATTGTTGAATTTATTGCAACAAAGATTTAATATATTTTTCATTCTAAAAGTTTATTTCAATGCCTTTGTCTTTTCTAAAACGCCACTTCCCAGTTACATAACACTTAATAATTTGGCGTATTACCTTCCAGGCTTTTTCTATCCAGATGCAAATACACACACTTCTCTTTATATTACACACAGGCATATCAGCGCGTGCTACACCTACCTCTGGAAGGAAGCTTCTTCAATCCATTTTTGCTTCCTTGCTCCTGATTCACGGGACATAATGTGTCACTGTTTAACTGCAATTCAACAAGCTTGATTCTAAGATTTTTAAAAAACTGAATATGATCTTTAATCAGTCGAAAGCTCATTAAAACAATTCCTTCTTTTGTATAGTTTCCCCCATCTCCAGTTTGAAGGTTAATAACATAAATGCCTCTGCAAATTAGTTTCACTAAAAATCAGTTTATAGACAGGTAGGCTTGTGGGAAAACTCTCCGACCCTAGCAACTAGAAATTACCTCGATGGGCGTTTGGAGTAAGTTCCGTACGCATTGCCAATCAGCGATAACAGTGCAAAACGCTAAGCTAGTCAAGGTGGTTGTGGGGGGAGACAATGTTAAACAGCTTAACAATAACCCACAGCTCTCGGACCAACTGGGTGCTAGGGCGGGTCTCTGGCCATTTATAGTTCCCGTCTGGATTCTTTTCTAAGTAAGGAGACTTTTCATGGCCCAGGTCACAGCCATGAAAACCAAGACGCGTAAGACTTCCCGATGGGATACAGCGAAAACAAAACAAAATTACTCTAGCCCAAGCCCCGTGTGCAAGAACGACGGGAATCACCAAGCTGCTTTGCATTTCGTTTTTACAAATGCATTGTGGGTAGTGCCTCGCTAACTATGGAAGTAAACCGGGCGGGTGGCCCCGAGGGTGGCCCGGCCCCGCGCGCTGGGGCGCCCCTCGGCCCGACGCGGACCCCGGCCCGGGCGCTCGCCCCCGGCCCCCGACCGCGGCCCCCGACCCCGCCCCCGGCCCTCGCCGCTGTCGCCGCGGTCGGGGCGCTGCCCGGCCCTCCCCGGGGGCTTGCAGGTGCCACCTGCCGGCTTCGCGTCACCGCGGGGACCCCCCCTCCAATTCTGCTCGCCTGCACCGGGGCACTGTGGACCGGAGGCTCCTTAGTCCACCAGTGACCCGGTAGCATCCCGTTCTTTTCCACGTGTGCGCGGAAGCTCGGTCCCCGTGTGCGTGGGGTCCCTGCGTGGGGGTTCCTGCGCGGCCTCAAGTCACCCCCAACCTACTCATCGCTGGGGACATTGCTTTTCAAGAGCTGGTTGGGAAAGTGGCGGCCTTTAGTGACTGCTGGAAGCTTTGTGTGTGAGTAATGAGAGGACAAACTGGGAGATCACCCAGACTTCAGTGTTCCGCACTTTTAAAATGTGATATTCCTTAAGAAAGAACGCGGCATCATATAAAACCTGTGGGTTTTATATGTCAGAATGTGCATTATAACCCGAAACTAAATTAGGAAAATATTCAATAAATAAAAAAATATTCAGTTAATAAACAAGCCCTTGGGAATATCAGCATCATCTGATTTTTTCTAAGGGTGTTTTTGCCTTTTCTGTTCATTAAAAAAAATTCATTTTAAGAAAACAGATTTCCTGCACTGACTCCAAATAAAGCACTTTATTAGAAAATATTTCTTAGGGTTTTCCTAGTAACTTGCTATTCTTTCTTCCTGAAGTGGAAAAACCAGGAAGTTTTTCAGAAAAAGCTCAAGTTGACTTCCTAATTAGCTATTGTGATGAATAAGGAAAAAACTTGGAAACTGGGGATATTGGGATTGGATTGAGAATTTTGGAAAAGGGAAAAAAAAAACCCTCAAATTCCAGTTATAAAGATGTTTAGAAAATAATCCAAGAGAAAAGGGTGGTTCAAAAAGCTTAGAGACTTCTGAAGACAAAGCTAGATGACTCATGACTTTTGAAGATTCATGTTATCTAGGGAAAGTATTAAGAAAGATATTAGGTATGTTGTTAAATTCTGTATTTTAAATATGGATACTTGGTCTAGTGACATCCTTAGGATTGCTGTCATCTAAGGTGGGAATTTATATAATAGTAATTATTGTAGTTTGTATGATAACATACTTTTCTCTATTATTTATATTGCTAGTATCTTTTTTAAAAAAAGATTTTATTTATTTGAGAGGTAGAGCCACAGACAGAGAGAGGAAGAGAGGTCTTCTATCCGCTGGTTCACTCCCCAAATGGCAGCAACTGGGCCAATTGAAAGCCAGGAGCCAGGAGCTTCTTCCAGGTCTCCCACGTGGATGCACTGCTTTCCTAAGCCATAGCAGAGAGCTGGATCTTAAGTAGAGCAGCCAGAGCTTGAATTGGTGCCCATATAGGATGCTGGCACTGCAGGCGGCATCTTTACACACTATGCCAGGGACAGGATCCAGCACCCATATGGGATGCCGGCAGCTACGCCACAGCACCGGCCCCCTAGCATCTTTATCTTTAGAAACTGGTAGAACACATCCCTCCATCTCTGCAATACTCACTGAATCTAAAGGGAGTGAGGACAGTCCCCCGCCCCCAGAGTCTGCCACTTTGGCACAGAGGGTCTGGTGAGCTGAAGGCAGTGGAGAATCGAAACATGCAGAAAGAAACCTGCACAGAGTTTCCTTGATCTGACAAGCAGCAGCAGCTTCTGGGATATGAGCCTACCATCAATGCCCTCCTAGGGCAGATCTACCCAGAAATGCCTTCTCCAGAGAAACTTCATGGCCCTGAAGGAGACAGACAGACCTTGCACCTGTGCAGGTAAACCTTAACACAGACCTTCTTATCTCCTGTTTGTTCTGAAAACCCACTTGTCTTTACTGAAGAAACCCATTTGTTTTTCCATGGCAGCCTTTCTCTCCCCTCCTTTCCCCTACTATGGTGGGTATGTAAGTCCCAGACTGTGGTCACTTCTTTGGGTCACTCATCCTTTAACACTCCTGTGTGTATAGGCATTACATATGCACTGCATGCAGAAATAAACCTTTTTCTTAATTTAATTTGCAATCCTAGTTGCTGGTCATAACAAGGTGGAGGAAAAATTTCTCCCTCTCCTACTGCTCTAGGGGAAATAACCCGAAATATTGAAAAAAAAATATGACCACAATGTCAATGGTTCATGTAGGGGAGGGGAGTTTAGCCCTAGATCTTTTAAAAAAGTATTATTATACCGGCCGGCGCCGCGGCTCACTAGGCTAATCCTCCGCCTTGCGGCGCCGGCACACCGGGTTCTAGTCCCGGTCGGGGCACCGATCCTGTCCCGGTTGCCCCTCTTCCAGGCCAGCTCTCTGCTGTGGCTAGGGAGTGCAGTGGAGGATGGCCCAAGTCCTTGGGCCCTGCACCCCATGGGAGACCAGGAGATGCACCGGCCGCAGCGCGCCCACCCCATGGGAGACCAGGAGATGCACCGGCCGCAGCGCGCCCACCCCATGGGAGACCAGGAGATGCACCGGCCGCAGCGCGCCCACCCCATGGGAGACCAGGAGATGCACCGGCCGCAGCGCGCCTACCGCGGCGGCCATTGGAGGGTGAACCAACGGCAAAAGGAAGACCTTTCTCTCTGTCTCTCTCTCTCACTGTCCACTCTGCCTGTCAAAAAAAAAAAAAAGTATTATTATACCACTTTGTAAAGCTCAAACCTAAGCAAAATTAACCCATATGCAAGGGTACTTCAAAGAGTTCGTAGAGTTCGTGGAGGGGGATGGAGTGGCCAGCAGCCTGCAGAGCAACATGTCCAAGTTTCATTGTGGCTACTGAGATACGTGACTCACCCATGACTCTCCATCTGGGAGAGAGACTGCTGGGGTGATGGAGTGGCCAGTAGCCTGCAGAGCAACATGTCCAAGTTTCATTGTGGCTACTGAGATAGGTGACTCACCCATGACTCTCCATCTGCGAGAGAGGCCCACGCAATGGTAGGAAACGCAGAGAATGTGAAAAACTGCTATCAGCAGTGGATGATAGAGCAGGCTCAGAGCCTGATTAACGAAACACCTGCTGCATTTCAACAAGGAATGTTACCCTGCTCCAGTCTCTGCTCCTCCCCCCACCCCCGCACTCCCTCCAGTGCCCAGGGTCGAACTCGCCCTGGTGTGATGCCAGTACCCCACATGGGAGGCCCTCCCGTGCTGCCACTGATAGGCGCACCTCCTCCTCCTGGGATGATGCTGTGGGAACCTACTCCTGGAATGAGGCCCCCCATGAGAGACCGCATGCTAATAATGCTGGGGTCCCCAGTGATGAGATCTTGCGCCCATCCCATGATGGTGCCCACTCGTCCAGAAATGAGCTGGCCCATCAGACAAGGACAGAGGGGAGGCTGCATCACGGGCTCTGCTTCACCCCGAGATCACGGTGCTGTGACTGGGTATTTTCTAATAGCATGGCAAGGAAGACTTGCCCCCACTGTGTCAGGAAGAAGTAGCTTTGGAGGGATTTTTATTTGTGTCAGGAAGAAGTAGCTTTGGAGGGATTTTTATTTGTGTTGTGAAATGTGAAAATAAAATTGTCAACTCTTAAAAAGTTCATGGAGAAAAAAAAGTTTATTTTGGTGCAATTTTTTCATAATATGTAAAAATATAAATTATGAAAAAGCTGTGGACGGATTTTGTTTTTATGCCAAAAAAACTCATACTTTTTAGTTTGAGAGGTAGCCAGACAGAGCTCCTACATGCTGGTTTACTCTCCAAATGCCTGCAGCAGCCAGGACTGGGTTGGGCTCTCAATCCGGGTCTTCAATGTAGGTGGCAGAGGCCTAACTACTTGAATGGTAATTGCTGGCTCCAAGGGTCTGCACCAGCAAGAAGCTGGAACTGGGAACCAGGACAGGGACTCAAACCCAGGCGCTCAGATGTGGGACGCAGGCATCTTAACTGCTAGGCCAAGCACCTGCCCCTAAACTCATAGTTTTAATTTCTGTTTCTCCAAAAACTTTTTGAAGTACCCTTATGTTTTTAAGAGATTCATAAGATGACCCAAAGGTGGAAAAAACAAACAAGGAAATGGTAAGTAAAAAATTAAGGATGGCGGTTACTGTAGGGTGAAGAGGGTGTTCAAAGATGGATGCAACTGGTAATGTTTTAGGTCTTTTTTTTCTATAAGATGTATTTTATTTATTTGAAAGGCAGAGTTACAGAGAGAGAGAGAGAGAGAGAGAGAGAGAGAACGCTTCCATCTGCTTATTTGCTCCACAAATGGCTGCAATGGCTGGGGGTGGGCCAGCCTAAAGCCAGGAACTCAGAGCTTCTTCAGGGTCTTCCATGTGGGTACAGGGGCCCAAGCACATCTTCTGCTGCTTTTCCAGGTGCATTAGTAGGGAGCTGGATCAGAAGTAGAGCAGCCACAGCTCAAACCAGCACCCACATGGGATGTCAGCACTGCAGATGTTGGTGGCTTAATCTGCTGCACCACAATGCTGGCCCCTAAATGATTCTTTAAAAATATTAATCTTTTTTTTTTTTTGACAGGCAGAGTGGACAGTGAGAGAGAGACAGAGAGAAAGGTCTTCCTTTTTCCATTGGTTCACCCCTCAATGGCCGCTGAGGCCGGTGCACTGCGCTGATCCGAAGCCAGAAGCCAGGTGCTTCTCCTGGTTTGGGCCATTCTCCACTGCACTCCCTGGTTTGGGCCACAGCAGAGAACTGGACTGGCGCTGGACTGGAAGAGAAGCAACCGGGACAGAATCCGGCGTCCCAACCGAGACTAGAACCAGGGGTGCCGGTGCCACAGGCGGAGGATTAGCCTATTGAGCCGTGGCGCCGGCCTAAAAATATTAATCTTTAGATAGCCCTAGATCTTTATGGAAATGATTTTTGATCCAGATCTGCAGTATCCAAATTAAGTCAGTTCTTTTTAAGATTTTATTGACGTTTACCTCCATGCCAACCATTGTCTAAGAGCTTTACTAATATGAGAATATACCAAAAAGTTCATGGAAATGGAATTAGAAGTTAAATTTATTTTGGTGCAAAAATGTTCAATCCAAGTACATGAGGGGATTGTCAAAAAGTTCATGGGAGACAGTGAGTATTTAGCCTATGGGCTAAGATGCAAGCATCCCACATTGGAAAGCCTGGGTTTAATTCCTGGCTCTCACTCCTATGAATGCAGACCCTAGGAGGCAGCAGTGATGGCTCAACTAATTGGGCTCCTGCCACCCATGTGGGAAATCTAGACTGAGTTCCTGGCTCCTGGTTCTGGACCCAGCTCTGGTTGTTTTGGCCTCTGGGGGAGTAAATCAGCAGGTGGGAGCTCGCTCTCTCTGTCTCTCAAACAAATAATTTTGAAATTCAGAAATTCTTACATTACTAGAGGTTTTTTTTTTTTTTTACCTTATTTTACATTTATTGTTATTGTTCATTCAAAGCATTGAATGAATGCCTCCTAAACCAGGTGTCGCAGAGGTAGAGGCTGAGCCAGGCCAATTCTAAGGGTGTGATGAGAGGGGTAGTGGGGGATGTATGGCAGGGGGAACACTCGGAGAGGTGCTGAGCCAGAAGGTTGGGGGTTACCCAGGTTAAGGCTGAGTTACAGAGGAAAGATCAAATGCTCCCACATGGTGGAGCATGGAGTGTTGGAGAAACGGGAAAGTCCAGGCAGAGGCCAGCCTGGTACGGCCTTCTTAGGGACTTACGACTTTGTGCTAAGCGGAAGAAAAGCTACTGGGGAGTCTGATAAAGGAAGTGATGTTGGCAATGGCAGAGAGCCTTCCTGCTGCTTTAGAGGGGAGGCTGAAGGAGGCAGAACTCTGAGGACGCCTGTGATGTCTTTGGGGAGAGACGCTGGTGATGCTGGGGGTGCAAGGTATGGCAGTGGAAATGGAGCAGAAGTGGAAAATTTTGGAGGTGCAATTGCAAGCAGTAAGGGAAAGTCTGGACTAGAAACACCTCCTGGGGCATTTGGTGCAGTGGTGAAGATGCCTCTAAGGATGCCTGCATCCCATTCAGAGTGCCAGGGTTCGAGTCCTGCTTCACTTCCATTTCAATTCCCGCTGATGCCCTGGGAGGCAGCAGATTATGGCTCGAGTAGTTGGGTCTTTGCCTATTAGGAAACCTGGATTGTGTTCCCGGCTCCCCTGTCTTTCTCTGTCATTCTTCTTTCTTTCTCTCTGTCTCTCAATTAATAAGATATATATAAATACTTTTTAAAAAAAAGAAACAACTCCTAGACTTGAACGATTAGGTAGATACTGGTCTTCTTTCCTGGCACAAAGGACATATGACGACATGGAGAATACGTATGAAGGTGTGGCGGGATGTGTGGAGACAGATGGGCCTCGCTTTGGAGCAGTTGTGCATCTCTGACCTAAAGACTATGCAGCGTTTGTCAAGTTTATGTGACCCATAGCCGTGCTTTATTACAGAACGTCTCTTGGGGCCAGGGTTCTGTGGAGCACGTCGTGGTCAATGCTGGTCTAGCTGTTTTCAGAGGTGCCTTTCAGCTCACATCTCTTCCCCCATCCTACCGATCACCAGAAAGTGAACTCATTGCCCCATGTTTTCATTTCAGCGTGTTAGTGGAAGTGTGAGAGAGATACAAAAGATGCACAAATCATGGTGAACACACCGTGTAACCATGACCTAGACCAGCACAGAATACATTATCAGAAGCCTCCCGGAACACTGGAGTTTTAAGTCTGGAAAATCAAACACCAGGTGACCACTGGGAGCTGAAGGGGTCACGTGGCTGAACCATCGCTTTCCTCCTGCCCTCCAGGATGAGCTAAGAACGTCATGGTGAAGTGCAGCTCGGATGCTCACCCTCTGCGCCCAGCTCTGAGCCCCTTCCAGCTGGGGTCGGGTGCTCTGGCCTCTGTCCTCAGAGAAGGTATTAACAATCCAGCAAAGGCGCTTCTTCCAGAGTAGCTTCAGCTACCGAGAGGACTTTGTGTGAGGCTCTCGGGAAGAATGGGAAGGGTCTCCACCCACTGGCCAGACAACCCCAGGTGCTCGAAGGTTCTTAATGGCACAGCCTAAGGGCCAATAAATACTGACGGGAGGAATGAAGCCCTGACCATTAGAACCTCCATGTCCTGTGGGAACAGGCCGCGGACGCCGATGTCGCTGAGACAGCAGTGTTCACTGGCAGTTCAGGGCTGAACCAAGAATGAATGATTCAGTGAATGAATGAGTTCATTTCCTGGACTGAAACCTTCCTCCTGTGCCTCTTTCTCTGGTGACTCTTCTATCTGCCTGGCCCTCGGTGAAATGTCCTGCCCAGAGATGCTCACGTAGAGGTCAGGCCCTCTCCTCCCTGTGCTCATAGCACTAGGACTTCCTCCCAGCTTAGTACCACCGCCACCAGCAGCTAGAAGGCTCCTTGAGATAACCCCCTGCCAGTGCTGAGGCTGGAAACAGGAGGGCCGCTGAAGTTAGAAGGCCTGGGATCAAATCTCTGCTCCTCTACTGCTCACCAGCTGTGTGGCTCTGGGCAGATTGCTTAACCTCTCTGTGCTGCTGAGAGTGTTCAATTGCAGCACCCACGGCAGAGTCGCATTGTGAGGAGTGAGGGAGAATGCCTGTGGAAGTGCTTGGCGCAGTGGCATGTGGGTGGGACCCATTCATGTGCTGAATGAATGAACCGGCTGATGAATGTCTCCATCTGGCTGGCTGCAGGGGGTGGGAGGTTCTACAAGATCTGAATGAGGAAGGAGGAGGCAGAGGCTGGCAACAAAGGGGGGCCTGGGACTTCTGTTTGGAGATAGGGCTTGCCTTGCTTTTACCCTGTTAAAAAATGCTTCTTAGCATTTACCCAAATTGGAATGAGTCTGGCTTTAGTGGTAAGAAGCAATTATTTTTATAGGAATTTCACAAAGTCTGTCTCTTCTTTGTACTAACTCCTGCCATGGAAACTTGAAGCGGGGCAGGGAGTAGGAGTGGGGAAAGGGACCAGTACCGTGGCTCACTTGGCTAATCCTCTGCCTGCGGTGCTAGCATCCCATATGGGCACCGGGTTCTAGTCCTAACGGCTCCTCTTCCAGTCCAGCTGTCTGCTGTGGCCTGGGAATGCAGTGGAGGATGACCTGGGTGCTTGGGCTCCTGCGCCCGCATGGGAGACCAGGAAGAGGCACCTGGCTCCTGGCTTCGGATCGGTGCAGCGCCGGCCATGGCGGCCATTTGGGGAGTGAACCAACGGAAGGAAGACCTTTCTCTCTGTCTCTCTCTCTCACAGTAACTCTCTACCCATCACATAAATTAAAAAAAAAAAAAAAAGTGGGAGAAGGCCGGGGATCAACTGACACTTGGAAATTCTACCCCAGTTCCCTTTTTCACACTTAACCGTCTATGGGATTTGGTGTCAGTCTATATGAAACTATTTTGAAGGGTTAGGCAGTGGAAGCAGGAAAGGCTTTGGGAACTGACAGGCTTGGCCCTTGGTTTTCTGGCCTGTTCAGATGTGATTTTGAAGACAGTGGGGAGGCCTGGAGTCTGCTGGTTCCTGAGACCCCTTCCAGCCCTGCACCTCTATGATCTAATAGAATTGATAACATTATATATTCTAGTAGTGACTTGCAAAAATCGCTTTGAAGGGATTACAGATGGTTCTGTAAGTTGAGACTTTTAGAAGAACATAATGCAATTTGCTTTCTAGCCCAAAGCCCTAAAAATAATTAGGTAAGAGTTCAGACAAGTGTTAAAAGGCAGTTGTTGCTGGTGAATCCAAATGGCTCTAAAAAATCAATTTCATTTCTCATCTGAGGCGGGCTTGCCTTTTAGATTTCTTATGGTTTATTGAAGAGTAAAGCACCACGATCATGCTAGCATTAAAAAAGTAAGCAATGAGAAAAATCAGTTTAACATTCCAAACTCCAATGAAGTGTAATAGCCCGAGCAGAAAGAATCTCAGAATGTTGGGTGAGTCATGTAACTGAGACTTCAAGTGCTTGCCCGTGGGGATTTGTACTGGGTCAGCTTTGTAACTTTAACATATGTCTTCCACCTGACGTCTGGAGCAGCCTGGGCCGCTGCTTTGCTTTCATGGGATCCCGGCGCGACTTTCTCCCTGAAGTGCGGGTCAGAGTTCACTTGTGTCCACAGGTAACTGGGTGCGGCTCATTCAAGCAGGAAAAGAGAAGCAGTGGAGGCCCTGGTGGGGAAAGCCCTTCACCTGGGCACCTGGGCATCTGGGCAGGTGGCTGGTAGGCAAGAGAGAATCCTTCTGGAGTGTTCTTCTCTGTAACTTTTTAGGATAATGAGTGCAACTTTAAAACAGAACAATTAAAAGATAAGACAGTATAAAGAAGCTATACATCTCTTGTCTGATCCTCTCTCACAGCCAGGTGGGCTTTTCTCTTTCTTTTTGGCTAGGGAGAGATAGTAAACTGGTGTTCTTAGGAGCAGTAACGTGGTAATGACAATTTAGGATGTACTGAAGAAAAGCTGAGCCAGGAACACTATTTAAGAAGGTAAAGCAGGCTGGCGTTGTGGACCAGTGGGTTCACCTGCGACACCAGCATCCCATACTGGAGCGCTGGTTCAAGTCCTGGCTGCTCCAAGCCAGCTCCCTGCTGATGTACCTGGGGAGGCAGCAGAAGATGATGCAAGTGCTTGGTCCCCTGCCACTTATGTGTGAGACCTGGATGGAGTATCAGGCTCCTAGCTTTGGCCAGGGGTTGTAGCCACTTGGGGGGTGCACCAGAGTTTGGAAGATTTTTCTCCCTCTTTCTATCACTCTGCCTTTCAAATAAATAAATCTTTCTGAAAAATAAGAAAGTAAAGCAGTGGGTCTCTGGGAAAGAGGCAGTGGCAATGGTGTCCAAAATGATGAAAGGAATGATTTGAGGTGACTGGAAATGAGGGGTCAGTAAATCATCTTTTTAAAAAAATTTATTTTATTTATTTGGGAGACAAAGAGAGGTCTTCCATCTGCTGGTTCACTCCCCAGATGCCCACAACAGCCGGAGCTGGCCCAGGTTGAAGCCAGGAACCAGCAGCTCCCCCCAGGTCTTCTTGCAGGTCTCTCACATGGGCCCAAGGACTTGAGTCATCTTCTGCTGCTTTCCCAGGCATATTAACAGGGAGCTGGATCAAAAGTGGAGCAACTGGGTCTCGAACTGGTGCCCATATGGGATGCTGGTGCTGCAGGCAGCGGCTTAACTTACTACACCACAATGCTGGTGAATTGCCAGGGTTGAGATTAAGGAGTTAAAGTGATGTAGGTAGTTCTCCTGAATGACAGAGAATATACCATTCTCTCAAGGGGAGACAGACGACAAAGCAAAAGGAGCACAAGACATAGTTATGTGAGATGGTAATAAGTGTTGTGGGGAAAACTCAGTAAGGAGGCAGGGAAGAAGTGTAATAGCATGGTTCATTGTCAAACAGGTTATCAGGGATTTTAAAACAAGGAATTAGGGGTGGGCACTGGCTCAGCAGTTAAGATGCTGCTTGGGATGCCTGTCGTATCCGGGTGCCCAGGTTCAAGTCCTGGCCCTGCTTCCAATTCCAGCTTCCTACTAATGTGCATCCTGGGAGGCAGCAGGTGATGGCTCGAGTACATGGGAACCTCTCAACCATGGGGGAAGAACTTGGAGTTCTGGACTCCTAGCTTCAGCCTGGCCCTGCCCGTGCAGGCATTGGGTGGAGGGGAGTGGGAGGGTGGTGGTGAACCAGCTACTGGGACATTGCTGTCGATCGATCTCTTTGTCTGCTTTTATATTTTAAAATAAATAAACATATTAAATATATTAAATAAGTAAGGAGGGACTAGCATCATTGCGAAGCATGTAAAGCCTCCAACTGTGACACCTGCATCCCCTATGGGCTGCTCCACTTCTGATCCAGCTCCATGCTAATGACCTGGGAAAAGCATTAGAAGATGGCCCAAGTTTCTGGGCTCCTGCCACCCAAGTTGGAGAACTGAATGAAGCTCTTGGCTCTTGGTGTGAGCCTGACCATCACAGCCATCTGGGGTGTGAACCAGTAGATAGAAGACCTCTCTTTCTGTCTCTCCCTCTCTCTCTGTAACTCTGCTTTCAACTAAATAAACAAATATTTCAAACAAGTAAATGGATAAGGAACTGAAGGAGATGAGGAAATGAGCCGCCTGATTATCTGAACTGGGACTGTGATGTGAAACAGCAAGACACACAATCATACTATTGGGATCTCAGGGTAAATTTTAAAATTTATTTTTTATATGAGAGGCAAATGACAGAGAAAGAGACTGACAGGCAGAAAAAGAGCTCTAATCCATTGGTTCACTCCCCAGAGGCCTGCAATGGTAGGTGCTAGAGCTAGGAAAGCAATCCAGGTCTCCCATGTAGGTGGCAGGGACCCAGCTACTTGAGCCATCACCGCTACCCTCCAAGGTCAGCATCGGAGGGAAGCTGATGTCAGGAGCTGGAGCTGGCACTCCCACATGGGCATGGGTGTCTTAACTGCTAGGCGAAATGCCTGCTCCTCAGGAGAAATTTACATCTGTTTCCTTGTGCAGTGGTGGTCATGTGGGCATTTTCCGAGTCCTGTTTAGTAAGTGGAAGAAAGATGAAGGCCAGTATGGCCAATATTGTCATTAATATGCTAATTCCACAATGAAAATGTCTCGACTACTTGCTAACTGTACGCTGTTAAATGTGTGCCTTCAGTACTTGCAATTTGTAGACACGTGCCTTTTTAGATTACAGTTTTCTTACATTCAAAGACAAAGATCTTTTTCTTTTAAAACCTATCTGATTTTATAATGGAAGAATTCATTTAGCATTTTATTCATTTATTCAACTTTAAGGAAACTAAAAAAAATTCTGTTATGTGAGAGATGTCTACAGCTATTAGTATATTAATATGCACTTGAGAAGCAAAAATTGCTTGCTTGAAAGCAATTAATTGAAAGCAAGCAAATAATTTGGCTTGCTATCCAGTACATGAACTTAAATCACCAAATATTAGAGTGTTTAAAGTACATTTTTTTTCAGAAAGGGAGAAACTACCTCCTAAGAAATCTTTGCAAGGCAGAGACCATATATTTTAATTGTCTTTGTATCACCCACAGGACCCAGCTCTGAGCTGTGAATATAAAACACGCTCAAAATCCCCTCGAAAGGAGCGTTTGATTTGGGTATCCAGAGCGCCCAGTGTCACTTCTTTATCTACAGGAAGGCTTGCTTTTTTTAAGTGACATTTTTTCCCCTGCCCTCGGTGATAATTAATGTTCAGTTCAGACTGCAGGGTTTGGATGAAGAAATCTGAACAATAGCTAGACAAGACAAAGCCTGTTAAATCTTATGCAGGCTTCTCTGTCTGTTAATGTGGTTTGGAATGATATGTTAGGAGCATTGTATACCAGAAGAATATTGATTTCATTTCAGATAATGCAATTTACAGTTAATAAGATGGTTAGGCTGGACTGGGGAAATATTTGTTTTCTTCAATAATGTTTGACAGAAAACATACATTTTAATAAATACTGTATGAGAACAATCCTTTTGGTTGAACCTCAAGGAAATAAACATGCTACCATATGGCTACACATGGGTAGATTTTCACATTTCTAAAATCTGCGAAGATGTTTTCACAGTAATTCTTTGCTGTACAAATAAATTCTTTTGACTTATCCTTGCTTTACTATCAAATCTTTGATATTTTGTACATAACCTTTAATATCTAAAGATGGTAGCTGTAGCTATAGGATAGAATATACATCTGAGCCCATTTGTCTCTTTGATAAAAATACACACACACACACACACACGGGGAGAATTCTGGAAAACGAAGCGTCAGATTTCACGGTGGTTTGGATAGGAGAGTCAGAATGAGATTATAGAGCATGTTTACTTTTAGAGTTACATATTTCTGTGACACGTGGATTTTTAAGATAAGCCTATATTGCTTTTGTAATCAGAAAAAAAATTGTTAATAAACAGGGCAGAAGCTGATGACATTGACAATAAAAATAGGGCTGCAAAGATATTGAAAGTAAGCTAGCTGCAGAGCCTTCTCTTAGAAGTCAGTGCTGCTCGCACGGGCGAGGGTATAGGCTGCAGCGCTGCTGGCGATGCCGAAAGATCTGCTCCCCTTCAAAAGTCCATCATGCGCGGGGTGGGGGAGAAGGGCGTAGGGAGGCGTGTCCATCTGCACAGCTGGGGAAAGTCTTGCCGAGGATGCACAATGAGAAGCTGGGAAGCCTGAGGGGGCCACGTGGCTGGGGCTGTGCCTTTTCAGATTTTGTACCATGTGCCTGGACCACATGTGAAAAAGGAATTTGAAATGTTCAAAGGTTCTGTTTAGGCACAATCATGACTGCTGGTCAAGCCAGGAACCGAATCTGCTGGAATATGTTCTGTATCCTGGAAGCCGCCTTCTCGCACTTGGGTGTTTGTTCTGTGCTCCCCCGAGTAGAGCTTCTGAGACCATCCACGGTGAAAGATCAGTTTTGTTTTGCTTTTTATTTCCCCAATGCCTTACAGACTGATACTTTAATAAAATCAATAAAAATGAATTACTGGAAAAATGAAATTAAAAACCAACAAAGACATACAAAAATCAGGTTTTTTTTTTTATTATTATTATTGGGTGGAACAGATATAAAATTCTTCTGTGAAATTGCTTTTACACAGTGGCCCTCAACTGGCAGGGGTCAAGGAGGACCCCTATTTTGCTGCCTTCCCCTGGGGGACCTTGGACATAATCTGGAGACCTTTTTGGCTGTCCCAGCTGGGGCCAGGGACGCAGCAGCACCAGTGGGTGGAGACGAAGCATGTGGCTAACCTGTCCTGTGACGAACAGGGCGGTCTCCCACCACGAAGACTTCACGGGCTCCGAACGTCAGTGGTGCTGAGGTGGGGAAATCCTGCCTGAACCGTTAATCTCGGTTTTTGTACTTAGTTCTTGGCAGGTTGGTAACACAGACCACACATTAAGAAACTGCCTTAACCTGCGCACTTAAACTCTGACCCACTCAAGTTGCCAGACAAAACAGAAGTAGGTTCTCCTGCTCTGCAGTTTGTCAGTCTTCTGCATAAACAGCAAACTAGGAGCACAGGGGACTGGAGCTTCGTGATACAATCAAATGGAACGTAAACAAATTACAGTGTTCTCTGCAGAGAGAAGCCAGGGCTCGAAGCCTAGCTTGGTCAGTTTGTAGCTGTGTGAGTTTAGGAAAATTATTTAATGTCTCTGGCCACCCCTTTCCCATCTGTGGAATGGGGCTAGTACATACTACACCAGGCTGTTGTGATGATCAAGGCTGCATAATGGGTGGGGAAGTGCCTAGCTCCAAGAAGCACATACATGTGAGGGCTTCAAAAAGTTCACGGACAGTGGAATTTAAAAATCAGGTTTGTTTTGATGCAAAAAAAAAAAAGTGTTTTTTAAAAAAATCTGTGTATACAAGGGGTCTTCAAAAAGTGCCAATTTTTTTTGGAAGTCCGTGCATATGAGCGATCTTCAAACAATTCATAAAAATGCATATTAGGAAAAAACAATGCATGGACTTTAAAAAATTGCACCAAAAATAATTCACCTTTTAAATTATATTTTCCATAAATTTTGTAGAGTACCCACGTGCGTAGTTAGCTGAGTTTGCCCTCTTTGAACTTCTCCATCCCAGGTGGCTGACTAGAACTCTGGGCCTGGCTCCGCTGCTCTCTGAAGGCAGCACTCCTCACATTTTTCCTGCCTTCTCGGAAGAGTGGGGCTAACCAGGCATCTCCAGCTGCCAGATGTGGGAAAGAGCAACGAGTGAGTCCTGGCTCTTCTGAGAAGTTTCAACAAACTACTTTGTAAAGTACAAAGAGGAAACTGCAGATGCTGAGAATCACTCACTGGTTCAGCCAAGAGGTATCGGGCCCCTGCTACATGCCCTTGATATAAAGAAGTGGGAAGAGAAACTAGAAGATAAAAAAAAAAAAAAAAAAAAAAAAAAAAGAGGCCCCTGCAACACCGCAGGAGCTGCTGCCTGCTAGCAAGCTGTGTGTTCTGCGAGACCCAGCGCTGTTTGAAAGGCAGAAGCAGGCTCCCATTTGTTCACTGGTACGTGATCGGGGAGGAAGCGGGAAAACAGCTTGCAAAGAAGCGTCTAGTACAATGTAGTCAGCTGCTGTGCGACCAGCTCAGGCTTTGGCAGGAACTCTTGGAAAGGAGGTCACTCCACAAACTCCAGCTCTGCTTTGAACCACACCTGTCCAGCTGTCCCAACCTGGATCAGCGGGGCCCATGCAACTGGACTTGGTACGGCTGAACTTGCTTCAGGGAACTGCGGAACAGGCCGTCTCATGTTCCTGTTCTGGAGACTGGGAGAGGGCCACAGGCTGCTGTGGGCAAGGCTGGCAAATCTCCAATTGGCAGCTGGGACACTGCAGCTCCAGGAGGAGGTGTGGCTGCACAGATCCCTCTGCCAGGGAAAAAGACCCAGGTCAGGGGGCACCAGAGGGGCACCCCGATGCCCGGGAGGCTCTCTGCTTCTCCAGCTCCCTTTCTGGAGAACGCTGTGCTGTACGGTCTTTCCTGCTTGGCGTGTGCAAGCCCTGCTCTGGAACGGGTTGCAGTGATCTGGCCAGTTCTCAGGGAGCTGTCGATGGCTGCCTGCTGTGCCTGTGGAGACAGCAGCGGCTGAGGCTGAGGGCTAGGGCAGCGTTTGCGACCAGAGCCTCACTGGGCAGGACGGAGGCTGGAAGGAAGCGCCACACAGGCATGGGCAGTGAAAGGTGTGGATAAATAACATGCTTGTTAACTCCCAGGAGCTGTCTCGGGGGAGAAATCTGTGTGTCCCAAAACCCGTCTGATGTCAGCGACCTGTTCGTGTCTGTCTGCATCACTCTGCTGCCAGCCCGGGGATTGGAGAAAGACTGTTCATTGCTCACCTCCTGAACACGAAGCACAGCAGAGCCTGGGTAAATGATGAGAATTAAACCAACTTCTCTGCCACAGACGTTCCCAGGCTGGATGGGGTGAAAAACGACACACACACAATCATCCCCACATGCGTGCAGTCAAGTGCTATGAAAAGGCTTTTAGCAAGGATTAGGAAACAGAGGAAGAAGCTGGTGCCACTGCATAGGAAAAAAGGGATGGTCCTTTACGTCTCCCTGTGTGCTCCCGACACAGACGCGACTCTCAGAGGCAGCAGTGACTGATGCTGTGCCGATTGTGCAGCACATCCTCGTTCTGTGACCTGTTCATTTTAATTCGTGTCCTGCGGTTTCACTACCACTGCAGAACATACAGTCTCAAACTTTGTGTGTTAATCCCAGTTACCCAAGCCTGCCCATGATGTACACGAAAAAACATTTCTAACCAGCACAAGCTTTGTGTCACCGCCTGACACATCTTATACAATGTGCCTTTCATTTGTAAAAGCAATTCATTCACATAAAGGTTCCTACAGAGTGTTAACACCTTACACTCTGCTCTAGTACATAATTGGAGAAGGAATCAGGTGTATGTTTCCAACAATCCCAACGCATATCTACACAACAGTTGAGATTTCTTATTTTCAAAGAAAATAATAAATTACATTCACCTTTTTTTTAAGAAAAGCATGTTAATCTTATATTATTTTTTTCTATTACATCAGGCATCCAGTGAGTATGCTTTTCAGGGCTGAGGTCTTTGCAAATGATCCCCGTGACTCAACTTTGCCATGGCCAGGTATTTTAGGGGCTTTTAAAAATATGGAGACATTATTGAGATTAGTCAAAACAAGATCTTGAAAGTCATGCAAACTGAGAGTACCAAAACTCATTCTAGCTTTTGATGGTTTGAAGAAACCTACTCACCGGCTTCCTAATCCATGAGTATCAAAGTGAAGGAAATTGTGGCGACATGATTTTGAAGTCATAATTTCTGAGACTCAGAAATGCATTCAGCTGAATCAAAGGTACTGTTTTTCTTTTAGTTTAAAATGGGTAACGTATAGATTCATGGCTTTAGAATCAGAATTAGTTCAGCAGAAAGAACCTTCAAGAAAACTTGTTCCGAATGCATCATTTTATGGCTGAATACCCCCAGAATACCACCTACTTAAGCTGGGAAAGCCCCTGACTCCCCAGGGCCAAACATTCTGGTCTGTGAAGTGAGGGGCGGGACTCTGCAGACTCCACCTTAAAAAAAAATTCTAGGATTCTAATAAATGAGTGAAGCCATTGCCCAAACAGACTGTTTGATTTGCCTAAGGCCACACGATTAGGAACAGACACAAGTTCTTTGATTCTCTGCCATTGCTTCCTTTGGAATAGGCTTAGAATACAGACCCTGAATTAAAAATAAATAAATACATAGAGGGGCCAGGGCTATGGTATAGTGGGTTAAGCCATGGCCTGCAGTGCTGGCATCCCATAAGGGTGCTGGTTCAAATACCTGCTGTTCCACTTCTGATTCAGCTCCCTGCTAATGTGCCTGGAAAACTGCACCCATGTGAGCGATCCAGAAGCTCCTGGCCCCTGGCTTTGGCCTGGCACAACTCTAGCCGCTGCAGCCATCTGGGGAGTGAACCAGTAGATGGAAGATCTCTTCCTCTGTTTCTCCTTTCTCTCTGCAACTTTACCTTTCAAATAAATAAGTAAGTCTTAAAAAAATACATAGAGATTAAGAAACAAAACACCCTAAGAGGGGGAAAAAAACCTTATCTCTATACTAAAACCAAATCAAACTTCTAAGGAGCACATTTAAATTATTTGTTGAATCATAGACATCAGTTTATGTCCCTGGCATAACCAGGTACACACTGAAGGAAAGTCAACCAGTGTCCTGGTTTCTACTGCTTCACAGCAAACTTCTCCAAACGAAGAGACAACAGCTTATTATTCCCTCTCCTTAGGAATGGAACTGAATCCTCCAGAACAATAAGCTGAAGCCCTAACTCTCAGTGCCCGGCAATGTGTCTTTTTTTCTTTTTCTTTTCATCCCTTAAGGCATTCGGATCTGGCTAAAAAGCCCCTGAGTTTCTCAGGCATGGAAAGCCAAGGCACTGTGGCAAAAAAAAACAAAAACAAAAACAAAAACAAACAAACAAACAAACACCTAAATGAAAGATCTCTGTGAGTGAGATCCCAGCAGAAAGAACGGGCCGTCAAAGAAGGAGGTACCTTTCTCCAAAGGGAGGAGAAAGGCTACGGCCTTGTCTAAATAAGATCAGAGTTTGTGGACTCAAGAGGCTTCCACAGCCTTGGCAGCTCATGACAAGAGCCTCGGGTGATCACTGACACCATAAACAAGAGTGTCAATTGTTAAATCAACAACAGGAGTCACTGTGCACTTACTCCCCATGTAGGATCTCTGTCCTTAATGTGTTGTACTATGTGAATTAATGGTATAACCAGTACTCAAACAGTACTTTATATTTGTGTATCTGTGTGGGTACAACTGTTGAAATCTTTACTTAGTATATACTAAGTTGATCTTCTGTATATAAAGATAATTGAAAATGAATCTTGATAAAGAATGGGATGGGAGAGGGAGCAGGAGATGGGCTGGTTGCGGGTGGGAGGGAAGTTATGAGGGGAAAGGCCACACTATAATCCAAAAGTTATACTTTGGAAATTTATATTTATTAAATAAAAGTTGGAAAAAAAGACTTATTTATCTGAGAGGCAGAGTTACAGAGAGAGAGAGAGAGAGAGAGAGAGAGAGACAGAAAGGTCTTCCATCCTCTGGTTCACTCCCCAAATGGCTACAACAGCTGGAGCTGAGTGAATCCAAAGCCAGGAGCCAGGAGCTTCTTCCAGGTCTCCCATGCCAGTGCGGAGGCCCAAGCACTTGGGCCATCCTCCACTGCTTTCCTAGGCCATTGGCAGGGAGCTGGATTGGAAATGGAGCAGCCAGGACTCGAACTGGCATCCATATGGGATGTTGGTGCTGCAGGCAGAGACTTAACCTACTATGCCACAACACCGACCCCCTCAATGTATCTTTGCTTGCGGAATCTGGGGGGAGTATTTATGGGAATTCTTCATATTGTTTTGTGAACATTTTTCTCAACCTAAAACTATTTTCAAAATTGAAAAGCAAAAAAAAAAAATGAGTTTGATATATGCTATCTAACATTTAAAGTGCTAAGGAGGGGTGGTGGTTGTGGTAGTATGTGTGTGTGTGTGTGTGTGTCTGGGCACGTGCAGAGGAATTGTTAGAAGAGAGGAGTGTGCAAAAACACTCAGTAGCATCAGCTCCAAGGAAACTGATGGCCATGCAACCTAATTGTGTACAGTTGTCTCAACTTCTCAAATGTTTTCAGAAACAATCTTTTTGCCTTTTTAGTCACAGAGATATGATTGAATAAATTAATACAGAAAAATGAAAGAATCTCTATTTTCTTTTATACTGATTGAGAAATATGCATAAATCTTGGCCCTGGAGGAATTAATTTCACTAACGTAGATGTAAAAATCAGAATTAATAGGACTGTAATCCCTTGGGGATCTGCATTTGTTCTGAATGCTCTTATCAAATGTTCATGGGGACACAGGACACAATATTATTGTTAAGGTCCTGGAGAGGGGAGGGCAGTAAGGCAGATGGAGGAAAGATACTGGATGTCATGTGCTTGCCTTGCTTGGAGAAAGCTGATGGAGAGAGACCGAGATACCAGCTGTAGGGCTTGCACTGCCAAGCTGGGAACCTGACCCTGGGGGCCTCTTCTTGCTATGAATACAAGGATTGAGACAGACGTGGCCAGAGCATGTGGTCCTGATCTGTATCAGCGAACTGGAAGCTTGGGGATGATCCCCTGCCTCAAAGGAAGCACAGGGTACTCTTAATTAGTCCACGGCTCAGTAACGTCCGGCACCATCTGCTCCAGCGCCTGGGCCTCACCAGCAAGACAGCTAGGCAATGGAAGGCTGTCGCTGCAACAAATGTTTATTGAGTGCCCTTTGTAAGAGGCCCAATGCAAAATGATGAAAACAGAATGGAGACTAAAAGAAATAGGATCGATTCCACCAAGCAACGTACAAGTCAGAGACATCTGACCAAGGGTTCTCCGTAGCACTCAGTTTCTCCATCTATTAACAGGGAAACCTACCGCTCTCATACACTAAAAAGGTTTGTGGAAGATGGAATTAAATGCTTATTTTGGTGCAAAAAATTTTTGAAACCAGTGCATAACTTTTTCATAATACACATTCTCCATGAACATTTTAAGTCCCCTTCATACCTAAGGCAAGTGGTTAGCGCTTAGCATATGTTAGGCTCTCCCCTCTTTTTCTGCAGAGGCCTCTCCTGCCTGAACCAATCTTTGGCTGCTCTGACTCCTCACCACTTTGCTCTGTCTTTTCAGAGTGGCTCCATGGAGTCAGCTCTTGACCTGTGCTGTTGTCTGAACCAGAGATGTCCTAAGAGCATGCTAACCTGTTCTTCAGGTGTACCACACCCTTGCACCAATACAGCTCACTCTAGGGCAAGCATTGATTTGGGGATGGCCGCCATCAGGTTTTCAGATGTGAATATATTTGGGCAGTAACAGTGATTGCAGTTTGTAGACCTCATCGTGGTTGTGCTATCAAGCAGGGTTGGGGTCTATTCATTTTATATGCATTGGAGTCTTTGAAATTGTTAGTTCATATATATGGAAATAAATTTTCATGAAAGGAACCACAAGTTCTCTTATATAGGCCATCTTTAATACTAGAGTAAAATAGCTTTTAGATAACTAGAATGTTGGGTTGCTGCAATAAATTTATGAGGAAAAGGGGGAAAAAAGGAGCACAGATGGAACAACAACAAAGAAATGAAGTCATTTCTTCAATTACTTTCGAATATGTTCAGGGAGAAATTTTCACCCTCTCTTCTCCTGACTCCCACCTGTGATGTTTAAGTTTATTTATCTCAATTCTGCTGGTGCTCAGGAATCTTGGGACAGCTGGAGGCGAGGTGCAGACCGACCCAGAGGGAAATGATAAGGCCGTGTAGTAAGGGTTGCCGTTGCAGGCAGCCTCCAACAAGCACACACTTCAGATAACTGGACTCAGCCAAGGAGAAAAGAGGGTCTTGCAGCTACTGGGCTGGCAGCTTAGCCCAGACCCTCCTGCAGTGGAACTCGGGCTCTGCTTGTTGATAGGCCCAGCTGCTCTGTGGAGCAAGGGCGGAAGCTTAGTTGTGTGTCAGCTCCAAGGCTTGTGGCCTGGGGAAAGACTGCTGAGGATGCCCATTGCTCTTTTTTTTATTTTTATTTTTATTTTTTTTTATTTTTGACAGGCAGAGTGGACAGTGAGAGAGAGACAGAGAGAAAGGTCTTCCTTTGCCGTTGGTTCACCTTCCAATGGCCACAGTGCGCCAGCCGCATGGCGCTGATCCGAAGGCAGGAGCCAGGTGCTTCTCCTGGTCTCCCCTGGGGTGCAGGGCCCAAGGACTTGGGCCATCCTCCACTGCCTTCCCGGGCCATAGCAGTGAGCTGGCCTGGAAGAGGAGCAACCGTGATAGAATCTGGCGCCCTGACCGGGACTAGAACCCGGTGTACCGGCGCTGCAAGGCGGAGGATTAGCCTGTTGAGCCACAGCGCCGGCCGCCCATTGCTCTTGTGAGTTAATTCCTGCGTCTGGCCCAGACCACAGCCTGATGGAGCATATTTCATAACTGCTCACAGAATGACTCAGGTCTTCACTAAGACAAAAACTCATGCCAAGTACAGAATCCTGCAGAAGCCAAGAGAAGGAGTCACACGGGCAATGTTTGTTGTTAGAGAAGAAATATGATGTGTTGAACCAGAAGCTTAGATTTGTCCCGGTCGGGGCACCGATCCTGTCTCTCTCTCTCTCACTGTCCACTCTGCATAAAGCTGGGGCCAGTCTTTGTGGTGCAAGATGTTAATCTGCTACCTGCAAGCCTGGCATCCCATATGAACGCCGGTTCAAGTCTGTTCCACTTCTGATCCAGCTGAAGATGGCCCAAGTGCTTGGGCCTCTGCCACCCACATGGAAGTTCTGGGTGGAGTTCTTGGCTCTGGGTGTCAGCCTGGCTCAGCCCCAGTAGTTGTGGCCATTTAGAGAGTGAACCAGTGGATGGAAGATCTCTCTCTGTCTCTGTCTCTGTCTATCTCTGTCTTTCTCTCTCCCTCTGTCTCTTCATCTCTCTTTGTAATTCTGCCTTCCACATAAATAAAATAAATATTTTAAGAAATAGAAAAAAATAGCATAAAGTTACACACAATACTGATTTACTAGACTGATAAAGAAGGAAATAAAATTGAAAAACAAATTCTCCCAATCCAGGGAAAAGAAAGAAAAAAATTATCTTTACACTTTCTTCACAATTCTTATTCTATGTTCTTTATTTGCTTTTTCTCTACCTACTAATGAATTGAATTTTAAAAAGATTTATTGATTGATTGATTTGAAGGGAAGAGTGATGGAGAGAAAGGGAGAGAGACAGAGAGAGAGAGAGAGAGAGAGAGGTCTTTCATCTGCTAGTTCACTCTCCAGATGGCCACAACAGTCAGAGCTGGTCCAGGCTGAATCCAGAAGCCAGGAGCTCATCCAGGTCTCCCATGTGGGGAGCAGAGGCCCAAGTATTTGGGCCATTATCCACCTCCTTCCCAAGCACATTAGCAGGCAACTAGATTGGAAGTAGAACAGGGACTCAAACAAATATGGGATGCTGCCATCACAAGTGGCACTTTAACCCTCTATGTCACAATGCAAGTTCCCAAGAATGAATTTTCAGTCATCATTCTATTACCGGAAATTTGTTTCACATAATTACTGGGTGTGGTTACAAAGTAAAGATCCTGATTTCCGCATCTCATGAATGAAAAATCAATGTTGTTATTTCACAATCAAAGCATACGCAATATTCCGTTCAGCAGATGTGACTTGAGACATTATTAGCAATCTCTGATTTACTTGCTATATTATGGAGCTTGGACTTAACTGATTTTGTATATTCATTTGGTGACATTATCTGATTCCCCCACTCCCATTTGATGACTCAAAATGAGATTATTGCCAGATTATCCTAGGTTGTAAATTCTTAGTCAGCAGGAGCTAGTCCTGCGCAGTTTCCTCTGTATAATATTTTGCAATTCGATATTTGACATTGATAATACTTTGAAATAGAAACTCAGTTTTTAACTGTTGGCCTTTTTGTTTTCAACATGATGACACAAGGAAACAGTGAAAATTCCACTTGTTAAGTTTTGTCAAGGTTCCTTGATTGCAAACTCAGTTACAGAGGGCAGGAAAGATATTTCTAGGCAGACTCAACAACCAACAGACCCACAACATACCCAACTTGAAAAAGCAAAACAGAGCCCAGAAGCTATACATGTTAGAGGATCAGGTTGAAAAACTGAGTTGACTTTAGGTAGGACTTCATCTTATAAAATTTCTTAATTTATTTGAAAGGCAGAAAGAAAATGAGAGTGAGAAAGTGAGCATCCCTCCACTAGTTCACTCCTCAAATGCCTGGAACTTCCTGAATTGGACCACACTGAAGCTAGGAGCCAAGATCCTAATCTGAGTCTCCCACAGGGGTGGTAGGACACCAGTTCCTGAGCTGTCACCTGGTGGCTCCCAGGGTGTGGATTAGCAGGAAGCTGGGAGGAGAATGGAGCTGGGACATAAACTCAAGCTGTCTGGTATGGGATGTGGGTGTCTCCAGCAGTGGCTTGAATCCCGTGCCAAGTGCTTGCACGTAGGTGGACCACTCTCAATGCAGTCATCCAGGGATGACTTTCAGGGGCTCGGGGCATGCTCCCAAATTCCCTGTGTGGAGATCCTGGGGGAAGGGTTGTATCTGCTGCTTGCTTAGCTGTTCAAAAAAATGTCCTAACCCTGCTCCTGCCCCGCCCCCAAAATGGTAACATCACAATTCCATGTTTTCTGTTTTCCTGTTCCCATTAGGATAACTAAACAGGTATTTAAGGGCAGCTTAGGCAACACGAAGATGATATTTGGCTACCCCAGACTCATTTCCTCTCATTTCTGCTACAAGAAGCTGGGTTTTGCTCGGGGTGATAATGTGCCCAGCCTGAGGAGATGATTCATATTTTACCCTAGTCATCCTCTTTCCGTGGGTAAGCGCGTTCTCAGCCCCTCCTTCAGCGAGGGGTATTTGTGGGCGTGCGGGGCATTTCTTGCTGTGAGATGCCAGATGAAGTCTGCAGGGAGCCTTGTGGACAGCGTTTGCTTTTAATGTGAGAAAGCGGCGGCTGCCTTGGGCCCTTGCCCCTTCTTTCTGCCTCGGATCTTCATGTGATACTTGGAACTACAGCACCCATCCGGTAGCCATGGAGTGACACGCATGGGGATGATAAGCCCTTGTGCAAAGTGAAACAACAGAACGTCCGAGTCCTTAATGACATTACGAAGTAGGCAGATCAATCCTGACCTGGGTTGTCCTAGAGTTTTTTGGAAAGTAAACAGTAAATATCCATACAGCTTGAGGTCCAGTTAGTAGAGGGGTTCTGCTCTTTGCAGCTGAAGTTCCTGCTACCAGTTGCGGAGGGGACGGCAGTTGCTGGAGCAAGGAGTTTGTGGCTTCTTTTCCTCAGCTTAGTATAGAAATAAAAAGCTGAGAAACAATTCGCAAAGAGACAGAAACATTTTTTTAGACAGAAAAGAAACTTTTATTTGGCAAGCGACAGAGAAAGCGTCTGGTCTGAGAGGAGATAGGCGGCGTGCCTGCAGGGAACACTGGCTTTGAGGAAGTGTCCCGGGTTTTAAGGCATTACTGTTTTTTTCATTGAGTCATTCTGTGGGGGTGCCCATTGGATGGGGATTTCACATACGGTATGTTGATTGGCTTGGGGCTCATGAAGATAGTGGGGGTCTCCTGGAGACTGTCCATCTCCTTAGGGGCTCAGCCCCTCTTCTCTGCTAGCTCTGGGTGAGAGATTGCAGCCACCCTGGAGGTGTGGTTTAAAGCCTTAAGGTCACAGGAGATAGCCTGGATCTCCTGGAACCAGTCTGACTCTCCCCAGGGACCCAGTCCCTTCTCATGCCAGCTCTGAGTGAAAGATTGCCCCCACCCTGAAGCTGTAATTTAAAGCCACAAGGTCACACATGCAGCGCAAGAAGCTCTTAGTGGGGGAGATGCCAGTTGGTCTGGAGACAGGCTTTCCAGCAGGGGCCCACAGACTCCCAGCCCCACTGGATGGCCTCAGTTACCTGCATGGATACAGTGAATAACCTTTTAGAGCTTAAAACATAAGCACTTGATTGTTAGTTCAAAATAGAACACTAGTGGCTAGATGGTGCTTTTTTCTTTTTCTTTTTTTTTTTTAAGATTTTTATTATTTATTTGAGAGAGAGAGAGAGAGAGAGAGACAGAGAGAAAAAGAAAGAGACACAGAGAGAGAGACAGAGAAAGGTCATCCATCTGCTAGTTCACTCCCCAAATGGCTGCAACGGCCTGAGCTGAGCTGATCTGAAGCCAGGATCCAGGAGCTTCTTCTAGGTCTCCCATGTGGGTGCAGGGGCCCAAGCACTTGGGTCATCCTCCACTGCTTTCCCAGGCTAGAGCAGAGAGCTGAATCAGAAGTGGAGCAGCCAGGACTTGAACCGCCGTCCATATGAGATGCTAGGCGGAGGCCTAGCCCACTACAACACAGCATCGGCCCCTTGATGGTGCTTTTGCTAGATGGTGCTAACCCTGTTATTTCGTCAGCCTTTGGAATTTGCCTGTGGGACAGGTATGGAAAACATCCAGTGTGAAAAGGCTGATTATTTGCATTTAAACATTATTCTTCCTCATAGAAGAGATAGTAGGTTTTACCTTACATCTGGTGAATAATAATTAATCTGAAGAATATAAATAATTATATAGGCCAGCAGACCACCTCTCACTTCCAGCTGAAGTGGATACTATCTTTTTTTTAAAGATTTATTTTATTTTATTTATTTTTTTTAAACTTTTATTTAATAAATATAAATTTTGAAAGTACAACTTTTGGATTACAGTGACTTTACCCCCCCATAACCTCCCTCCCACCTGCAACTATCCCATCTCCCACTCTCTCTCCCATTCCATTCATATCAAGATTCATTTTCAATTATCTTTATATACAGAAGATCAATTTAGCATATACTAAGTAAAGATTTCAACAGTTTGCACCCACACAGATAACACAAAGTATAAAGTACTGTTTGAGGGCCGGCGCCATGGCTTAACAAGCTAATCCTCCGCCTTGCGGTGCCGGAACACCGGGTTCTAATCCCGGTCGGGGCACCGGATTCTATCCCGGTTGCCCCTCTTCCAGGCCAGCTCTCTGCTATGGCCCAGGAAGGCAGTGGAGGATGGCCCAAGTCCTTGGGCCCTGCACCCGCATGGGAGACCAGAAGCATCTGGCTCCTGGCTTCGGATCAGCACGATGTGCCGGCCGCAGCGGCCATTGGAGGGTGAACCAACGGCAAAAAGGAAGACCTTTCTCTCTGTCTCTCTCTCTCACTATCCACTCTGCCTGTCAAAAAAAAAAAAAAAAAAAGATTTAAAGTACTGTTTGAGTACTAGTTATACCATTAATTCACATAGTACAACACATTAAGGACAGAGATCCTGCATGGGGAGCAAGTGCACAGTGACTCCTGTTGTTGATTTAATAATTGACACACTTATTTATGGTGTCAGTAATCACCTGAGGCTCTTGTCATGAGCTGCCAAGGCTACGGAAGCATCCTGAGTTCGCCAACTCTGATCTTATTTAGACAAGGTCATAGTCAAAGTGGAAGTTCTCTCCTCCCTTCAGAGAAAGGTACCTCCTTCTTTGATGGCCCATTTATTTATTTTATTTGAAAGGTAGAGCTACATCAAGAGAGAAGGAGAAGCAGAGAGAGAGAGAGAGAGAGAGAGAGAGAGAGGTCTTCCATCTGCTGGTTCACTCCCTAATTGGCCGCAACGCCCAGACCAGTGCCAATCTGAAGCCAAGAGCCAGGAGCTTCTTTCTGGTCTGGCAGGGGCCCAAGGACTTGGGCCATCTTCCACTGCTTTCCCAGGCCACAGCAGAGAGCTGGATTGGAAGAGGCGCAATCGGCACTAGAACCATTGCCCATATGGGATGTTGGCACTGCAGGCGGTGGCTTTACCTGCTATGCCACAGCACTGGCCCCAGTGGATACCATCTGTAAAGTTTTCCTGCCTTTCTGCTCTGAACATTTATTTTTTAAAGAATCATTTTTTAATTAATTAATTTGCAAAGCAGAGTTACAGTGAGGGAAAGATATTTTTCATTGGCTTGTTCACTCCCCAAATGGCCTCAATGGCTAGGTGGGGCTGGGCCAGGCCAAAGCCAGGAGCCTGGAATTCCATCCAGGTCTCTCAAGTGGACAGCAAGGGCCAAGAACTCGGCCATCTTCCACTGCTTTTCCAGGCGCAGAATTGGAGCAGCCGGGCCTTAAACCGATGTCCATACAGGATGCTGGTGTCACAGGCGACAGCTTAACCAGCTACACCACAACATCAGCACCTCTGAACATTTCTATTTTGATATTATTTTTAGCCAGTTTCATCATATTGCGTCCATACTGACAAAAAGAAACACATCATTAATCAAGGTTCAGATTTCTTTTTTTTTGCTTCACATTTTTGTACACTAAAAAAGTCCATTTTGACATAAAGATCACTTAAAAGTTTTGAGGAAAGAAAAGGTCACTGAATTGTTAGTGTATTTCTATGCTATTATGTAATTTCTGTATTATATAATTTATATATGGGTCATAATAATATAATATATCTATTATTTTATATATTTGATAATTATATAATGTATATATCACTTCACCTATACTTCAGTATATGTTTTGCATTATTATTATTATTAAGACTGGCGAACAATACAGTCAGGATGGCTAAAGGTGACCCCAAGAAGCCCAAGGGCAAGATGTCTGCTTACGCCTTCTTTGTGCAGACTTGTAGAGAGGAACACAAGAAGAAAAACCCTGAGGTCCCTGTCAACTTTGCAGAATTTTCCAAGAAGTGCTCCGAGGGGTGGAAGACAATGTCTGGGAAAGAAAAGTCTGAATTTGATGAAATGGCGAAGGCAGATAAAGTATGTTATGATCGGGAAATGAAGGATTATGGACCAGCTAAGGGCAGCAAGAAGAAAAAGGACCCCAATGCCCCTAAAAGACCACCGTCTGGATTCTTCCTCTTCTGTTCAGAATTCCGCCCCAAGATCAAATCCACAAACCCTGGAATTTCTATTGACGATGTGGCCAAAAAGCTGGGGGAGATGTGGAATAACCTGAGCAATAGTGAAAAGCAGCCGTACATCACCAAGGCTGCAAAGCTCAAGAAGAAGTATGAAAAGGATGTTGCTGACTATAAATCTAAAGGAAAGTTCGATGGTGCAAAGAGTCCTGTGAAAGTTGCCCGGAAAAAGGTGGAAGAGGAGGACGAAGAGGACGAGGAGGAAGAGGGGGAGGAGGAGGAAGATGAATAAAAAACTGTTGTTCTGTCTCCTTGTGAATCCCTTCGAGTAGGGGAGCACCGGGACTGGCACGCCTCTCATTGGAAACGTGTCTATTGCTCTCATTAGGTTTAATTAATGAGAATTTGATCTGATCATATTGTAGTTTCTCGAAGTGCTCTAGAAATTGTCAGTGGTTTACATGACGTGGCCATGGGTGTCTGGAGCACCCTGAAACTGTATCAAAGTTGTACATATTTCCAAACATTTTTAAAAGGAAAAGGCACTCCTATGTTCTCCTCACTCTGTGCACTTTGCTGTTGGTGTGACAAGGCATTTCAAGATGTTTCCGGCATTTTCATTTACTTTGTAAGGTGGTGTTAACTCTCTGGTTGTGGCCTAGAGCTCCTGAGTTACCAACTGTACATATCTATAGTTTGTAAAAAGAGCAAAACAACTGAGACAAACTCCCAATGCTCCTTGCGTGGCACTGCGGCTGTGGGGCAGGTGCGTGTGTGGGGCCGAAGCTCAGGGCGTGCACTGCAAGGCTGGACCCGTTGACACTGCAGTGGGCATCCATTTCGCTTCAGGTTGTCTTGTTTTTGTATATAGTGACATAGCATTCTGCTGCCATTCGTAGCTGTGGAAAAAAAGGGGGGTCAGTTGGCATGAGAAAGGTTGGGTTTTGTTTTTTTGTCTTGTTTTTGTTTTTTTAGTTAAGTGCAGTAGTTTTACAACTGTTTGTTTCTTTTAAACAAACTGTAGAACTCTTCAGTGTCAGCAAAGCGAAGAGCCACCACCATCGATGGAAGTTCAAGAACCTTCTGTACTTAAAAGACTTTGAATGTTCTGTTATTTTTTGTATGTTTAGAATGCTCAAATGTTTTTGAAGTTAAATAAACAGTATTACATTTTAAAAAATTATTATTATTATTATTATTTAAGAACAGCTTTATCTATAGTACACCAGTGACAGGGTTGGAAGTTTATCAATTAGCCTTTGCTGTGTAACAGATCCCTCCCAAATTCTGGGGTATCAATAGCAAAGGTGCCATCCCTCCATGTCTGACGGCTCCTCGGTCTCACCTGGACCTACCTGGACGTGGCTCCACACTGCGGGTCGGCTCCAGGTTGCCTTACTCCCTGAGGATGTGTCTTCCTCATGGCAATGGCAGCAGTGCAAGAGCGGCAGGGGGACCGGCCAATTGCAGACACATTCAAGCCTTTGCTTGTATCACAGCCACCGACATGCCACTGGTCAGACTGAGTCATATGGCCAAGCCCTGCCTGCATCCACAGGGTGAGGAAATACACTGCACAAGGGGCTGGGCCGGACTGCAAGGTCACCCAGCCAAAAGGGAGGAGAGAAGTGAGAACAATGATACAGTGTAGTAACAGGCCCAGCGTCTGACATCTTTCAGATTCATTCTCAGAACTAAAAATTAAAGAAATTATCTTAGGAAAGAGAGACGCCTGATCCTCCTACCACAAATGATGAAATTCCTGAACATGTTTAGGCAATGCTTAGAATTATCTTGACAATGTTTTTAAAAAGGTCACTACTCACTGCTGTTGTTTGTGTACCTTTCTAGAGAGAGCCTTGTATGGAAGGAAGACAGTTTGTTGAGTCTCTGTTTTGCCTATGTGATACCAGAATGGTTGTCCAAAGATTGCATTTCCAAATCCATGATATGTTAGTGACCAATATCTTTAACAATAATACCTTTACAAAAGCCATGTTTTTCACATGTATCATGTTAACCTCACAACAACTCCACAAAGCAGGAATTATTTATTATTCCTATTTTACAGATGAGAAGATCGAGGTTCAGTAGGTTTCTGCTAATAGAGCTAGGATTTGAATATGGTTAATCACACTGAGAACTCATATGCTTATAGTAGACAAATGCTTCTTGCATCTACTATGTGTCAACAATGACATGGTGTTGTTGCTCTGGCCCAACGGGGTACATGAAACCATTGTAGCCAAACTGGTACCATGAAATACATGTAAGAGAAAATAAATGATGCTTCTTTATAATATTTTTTTTTTGCAGTGTGGTGATATAGAAAACAGCCTATCTAGATTGCTTTTGAGCACTGTACCCTGGGCTTGGGGTTGACTGTTAGTAGAAGAATGCATTTATAAAGCACACGCCAATTTTCTAATACTCTGGGCTCTCATGTTTATAGGGGCCATCAATATCCTGGGCCTCACAGGCCTCATAAACCAGCCTGGCCCTGTGTGACGTGTGCCCACGGTGGACTGACAGCCACAAATCTTGTCCTGAGTGGCCTCCTCTCTCTCTGTTTTGGCAGATCCAAGCTCCCAGGCTCCTTCCCTCTGTGTTCTGGATGATGATTCAGGAGCCGGTGGGCAGCTCTCATGTCCCCACTGCCCCTGAAAGCCTGTTTTCTTCCTCCTTGATTCCCCACCATGTTCTGCACACTTTTCTCAAGTCTAGTGCTAACTCTGCACACACACACACATATATATAATATATATATAAATAAAATATATATAATAATACACATAAGGCGGGCGCCGTGGCTCAACAGGCTAATCCTCCACCTTGCGGCGCCGGCACACCAGGTTCTAGTCCCGGTCGGGGCACCAGATTCTGTCCCGGTTGCCCCTCTTCCAGGCCAGCTCTCTGCTATGGCCCGGGAAGGCAGTGGAGGATGGCCCAAGTCCTTGGGCCCTGCACCCCATGGGAGACCAGGATAAGTACATGGCTCCTGCCTTTGGATCAGCGCGATGCGCCAGCCACGGTGCGCCAGCTGCAGCGCGCCAGCCGCGGCGGCCATTGGAGGGTGAACCAATGGCAAAGGAAGACCTTTCTCTCTGTCTCTCTTTCTCTCTCTCACCATCCACTCTGCCTGTCAAAAATAATAATAACAATAATAATAATACACACAAAATCTATAATATAAAATATATTATAATATATTATATACTACATAGTATATAATATTATATATGTATAATATATATTTAAATATAATTTAATATATATATTTAAAGATTTATTTATGTACTTGAAAGTCAGAGTTACACAGGGAGAGGAGAGGCAAAGAGAGAGAGAGGTCATCCATCTGCTGGTTCATTCCCCAATTGGCTACAATGGCCAGAGTTGCGCTGATCCAAAGCAAGGAGCCTGGAGATTCTTCTGGATCTCCTACGCAGGTGCAGGGGCCTACGGACTTGGGCCATCTTCTACTGCTATTCCAGGCCATGGCAGAGAGCTGGATTGGAAGTGGAGCAGCTGGGTCTCAAACCGGCGGCCATATGGGATGCCAGTGCTTCAGGCCTGGGCATTAACCTGCTGTGCCACAGCGCTGGCCCCATGAAGTAATTTTTTTTAAGAAACTTCCCAGAATTGAACCCCAGGAGGAGCCTCTTTCTAGACCTGAATTTAGCCCTTCAGCCTTCAGTCACCTTTCCCTCATTAATCTGAACAGAAGTATTCTCTGGACTTTAAAATGTTTTCAACAATCATTTATCACTGTCTTCTTCATTCATTTTCAGTTTTTAAAATCCATTCCTTTCAAAAGAGTATTCTTCTGAAAAATGGATTTTTGGGTATGAACTGGAAACAGTGGAGCACATCCTTTAAACCTTAGGAGAGTGGAGCCAGCATTGTGGCATAGCAGTTAGAGCAGTTGCCTGCAGCGCCTGCATCCCATAGGAGCTCTGGTTCAAGTTCAGCTGCTTCACTGCTGATCCAGCTCCCTGCTAAATCATCAGAGAAAGCAATGGAAGATGACCCAAGTCCTTGGGCTCCTGCCACCCACATGGGAGACCCAGATGAAACTCCTGGCTTCTGGCTGCTGGCTTCCACCTGGTCCAGCCCTGGCGGTTGGGCAGTTGTGGCCATCTGGGGAGTGAATCAGTGGATGGAAAATCTCTGTCTCTCCCTTTCTGTAACTCTGCCTTTCAAATAAGTAAATATATCTTAAAGGAGAGAGAGCGAGATTTCATGTGAATCACAAGTCGACAGTTACTTGTTCAACTTGCAAGTGTGTTTTGGCTGTTTAACAAGAGTGGCCTAATTTGGGGGGAGGGAGCTTTGGGAACAGCTAATGGAAGTGGGGTGGTCAAGCCCCTAAGAGAGGTGGAATTAAGCTTATTTTTATAATTGATATGGCACAAGCACTGGTCAATAAAAATGAACACAGCCACTTAGAATGGACATTGGTCATAAACAGCCTGTATGGCCATGTTCGTGGCACCCCAACATCAGAGGGAACAAGCTCCCTTTGGTGCCAGCATTGGTACCCAGCTCCACCACTACAGCTCTGACTTCAAATACCTGTTGGGTACTTTCATAAATAAAATCTACTGAAAGGGGAAAAAAAAAAAGAGTGAACATTTAGGAAATTCCGTAGCTGAGTGCAATTACTTTTTTTTTTTTTAAGATTTATTTATTTATTTGAAAGTCAGAGTTACACAGAGAGAGATGGAGAGGTGGAGGTAGAGGTAGAGAGGTAGAGAGGTAGAGAGGTAGAGAGGTAGAGGTAGAGGCAGAGGTAGAGGTCTTCCATCTGTTGGTTCACTCCCTAATTGGCTGCAATGGTTGGAACTGTGCCGATCTGAAACCAGGAGCAAGGAGGCTTCTTCTGGGTCTCCCACATGGGTGCAGGGGCCCAAGGACTTGGGCCATCTTCTACTGCTTTCCCAGGTCATAGCAGAGAGCTGGATTGGAAGTGGAGCAGCTGGGACTTGAACCAGTGCCCATATGGGATGCCGGCACTGCAGGTGGTGGCTTTACAGAGCTGGCCCCTGAGAGCAATTTCAGAAGGAGGTTTTCAGAGAGATTTTGACCCCTTAGAGTGTGAAGAGAACATATAAATTCTGGTATATTTATTCAAGGAAGCACATTGTTACTTTGTCATATTTCCTGGTAATTGGTGTACTTAGTGGTGTCTTCCATAAAGTGACTATCGTTTTAATGAAATGTCATCAGGTGACAGATGTCTGACTTAGCAGGAGAACCTTAAGCCCAGAGAGAAAAGGAGGTAATTGTTAGGTCAGAGCCTAGGTAGAGAAGTGTCACACTGTAAAGGAGGCCCCGTTGGGTTTGGAAGGAGCACCCAGATATCTCGGTTTGACAGCCAGTGGCAAGGGAACAACCTGTGCTGTCTGCTATCAGATGTAGTCTGCAAGATGGATGGAGCCCATAGGGACCGCGACAAGTATCCCCAGCAGAACTGTAGGAGCTCAGCCACAGCCCCATGCTGCTTTCATTCCCCATGCCCCTAATAGTTTTTAAAATTTTTATTTAAGGTATACAAATTTCATATATACAGATTTAGGAACATAGTGATACTTCCCACCCTACCCTTGCTCTTGCCCACACTCCCACCGTTCTTCCTCCTTCCTCTCCTATTCCCACTCAATATTTACAAAGATCTGTTTTCAGTTTCCTTTATACTCATAAGATTGACCCTACACTAAGTAAAAAGTTCAACGAATAGTATGAAGAACAAAACACTGTTCCTGAAAAGAAAAGGGCTGTAACAATCATTGAAGCTCAAAATGTCCATTTCATTCCAATACATTACATTTTAGGTACTCTGTTAGTTACCACAGATCAGAGAAAACATATGGTATCTGCCTTTTGGGGACTGGCTTATTTCACTAAGTATAATGGGTTCTAGTTGCATCCATTTTGTTCCGGCATCCCACATGAGCGTCGGTACTAGTCCCAGCTGCTCCTCTTTTGATCCAGCTCTCTGACGTGGTCTGGGAAAGCAGTGGAGGATGGCCCAAGTGTTTGGGCCCCTGCACCCTGTGGGAGACCCGGAGGAAGCTCCTGGCTCCTGGCTCCTGGCTTGGGATCAGCCCAGCTTCAGCCACTGTGGCCACCTGGGGAGTGAACCAGCAGATGGAAAACCTCCCTGTGTCTCTCCCCCTCTCTCTGTGACTCTGCCTCTCAAATAACTAAATAAATCTTTTTTAAAAAAATAGTGGATTTTCATATTAGAAGTACTCTCTCAGAATAGAGCCCAGTAAAGAGGACCTGGGAAGTGTGAGGTTGGCTCTGGGGTTTGTGGCTGTAATAGAATTACTCTACCAGGGAGAGGGAGAGAGAGGGTCTCTGGTGATGTTTCTTTTTTAATTATACTTTTCTGTAGTAATTAAATTTTTTAGAATAAATGTGTCTACTGTAATATAAAAAGTGGTGCCTTAAAACATTATGGTATGTAACAATTAATGAAGAAGTACATCGTAGTTTCACTTTTTAGAATGAAAGTAGTAGTACAGGAATAGACCCTCCTTGTCAGGGCGTCAGGGCGTCAGGGCCAGCGGTTACCAGGCAGAGATGGTGGGAGCTGCCCTCTCACTGTTCTCCCGCCGCCCTTCTCCCTTTGTAAGTACTTTCCAGCCCTTTTGCGTGCTCTGTGTATATATGCACCTTTACCTCTCCTACACTTACCTAACTGTGATGGCACCACAACACGGTTTTATAGCTCCTTTTTCCATTTCATAGCATACGTTGGAGATGTCTTAATATCAGTACATGTTTTTATTCAACTTTTTATTCAACAACAAGCAGCTCATCCTGTAAGCGGCCTCAGGTGGTCCCTGAAAATGGTTCGCTATTCACTTGACCCAGAAATTCCCACAAAACCATGTAAGCCAGCAGGTTGAGATCTTCCTTGTTCTCTTTAAGAACAGCCGAGAAACTGCCCAGGCTGTCAATGTGTGTATATCCAAAAAGCCACCGAGTATCTGAAAGATGTCGCGTTAAAGAGTGTGCCATTCCATTACCATGGTGGAATTCATTGGTGTGCCAGAAACAAACAGTGGGTCTGGGCACAGGGTCGGTGGCCCCAGAAGAGTGTTGAATTTCTGTTGTGCATACTTATAAAGGCAGAAGGTAGTGCTGAACTTCAGGGTTTGGATGTAGATTCTCCAGTTATTAACATATACAGATGAACAATGCACCTGAGATGTGCTGCCCTTCCTATAGAGCTCACTGCCCAAGTAACCCAGGCACAAGCTTCCCCTGCCCCACCATCATGATCCTCACTGAAGAGGAAGAAATTCTTCCTAAACCAAAGGAGGGGGCAGCACAGAAGGGAAAGATGTCGCTGGGGCTGGGGCTGGGGCACAGTGGGTTAAGCTGCTGCCTGTGAAACCAGCAACCCATATCGGAGCTCCTGTTTCAGTCCTGGCTGCTCTGCTTCTGATCCAGTCTCCTGCTAATGTGCCTGGGAAAACAGCAAAGATGGTTCAAGTGCTTGGACCCCTACCAATCATGTGGGATACCCGGAAGAAGCTCCTGGTTCCTGGCTTTGGCTTCGCCTAGCCCTGGCTGTTGAAGCTATTTAGGGAGTGAACCAGCAGATGGAAGATCTTTCTGTGTCTCTCCTTCTCTGTTGCTCTTTCAAATAAATAAATCTTAAAAAAAAAAAAAAAGAAAGAAAAGAGAAAAAGATATCCTAGAAGAAACAAAAAGCTATGGCTCAGAAATAAATTCACCAAAACATAATAAAATAATAAAATAAATAATAAAAATAATAAAAGAAAAATAATTTAAAAATAAACTTAACATTACTTATTTAATCTCATCCATTTTAATAGCTACATAGCATTTGTTAAATATATGCAACACATATAATTTCTGCAATACAGCTATACTATTACATTATAATACAATATAATATATTATTATATACATCTAATCTATCATTTAACTATATCCCGAGTGAGGACCTGCAGCCATTCCCTGTTTTTTTCTATGATAAGCCACATTTCAGTGACCATCCCTGTTTTTATGTGCATGTACCAGAACTTTCCTATGAGAAATGTCTAGCAGTGGTTGCAGGGGGGTACACATATTCAGAATGGCAGATGCTGCCGAAACACCTTTCTCAAAGACCACATCGCCCAACCTTCCCCACGTGGCTGAGCCCTGCTTCCTCCACTCCTAGCATTCTGCTGACATTGTAGCTTGAAAAACACAACAAATCTGTTGAAGGTTTTTGACAGATTTCTTGAATGCACGTCTTCCTTTTATAATGAGAAAAATGTTTTAAAATTACATTGAAATGTCACTTTTTAAGAAGGAAAGCGAAAGGGCCAAAATGATAAAAGTGTATCTCTGTGGGAGATGGGACATAGTCAATTTACATTTCCTTTACAATCTGAAAAAAAACTTAATTAAAAACAGGAATGTCAACATTCAAACATAAATGTTATGGAAAAAACAGTGGTTATAGAAAAAGAGGGAGAGCGAAGGGGAAAGACACCTTAAGCCCTTCTCCACTCAGTCACTGAGCTGGTTTGTTTACTACTGTAAAGCAATGCTGACTCTGGTTTGCAGAACCTAAAAACACTTTTTCAGAATAGACATTAGTGTGTTTGAAAATGCCATTACAATATGTATAATTAATGCAATCTGAAAATAGAAATGATTTGATCTCTTAGGAAAAAGTTAATAATCTCATTTTATGCTGGAATTCATCTCACGTCAGAAGGACGTTGGCTTGTAAAATAATAGAAGTTGTGTTATAAAAAAAAATTAGGGGCAAAAAATGAGTAAGTCTGGGGCTGTCGGGTTAAGCTGCCACTTAGAGATGACAGAATCCTATATGCAACTGCTTCTCTGCTTCCCATCCAGCTCTCTGCTCATGTGCTTGGAAAAGTAGCAAAGGATGGCCTGGGTGCTTGCAACCCACATGGGTAACCCGGATGGAGTTTCTGGATCCTGGCTTTGGCCTGGCCCATCCCTAGGGAGTGAACCTGTGGATGGAAGATCGATATTTCTCTCTCTCTCTCCCTGTCACTCTGCCTTTCAAATAAATATATAAATCTTATTTTAAAAAAATGAATAAGTTCATATACTGAGAAGGTTTTGCCATTGTTCATTCATTATTACACTCTAGTTTCTTTTGCAGTCAGAAGATATAAACTATTGAGCAACTGATGGTGCTTTTGAAAGTCTCCCAGGAGAGTCTTTATATGAGGATATTCAAAAGTGAGCTTATGAGGTCACTTTCAAGTGTGCTAAGTTCAGTGATTTCTTTTATTCAAAGATTTCACAGGTGAGCTATGCATGCATGACAACATTGCAAATGAATAAGTTCTATCACTTGATACACTGCCTTTAGTTTAAAATGACTGCTTTTGAAAACATATGGTCCCCAGCTGAAGTTTTATCACTGCTGCTGTTTCTTTCCCCCAAAGATTATACACCACTTTGATACATCTTATCAGGAGGAAAATATTTTCTCTTCAAGTTAGGAATGAATTTCTGCAATTGGAAACATTTCTTACATTTGAAATACTGAATCAGAACAGGCTCTTCTACTGATAGGAAAAGCCAGTAGTCGGGAATCATTAGAATACGGGGAGTTTCGAAGCAGCATGTCAGTAGATTGTCATGGAACTTTCACAAAGCTGGAGTCACCTTACTCGTCTGTCCAGCTCAGTGTCCTGTGCCAATGGGACACACATGTCAGTGCTGAGTGTGTGCAATGGCACTCTGCCAGGGGCCCATAGGGCAAGGAGGACACAGCTGACAGAAAACCTCACAGTGCAAACTCAATGAGTACATTGAAGAATTTGAGGTGAGTGGTGGCATTTGATGCAGCATTAAAGACACTGGGACACACTCATCCCATATTGGAGTGTCTGGGTTCAAGTCTAGCTCGACTACCTATTCCAGCTAAGGCTCACTTTGGGAGGTAGCAGGTGATGGCACAAGTACTTGGGTCCTTGCTGCTCATCTTGGAGACCTGAGTTCTAGGATTCTGGCTTTGGCCTGGCCTAACCATGGCTGTTGAGGGCATTTGAGAAGTGAACCAGCAGATAGAAGATCTCTCTTCCTCTCTACCCTTCACATTAAATAAGTAATAAATAAATACAAGTTAGAAAATAATTTGAGGAGGGAGCATTGCCTGTACTTAGAACAGTGAGGAGATCAAGTTCAGGATATTCGTGGTGGAAAGATCTTGATGCCCACCCACCCCATCCCATAACTCAGGAATTCCTCTGTCAGAAATCTCCCAGAGCCTGGTCCCGATTGCAAGTCCCACCACACCTGCTGCTTCTGAGATCCTATACAATGATGACTCTAGAGGTAAGGGAATCACCACTCCCTCCGCCCCAGGCTTGGGGATGGGCTGCTCTGCCTCATCTCCGACCTGGCCACCGTCTGATCTTGGCATTGCTAACTAGTCCCTTCTCCAACCCCACATCCCTTTCTCTTTCCCTCCATTTACTCTTTCTTGAGGAATCCTTCTCTACATCCCTTACCCTCACTCCCCACTCTCCCATAGTTCTGATCTGGCACAGGCAGGGTCAAAACAAGTGTTAATTTAAAAAATAAAGGTCTTAAATGTTCCAGGAGTTAATTTTTATTTATTTGAAAGGCAGAGAGACAGAGAGGAGAGAGAGAAAAAGAGAGAGAAATATCCTACCTACTGGTTCACCCTCCAAATGTCTGCAGCAGCTGGGGCTGGGCCAGCCCAAAAGTAGAAACTGGGAACTCAATCCAAATCTCCTATATGGGTGGCAGGAACCCAACTGCCTGGACCATCATTGTTGCCTCCCAGTGTGTGAATGAGCAGGAAGCTGGAACTGGGAGCAGAGCCAAAACTTGAACCCAGGTACTCCAATATGGCTTCCCAAATGACATTTTAACCACTGTGCCAGACAGTTGCTCTGCAAGTTTCTTTTAAATGAATTAATAAAGGGTCAGGTATGGCTTGGATTTTTAACATTTATGTAAAATAAATATCTTAAACATTTTCTGTTTGCTTAATTATACTGTATTTTTGGTAATGGGCTCTACAAGTTTGTTACTTACCAAATGAAGTAATTCTTTTTTATAAATTGTTTAACAGGCAGAGAGAGACACAGACAGGTAGACAGAGCTCCTATCTGCTGGTTCAATACCAAAATGCCTGCACTGGCCAGGGCTGGGCTGGGTTGCAGCTGGGAGATGGGAACTAAATCCAAGTCTCCCATGTTGATGGGCAGGAACCCAGTTGAGACATTACTGCTGCTTCCCAGGGTTTGAATTAACATGAAGCTGGAGTCAGGAGCCAGAGCTGGATATAGATCCCACGTACATCAATGTGGGATGCAATCATCTAACCACTAGGCCAAGTGTTCACCCCTACTTGTCTTTGTATTGTTGAGTTCTAAGAGTTCTTTATATATTCTGAAGATATTTTTCTTATTATTTACTTATTTATTTGAAAGGCAGAGAAACACAGAGAAGGCAGAACAGAAATCTTCCACCCACTGGTTCACTCCCCAAATGCTCATAGCAACTGGGGCTGAGCCAGGCTGACACCAGTATCCTGGAACTCGATCTGGGTCTCCCACATGGTGGCAAGGATCCAAGACCTGAGAAATCATCTGCAGCTTCCCAGGGTGTGTTTTCACAGGAAGCTAGATTGGAAGTGGAGCCAGGATTTCAACTCAGGCACTACAATTTGTGATCTTGGCATCCCACACAGTAACTTAATTGCTATGTCAGATGCCTACCCCATACCTTTCTTTTTCTTTCTTTTAAAGATTTATTTATTTGAAAGGCAGAGTTACAGAGAGGCAGAGGGAGAGAGAGAGAGGCAAAGGGGGGGGGGGGGAGAATCTTCCATCTGATGGTTCATTCCCCAAATAGCTGCAAGGGCAGGAGCTGTGCTGATCCGGAGCCAGGAGCTTCTTCCAGGTCTCCCACACAGATGCTGGGGCCCAAGCACTTGGGCCATCTTCTACTGCTTTCCCAGGCCATAGCAAAGAGCTGGATTGGAAGTGGGAGCAACTGGGACTCAAACTGACACCCATATGGGATGCCAGCATTGCAGGCAGTGGCTTTACCCACTATGCCACGGTGCTGTCCCCCCTCCTTCTTATTAACATTTCTATTTCCTTGTGAATTCTAGGAGATTACACTTCAGTTTTCCTCCTTCCTCATTGTTTACCCGTCTTTGTTACTCTTACTCCTTGTTCTCGCCCTGATTTTTTTTTTACAAGAGAACAAATCCATTTTTATTTACTTACTTTTCAATAGGTTAAATCCTTGAGGGGTACAGCACCACATGGATGCTGTGTCCAGTGGCCTTCGCAGGAAGGTTGCTTCGGAATCTGGCCTAAACCCTGCCACTGTTTCCGTGAGCACAGGTTGCCTTTCCCAGATTATCTAACCTTACTCAGATTAGGTTTGCCCCCAGGAGTCACTGCTGTTCTTTGCTTTGAACATATAAGCACACTTCTTGCCCAAGGAGAATTCAGTTTCAGCCCGAGCATAAGCACCTTCAATTTTAAGAAGCACCGTGTGCTTCCTTTGGTTCCGGAGACCTTGCTTATAGCCAGCAAAAATGGCCTTGCACCACAGTCTCCCAGACATAGTTGCCTTCTAGAAGTCCTGTTCCCAGCAGGCCTCCACAGGCTCCATGATGGCTGACACAGCCTCTGTGATTTTTTTTAAACTTATTATTGAAATATAATGCACAAATAGAAATGGCATGCATTCTAAGTGTACAGCTTGATTAAGTTTTCATGATTGAAATATATTTGTTTATCCAGCACTCATATCAGTGAGGAATGTAACATTAGCACCACTCTCATCACTACCCTCCTCAATTCTGATTCTACCCACTATTGTTTCATCATGGACCAGTTCTGCTTGTCAAGGAACTTTAAATAGTCATGTGATACATTTATTTTTGCCTTTCTCCATTTAACATTCTGTTTTTTCAATTCTTTCATATTATTGTATGTAACTGTAGGTTAATCATGGGCATTGTGGTAGGATATTCCATTATGTAAATGTATCTTAATTTATTCACTCTATTGTTGATGGGCAACGGATAGGTTCCAGTTTGAGGCTATTAGGAAAAGTGCTCTTATGAATATTCTTTTGGTAAATACATATGTACACATACACAGTCACCTGCTATATTTATATTTTTATATAGAATTTTTAATTTACAGCATATTCTATACTTGTTTAAGTAAATATTATCTTTGCAATTTTCCAAAGTGCTGATACCAATTTACACCCCTAATCAGCTGTGTGTAAGAATTTTGGTTACCTGGGCTAGCGCTGTGGCGCAGCGGGTTAACACCCTGGCCTGAAGCACCGGCATCCCATATGGGCGCCGGTTCGAGTCCTAGCTGCTCCACTTCCAATCCAGCTCTCTGCTATGGCCTGGGTGCTTGGGCCCCTGCACCCATGTGGGAGACCCGGAAGAAGTTCCTGGCTCCTGGCTTCAGATCAGCATAGCTCTGGCCGTTGTGGCCATCTGGGGAGTGAACCATCAGACGGAAGACCTCTCTCTCTCTCTGCCTCTCCTCTCTCTATGTAACTATGACTTTCAAATAAATAAATCTTAAAAAAAAAAAAAAAGAACTTTGGTTACTTTGCATCTTTGTCAACACTTGGTTTTTTTTTTTTTTTTTTTTCATTTTAGCCATTTGGGGTATAGTGATATTACATTATGACTTTATTTGCACTTTCTGGTAACTAGTGAAATTGAGTACCTTTTATATGCTTATTGGACATATGTATATCCATCTTTTTGGGTGCCAGTTTCTAATTTCTTTTCCCTTTCCTAATGTTTTGTCCTCTTTTTCAAACTGTTTTGTAGGATTTTTTTTTACACAATGTACAGACATCTTTTGTCAGGTAAGTGTATTGTGGTTTTCTTCTATTTTTTCACCTGCTTTTCAGGATTTTAAAAAGTTTTTTAAAAAATTTATTTGAAAGGCAGAGTTACAGAGGAAGAGATAGATAGATAGATAGATAGATGTCTTTCATCCACTGGTTCACTCCCCTAATGGCCACAACAACTGAGGATAGGCCAGGCCAAAGCCAAGAGCTAGGAGCCAGGAGCTTCTTCAAGGTCTTCCACGTGAGGGCAAGTGCTTTCTCAGGTGCATTAATAGGGAGCTGGATCAGAAGTGGAGCAGCTGGTTTGAGACCCACATCCATATGGGATGTTGGCATCACAGGCGAAGGCTTAACCTGCTGGTTCTGCTTTTCAGTATTTTAGTAGTGTCTTTTGATTAATAGATAGAAGGTCTTAACTTTAATATAGCTTTTTTTTTTTTTTTTTTTTTTTTTTTTTTTACAGGCAGAGTGGACAGTGAGAGAGAGAGACAGAGAGAAAGGTCTTCCTTTTTGCCGTTGGTTCACCCTCCAATGGCCGCCGCGGCTGGTGCACTGCGACCGGCGCACTGCGCTGATCCGATGGCAGGAGCCAGGTGCTTCTCCTGGTCTCCCATGGGGTGCAGGGCCCAAGGACTTGGGCCATCCTCCACTGCACTCCCTGGCCACAGCAGAGAGCTGGCCTGGAAGAGGGGCAACCGGGACAGAATCGGTGCCCCAACCGGGACTAGAACCCGGTGTGCTGGCGCCGCAAGGCGGAGGATTAGCCTATTGAGCCGCGGTGCCGGCCAATATAGCCTATTTTTTATTAGTCCTTTAAAAAAATCCTGCTTAAGAACTTTTTGTGTACTCCAAGATCTTGATAATGTTTGTTTTCTTTCACATTTAGATCATCAGCTCATCTGGTGTGAAGTGGAGATCAAGATCTTCTTCTCTATAGGAATAGCCAATTGACCTACAACCAATTATTCAGAAGATGACCCTTTCCCTATTGCACTGCAAGGTCGCCTTCATCATGAATCAGATAACCATTTAGGTATGGGCCTGTTTCTGGACTCTTATTTTGTTTCCCATTGGTCTATCTGTCCACCTTTGTGCCATCATCACTGTTTTAATTATTGTGACTTGAAAAAACTAGGTTTTGATATTTGGTAGTCACAGGTTGCCCACCTTCACTCTTCAGTTATCTTGGTTCTTTTAGGCCTTTTGCACTTCACACATATTTTAGAATCAAAATTATGTTATCTTGTCAATTCCCTGCTCCCACCCTCCCCACCACATATTCACCCTGCTGGGATGTTTTATCACTTTTAAAAAAAATATTTATTTATTTATTTGAAAGGCAGAGTCACAGAGAGGCAAAGGTAGAGAGAGAGAGGTCTTCCATCCACTGGTTCACTCCCCAAATGGCTGTAATGGCTAGAGCTGCACTGATATGAAGCCAGGAGCCAGGAGCTTCCTCTGGATCTCCCACGAGGCTGCAGGGGCCCAAGGACTTAGGCCATCTTCTGCTGCTTTCCCAGGCCATAGTGGAGAGCTGGACTGGAAGTGGAGCAACCGGTGCCCATATGGGATCCGGCACTGCAGGTGACTGCTTTTCTCTTCATTACTGGTATATAGAAATTGATCTTGTAAATAAGCTTTGAATCTAGTGATTTTGCTAACTTTAGTCATTAATTCTAATGTATTGACTGAAGATTATTTTTAGACTATATGTACACAATTGTGGCCAGTTTTGCTTACAACTCATGTCCCTTGCTAAAACCATGTTTTTATACAATTTTTTATTTGTTGATACTCTTTATTGTTATATGCCAGAATAATGGTAAGGTTCTTCAGTTCTCCACTTCCCCAAATCCTCAGCGGTCCTTGATAAAACAGGGGTTGAATTTGGAAAATGTCATTCTGCCCAGGGGTTTATAACCATATTCTGGCTAAGTACCCCTCAGTTTCATATTGAATTCCTTTAAAACTGTCAGGTAGTTTCTAGATTGTCTAAATGTTTAAATATATTTCAGTCTTCGCTTGTTTTGATCAAATTTCTTTTTTTTTTTTAATTTATTTGACAGGTAGAGTTATAGACAGTGAGAGAGAGACATATGTAGAGAAAAGTCTTCCTTCTGTTGGTTCACTCCCCAAATGGCCGCCACAGCCGGCACTACACCGATCCGAAGCCAGGCGCCAGGTGCTTCTTCCTGGTCTCCCATGTGGGTGCAGGGGGCCAAGCACTTGGGCCATCCTCCACTGCCCTCCTGGGCCACAGCAGAGAGCTGGACTGGAAGAGGAGCAACTGGGACTAGAACCGGCGCCCATATGGGATGCCGGTGCCACAAGCGGAGGATCAACCAAGTGAGCCACGGTGCCGGCCCCTAATTTCTTTCTTAACACTTTTTTTTTTTGACAGGCAGAGTGGATAGTGAGAGAGAGACAGCGAGAAAGGTCTTCCTTTTTGCCGTTGGTTCACCCTCCAATGGCCGCTGCGGCAGGCGCTTTGTACTGATCCGAAGCCAGGAGCCAGGTGCTTCTCCTGGTCTCCCATGGGGTGCAGGGTCCAAGGACTTGGGCCATCCTCCACTGCCTTCCTGGGCCATAGCAGAGAGCTGGCCTGGAAAAGGGGTAACCGGGATAGAATCCAGCGCCCCGACCGGGACTAGACCCCAGTGTGCCGGCGCTGCAAGGCGGAGGATTAGCCTGTTAAGCCACGGCGCCGGCTCTTTTTTTTTTTTTTTTTTTATTAAACTTTTATTTATTTAATGAATATAAATTTCCAAAGTATAGCTTATGGGTTACAATGGCTTCCCCCCTCCCATAACTTCCCTCCCGCCCGCAACCCTCCCCCCTCCCGCTCCCTTTCCCCTTCCATTCATGTAAAGATTCATTTTCAATTCTCTTTGTATACAGAAGATCAATTTAGTATATACTAGGTAAAGATTTCAACATTTTGCCCATATAGCAACATCAAGTGAAAAAACTACCATTGGATTACTAATTATAGCATTAAATAGCGGCTCTTAACACTCTTAAAAGATGGTAACATCTTGTTCAGCTTAGTGGGAAAGTGAACAGTAAAATGGGGTGGTGAAGTTTAAGACAAAGCTGAATTTTTATTCCATAGTAAGGAATGAGATAGGGGGAGAGGGGTAGGGGAAGGTTACTCTTTTTATTTTTTATTTTTTTAAAGATTTTATTTATTTGAGAGAGAGGAATACAGACAGAGAGGAAGAGACAAAGGTCTTCCATCTACTGGTTCACTCCCCAAATGGCTGCAACTAAAGCCAGGAGCCAAAAGCTTCTTCCATGTCTCCCACATGGGTTGAAGGCATCAAACACTTGGGCCTCCTTCCACTACTTTCCTAGGGTATTAGCACAGAGCTGGACCAGAAGAGGAATAGCCAGGACATGAACTGGTACCCTTATAGGATGCTGGCACTGCATGTGGAGGCATAGCCTATAAGCCACAGCCCTGGCCCTGGTTACAGCCTTTTTGTAACATAATTTCCCAAAATGATATCCTATTTATTTTGTGGCCATATTAGAGGATTGTGAAAAGTCTAGCCCACACTCAAGGGAGAGAATTACACAATGGTATGAGTACCAAGAGGTGGCAATATTGGGGGCCAGTGTGGTATAGTTGGTTAAGCTGGTGCCTGCAACACTAGCAACCCACATGGGTGCTGGTGAGTCCTTGCTGCTTCACTTCTGATCCAGCTCCCTGCTAATGCTCCTGGGAAAGGAGTGGGGTGAGGAGGATGGCCCAAGTGCTTGGGCCCCTGCACCCATGTGGGAGATCTGGGAGAAGCTCCTGGCTCCTGGCTTCAGCCTGGTCCTTTTGGGGAGTGAGCCAGTGGATTTAAGACTCTCTTTATCTCTCTCCCTCTCTCTGTAACTATGCCTTTCAAATGAATAAAATAAATCTAAAAAACCAAGGAGGTGATTATATTTGGGAGCATTTTAGAGGATGTTTAACACATGTTCCTTTGGCTTTCTGGAGATGACTATCTCAATATGATTCTGAAAAGGATCAGCCTGTGATGAGTGTTTGGTTCTGCACTTAAGACTCTGCTTGGGATACCCATACCTCATATCAGAGTGCCTAGGTTTGAGTCCTTGGTTCTGCGTCCAGTTCCACCTTCCTGCTAATGTAACCTCGAAGGCAGAAGGTGATGGCCCAAGTGGTCCCTGCCATCCACCTGGGAGACCTGGATGAGTCCCTGGTTCCTGGCTTTGGCATGGCCAACCCCTGGATATTGAGGGCGTTTGGAGATGAACCAGTGGATGGGAGAGCTCTCTGTGTCTTTCAAATGGATAAAATGAATTTATAAAAATCAGAAGTCACAATCAAATTATTTTTAAATATTCTTTTATTAAATTTTCTTTGCATGCCACATATTTTCCTGGACCAGCCTAATGTGTTTTCCAGTCTGTGATATAACACCACTCTTATGTGTTATAAGGGATCATTCCTTCTCAGACCTTTAATTGATACTACTCTGGTGATCTCAAATCTTTTAACCACACTGTATCATATGACTCTCCATTTGTTCTCCAAATAGCTCTAGAATTTCTACTTTTGTGTTGTATCCAATATGCCTAAAACTAAATTCATCCATTTTTAAAAGATTTATTTATTTATTTATTTGAAAGTCAATTACACAGAGAGAGGAGAGGCAGAGAGAGGTCTTCCTTCTGCTGGTTCACTCCCCAAATGGCCACAATGGCCAGAGCTGTGCCGATCCAAAGCCAGGAGCCAGGAGTTTCTTCTGGGTCTCCCACGCAGGTGCAGAGTCCCAAGGACTTGGGCCATCCTCCACTGCTTTCCCAGGCCATAGCAGAGAGCTGGATTGGAAGTGGAGAAGCCAGGTCTCAAACTGGTGCCCACATGGGATGCCGGCGCTTCAGGCCAGGGATTTAACCCACTGTGCCACAGCGCCAGCCCCAATTCATCCATTTTCTATTTCTGTTGGGACTGAACAATTATTTTAAGGCCAAAGTGGGAGGAGGTCTGTCATAAATGTAATGACACAACATAATGGTCTAAACAGCTTTTCACCTTAACTCTGCATATTCGTTCCAACACTACCTACACTTAGATGGTTACCAATGTGTATCTGTTGCAATCAGATATGATCTTCGACCAAAGCCATACATGTTTCTGCATTTGTGCCCATATATTCTATCTTCTCTTCTTTTCCAGCAAAGGCCAAATCCTTTACTCATTCATTGGGACCCATCTCCTTGGCTTCCTGTCCAAGATTTGGAGTCCACCTCTTCTGACATACTTAAGGATGTTGCTCAAGGAATATTCTTTTCCTGAATCACCAATTTTCCTATTTCCTTTGATCTTCATCATATACTAACATGGTTATGATTTTAAAAAGATCTTCTTTCTCTGGATCCCATTTATTCCTGCAGCTGTATTTTCTTTCCTTTCATTCTCAGCAAAAGTCTTGAGAAAATTGTCTACAATTGCTGCCTCCGATTTTCCTCTCAAATTAACTTTGGAATCCAGTCTAACCTGGTTTTTATCCCTGTCAGTGCACTGAGACCAGTCTTATCAAGGTCATCAATGGCCTCCATATTGCTAAATCCACGCAAGAGTCAAGTCTCAGACATCCTACTCCACCTGTTAGTGGCATGCTATGAAACTGGTTACTGTCTCTGCTTTGAATTACTTTCTTTTCTCAGCTTCCAGGAGACGGTATTTTGTTACCTGCCTCTCATTTCACTGATGCTTCCTTTCTGTCTTCACTGGTTTCTCCTCATCTCCACAACCTTTTCCTGTTGGAGAACCCTGAACTCTTATCTATTTAAATTTACTCCCTTGGTTTTAGACAGCATTTATATGCTGATGATCCCAAAGTGATGTTTCTAGTCACAACTCTCCACAACTCTGGACTTGCATAAGGCCAAAGATTACTTAAAAGTAAAAACATGTAGAAATCTTATCTGAACTTCCTTTGTGTGACTAAATTACATCTTTAGGATAGCGAGTTCCCACAAGTGCCCCCCTCAACCCCAGAGAAGTCTTAGCTGACCTTGAGCACAAAGACATTTACCCTCTCCCCCCAGATTATATAAACCAGTTTCCTTGGGGACTTAAAGCACCTCTTTTATTAAGCTGCTACAGAAACCTTTTCTCCTTTTTGGGAGGTGTTGTCACAAGAGTGCAACCACAAACATAATAAACTTTTTTTTTTTTTGGTTACTCTGTCATAAATTTACAGGTTTTCAACCACTGGAACCTAAACTAATAGGGGAAAGTTTACTTTCAATAATGACCACATATTTGACATTTCTACTTGGTTGAAACTATGCATCTCAAACTTTGTCTCAAACTATATTCACCTCCAAACCTCCATCCCATCTTTTGCTTCTGCAGTTTGCACTTACATCAATCTCACCGTATTGCACCACATATCTAGTTCTGTCAGCAAATCCTATTGCCCAGACTTTGAAAGTCTACTTCCTACCAGCTTATAGTTCCCACTTTGGTCTTGGCCACAATCATTTATTGCTTGAGTTTCTACAATAGGCTCAGCACCCTGCTCTCTTGATTTGGTCCCTGTTCTGCTTCAGGTTTCTCTCAGTACAGTAGCTAGAATGATCTTAAGTGAACAAATCACCTTTCTGCTCAAAATCCTCTCAATGAAGTCCTAACCATGGCCCACGAGGCCCTAAAAGATCTATTTGTGCCCCCTCAACTCTTTGACATCCTTTCCTTGTTTGCCTCCGATTCTGTCATATAGCACACCAGCCAACCTCCCACTTCAGGCCCAGGCACTCTCCACTCTGGAGACATAGAATATCTCTTCTTTCTGGAAGTGCACCCTCACCTCTTTCAGCTTTTCCTTCAAATACCACCTTTGCAATGAGAAATTTCCTATTTTTAAATTACAGAATTTTCACCTAATACTTCCCTCCTTCCATGTTTTTCTCTATCACTATATCATGTGCTGCATATTTTATTTGCTTCTCTGTACTAGAATTGTGACAGTCAGATGGGCTAATAGGCAGTTGAGTTAGTCCTGGGTTGGAATGAGGAAAGGGGAGTCCCTTCACGAGTGTGCCAAATGCTTTCTTCTCCCCAAAAGTTATCTTCAGCAAGATGAAAGTGCGGGATCCCACTGCATGCCTCCCTTGAAAAGCTGCCTTTACCAAGACAAGACTGTCAATGCAACCCTTCCAAGTTTCTAGTTTTATCATGAGCAGGCTAGACAGGATTACAGTTCTGGCTCCTCTGATGGGTTTTGTTCCCTGCCCTTTGATTGTGATTCTCCCCTGAAATTATGTGAAAGACTCCATTTCCACCAGTTTCTCCTGTCTTCCTTTCTTGGAGTCTCCCTCCTGGCAGGTTTCTGACTTAAATAAATCTTGCTTTGCTCATTGCCTTGTTCACATGGAAATTCTTCTGTAACAGAACGAGGTCCATGAGGCAGAGGTTTCTGTTTTGCTCCCATTGTATTCCTAGCACCTGGATCATTGTTGAATACTGAGTGAATAAATGAAAAGTGTGGGAAGTAAACCCCATTCATGGGATTGAAAAGTTCTTTATAGAACTTTATAGTGAAGGGATGTAAAAGGAAATTCAGTGATGCTAACAGCCTGAACTTTGCATTTAACCTTATCCTGCTTCTCCCCAAAAGTTATCTTCAGCAAGATGAAAGTGCTGGATCCCAGGAAAACCTCGAAGGTATAATGGGCACCAGCAGTGCCAAGCCCTAGGGGTGCAGCAGTGAATAATGAAGAAGAATTACTTCCTGACTTCAGAGTTTTAACTTTCCACTTCTGGTTTCATCCCATAATTTAGTAGCGACTCTTTAACAGAGAACAGAATGACTTACCAATAGTGTCTTAACTGTATTCTGAGTATTTTTAAACAAAAATACTTTGTGACTTTCACATCTCACATCAATCTTTGTGTGTAGCATGGCTTTCTGCTTCATCTAGGTCCCTTTGGTAACCAGCATTCAGACACACACACACTCACACATGGTCAGTATTCATTAAACACATAATCCTATTGAAATGATCACAAAGATTCATACAAAAGGCCTGTATATTTTCTTGATCTCCTAGGATGGAAATCTTCAGATAAATCTTTATAAGAAAAACAAAGTATTTCTTCTCACATCTAACTTTCCTCTATTTGTCAACATATTAAAATAGCCGCAAAATATGCTCTCCAAGATACAATGAAGTCCTTTTGCAATGTTTTAAATTATCTTTCTCCTGTCCCCACTGTGACCTACATTATGTTGCTTAACTGGGCAATGTCATCGCTGAACTTAGTATCATGATTCACTGGTCTATCTCCTTGATGTTCCAACTTAGCCTTTGTATTACATGGCAGAAGCCTTCAAAAATGTCATGGAATGTGTATTATGAAAAAAAACTGTCCATGTATTTCAAGATTTCTTAACCAAAAATACTTAATTCTATTTTCCATCCCTTTTATTTTTTATTTTTTTTTTACAGGCAGAGTGGACAGTGAGAGAGAGAGAGAGAGAGAGACAGAGAGAAAGGTCTTCCTTTACCGTTGGTTCACCCTCCAATGGCTGCTGTGGCTGGTGCGCTGCGGCTGGCGCACAGCGCTGATCTGAAGCCGGGAGTCAGGTGCTTCTCCTGGTCTCCCATGTGGGTGCAGGGCCCAAGGACTTGGGCCATCCTCCACTGTACTCCCGGGCTACAGCAGAGAGCTGGCCTGGAAGAGGGGCAACCGGGACAGAATCCGGCGCCCTGACTGGGACTAGAACCTGGTGTGCTGGCGCCACAAGGCGGAGGATTAACCTATTGAGCCGCGGCGCCGGGCATTTCCATCCATTTTTAAAAAAGATTTATTTATTTGAAAGGCAGTTTACAGAGCAAGATCTTCCATCCGCTGATTCACTCCCCAAATGGCTGCAATGGCTGGAGCTGAGCTGATCCAAAATCAGGAACCAGAAGCTTCTTCTGGGTCTCCCATGTGGGTGTGGGGGGCCAAGGACTTGGGCTGCTTTCCCAGGCACATTAGCAGGGAGCTGGGTTGGAAGTGGAGCCCCTGGGAATTGAACTGATATCCCTACAGGATGCCGGTGCTGCAGGACGAGGGTTTAACCCACTGCAACACAGTGCAGGCCCCTTTAATTTTCTTTCTTTCTTTTTTTTTTAATTTAAAGATTTATTTACTTATTTGAATGGCAGAGTTAGAAAGAGACAGAGAGACAGAGAGATCGAGCTTCCATCCACTGTTTCACTCCCAAATGGCCACAACAGCCGGGGTTGAGCCAGGCCGAAGCCAGGAGTCAGAAGCTTCCTCATGGTCTCCCACGTGGGTGCAGGGGCCCAAGAAGTGAGGCTATCTTTTGTTGCTTTCCCAGGCACATTAGCAGGAAGCTCAATTAGAAGTGGAGCAACTGGCACTCATATGGGATGCCTGCACTGCAATCCAGTGGCTTAACCTGTTGTGCTACAGTGCCAGCCCTCCTATAAGTTTTTTGGAGCACCCCTATATTTATACCTACATATACATCATCAACTCATTTTCAAAATATTCAGTGCCATTTAGCTCCCTCTGTTCTTTTTCCCAAGGTGTACTGTCAGCTCTGTACTTTCAGAGTCTATGTTCTTGTGCACCTCAAGAGTCCTCACTGTCCCACCATGCTAGATCTTGTGCTTTTGCAGGAGCTAGTTAAAATTTCCTCTTTAGAGATTTTTTTGGGAACATCCTGATTCAACATCATTCCTTGATTCTAAATGCCTTAACAACTCATATGACATTTTACTCTTTGTTGCATTCATTTATATATTCCTTCGATTTGCTTTCTGATAATCCCTTTTTTTTTCCTCTGAAAAAAAAAAAAAAGCTCCCATGTGGGGCTGGTGTCATGGTATGGCTGGTGAAACCACAGCCTGTGACAACCGCATCCAATGCTGGAGTGCCGATTTGAGTCCTGGCTGTTCCTTTTCAGATCTAGCTTCCTGCTGATGTGACTGGGAATGTAGCAGAGGATGGCTGAGTGTTAGGCCCCTGTTACCCCATGAAAGACCAGGATGGAGATCCTGGCTCTTGGCTTCTATCTGGCCCAGACCTGGCTGTTGCAGCCATTTGGGGAGTGAACCAGCAGATGGAAGATCTCTGTCACTCTGGCTTTCAAATAAATATTTAAATATTTAATGAATGAATATTTAAATAAGGTTCTCATTGTTTTAATACATATTAAAGGAGAGATAAAATCAGTGATTTGATAAGCAATCTAGGTAAAAGTAGTTAATTTTTGAGATTTAAATAGTTAAGTCTAGATGGGAACATTTTAACATGGAAAATGAAATGTACTGGTGACATTAACAGAGTTCACTACTTTATAGTCACATTTAAGTGGCATAACATCTACTTTTGGACTCTTTCCAACATTTATTTGTAAGGTAATTTGGCTTTTACTGGGGGCACATGATTGCTTTTTTTCTCTTTTGGCTTCCTGTCATATATTTTCCAGCACTTAATTGGTTCAGAATATATGAGAAATTAGATGTTGATTTAGGAAAGATGGGAAAATCATGGGCTAACTCACAAAATTAATTCATGAAACTTTTTTTTTAGACTTTTTACCCAACAGTTCATAGTTGACCTTTTAAAAATTCCCAGCCTGATCTCCCAACGTGGGATCCCAGTTTACAAGGGTATTTTGCCCTACTTTGGAATACTTTTAACTTCGTCGCCAGATAAGGCACAGGAGGGATTGCACCCTAAGCAGTTTATCCCTGACGCCTCTGAGGCAGGTTGACCCCCCCCCCCATCACTTTCTAACCACCCCAAAACGCTGCCCTCATTTTAACACTCTGCAGAGACGCAGCGTGAGGCACGTGAACCGCAGGCAGCCTGGATAAACACATTTTCACGCTGGCACGTGCTTGGAACGACAATCACCTGGAAGGGTCCGAGAGGGGCGCTCTCCACGACAAAGGGGACCTAGCCGTCCGGCCTCTCGGTCGCAGGCTTCCATGGGTGGGCACCGCAGGCTGTGCCGGCTTCAGCGCAGCCGAGCGCGGGCGGGAAAGCGGCCGCCTCAGACCGAAGTAAAAGTGACGGCTCTCCCGGGGGCGGGCGTGCGGGGCAGCCGAGCACCGAGGCCGCGCGGCGGGTCCGCCCGTAAACTCGGCGCCGCGACCCCGCTCCGCGCCGCGCGCCGCGCGCGGGGAAATCGGCGCGGCAGTTAAAACCGTTACCGCCCCCGAGTTTTGAATTGGTTCAAACTTGGCTCTCGCCGCCCGCCCCGCCCCCGCCGGGAACTCCGCGGCGCCGGTTCCCGCCAAGAGCCGCGAGCGCGTAGCCCCGCCCTCCAGCCGGTTCCCGCCACCCCACCCTTCCCGCCTTCTGCCGGCGGCGGCCTCCGGGCCCCCCCTCGAGCTGTCCCGTCCCCGCCTTCCGTGCCCACCGCTTTGCGAGAGGCGCCGAGCGTTCAGCCAAAGAACAAAGAGACGGCGGCGGCGGCGGCCGCGCTTCCACACAGTGAGCCGCGTCCCTCAGGCCGGGCCCCGCCGCTCGCGCGCACGCGCCGCCCGCGCGCCCGCCGGCCCGCGAGTCCCGAGCGCGCTCTGCGTGGGGCTCGCTCGGCGCCTCCGAGCCCGGCAGGCCCTGTGATTGGACGAGCGCCCGCCTCGCATCCCGCCAATCGGGGCGGCGCTTGATTGGACTGGGGGGGCCAAATAAAAGCGATGGCGATTGGGCTGTCGCGTTTGGCGCTCGGTCCGGTCGCGTCCGACACCCAGTGGGACACAGAAGGCAGTGGAGCCCCGGCGGCGGCGGCGGCGGCGGCGGCGCGCGGGGGCGGCGCGCGGGAGCGGTGCGGGTTGGCGCGCGGGACGAAGGTAACGCGCGCTGTCGGCGGCTCGGCCGGCGGGGTTCCGGGAGTGCGACCCAGGGCGGCGGCGACGCGGGGACCTGCCCGCCGCTTCCTTGCCGGTGCCGGGTATCGTCCGAGCGGGGGCTTCCCCGGCCGTCGCTCTCGCGGGCGCGGGGGAGGGGTGAGGGGAGACCCCCTCTGAGGGCGCCGTGTGAGGGGCGGGCCGGCCCGCGCGACCCCGCGAGTGGGGCAGCGCGGACCCTCCCCGGAGATGCGAGGGGAGAGCCGCGGCGTGCGCGGGGCGGGGGGGGTTCCCGTCGCCGTGGCTGCCCGCGCCGGGGCGCCGGGGCCGGGGGCGTTCCGGTGCCCGGTGCGGGTGGTCGCCCCGAGCTTCAGGTCTCCTTTGTGTGGCGGGGCCGCGGGAGCGCCCGGGTGGGACGGGACAGACACAAGTTGGTGGGACCGAGCCGCGAGTCCGCACTCAGACAAAGGACGGACTGTGTCTCTGGAGAGCTCGGCGTGAGGGCAGGGCATGACACGGGGGTCCCCGGGCGCGGGTGGGCAGGGCTCGGTCCCGCCCCGCGCCGGCTCCGGGCAGCGGCCGCGACGTGGGAACTCCGGAGGCGCTGGGCATCTGACGTCTCGCGGAGACCCCGCGTCCGCCGCAGACTCGGGCGGGGGGCGCCTCCCGGCCGGGCTGCGTGTGAAGTTTGAGGGCAGCGCGGAGCTGGCGTCCGCCCCCCGGGTTTTGTTCGTTCCGAGGGCGTCCTGTGGAGTTCCCGCTTCTTTGTGCGACCCCCTCCACTCAGCAGCACAGCTCTGCCGCGGGGTTACTTTTTGGAATTGGGAGGACGCACGAAGCGCGAGATTTCGGAAAACTTGGTGAACGCATAGGGAGTTCCCAGTTTTTAAAGAATCATACTCGTTTTTTTTTTTTTTTTTTTAAAGAAATTACAAGCTGTTTTGACTAACTTGTGTGGTACATCTGGGACTGGCGACAGGTGCTAACGAAGTCAACTGTCATTTAGTCAGCGGTTATTTCCCAATCCCGAGGGGTTGAATGAAGATTTGATGGTAGAAATAGGTGATCCAGATAAAATGCCCATTCCGAATATATGTTTAGGCTCTGGGGTTAGCAGTTTCTTACTAGTTGGTCTTGCTTTCCCTGAACAATAGCTTTGGTGAGTCTGAAAAGACTGGATGCAGAAGTGTTCGTTGCTTAAAAAATTGAATGTGTGCTGCCCACAGTTAACCTGAAATTCCTTTGTTTTTCACCCAGGATCTGTGAAATTTAGATTCATTTGGAAATAAGAATCTTTATTTAAAGTGTTTTACTATGAGGTTTACTTTCTAGGTTTCAAGAAGTTAGGTTTAATTTTATGATGTTTTAATGTCACATAACACAGCACTTAAATCTTTAAAAATGACTAATTCTGGAATAGTGGAATGTTGTCAATACGTGGGTTTTGGAGTTTATTTTCTATTACTCTTTGTTATTAAGCACTTAGAAGAATGCAGAACAAGTATATAATCTTAACTGGTTTATTTAATTTTATTTGCAAGAAAATAAAAAACATTTAGGGTATATTTTAATTTCCTGTACATAATCCCCTTAAAATTAGGCATACTGGATTCTAGTCTGTTCTATTCTAGATATAAAGAATTCTATTCTCCATTTTTGGAGGTGTGTTGGGGAGTGTAATATTTAGGGAAAATTGCTCTTTTAAATTCTGACTTTTGTAGAAAGTGAGTATGTTCCAAGAAAGGAAGTTAGAAAAACATAGGCTATCTTCTGAAGGTCAAATAAGCATCTACTAACTTGTGGTTTTAGAGACACGGAGACAAATGCAGTGTAAAATTTTGTGTTACATCTATTTTGCAGCGTTTTGGACACCACTGAGCAACACATTCCAGGTGCTACTCTAAGGGTTGACATTATGAAGTCACATTTACGTCCATGTTATTTGCTGACAATTATGTATTTAAAATAGTAGTAACCTTGGGTATTTTGTTATGAGCTAGTTGTGCAGATTTTTGGCAGAAATTTTGGTATTTTAGGATAAGAAATTCTAATTTTGCCCTTGTGTATTCTGTATTTGATAATCACTATCTGTACTTGTCATAGATATTTTTTAAAAAAGTCTCTCTGAGAAATTGGTTTAAACCTTGTTTTAAATTATTTTTGAAAGCGTTATGAATCTTTTAATTTAGAATTACTTAGTTTAAGTAGCAGTATAAAAAGTACTTGTTGATTTGGTGTAGTTAGATAAAACAAAAATACTTTAATATTGGCTTTGCTTGCACGTGTACATATAAGTGATGGTCTATTTTGGCCATTTAAAAATTTTAGGCAGATTTCTCTAGGTCACACTGGAGCTTTTCCAGGATATCTTTTATCCTTTGAGGTGGCATTCTCAAGGGATGTGAATTTAATTTATTATTAACCTTTAAATGAGCCATGAGTAAGAAAGTTGGCCTGCTTCTTTTAAAAAACTGACAACTTGGTTGATCATACAATGAATTTGGGGGTCACTGAGAAATGATATATGAGTTATCCTTGAAGTCTTTATGCGTGTATTGTTGATGAATACAGTTTTTGTAAATGATGACGAATTCTATATGGATTGGTGAAACCATTAGTTTGAATGAGAGCATAAGTGGAGACAAGCAATTTGTTAAATTCAGAGAATGGTTCCTGTTCAGATGATGTACTTTACCTTCCAGAGCCCCTCCCTCAATTTCCAGGCACTCTTGTGTTCTCAGAAGTCTTTGTTCATACTGTTATTACAGTATGTATCAAATTGTATTGTAATCACTTGTTTATGCATTGGGCTCCTTCACTGCACTCTAACTGCCTGGAGGCAGAGGCTCTCTTATTTTTCTTAATATATACCTAGCACTTATGTTGGCAGTTGCTAGAAAACACGGACTTTAATAATTGAATGAATTAAGAGAATATAGAAAATATAGGGAAATCATTTGACAGAGGAACTTGCAAAGCAATCAGGATATATTTGTGTTATAGAGAACTTTGGAAAATATTTTTTCTCCATTTCTGAGAAGCAATGTGATTACAAAGAAAAATAATTGTCAAGATAAATTAGTCTTAAGGTTCTTCCTAGTTATAATTTATGATATTGAAAATTAGAAGTCCTTTAGGTACAATTATTAGTATTCATGTTTGGTGTTTCAGGGAACTAGAGAGAAGCTTGATAAATCATCTGGATGTTTAGCATATAGTAGCTGTTTAATTTGATTTATGTTGATGTTGATGATCCTTGGACAAAAATATAAGGAAGGGAGAGGGTAAGAGAGGGTAGCACATCTTTTAATTCAAAGATGTCTGGTTAGAATTAATGAGTTCTTTATTGAAATAATTTGAGGTAAGTTTTTAAAAAATTACCAGTTTAAAAGAATTTGAAAGGCAGAGAGGCAGAGACGGAGAGCTCCCCAAATGCTTGCAAATAGCTGGGGGTGGGCCAGGCCAGAGCCAAGAGTCCAGAACTTAATCTGGGTCTTCAGTGTGAGTGGTAGGGACTCAAGTACTTGAGCCATCTTCTGTGCCTCCTAGGATGTACATTAGGAAGAAGCAGGAGGAGGGCTGGGAGTCAAACCCAGGTACTCTGATATGAAAGATGGCCAGACCAAGGGACGTCCTAACTGCTGTGCGTAATGCCTACCCCTGAGGTAGATTTTGGAGCTAAAACTGAAGGAAATAGTGACACTAATTGTGAATCATTATTGGGACACTATTCATTCTTTTAAAATGATACAGATATCATGGGGCCGGCATTGTGGTGTAGCAAGTTAAGCCTCTGCCTGTGATGCCAGCATCCCATGTGGCTGCCATTTCAAGTCTTGGCTGCTCCATTGATTCAGTTCCCTGCTAATGCACCTGGGAAAGCAGCGGAAGATGGCCTAAGCTCTTGGGCCCTTGCATCAACATGGGAGACGTGGAAGAAGCTCCTGGCTTCAGATCAGCCCAGCTCTGGATGTTGTGGCCATTTGGGGGATGAACCAGCAGATGGAAGATCTGTCTCCCTCTAACTCTGCCTTTCATGTAAAATAAGTAAATCTTTTTTAAAGAAAACATAGATATGTAAGTCTAGTAGTATCTCAACACTGAACCACTACTTGGTACAAAAGCATGATAAGAATGAAATGAAAAAGAATTAAAGTGCCTGCTATTTGCCAGATGTGTTTTCCTTTTTTTGTTTTTTGCTTTAGTTTTCATGAAAGTCACTCTACCTCTATCAACAGATGAATGAATGAAAATATGGTATATACATATAATGAAATATTATTCAGACATAAAAGGAATGGAATTCCGATTCATGCTGTGTAACATGTATGGACTTTGAAGACATGCAAAGTGAAATAAGTCTTTTGTACAGAAGTCATAAAAACTGAGTGATTTCATTTACATGCAATAGATATAATAGGCAGTTTTATAGACAATAGAATAAGGATTACTAGGGGCTGAGGAGAAGGGGAGTGGGGAGTTAATTGTTCAATGAGCACAGTGTCTGGAATGATGAAAAAGTTCAAGAGAGGGATGGTGCTAGTGTTTGAGCAATATTTTAAGTATACGTAATGTTGCTGAATTATACACTTAAAAAGTGAAACTGGTAAATTTTATGCGTATCTTATCAGAATATAGAACATAGCAACATTCTGCAAACCTTTATGGATAAAGAAATTGTCGTCTAGAGGGGTTAACAATTTGCACAGGATTATTCAGTTGGGGATTTGCTGTCATGATCGACATTTAAATTCTGTTTGATTCCATATTATCTACTGACTTCCTTCAAGAAGAATGAGTAAGTCAATCAGAGAATTATATTTAACAGTAGATAATTATAGTTTTATGGGTGGTACAATCTGATATTCTACCCCAGACTAAAAGATGTGTTTGAAGATTTCTTTCACAGCTAGAGCTGTAATAGTATACATTTGAGGGAAAGTATTGTATAGAGTTTTAAGGGTGTATGGTCTTGGGAGGTACATTATTGAGGTCTAATTCTTAAGCTGTCAGTTTGTGCCTCAGATCTAGGGGTTTGCCTATTTGTAAGTTGGTGATGATAATGGTAACATCTGATAAGATGGTTATAGCCCTTAGATTTATACTTGGCACAAAGTGTTTGATAAATGATTTTTAGTTACTTATTGTGCCAGTATTGGTAAGGGTATACTTTCTCATTATTGGAACCAAACACTTCTCAAGTTTAGATATGTGCTTAAGACTTGCAAGTAATGAAAGTGGTGCTACATATGTTTTATCTATTTCTATTTGGAAATGTCTGTTGATTAAATAAAAATAAAAATAATATGTGTTCAGTTAAAATACTAAATAATTTAGACATTTGTAAAATGAAGGCTTTCTTGATTCCTGTAGTCTCATTCCTTACCTTAATAGTTTGTTAACTTTTCCCATTGTATTCATAGATGAAAGTTTATTTTCAGATTTATCTTATTACAGTAAGACCAAGTTATTGAGTTCCAACACACCTTTTTAAAAGATCAGTCTAAGATCTGTTTCATTTAAAAGTATTGGGGCTGGTGCCATGGCTCACTTGGTTGGTCCTCCGCCTTGCAGCGCCAGCATCCCATATGGGCGCTGGGTTCTGGTCCCGGTTGCTCCTCTTCCAGTCCAGCTCTCTGCTGTAGCTCGGGAAGGCAGTGGAGGATGGCCCAAGTGCTTGGGCTCCTGTGCCCCCTCATTGATTTATTTGAAAGGCAGAGCGACAGAGGAAGGGAGAGAAAGAGATCTTCCATCCACTGGTTCATTCTCCAGATGGCTAACCCTCACTGAAACCAGGAGCCCGAAACTATCTTGTTGTCTGACATGGGTGCCAGGCACCAAGTACTTGGGGTTGTTTTCCACTGCCTTCCTAGGCACATTAGCAGGGAGCTAGATCTGAAATGGAGCAGCCAAGACTTGAACTAGTACTTGAAAATGGGATGCTGGTGTTGCAAGGAGCAACTTAACCCATTGAGCAACAAAGCCTGCTCCATTCTGCCTTCTCTGGCACATTAGCAAGAAGCTGGATCTAGAAGCAGAGTAGCCAGGATTCAGAACTGCACTCCTGTGTGGAATGCACATGTCAACTCACCTGCTTTGCCACAAGCTTGTTCCCCTACTTTAAATGGAATGTGTAATATTGCAGTTTATGAATGTATCATAATACAGCATATCAATTCTCTGATAAGACACTGTTTTCTCAAAAGTAGTGAACATCTTTATGAGTCTTTGAACATTTATGTGACAACATTCTAAAATGAGAGTTGCCATTTCAAGATTATGCACATTTCAGATTTAATAGGCATTGTCAAATTGCTTTCTAAAAAGTGTTTTTTAGTTAAAAACAACTTTATTGAAGTATAATTTATGCACAGTAAAATGCACATGTTTGAAAGATACAGTTTGAAGAGTTTTGACATTTGTATACACCTGTAACACCACCTCTATCAAGATAGATGACATTGCCATCATCTTAGTTCTTTCATGCTCCATTATAAGCATTTCCTCTCTACTGCTGATCAGATTTTTCCTGTTCAAGAATTTCATGTAAATGGAATAATAAAATATATATTCTTTTGTGACTGAGTTTTTTTTTTTTTTTAAAAGATGTACTTATTTATTTGAAAGAGCAACAGGGACAGGGAGAGACAGATCTTCCATCCACTGGTCACTCCCCAAATGATTGCAATGGTTGGGGTGGTCCAGACTGAAGTCAGGAGACTGGAATTCCATCTAGGTCTACCACACTGGTGGCAGGGACCCAAGTGCTTGGGCCTTTTTGCTGCTTTCCCAAGCATAGTATCAGGGAGCTGAATCAGAAGTGGAGCAGCCAGGACTTGAACTGGCACTGCGATATGTGATACCAGCATTGCAAGTGCTGGCTTAACCTGCTGTGCCCCAATGCTGGCTCCTATGGTAACTAGTTTTTTAAAGTGATATGTAGTAATTCTTTTTTTAGAGTATGAGAGATAGAGAGAGAGAGAACTATCTACTGGTTCACTACACGAATGCCTGCAATGCCTTGTTGGGGGGCAGCGGCTAGGAGCCAGGAACTCAATCTGGGTCTCTTGTGTGGGTTGCAGGAGCCTAATTACTTGGGCTATCACTGCTGCCTTGTAGAGTGTGCATCAGCAAGAAGCTGGAATCAGGTGCCAGAGCTGGAAATTGAACCCAGGTACTCTGATAAGGGATGAGCTGTCATAGCTGCTAGCCTAAACGCATACGCCTATGTTCTTTAACTTTTTGAATATTTCAGACCCTTTCATTTTTTAGTGAGCTAAACCTTAAGTTTTTTTCTTCAAAGGATAGGTGAGAATATTAATGTTAATTTCTAAAGTTAAATTAAAGATAAACTTGATCTTATAATGTGGTATGTAGATAAGATTGCCAAGCTTGGTCTATATTCTGACAAGTAAATTTTATTATAGACACAGATGGCTTTTCATTATAGTCAAGTATATATACTTAATTTTATGTATTTTATTTCTGCAAAGTACCAGTTCTTTTGCTAAATGCTTTGTTTGCACCCATACTAATTTTTAGTTTTTCTTCATTATACAAATTATATAAACTTTCATTCTCCTGCTTTAATAAGGAAAAATGAAAGCAAGTCTTTGGGCTTCTCTTGGGTGTCATATACCACTTTAGTTGATCATGTCATTGCTCAGCTCTGTTGTCCCATGGCTGTGGATTCAAGAAAGAAGCCCCTCAAATGCATTCTAGGTAGTCCATAGAACAGCAGGAGGTGTCTTTAGTCTTTGTACGTTTCCCTTTTCCCTGCTGATCTCATTTGGTCTTACCAGAACACAGGATGTTTCTTGTGTCTGTGCTTTGTCCTCTTTCTGGAATATTTTTCCTACCATTTTAGCTTCTCATACTGTTTAGCTTGTGGCTCAAAACACTCCCCCTGTACTATCCATACTAGACAGCTTCTCTCCTGCTTAGAAAGTAGTACTGTAAATACATATAGTAGTTGTTTTCCTTTCTTCCTCTTGTCTTTATTTTTTAAAGGACTTATTTATTTGAAAGGCAGAATTAGAGAGGGGGAGAGAGAGATCTTCCATCCACTGGTTCACTCCCCGAATAACTGCAACAGGGGTTGTACTGGGAGAAGTCAGGAGACAGGTGCTTCTGCCAGGTCTCTTCTTGTGGATACAGGAATCCAAGGGCCATCTTCTGCTTTCCTAGGCCATTAGCAAGGAACTGGATTAGAAGAGCAGCTGGGATTCAAACCTGTGCCCATATAGCGTACCAGTATTTCAGGCTGTGGCTTAATCTGCTGTGCCACAATGCTGGCCCCTCACCTTCATTTAAGTTCTTTTGTTACCATCTGTACAGTACACCTTAGAAAAGGGTTTTGAATATTGTAGGTACTAATAAAATATTTGTAACATTGTTTTGGGTCAGAACCCTGAAAACCTGGAAGACCTTTTATCTAGCAGCAACTCAATAAATATTTAAGTATCTCTACTTACCCTACCCCAAACTGTCAAGTGAGTTTTGTGTGGCTGTACCCTACCATCCAGTGCACTTTGCTAACTGCTGTCATGATACTGATTATTGTAAAAATTTAATTTATATCCTTAGTAGACTTGACTAAAGTCAGAAGCTGGAGAAACTGATGATTTAAAAAATCGAATGAGGAGCATGAAATAATTCACAAATTTATACCACCATACTTTCATCCCTTAGGTACATTCATAGGAGCTAATTTTATTCAAAGTATATCAAGATGTCTCTAGTAAATAGAAAAAATGTCAAAAAGATATAGCAGTAGGATTATTTTATTCATTTTATTGCTTGTTTATTTATGTGATAGTGAACTCCCATCCACTGGCTTACTGCCACATGCCTAGTATGTTGGAATTGGGCTGAGTTGAGAGTTGGGGCTGGGAACTCAATCCAAGTTGTCAGGGACCCTATTACTTGGGTCATTTCTGCTGCCTCCCAGTGTCTGTGTTAGCTAGAAGCTAGAGTCAGGAGCTGGAGCCAGTTATTTTATTTTTAAAGATTTATTCTATTTATTTGAAAGGTGAAGTTACAGGAGGGGGAAGGAAGGAGAGAGAAAGAGAGGTCTTCCACCCACTGGTTCACTTCCCAAATGGCTGCAATGGCAGGGTCTGGACCAGGCTGAAGCCAGGAGCCCAGGGCCTTCTTCCAGTTCTTCCACGTGGGTTCAGGGGCCCAAGTACTTGGGCCATCTTCCACTGCTTCCTCATGCACATTAGCATGGGAGCTGGATTGGAAGTGGAGCAGCTGGGACTCATGGAGCAATCAGCACCACTTTGGGCTGTTGACACTGCAAGGCAGAGGCTTAACCTGTGCCACAGCGCTGGCCCCTGGAGCCAGTTATTAATCCCAGGTTCTCTCGATATGGGACACAGGCAAAGTAACTGACCTTTTAACTGCTAAGCTAAATGCTCACCCCAGTGCCTTGGTTTTTGATATTTAAAGACCACTTGTAAGCAGCCCAAAAATCTTAAGAAAATTATGCAGTTGGATTTCTTTTAACAGTGGAAGAGTTGTAGTCACTAAAGCAACTTTCATGTTTTCTGATGTCATAACCTATTGTAAAATTCCATTATATTTTATTTGTAGGTGTATGAATATTAATAAATAATGGAATCTTGCCATGTACCTAATGTATGTGCAGTCCCTAAGTCAAATATTTTCTTTTTTATTGTGTTAAAAACCTGTAACATTAAATTTATTGTCATCACTGTTTTTTAAATGTGTGGTTCAGTAGTGTTAAGTATATTCACATTATTGTGTGATAGATCTCTTTTTATCTTGCAAAAGTGAAATTTTATATTCACTAATCACTAATTTTCACTTTCCCCTCCCACAGACCTTGGCAAGTACCTTTCTTTTTTCTGTTTCTAAGATTTTGACTACTTAGAGATGCTTAATGTGAGTGGAATCATATGGTGTTTGCCCTTTTGTGATTGGCTTATTTTGCTTAACATAATGTCCTTGAAATTCATCTGTGTTGCGGCATGTGACAGAATTTCTTTTTTTTTTTTTTTAAGGCTGTTTACTATTCCATTGTATGTATATACCACATTTTAAAAATCCATCTGGTGATAGGCATTTGGGTTGCTTCTTCCTCATGGTTATTTTGAACAGACTGCAGTGAATGTTGCTGTACAAATATCTGAGATTCCTGCTTTGAAGTGTTTTGTGATTTTTTTTTTTTCTGACAATTTATTTGAGAGGCAAAATGACAGAGAGAGGAAGAGATAGAGAGAAGGAGATCTTCTGCTTGCCAGTTTACTCTCCAAATAACTGCAACAGCCAGGGCTAGACCAGACCAAAATCAGGAGCCTGAACTCTATCAGGGACTTCAGTGTGTTCTTGGTCATCCTCTTATGCTTTCCCAGGAGGGAGCTGCATCAGAAGTGGAGCACTGGGCATCACAGACGGTGGCTTAATTCACTGTACCGTAACTGTGGCCCCAGTTGTTTTGAACATATGCCCAGAAGTGAAATTTGGGTATCATGATATAGTCCTATTTTTAATATTTTGAGGAACCTGCATAGTGTTTTCCATAATGACTGCCCTATTTTATATTTGTACCAACACTTCAGAAAATTTCCAGGGGCCAGTGTTGTAGTATAATGGGTTAAGCTGCCACCTGCGATGCTGGCATTCCATATGAGCGCTGGTTCAAGTCGTGGTCATTCCACTTCCTATCCAGCTCTCTGCTGATGTGCTTGGGAGTGCAGTGAAGGATGGCCCAAGTGCTTGGGCCCCTGCACACATGTGGGAGACCTGGAGGAAGCTCCTGGTTTCTGCCTGTTTCAGTCCTGGCCATTGTGGCCATTTGGGGAGTGAACTAGTGGATGTCTTGCTCTCTCTCTCTCTCTCTCTCTCTCTCTGTAACTCTGCATTTCAAACAAACAAATGAATCTTTAAAAAAAAAAAAAAATCCAGTTTTTCCATGTCTTTGCTGGTCCCTATTTTCTGTTCTTTTGATAGTGGCCATCGTAGTGGGTATGAAATGCCATCTCATTGTGGTTTTGATTGGCATTAGTGATGTTGAATATCTTTTCATATATATATATATATGTGTGTGTGTGTGTGTGTATATATATATAGGCTGCAAACATTTTACTCTTGAGTTTGTTAAAAAATCTTGCATTTTAATTATTTGAAAGTAAATACCATGCATCATTTGTTAGGAGAAAACTAGACTCTATCCTTATGAATATTATAAAAGCTTCTTTTGGGGGCCAGCACTGTGGCTTACTTGGTTAATCCTCCACCTGTTGTGCCGGCATCCCATATGGGCGCCAGGTTCTAGTCCCGGCTGCTCCTCTTCCAGTCCAGCTCTCTGCTGTGACCCGGGAGGGCAGTGGAGGATGGCCCAAGTGCTTGGGCCCTGCACCCTATGGGAGACCAGGAGGAAGCACCTGGCTCCTGGCTTCAGATTGGTGCAGCTCCGGCCGTAGCGGCCATTTGGGGGGTGAACCAACAGAAAGAAGACCTTTCTCGCTGTCTCTCTCTCTCTCACTGTCTAACTCTGTCAAATAAATTTTTTTTAAAAAAGCTTCTATTAAGATGAACTTTGTTAGGGCTGGTGCTGTAGCAGGTAAAGTCGCTATCTGCAGCATGGCATCCTGTGTGGGGCGCTGGTTCAAGTCCTAGCTGCTCCACTTCTGATCCAGCTCCCTGCTAATGCACCCGGGAAAGCAGCGGAAGGTGGGGCAGGTACTTGGGCCCCTACACCCATGTGCGAAATCAGGATGACGCTCCTTGCTTCAACCTTGCCCCACTCTGGCTGTTGTAGCTATTTGGGGAGTCAATCAGTGGATGGAAGATCTTCCTCCCTTCCTCTATCTGTAACTCTGCCTTCCAGGTACATAAATTTTTAAAAAATTAATCAATTTAGACTTGTAGATGACAGGCATAGAGGGAGGAATTATTGAGTTGTCTCATTTCTCCCCTTAAATCATTTTGCCTCTTTGGAGAATATTTGTCTGCCTTTGAGAGCTAAGGTTGTAAAAGATATTTTTGAAGTGCTACTTCCCACCAGTAGCTTGATGTTATGCAAAGAGTGATAGGTTCTAGGTGAGACTGTGCCAAGGCAAGTACCTTTTGTGAATAGAGCAACTTTTGGACAGCTTGTTTTTTTCTCATATCCACCATATTCCAACGAGGTCATTTTGCAGATGAAGAATTGAGGCTTGGTGAAAGTAACTTGCTCAGGTTCTCAAAGCTGCTAAGACCAAAGTCTCTTAAAGAATAGGCTTTTGCTGCCTCTAGGGTTTTTTTTTTTTAAGGATTTTTTTTTTTTTTGACAGGCAGAGTGGACAGTGAGAGAGAGACAGAGAGAAAGGTCTTCCTTTGCCATTGGTTCACCCTCCAATGGCTGCCACGGCCGGCGCGCTGTGGCCCGCGCACTGCGCTGATCCGAAGCCAGGAGCCAGGTGCTTCTCCTGGTCTCCTGTAGGGTGCAGGGCCCAAGCACTTGGGCCATCCTCCACTGCCCTCCCAGGTCACAGCAGAGAGCTGGCCTGGAAGAGGGGCTACTGGGACAGAATCCAGTGCCCCGACCGGGACTAGAACCTGGTGTGCCGGTGCCGCAAGGCGGAGGATTAGCCTATTGAGCCACAGCGCCAGCCTAAAGGATGCTTTTTAGCTCAAAAATTGTGATTATAGATATTTGGTTTTTGTTTGCACACTTAGAATTATTTTTCTGGAAAACTGGTGAAACAGTGGTCTTAAATTCACATTACTGTCACATGTGATTGTGATTCTCCTTAGCTTGCATTTAATTGAGTATATAATGTAGCCATTGCTCCCAAATTCTTTATCAAATTATCAATTCTTAAAACATCTATTGATTATAAACCTATTTTCTCTATTATGTCCCTGCATTTTGGGTATAATAGCAACTGAAAGGTTTTGCCATAATGGGCTATGCTGAATCTGACTAAACTAGCTTTGTAAAGAACAATGAAATCTGAATTGGCAAGTTCATATTCTCAATTCTTAGTAAAATTTAGCTTTGTAGTTAAAGAAGTAAGTTAATTTTGGGGGGCCGGTGCCGTGGTGCAGTGGGTTAATCCTCTGCCTGCAGCGCCGGCATCCCATATGGGCGCCGGTTCTAGTCCTGGCTGCCCCTCTTCCAGTCCAGCTCTCTGCTCTGGCCTGGGAGGGCAGTAGAAGATGGCCCAAGTGTTTGGGCCCCTGCACCCATGTGGGAGACCAGGAAGAAGCACCTGGCTCCTGGCTTCGGATAGGAGCAGCTCCGGCCATTGTGGCCATTTGGGGAGTGAACCAGCGGAGGGAAGACTTTTCTCTGTCTCTTCCTCTCTCTGTCTCTAACTCTCAAATAAGTAAAATCTTTAAAAAAAAAAAAAAAGTAAACTAATTTTTTAGCCAATTATCTGGTGACATTTGTCTTTTTTTTTTTTTTTTTAAAGATTTATTTTACTTGAAAGTCACAGTTACACAGAGAGAGGAGAGGCAGAGAGAGGGAGAGAGAGAGAGGTCTTCCATCTGCTGGTTCACTCCCCAGATGGCTGTAGTGGCTGGAGCTGCGCTGATCTGAAGCTAGGAGCTTCTTCTGGGTCTCCCATGTGGGTGCAGGGGCCCAAGGACTTGGGCCATCTTCTACCACTTTCCCAGGCCATAGCAGAGAGCTGGATGGGAAGTGGAGCAGCCAGGTCTCTAACCGGCGCCCATATGGGATGCTGGCACTGCAGGCTGCAGCTTTACCTGCTACTCCTCAGCACCAGCCCCAACATTTGTCTTGTACTCTCATCCTTGTCCTCATTTTCTTTTTTCTCCATATGGAAGTGCTGGGATTGAAATCTTGTTCCTCCCCTGAAAACTTACTGTTAGTCTGGATATTGCAGGGAGAAAACTGCAGGAGTTATATAACGAGTTTCCTTGTGGGTGGTCAGTCCCTTATAACTATAGTTTCTGTAGGTATTTGGGGACTCAAAAATATTTTCTCTGGGCTTAATTATTTTTGAAAAGTGATGTTATAGTAATAAAGTCATTCAACACCAAATATTGTTGTATTTCATTTTGTGCTGCTATTTCAATAGCTGAGGTTGAGTAACTTATAAAGTATAGGAACTTGTTTCTCATAGTTCTGGAGACTGTGAAGTAGAAGTTCAAGGCACTAGTGTTTGATTGGGGCCTCTCACTGTGCTCTTACATGGTGGAAAGTGGAAGGGCAAGTGGAGGGGCCATGAGGGGTAGGATTTTCCCTGCCACTCACATGGAAGTCCCACATTGAGTTCTGGTCTACCAGTTTCAGCCTGGCCCAGCTCTGTCTTTTGGCGGGCATTTGGACGATCTTTCTATGTCTTTCTGCCTCTCAAATAAATAAAATAAAAAATTTCTTAGAAGTACATAATTTAAATATCTTGTTCTAGGTTTTTTGCTAGTCAAATTTGAGAGCAGGGCGTTTTGATTGCTGATTCATATGATTTCTGGATACTTTTATGTCAGCTGTTCTCAAAGCATAGACCCTAAGGGATCTGTGAGATCAAAGTTATTTTTACAATAATACTAAGATGTGATTTCCCTTTTTAAAAAATTTACCATGTTGATATTTGTAGCAATGGTGTGAAAACAACTGTGAGTAAAAACAATTGGCATATTAACACTTGAAGTGAAAACAGGTTTTGTTTGAGAATGTCCTTGATGAAGTAGTAAGGATTAGTTTTATTAAATCTTGATCCTTGAATACAAGCATTTTTAACATTCTGTAGGGGCAAGATGAGAATGTAAAAGTGCTTTTGATGCATATCAAAGTATGATTTTGAGGAAAGGCACTTATGTGATTGAGTTGCAAGCTGCACTAGCTACTTTTTTGACTTAACAGAGGGGTTGATAAACTATGATTATTCAGAGTTGGGTTTTTGGCAGAGATTTTCTCATCAACAAAGTGAGCCTACTACTAAGGAAAATAGCTGATCCTATTTTTATGGCAAAGAGAATGGTGAGCTTTCAAGCAAAAGTTAGAATTTTTGGATAACATATCCTGTGAACTTGAAAGCTTCTCGGTACTTAAATACTTTCTGATGAGATTAATGGATTAGGGGCCAGCACTCTTGTGAAGACAAAGTCCTCTCCTGCATCTCATGAGCGCTGGTTCAAGTCCTGGTGACTCCACATCTGATCCAGTTCCCTGCTGATGGCACCTGAAAAAGCAGCAGAGGATCGCCCAAGTGCTTGGGCCCCTATACTCATTTTGGAGACCTGGGGATTAATGGATTTAACAACTATCTTTTTTTTTTTTTTTCCTTTTTTCTAAAAATCAACTCTGGAAAGTGCATACCTAATTGGATCAGTAGTTTTCTCCCCGCCCCCCCCCCCTTTTTTTTTTTAAAGATTTATTTATTTGAAACTCAGAGTTATACAGAGAGAGAGAGGAGAGGGAGGGAGGGAGGGAGGAAGCGGCGGTGGGGGGGGTGTCTTCCGTCTGCTAGTTCACTCTCCAACTGGCTGCAAGATCAGCTGTGCTGATCCGAAGCCAGGAGCTTCCTCTGGGTCTTCCCACGTAGGTTCAGGGGCCCAAGAACTTAGGCCAACTTCCACTGCTTTCCGGGGCCATAGCAGAGAGCGGGATTGGAAGTGGAGCAGCTGGGACTCGAACCAGCGCCCATATGGGATGCCGGCATTGCAGGCAGTGGCTTTACCTGCTACACCACAGCGCTGGCCTTTGGATCAGTAGTTTTCAAAACGAAGGATGGTGAGATAGTGTCGTGTAAGTTAAAGATACATTTAGAGTGAATAGTCCTATGAATGTTAATATAGGAGAGTAGGAAAAGTTCATTGATACCATTTCAGATTCTACCTTTTTAAGTAATAGTATAAGAAAGTACTACTGCTTGTTGAATTGTAGTGGTTGTTTTGAGGAAAAGCCACTAAAGTTGAACGAGCCACTGAACTAGTTGAACTAGCCATTTTTTTCGTGGAAGAGTTACCTCAAAAGCTCTTCAGGTATTCTTTCTTTGTCTAGCTAAATATCTGAGTTGGAATTTTCTTAATACACTTTAGCCAAAACAACCATTGGAACAGGCTGAGTGAAGCAGCAGGTTTGAGAATGCAGCCTTCTTCTATTATAAAGATATTGAAGAAATTGGAGAATGTTGCCATTCACTAATTTTGAAAAAGAAAATGCTTTTTTTAAAAAGTAAAGTATGTTATTTTAAAGCATTTTATTTAAAATATTTTAAAGTAAAACGTACACTCCTGGTTCATTCCCCGAATGCTCACAAGAGCCAAAGCTAAAATTGGGAGCTGGGAACTCAGTTTAGATCTCCCTGGTGAGTAGTAGGAAACCAAATACTTGATTCATCATCTCTGCCTCCCAGGATCTGCATTGGTAGGAAGCTGGAGTGAGGTGCTGGAGCTGGGAATCAAACCCAGGTACTCCAATGTGGGATTCAGGTGTCTCAACCACTAGGCTAAATGCCATCTCCTCTTTCTTATTTTTTATTTATTTTTCTTTTATATGGCATTTGGATTTTAATTTTAGGATGTCTCTTGTCATTGATTTTTTTGGTCCCATTCCCACAGTTGTCAACCCAGTTTGGGGCTCTTACTGTTTTTTTTTTTTTTTTTTTTCCGAATTCATTCAACACTTTAGTTTCTTTATAATATGATTTTCAAATAGGGATTTTGCATGGAGTCTCAGCATTGACTTGACTTTATTTTTATTGATAAAAATAAAAATGTACAGATACAAACTCCTTATGTTTAAAACCAAAGCAGCCTGCACCGCAGAACACTAGGCTAATCTTCTGCCTGTGGCACTGGCACTCCGGGTTCTAGTCCCGGTTGGGGCACTGGATTCAGTCCCGGCTGCTCCTTTTCCAGTCCAGCTCTCTGCTGTGGCCTGGGAAGGCAGTGGAGGATGGCCCAAGTGCTTGGGCCCTGCACCCGCATGGGAGACCAGGAGGACTCCTGGCTTCGGATTGGCGCAGTGCACCGGCCGTGTCGGCCATTTGGAGGGTGAACCAACGGAAGGAAGACCTTTCTCTCTCTCTCTCTCTCTCTCTCTCTCACTGTCTAACTCTGCCTGTCCAAAAAAAAAAAAAAAAAAAAGCAGATTTACAAGTTAAATATAGACTTTCCAATTAGCCACAATGGCCAGTGAGCTGGGCTGATCTGAAGCCAGGAGCCAGGATCTTCTTCTAGGTCTCTCACGTTGGGGCCAGGGCCCAAGCACTTGGGCCATCTTACACTGCTTTCCCAGGCCATAAGCAAAGAGCTGGATTTTTTTTTTAGAAGATTTGTTTATTTATTTGAAAGAGTTACACAGATAAGGAAAGGCAGAAAGAGAGAGGTCTTCCATCTGCTAGTTCACTCCCCAGTTGGCTGCAAAGGCTAGAGCTGTGCTGATCTGAAGCTAGGAGTCAGGAGCTTCTTCCGGGTCTCCCACACCGGTACAGGACCCAAGGATTTGGGTCATCTACTGCGTTCCCAGCCCACAGCAGAGAGCTGGATCAGAAGAGGAGCAGCCAGGACTAGAACCAGCGCCCATATGGGATGCCGGCACTGCAGGCGGTGGCTTTAACCCGCTGTGCCACAGCGCTGGACCCCGAGAGCTGGATTTTAAGAGGAGCAGGCAGGACATGAACTGGCGACCATAGGCACAGCAGGTGGAGGGTTAGCCTACTATGCCACAGTGCCCCTCGGTAAATAAGTCTTAAAAAAACAAAAACAAAAACAAAAACAAAAAAAAAACCAAACTGTCTCAATTACTGTTTCTTTTCTTTTGTTTTTATTTACCTATTTGAAAGCTAGAGTGACAGACAAGAGAGATCCATCTTCCATCTTCTAGTTCACTCCTCAAATGGCAGCAACAGCCAGGGTTGTTGGGCCAGAATGAAGCCAGGAGCCAGGTTTCCCATTTGAGCCACAAGTACCTGAGTCATCTTGAACCATCACCTTCTGCCTTCCAGTAGCCTTAGCAGAAAGCTGGATTGTAAGTAGAATAGGAGGACTTGTATGTAGCACTGACTGGGTGTGGGTCCTAAGCAGAGTCTTAACCCACTATACTACAATCACTGCTGCCCCTCTATTTCTCTCTCTCTCTTTCTTTCTTTCTTTCTTTCTTTCTTTCTTTCTTTCTTTCTTTCTCTCTCTCTCTCTCTCTCTCTCTCTTTCTTTCTCTCTTTCTCTTTCTCTCTCTTTCTTTTTTTTAAATAAAGATTCATTTATTTGAAAGGTAGAGTTACACAGAGAAGGAGAGGCAAAGAGAAAGAGAGAGGTCTTCCATCCTCCGGTTCACTCTAGTTGGCTGTCATAGCCAGAGCTGCACCGATCTGAGACCTCCGGGTCTCCCTCGTGGGTGCAGGGGCCCAAAGGATTGGGCCATCTTCCACTGCTTTCCCAGGCCATAGCACAGAGCTGGATCAGAAGTGGAGCAGCCGGATTTCGAACCAGCGCCCATATGGGATGCTGACACCACAGGTGCGGTGGCTTTACTGGCTATGCCACAGTGCCGGCCTCGACCTCGAGAGTTTTAGAGTATTGGTTAGGCATTTTCTAAGAATGTCTTTCAGTTTGAGTTTAACAGATATTCTTATAATTGTAGTGAGATTATTGGTTAGGAAGTTTTAGAGAAGAATGTCACTGAAGGGAAGTTCATGTCTCATTATATCACATGAAGAGATACTTGTTAGCAAGATGACTTAATCACTAGGGATCTAAATTTTGATCATCTAGTTATGTTGGTATGTTCTTGGTTTTTCCATTGAAACTCTCGTTTCCCTTTCCAGACTTTATTCTTGGAAATGAGTCACTGAATATAGTTTACGCTCAAGGGAAGGAAACAGTTCTGCCTCCCACAAAGGGGAAGTATGCGCACAGATTATTTGGAATTCCTTGTAAGGAAGATTTATCTCTTTTCCATTTATTTATTTAGTCATTGGCTTATGGATGCCTGTTAATTTGGTTATTATATATATATATGTACACACACACACACACACACATATATATGTATACATATCTATTTGGCTGCTGAAATGATTCCTGCTGTGGTCATTGGAAAGTTCTTCAATTTGGCTTCTGTCTCTTATCCTCTCATCTTTTTTTTAAAGATTTTTCCATTCATCTTTTGAGCATTGCTTTTCCTGCTGCTATAGGCTTACCTTGTATTTCTCCAGTTCTAGCCCCAGGAATAATCATTTCTGTATTGCCATTTTCCCTTGTATTGGAGAATTAGACAGAAGTTGTGGGTTCTGGGTATGCTCTTTGATAATGGAATGTTGCTACTTCCAGGAACCCTGTGGATAGAACTTGGAAATACAGGTGTGTCAGCTAATCCATATGTATATTCCTATCTGTTTCTCTTTCTACATATGTTTTAAAAATAAATATGAGGGCTGGCGCCATGGCTCACTTGGTTAATCCTCTGCCTGCAGCGCCGGTATCCTATATGGGCACAGGGTTCTAGTCCCTGCTGTTCGTCTTCCAGTCCAGCTCTCTGCTGTGGCCCAAGAGGGCAGTGGAGGATGGCCCAAGTGCTTGGGCCCTGCCTGCATCTGCATGGGAGACCAGGCAGAGGCACCTGGCTCCTGGCTTTGGATCGGTGCAGCGCCAGCCGTGGTGGCCATTTGGGGAGTGAACCAATGGAAGGAAGACCTTTCTCTCTCTCTCACTGTCTATAACTCTACCTGTCAATTAAAAAAATGAGTCCATACTGATATTTCTGATTAATCTAGCACCACTTTTTGCTTATTTATAACTTCTTTTTTCTCTGACATTAAGGAACCTGGCTCATATTAACTACAATTTATTTTGTTTACCCCTGGTAAACCCCTAGTAAATATAGAGTACTTTCAGAGTTACCAACTGGTAACTGTGTGAGAAACAAATTTACCAACTAGAGTATACTGTTTATGTGTCATTCTTTTTGTCTTTAGCCTTCCTATATACCAAGGGGTGGGGAACATCTGTATAAGGTCTGTGACATTATTTGGTCTGTCCCCTGCCAAGGCAAACCACATTTGGAACTCAAAATTCTTTCAGTCTGTAGCAGGCTAATTAGGTTGACAATTTTGTATGGCCTGCCAATGATGTTATAAATATCCAAATGGCCCTTGGCAGGAAGAAGGTTCTCCACCTCTGCATATACAGTTGAAACAGATATTTCAAAGTTAAGTAAGTTAGCTCCTATCCCTGTGCTCTGCACTTCCAGTGAGGTTACCTTATAAAATTATAATGCTAAGTTAGATTCATTGTAGTTTGGGTTCTATCCTTAGATCCTCTGACATCTTTTGTTTTATTTTCATATAGTTTATTATTTTTTTAAAGTTTTTTTTTTTTTTTTTGGACAGGCAGAGTGGATAGTGAGAGAGACAGAGAGAAAGGTCTTCCTTTTTGCCGTTGGTTCACCCTCCAATGGCTGCCGCGGCTGGTGCGCTGCGGCCGGCGCATCGCGCTGATCAGGAGCCAGGTGCCTCTCCTGGTCTCCCATGCAGGTGCAGGGCCCAAGCACTTGGGCCATCCTCCACTGCACTCCCGGGCAGAGAGCTGGCCTGGAAGAGTGGCAACCGGGACTAGAACCCGGGGTGCCGGTGACACAGGCGGAGGATTAGCCTATTGAGCCGCGGCGCCGGCCTTAAAGATTTCTTTATTTGAAAGTCAGAGTTACACAGAGAGAGGAGAGGTAGAGAGAGAGGTCTTCCATCTGATGATTCACTCCCCAGATGGCTGCAATGGCCGGAGCTGTGCTGATCCGAAGACAGGAACCAGGAGCTTCTTACAGGTCTCCCACATGGGTGCAGAGGCCCAAGGACTTGGGCCATCTTCTGCTTTCCCAGGCCATAGCAGAGAGCTGGATTGGAAGTGGAGCAGCCTGGTCTCAAACCGGCGACCATATGGGATGCTGGCACTTCAGGCCAGGGCATTAGCCCACAGTGCCGGCCCCTCCCTTCCTTCTTTCACCTTTCCCTCCCTCCCTCCCTTCCTTCCTTCCTGTTTCCTGCTCTTCTCTCCTTCGCCCTCTCCTCCTCTCTCTGCTTCTCAAATAAATGAAAATTTTAAGAAAAGTGAAATTGTTAAGTGAGACTAACAGCTGCCATCAAGGCATTTGAACATAAGAGCACTGTTGAAGACTAGTGCTTTTTCAAAATATGCAATTTTATGTCAGACTTGCTGTGAAGTAAAATTTTCTTAGTGAAGAACATAGGGCATTTTACAAATCATATTAGTTAAATTATGTTGGGTTTGAATTTGATCTTATTTAGCTTGGTAATCAGTGAAGACTCAAAGTTAATGCTATATGTATTTTCCTATTAAAGATTTATTTTACTTTCTGACTTTCAAATAGTCAGAATTAGAAAGGGAGAGAGCTTCCATCTGCTGGTTCACTTCCCAGATGGCCACAGCAGGAGCCAGGAGCTTCATCAGGATCTCCCACACACGTGCAGGGGTCCAAGGATTTAGGCCATCTTCCACTGCTTTCCCAGGCGCATTAGGAGGGAGCTGGATTGGAAGTGGAGCAGCCAGGACTTGAACCGACACCCATATGGGATGCTGGCACTATGTATGGATAGTGGCTTAATCTGCTGTGCTACAACACCACCCCACTTGATGCTGTTGATGCTGTTTTAAAGTTAAGAAGGATAAATACTACATGTAGTTTATTATTTCATTTTTCTTCAGACAAGTAGAAACAAATATCTATTTGGAAAGACTAAATAGATGGTTACTGTCTTGATTTAACAAATTTTAGGACAATGAACCTTTCAAAAAGTATCAAGAGTACTAATGGAGCCTATGGCACTCCCCTCGCTCCCCTTCAGTTATTAGCAGCTAAGTGAGGAGGGGAAGGAATGTAGTTTGTTTTGTTTTATTCTAAATTGAGAGGTGGAGAGAGCAGAGAACTCCCATCTGCTGGGTCACTCCTGGGCTGGGCCAGGCTGAAGCTGGAAGCCTCAGTCGAAGTCTCCCATAGTGGGTAGCAGGAATCCAACTTGCTATCTCCCATGTCAGAACTGGCAAGAAGCTGGAATCAGGAGCTGGAGCTGGGATTGAAACCCTCCAGGTTATTATTCGGGATGCAAGCATCTCACCCAGTGACTTAACTGTTAAGAGGTCCAGCTCAGGAATGGAACGTCTTTTTTTAGGTAAAGACTCCTGACAAGTGGAGTAGGATTGCATCTGACAGAGGAGAGGGCTGATTTCTTGAGCTTTTGTGAGCTAGTCACCTTACAGCTAGAAAGGGCATCATAGCTACTTCATTGGTGCCGCTGCAAAACTTAGAAGTGGAGAAATATCCTTACTTGATACAGAAGACAATATGACTGTAGTTATCCCCAGCCCCATTGATGATAGTGAAATAGGCTGTGAGAACCCATCTTCCATTAATTTACAGACATTCTTGTATATATAATCTCTATTAATTATGTATCCCTGGTACCATATATATATATATATTTAAAGATTTATTTATTTATTTGAAAGAGTTACACAGAGAGAGAAGGAGAGGCAGAGAGAGAGAGAGAGAGAGAGAGAGAGAGAGAGAGAGAGGGAGGTCTTCCATTCCCTGGTTCACTCCCCAATTGGCCACAACGGCCAGAGATGTGCCTATCCGAAGCCAGCAGCCAGGAGCTAGGAGCTTCCTATGGGTCTTCCCATGTGGGTGCAGGGGCCCGAGGGCTTGAGCTGCCTTCTACTGCTTTCTCAGGCCATAGCAGAGAGCTGGTTCGGAAGTAGGGCAGCTGGGTCTCAAACCGGTGCCCATATGGGATGCTGGCATTGCAGACAGTGGCTTTACTCGCTATGCCACAGCGTCGGCCCCTTATATTTCACATGTTAGAAAACTTTAAATAGCTTAAGAAAAAAGTGGGGAGGGTAATTTTTTACTCACATAACTAAGTAGTTCTGGAATTAGTTTGGTGAGGTCTGATTGAGTATTCAAGTGGTGTGACTAGAATCCATTTCTTGGCTTTGAAGGTTATTCCTTTTTTCCTGTTGATGGTAGTCTTTGCAGACTCTTTTCACAGTTAGTTGCAGGATATCTTTCAACAAGTCCTTGGGTACCATTTCCCCAGGTTGAAATTGAAATGGAGAAGAATGAGCCTTGTCCTATTATTGTAGGAAACCTGAGATTTTCACTGTGACATGACTGATTCTGGTCATATATCCAACTCTGCTGGTCACCGTCTCCAGGGAGATATGTGGTACATTGGTACTAAGGGTCACAAGCAGCTTGAGTCAGCTTTCTGCAGAGTAGGTGGAGTTCTCAGAGAAGAGTGGGTGTGAAGTTCCCAGGGAAGGGATGCCTGAGGATGGAGTGGGAGGTCTGAGGGAAGCATAGTATCTACTCAAGAGGAACAAATATGATTTCAATTTTTTGGACCAGAATAAACTTTTTATTCATGTTTTCCATGAAACTTTTGAAATACCTTCATAATATCTGATGTTAAAGTTAAAGCCAGCAGCTTCTTCTGGGTCTCCCATGTGGGTGCAGGGGCCCAAGAACTTGGGCTATCTTCTACTTTCCCAGGCCATAGCAGAGAGCTGGATTGGAAGAGGAGCAGGCTGGACTCAAACTGGTGCCCATATGGAATGCCAGCGCTTCAGGCCAGGGCTTTAACCCGCTGCACCACAGTGCCAACCCCAGATAGAATCTTACCTTAATGAGAGCCACATAATGGAAACTTCATATCCTGAATAAAAATCATACTAGTGAAATTTCACCTATGAAATTAAAAGTCTTTTGAATGAGAAATTTAAAAACCAGATGTATTCACAGTGTCCCTATCCATTTGGTAGCAAGTCATTTTATTAAAGGTTTCCTTCTGCTAATACAGTGTGTGAACATTTGGAGTTATATTTTAATACTTAGCAGAGAAGGCATTCCAGAATACTAGTCAAGGAGGGTTCTAGAACTAAGACATGAAATGCTAATTAATGAAGTACCTCTTTACCAAGACATAAAATGTGCGTTTTAGAAAGTGAGTTGTAATATAACCATGCAGCACATAAATAAAAATTAAATGTTCCTTTCACAGGCTTTATTGCATAGGGTTGCACCACCAAGGACTAAGAATTTGTCAAGGCAGATGGACTAGTTGTGATTAGCCTGAAAGCTAATGAGACTACAGATAATCTTTTTTTTTTTTTTCTAGTTTCTAGGCCTTTGAAGTGTTAAGTGATCTGAAAATAATTTGCATGGAATTACTGGAGCTCATCAATTAGCTGACTAACAGATGTGGAAGCAAACAGTTGCCACAAAGTTATTTTTAAAATTAATGCTCTAATTTCTTCCTAACTTTGGTGTTCTTTGGCCTCACTTCACCGTCTTCCTAATACATTTTCTGCTTTACCTCAGAGGTGGGTCCTCTTGTATTTACTTTTCACAATTCTGGTGACTGTCAGCTTTGCTCCTGTAGCAGCCCACGGACAAGATCACACTGAGAACACTTCTGCTTGAACTGGTTCTATTTCATTCAGCCTTCCACTTCTGAAAATCTGGTATTCTTACTCTTGACCTTCACATGTGCTCTGTCCTTTTAATTTAGGACTTAGAGTAGGAGCCCATACTTGTTAACAAGGCCTGCCAGGCAGACCTGTCTGCCTTTAGTGTCCCCTTACCCAACTTTCTTTTGTTCAGACCCTAGATTCCCTTCTGTTTCTTTTTTGCCTTTTTTTTTTTTTTCTTTTGGACAGGCAGAGTTAGAGAGAAAGGTCTTGGTTCACTCCCCTAATGGCCGCCATGGCCGGTGCTGCGCCTATCTGAAGCCAGGAGCCAGGTGCTTCCCATGCGGGTGCAGGGCCCAAGCACTTGGGCCGTCCTCCACTGCCATCCCGGGCCACAGCAGAGAGCTGGACTAGAAGAGGAGCAACCGGGACAGAATCCGGCGCCCCGACCAGGACTAGAACCCGGGATGCTGGCGCTGCAGGCAGAGGATTAGCCTAGTGAGCCGCGGCACCGGCCTCTTTTGCCTTTTGAAATCCAGCTTAACCTTTTTTTTTTTTTTTTAAGATTTATTTATTTATTAGAAAGAGTTACACAGAGAGAGGAGGAAAGGCAGAGGAGAGAGTCTTCCATCTGGTGGTTCACTCCCCAATTGGCTGCAACGGCCGGGGCTGTGCTGATCCGAAACCAGGAGCCAGGAGCTTCTTCCAGGTCTTCCACTTGGGTGCAGGGGCCCAAGTACTCAGGCCATCATGTACTGGTTTCCCAGGCCATAGCAGAGAGCTGGATAGGAAGTGGAACAGCTGGGACTCGAACTGGTGCCCATGTGGGATGCTGGCAGTGCAGGTGGTGGCTTTACCCACTATGCCACAGCACCAGCCCCACCAGTGTAACCTTTAAGGCTGTTTGTCATCTCTGCTGCCTTCTTTCTGTAGTCCTGCTGTCTTTTTCTTTCTCCAGTCACCTGTCCTTTTTTGTATGCATGTATGTATCTTTTAATCTGTTTTTTCTTCGTTTTTTAGTAGGACATAAAGCTCCATCAGAGCAGTTTTACTCATCTTTGTATGTTCGTTTTATTTAACTTTGTCCACTCACTGCCTGGTCTATAATATTTATTGTTCTTGAGAAAATGAATTGCTTTGCCCCTTTCTTTCAGCTCCGAATCAGTCAGGACCTGTTTTCTGTGCTGTGCGTGGTAGTTGAGTGTCCTGTAGAAAGGTACCCACTGACTTCAGGACTCTTATTCTTCCTCTGAATCTTTTCCTCGGTAGTTTTCTCTATGCCTGAGAGCTTTATGTAAATAGGTAAATGCTACTTAAGAGATTTAGTTATTCAAGCCAGAAAGTTGCCTTCTCCTTCCACTTCCTATACATATTTTTTAAAAGTTTGTATTTATGGCTCAAGTGCTTGGGCCCTGCACCCCATGGGAGACCAGGATAGGCACCTGGCTCCTGCCATCAGATCAGCACGGTGCGCCGGCCGCAGCACGCCAACCGCGGCGGCCATTGGAGGGTGAACAACGGCAGAAGGAAGACCTTTCTATCTCTCTCTCACTGTCCACTCTGCCTGTCAAAAAAAAAAAAAAAAAAGTTTGTATTTATTTGAAAGGTAGAGACGGAGTCAAACAGAGATCTTTCATCCATTGCTTCACTCCCTAGATGCCCACAACTGCTGGGGCTGGGCCAGTCTGAAGCCATGAACCTGCAACTCAGTCCAGGTCTCCCGTTTGACATGGACTCAAGTTTTTGAACTGTCATCACCGGCTTCCTTCCGGAATGCATTAGCAGGAAGCTTGAGTCAGAAGCAGAGCTGGGACTAGAACCCAGGCACCCCATCGTGGATGCAGGTGTCCCAGGAGATCTGTAAACTGCTGTACCAAACATCAATCTCCATTTGCCATATTTAGAGCATCATTTGGTTAAAGGATTTCCTCAGTAACTCCTGAATTCATTTTCTTTTTCTTCACCAGAGCAGTTTAAAAAGCTGCAGTCATCTCTTTAGCGAATACATTGCTGTGGCATCTAACCTGGTGGCACAGTTGTTATTTTACTCTCCCCACCTCAGCTCTTGTTGTTTATTGCTCTGAGCTTGGTTTTTTAAAATTGTGGACTGTCTCCTTTACTTGAAACACTTAGTGGCTTACCATTACTCCTAAAGAAATGGAAGCAAATTCCTTAGTGTGGGCTATATAGCATTGCATGACCTAACAGAGAAGTGGCCTTTTGAAGAGTATTTTCGGGGCTAACATTGTGATATAGCGGGTAAAGCTGCTGTCTGTGACGCTGGCATCCCATGTGGGTGCCAGTTCATGTCCTGGCTGTCCCACTTTTGATCCAGCTCCCTGCTAATGGCCTGGGAAAAGCAGAGGAAGATGTCCCAAGTGTTAGGCCCCTACCACTCCCGTGGGAGACCCATATGAAGCCCTTGGCTCCTAGCTTCGGCCTGGCTTTGTCCCTGTTGATGGCCATCTGGGGAGCAAACCAGCCCCTGGAAGAGCTCTGTCTCTGTCTGTCTCTGTGTATATATGTTTCTCCTTCTCTCTTTATAGCTCTTTCAAATAAAAATAATCTTTTTTTTTTTTTTTTAAAGTATTCTTTAAGAAGAGGGGCTTGCTGTGGCATGGTGGGTAAAGCCGCTGCCTGCAGTGCTGGCTTCCCTAGTGGATGCCGGTTTGAGTCCTGGCTGCTCCACTTCCAATCCAGCTCTCTGTCATGGCCTGGGAAAGCAGTAGAGGATGGCCCAAGTCCTTGGGCCCCTGCACCGACGTGGGAGACCCTGAAGGAGCTCCAGTCACTGTGGCTATGTGGAGACTGAACCAGTGGATGGCAGACCTCTCTTTCTCTCCTCCCCACCCCCGCCTCTGCCTCTCTGCCTCTCTGCAACTCTGCCTTTCAAATAAATAAAATAAATCTTAAAAAAAATTATTTAAGAAGAAAGTATTCTAGAAAAGAACTTGTTTAGATAGACTTAAGGTAGAGAATCAGTAGTATGAGCTAGATACCTGGTAAACTGTAAGCTGTTCCCACATTAAAAAATAACTGGTTCTTAGAGCCTACAGCTAAAGATGAGGCAAAAGAATTTACTTCGCATTTGTGGCATTTTAAAAAAGATTTATTTATTTGAAAAGCAGAGTTTACAGAGATCTTCCATCCACTGGCTCACTTACCCAACTGGATGCAATGGCCAGAAGGGTTAGTGTGAGCCAGGAGCTTCTTCCTGATCTCATTTGGGTGCAGGGGCCTAAATAATTTGGGCCTTTTCCCTCTGTTTTCCAGGGTACATTAGCAGGGAGCTGGATTGGAAGTGGAGCAGCCAGGACTTCAGCTGGCACCCAAAGAGGATGCCAGTGCTGCAGGTAGAAGCTTTACCAGCTATGTCACAATGCCGGTCCCAGCATTTGTTTTTTGCTAGTAGATACCTGTAATATAAGGAAAGGTGGCACAAAAGGCAGAAATACATTTGTCACAGCGTTCAGTGAGGAGCATATATGGGGGAGAGTAATTTGTAAATTTATTATGTTGTCTCATTTGGGACTGAATGCAAATTTTACTTTTATGGATTTACCTTTTTAAATTATAGTTGTCCCTTTATATGTTCTCCCCCTCAAATGGATGCTCTAGTTCCTGATATCAAATGGTGTGTATTTGCATATAACCTACACACATCCTCCTGTATTCTTTAAATCATCTTTAGATTACATATAATACCTAACATAATATAAATGCTATGTAAATAGTTGTTTAGGGAATATGACAAGAAAAAAAAGTCTACATCTTCAGTACAGAGGCAACCGTTATAAGACTGTATAGTACATGATGTAGGTGCAAGGCAAACAATTCTCAAACAGTAGGTGCTGGAGAAAGGCAGTAAATGCAGGAGGCTACAGCAAGTTGTGCCTATACATTACTTCATTTGAGTGCAATTATTGAAGTGTTTGACATGCAGCAAATTCTAGTCTTGCTTTTTTGATGATTTTTCTGAATATTTTCGATCTGTGATTGGGCCACAACCTGGAGATGTGGAGTACCAATGCTGTATGTCAGATACGTCTTGGTTTCATAACAGCTAATTTAATGATGAAAAATAGAGAGGGGCTGGCGCTGTGTCGTAATGGGTAAAGCCACCGCCTGCAGTGCCAGCATCCATATGGGTGCTGGTTCGAGTCCCGGCTGTTCCATTTCCAATCCAGCTCTCTGCTATGGCCTGGGAAAGCAGTAGAAGATGGCCCAAGTCCTTGGGCCCCTGCTCCTGCATGGAAGACCTGGAAGAAGCTCCTGGCTCCTGGCTCCGGATCGGCACAGCTCTAGCTGTTTTGGCCAACTGGGGAGTGAGCCAGTGGAGGGAAGACCTTTCTTTCTCTCTGTCTGCCTCTCCTCTCTGTGTAATTCTGACTTTCAAATAAATATTTAAAAAAAAAAAAAAAAAAAACAAAACCAGAATGCCTCTACATTTGTTTCCCTACAAATGTTTATCCCGTGGTGTAAAAACTAGCTAGTGGTGAGGAATAATTTAATACCTGCAATGAGATCACGTTTCTGTAAGATAGATGTTATTTAGGAATATAGAGTTTTTGTAAATAATTTTTTTTTTAAAGAACTGTTTATTTGAAAGGCAGAGTAAAAGAGAGAGAGAGATCTTAAATCTGGTTCACTCTGCAAATAGCCACAGTAGCTGGAGCTGAGCTGATCTGAAGGCAGGAGCCAGGAGCTTCCCAGTCTTGCCTGTGGGTGCACGGGCCCAAGTGTTTGGGCCATCTTCTGCTGCTTTCCCAGGTGCATTAGCAGGGAAGTGGAGCAGCTGGGACACAGACTAGTGCCCTTATGGGATGCTAACACCATAGGTGCTGACTTTACCCACTATACCACAGTGCTGACCTCTGTAAATAAAAATCTTTCAAAGGTTGTGTTATATAAAAACATATTTTCAACTAAATGCTTTGAGGATTTAACCACATATGGAACACCTTTTTGCAAATATCCAACAGTATAATGTGCAATTTTTTTGTTGATTGTTAGTTTGCTGGGGATTAAAACATAGGCGATCATATCTGGACTGATTAGATTAGTGATTTTAATGTGGATCCATTGCTTTTAGAATAAACATGGGCCAGACTGGGAAGAAATCTGACAAGGGACCAGTTTGTTGGCGGAAGCGTGTAAAATCAGAGTACATGCGACTGAGGCAGCTCAAGAGGTTCAGACGAGCTGATGAAGTAAAGGTATAGTTTGTCTTTTGTGCAAATGCATATACAATTAAAGATTTTTTTTCCTGTAAAGTTAAATATATTTTATTTTGAAATAGTACATTTTCACCCAAGGTTAGATTATAATATGATCAATGAGGACTTGGAAGCCAAGGTAATTGATCTGTCTTAATTAACATGTAGCATGCACATTAATGATAGTAGAAAGATTTTAATCTAGGCTATCAACCTATTTGGAAATTAGTCTCTTTAGGGTACCTTTATATCGTATATATAAAAGAGGGTGTAAATGCAAAGGAATGGTTTGATTTTATGTTTCTAAAGTTTTTTAAAATACAAAATTAATAATGGAAATAATTTTCCTCCCACTCACAATAAAATAATAGATATGGTGTTTTTGTGTTATGTGAATGTGGGAAACTAGTGTAAAATCTGCATTTGTGGAGATGCTCTTGGTATTTTTGAGAAATCACTGGATTTTAACCTGCTTTAGAGATGTTATAAGTTTTCTAATAATGAACAATTCTGTTTTCCTCTTGTTCATTTTTTTAAAGAGTATGTTTAGTTCCAATCGTCAGAAAATTTTGGAAAGAACGGAAATCTTAAACCAAGAGTGGAAACAGCGAAGGATACAGCCTGTGCACATCATGACTTCTGTGAGCTCATTGCGCGGGACTAGGGAGGTTGGTTAACATAACATGTTGTAATTATCAGCACATAATGATCTTTGCTGTTGGAATGTTGGTTGGTTATTGGGAGGAAATCAATGACCGTAGGATGACCATGTTGTTATTGCTGTTTCCTCTTAATGTTAATGATTGCCTTAGATTACACTCCTAGCTATTTTTCTAACTGTGTTTAGAATCCCTAGATGAATTCCTAGATTCTATAAGACTGTTATCTTAGTGAACAGCTTTTAAATATAATAATCTTTAATGTTCTCATCAGATCACTACTTAAAGCAAGACTTTTTTTTTGTAATTTATTTGAAAGACAGAGTTACAGAGAGAGGTAGAGACAGAGAAAAGGTTTTCCATCTGCTGGTTCACTCCCCAGATGGCCACAACGGCTGGAGCTACGCTGATCCCGAAGCCAGGAGCCAGGAGCTTCTTCCAGGTCCCCTACGTGGGTGCAGGGGCCCAAGGACTTGGGCTATCCTCTACTGCTTTCCCAGGCCATAGCAGAGAGCTGGATTGGAAGAGGAACAGCCGAGACTAGAACCGGCGCCCATATGGGATGCCAGTGCTTCAGGCCAGGGCTTTAACCCACTACACCACAGCGCCGGCCCCGACTTTTCTTTTTTTAATAAACATCTTTTGATTACCTTTTTTATGAACTTTTAATTAATTAATTTGAAAGGCAGGCAAACAGAGAGGGAGAGCAAAGAGATCTTCCATCCACTGGTTCACTCTGCAAATGGCCACAGACAGGTCTGGGCAAGAGCCAGGAACTCCCATCTGGGTCTCTCACATGGATGGCAGGGGCCCAAGTACTGGGACTGTTTTCCCAGGCACATTAACAGGAGGCTGGATCAGAAGCAGAGCAGCCAGGGCTCGAATTGACACTCCAGTATGGAATCCTGGTGTCGCAAAGGCCTGCCTAACCTCCTGTGCCACATATTCATAGACCAAGAAATCTTCTTATTATGTATTTTGTTCGAAGGCTAAGGCTCTCTGTAAGAATTTTTAAATTCCAATTTGAGAGATCGGAATTTCCTTTCATATAGCATCTTGATGAGGTAGATCTTAAACACTCCAGGAGTTTCTATTCTCAAAGAAAGGCAATACATATATAGTAGAATCTATAATTGAATATCCAATTAAAACACTTGGAACAAGCTGAGATAAAAATGGCAGAAACCAGAGCAGTTTAGAAGTAATCAGTAGGGTTCTAGTTTAGGCATTTCTGTCTAAATGCCTGTGTTACATAGAAAGATATGGTGTAGGATCTCTAAATAGGAGCTGAAGCAAAAAGGGGAAAAAGTGGTTTGGAATTAAGATTATGCTGTGGCTGGCGCTGCGGCTCAATAGGCTAATCCTCTGCCTTGTGGCGCTGGCACACCGGGTTCTAGTCCCGGTCGGGGCTCCGGATTCTGTCCTGGTTGCCCCTCTTCCAGGCCAGCTCTCTGCTGTGGCCAGGGAGTGCAGTGGAGGATGGCCCAAGTGTTTGGGCCCTGTACCCCATGGGAGACCAGGATAAGCTAAACAATGGAATTTTTTCTAAAATTTTTTTCATTAGTAGTCATTTTCATAAAGTGTTACTATAATAATCAAACAATAATGTGCTATCTGTCAAGATTGTGTAGCATGTAGGCTTCAAAGACTTTTTGATGTCTTAGTGGCTCCAGCATGTTCCTATGATTTCAATCGTCTTGATGGTGACACATGACTTTGAATGATTCTTAGTCATTTATGCATTTTTCAGGTGACAACTCGTTAAGGCTCTGACTTACAGTGTATTAAATGCTTAAATCTTCCTCCTTGTCTGTTGCAGATCAGAGCCTAGATATTAGAGGCAAACGACTTTTTATTAATATACTGTGTATAAGAAATTCTTTTTTCTGCCAATCAGAACACCCTTAAAAGGGATAGTGACAAAGCTTATAGCTAGTTATTTTGAACATTTTATCTGGTGACCTTTTGGAACTTTAAGCTTACACAATAAGACAACTTCATTTTTAATTTTTTCTCTGGAGGACTCAATTGTAGCAATTTGGAGAAATACTTTGCCTTTGGGAATCTCAAAATGCTACAAAAAAAAAAAAAGCCCAACTTAGATTTATAATAGAATTAACAGCAATAATGGCTTCTGGCACTGTGCTAGGTATTGTACACATTACCTCATTTAATCTTCAAGGTAGTTGTATTACACCTTTTCCCCCACGTGAGGAACCTGAGCCTTAGAAGAAGTCAGTCAGTTTGCTTGCTCAAATGATCTGATGTGGGCCAGGAAGAGTACTTTGCTAAGACAAACTGAAGAGTAGAGCATGTTACTGGTGAACAACGGGACTTGCACATAACATAATTTTTCTTTTTTTTGTTTTTTACAGATTTTATTTATTTTATTTGAGAGTTAGAGTTATAGACAGTGAGAGGGATAGTGACAAAGCTCTAGAGACAGAGAGAAAGGTCTTCCTTCCATTGGTTTACTTCCCAAATGGCTGCAATGGCCGGAGCTGTGTCGATTCGAAGCCAGGAGCCAAGTACTTCTTCCTGGTCTCCCAAGTGGGTGCAGGGGCCCAAGGACTTGGGCCATCTTCTACTACTTTCCCAGGCTGTAGCAGAGAGCTGGACTGGAAGTAGAGCAGCCGGGACTAGAACAGGCGCCCATATGGGATGCCGATGCCGCAGGCAGAGGATTAACTGACCGTGCCATGGCACCGGTCCCCCATAATACAATTTTTCATTAAATTTAAGACTATAGTTTTTAACTATTTACTCATTGAGTTTACTTTTAATTTTGTCAAGAGATAAGTTGTTGAACATAAAGATACCTAATTTTTGTTGAATTTATGTGAGAAATTGAGAACAAATCAACATTTTAATAAAATTATTTTCTAAACCTAGTATTTCCAGTACCTCATACAGATTTAGAAGAAACATTTTCACGAGATACTGGGTGGGGATGGAGGGAAGAAAAATCCCTAGCCTTAGGAATTTAATTTTTTTGAAATAGAGCTCTGACCTGATAAAGGTCATTAGTTTTTTACACCACTGTTGATAGGTGGTTTTACTTCGAATGATTCATCTTTTATTTTCCCTCTCCCTTTTTAGAAACTATCATCACCGACTTTTAGAAACTGAGGTTTATACAGTTTATGATAAGCTTCTCGGTATTATATCAATAAATCCAAGTTTTAAGGCTGGAAGGAACTTTAGTGCTCTCATAGTCTAACCTCCTGACTTTTCAGATGAGAATATGTCTCTGCGTATTTTTTCTTGCTTTGCACTTTTCCATCTGTAATTTCCTTTATTTGTTTTAAAAGTTGGAGTCTGAAGTAGGTCAAGCAGGTGGAGAAAATAGAAGTGACCATCATTTACAGAGGCTTTCCTGGTAGTAGCTTTGGCAGAATTTTAGACTGTAGTGTTGATCGAAACGCATAAAGTCAGTAGCATTTTTAATTGAAGTGCTATAGCATTGTTTTCATTAACCATTTGTTTTTATAAGCTAATTGTATATAAGTGCTGACATTCAGCTTAAGTTCTCTGGCAGCATGATGCATCAATGACAAATCTCAATTCTTCAATCAAGTCTTAATGCTTCACTGCCTTCTGTGGTTGTAGATATACTCAGTATATATATATATTATATATATATATATATATTTAAGATTTATTTTATTTGAAAGGTTGAGTTACAGAGAGAGATCTATTATCAAATGGTTCACTCTCCAAATGGCCACGACTGCCAGGGCTGGGCCATGCCAAAGCCAGGAGCTGCTTCTGGGTCTCCCATGTGGGTGCAGGGGCCCAAGCAGTTGGGCCATACTCCACTGCTTTTCCAGGTGCGTTAGCAGGGAACTGAATGGGAAGTGAAGCAGCTGGGACTCAAACCGGTACCCATATATGATGCAAACACTGCAGGTGGCAGCTTTACCCACTATACCACAGCACTGACCCTGATATACTCAGTTTAAAATGATTTTCTATAGATTATTTTGGTAAGGACTGAAAAAAATTTACTTTCCAATCGAATGAGGTGACTACTGGTAGATGCATACTTTAGATCAAAGAGCTCTACAGTTGAACTGCATCTTTAGTGTATTGTTTTCTTAGTGTGTCTTTAAGATACTTAGTAACTATTTTTTTGTTATTGAGATTATAGAACCTAACCAAAATTTTAATATAGCATATGTTCCTAGTTTTTCTTTTAAAAAATACTTCTAATTTCTTGAAGACAATGACTATATGTTTTACCTTTGCTTTCCAGTTAATCATTTTAAGTTAGAGCACCAGCTTCAAACTGCCATTAAACAAATATGTTATTATAAGACGAGATGTAAACCTTTTTGCCATAAAGCGTGGCTGTTTAACAAAAATTTTGTCCTAGGTGACTGTCATTATGTTGCCTTCTGTAATTCTTCAATTTGTAGCCATTTTCCAGTTTTAATGATGGAATCTTTTTGCATTTGTCCATTTCTTGCTAAAAACTGTAAGATACTTTTTCCATTCATTCATTGTATCAGAATTTTTCCTCTTTATGCATATTAGGACTGTGAAAGAGAAGCGTGCTTAGACTTCCTCTTTCTAATAATGTTTGAAATGATTCTTAAGTTCATTGTGTATCATTTGGTGTTTGCAAATGATTTGGAGAGGGTTTTAGCAAAATGTTAAGTTCTTTTGTATGCTGGCAACTTAATATTGTTGAAGGAGAAGAAAAAGTGGCTGGTTTGCATGCAATCACTTGATCGCATTATTTATTGACCTGGTAACACACCTTCCTCAGCTAATTATAATTATAGATTTAGTTACTGGTTATAAAGAAAATATTGTAGTGTATCCAATGAAAATTTAGTGGTCTTTATTCAAATATATTCTTAATTTTCAATAAAGTAACATACTTACTTTTGTTTTGTTTTGTTTTGTTTTGACAGGCAGAGTGGACAGTGAGAGAGAGACAGAAAGGTCTTCCTTTTTGCCGTTGGTTCACCCTCCAATGGCCGCTGTGGCTAGCGCGCTGTGGCCAGCGCATCGCGCTGATCCTAAGCCAGGAGCCAGGTGCTTCTCCTGGTCTCCCATGCGGGTGCAGGGCCCAAGGACTTGGGCCATCCTCCACTGCACTCCCTGGCCATAGCAGAGAGCTGGCCTGGAAGAGGGGCAACCGGGACAGAATCCGGCACCCCGACTGGGACTAGAACCTGGTGTGCCGGCGCCACAGGCGGAGGATTAGCCTAGTGAGCCATGGCGCCGGCCACATACTTTCTTTACTTTGTAAATTTAAGAATTAAAAGATCTCTAGGTTTAGATTTTCATGAGCCTGTGAACAAATGGCATAGAACCTACGTCATTGTTTCCATGTTTTTGAAAATAAATGGATGGTTCTGCAAGTGTTGATTTTAATCTCGGTCTGAATAGGTCCATCATATCTTGGTGCCTCAAGGATCTAGTCCCTAGCTTTCTGTGATTCTTCCCCTTCCCCTTTTAACATTTATTTATTTATTTGATACACACGGAGAGAGACATCTTCCATGTGCTGGTTCATTCCCCAAATGCCTGTGTCAGCCAGGGCTAGTCCAGGCTGATGCTAGGAACCTGGAACTCAATCCAGGCTTCCCACATGCGTGGCAGGGACCAACTACTTGAGTCATCCTTACCTGCTTCCTCCTGGGATGCACATTAACAGGAAACTAGAATTGGGACTGGAACCTAACACTGAAAGGATGTAGTAATTCCAAGTAGTGGCTTAACTGCTATGCGACATGCCAATCCCACCTTGCCTTTCTTAACCATTTGTTGATATGTACTTGGAGAATTGTGTCTGATATTAACTCTGTTAGTCCTTCCCACATGTATGATCTTTAGGTTGCTTTAGCCTTTATTTTCTTTCTGTCTTTGTTTAGGTTGAGTAGATGAATATCTTTTTTTTTTTTTTTAAGATTTATTCATTTATTTGAAAGGCAGAGAGAGAGAGAGAGAGAGAGAGAGAGATATTTTCCATTCTCTGGTTCATGCTCCAAATGGCTACAGCAGCCATAGCTGGGCTGATCTGAAGCTAAGAGCCAGGAGCTTCTTGTGGGTCTCCCACATGGGTGCAGGGGCCCAAAGACTTGGGCCATCTTCCACTGCTTTCCCAGGCATCTTAGCAGGGAGTTGGGTCAGAAGTGGAGCAGCCAGGACTTGAACTGACACCCATGTGGGATGTTGGCACTGCAGGCAGTGGCTTTACCCACAGCTGTGCCACAGTGCCGGCCCCAGTGTAACATGATCATAAAGAAAGTTTTCTTTTGACAGGAAACTAATAGAAGTGTTTTATGCTTTTATGAAAGGTCATATTAAGAAAAGATTATTTATGATGCTTGATTTTTACATATTATGTATTAAATGTAAATCATACATTTAGGATCAGTATTGTAAATTTAAGATTAAGGTATCTTAAGTCTAAAAATTTTTTCAAAAATGTCTAAATAACATTTTTGGAGGATTGGCAGATTGCACTATCTACCCTTGACAACTGTTGAGGAAGTTTTTTGTTTGTTTGTTTGTTTTTAAGATTTTATTTTGGGGCCGTTGCTATGGCATAGCGGATGAGGCTGCCACTTGAGGTGCTGGCATCCCATATGGGCGCTGGTTCTGTCCCAGCTGCTCTACTTCCAATCTAGCTCTCTGCTATGGCCTGGGAAGGCAGTAGAATATGGCCCAAATCCTTGGGCCCCTGCACCCTTGTGGGAAACCCAGAAGAGGCTCCTGGCTCCTGGCTTTGGATCAGCACATCTCCAGCCATTGCAGCCAATTGGGGAGTAAACCAGCGATGGAAGACCCCTCTCTCTCTCTGCCTCTCTTTCTCTCTGTGTAACTTCTGACTTTCAAATAAATAAATTAATCTTTAATAAAAGGTTTTATTTATTTATTTGAGAGGTAGGGTTATAGACAGAGAGAGGAGAGACAGAGAGGATAGGTCTTCCATCTGCTGGTGCACTTTTCCAAATGGCCACAACAGCTAGAGCTGGGCTGCTCCAAAGCCAGGAGCCAGGAGCTTCTTCGGGTCTTCTGTGTGCGTGTAGGAACCCAAGCTCTGGGGTCATCTTCTACTGCTTTTCCAGGCCATAAACGGAGAGCTTGATCTGAAGCGAGGCAGCCAAGACACAAACTGACGCCCATATGGGATGCTGGTGCCACTGTGCAGAGGCTTGGCCTAAGCCATAAGCCACAGTGCCAGCCCCGAGGAAGTTTTGTAATGGCTGATGTGAATATTGGGTTAGTGAAGCTTGTTCAAGAGTTTTATCTTTTCACTTCAATTAACAGGTCATTGTAACAGTCAAATAAATCAGAAACATGTAAAACAAAAGGCAAAGCTCCCTGTAGTACAACCCTTCTGTTTTTTTTTTTCCCCAGTCCCCCCCCCCCCCCCCCCGTAGAATACATTAGAAGTGGATAATAATGTGCTTTTAGAAATTATTGGATGGGGACCAGCACTATGGTGTAGTGGGTAAAATTGCTGCCTGCAGCATCCACATGCTGTGTGGGTGCCAGTTCGAGGCCTGGCTGCTCCACTTAAGATCCAGCTTCCTCCCTGCTAGTGTGGCTGGGAAGGCAGGAGAGGATGGCCCAGCGACTTGGGCCCCTGCACCCACGTATGGGAGACCAGGAAGAAGCTCCTGGCTTCTGGCTAGACTGCAGTCCCGGTCTCCCATACAGTCCAGTAGTTGGGTGGCAGGAACCCAATCTCTTGGGTCATCACTGCAGCCTCCCAGGGTCTGCAGTAGCAGAAAGCTGGAGTCAGGAGTCTGGGTATTGAATCCAGGCACTGTGGTACAAAACCACTCTGATTTGTTTTTTAAAGTATCAGAAAGTCATTCTTAGTTCATTATTATGATTTATTCATCCATTTTCCTTTTTGTTCTATTTTCTTTTTTTTTTTTAAGATTTATTTTATTTGAAAGGCAGCATTACAAAGAGAGAGGGAAAAATACATATAGAGAGAAAATTTCATCTTCTGATTCACTCCTCAAATGGGTGCAAAGGCTAGGACTGGCCAGGCCAAAGCCAGGAGCTTCATCTGGGTTTCCCAGGTGGGTGTCAGGGGCCCAAGGACTTTGGCCGTCTTCCACTGCTTTCCCAGGTGCATTAGCAGGGAGCTGGATTAGAAGTGAAGCAGTTGGGGACTCAAACCAGAGCCTGTATGGGATGCTAGCGTTGCAGGTAGTGGCTTAACTCATTACACCACAGTGCGAGCCCTGTTTAGTCTTATATTGTAATGTCCTTTAACCCATCAGGGATTTCCTTTTTTTTTTTTTTTTTTTTTTCTTTTTGACAGGCAGAGTGGACAGAGAGAGAGAGACAGAGAGAAAGGTCTTCCTTTTGCCGTTGGTTCACCCTCCAATGGCCGCCGCGGTAGCGCGCTGCGGCCGGCGCACCGCGCTGTTCCGATGGCAGGAACCAGGTACTTATCCTGGTCTCCCATGGGGTGCAGAGCCCAAACACTTGGGCTATCCTCCACTGCACTCCCTGGCCACAGCAGAGAGCTGGCCTGGAAGAGGGGCAACCGGGACAGGATCGGTGCCCCGACCGGGACTAGAACCCGGTGTGCCGGCGCCGCAAGGCGGAGGATTAGCCTGTTGAGCCACGGCGCCGGCCAGGGATTTCCTTTTTTATGAAGAGTGAGGAAGGGGCTAGTTTTGAATTTTTTTCTGTTTAGCTTTATGTTTTTTTTTTTTCAACACTATTGAGTTGTCAGTGACCAGTTCAGTAGTAGTTATGAATCTATGAAGATAACAGAACAGCCTGCCTGATTGGTGATCTCCTGCCCAAATCTACCATCTGAGCCAGAATTGGAGCATTGCCCCTTAAAGACCATGCTTGCGATTGTCTTGCCTGTTTGTTTTTCACTGGCACCTGTACTACTACATAGTATTAAAACTCAAATCTGCTTATTTAAGCAAGACTTCTAAATATTCTGTTGCTCTAACTATGGAATCCATGGACTTATGTAATACAGTGTCTCATTTCTTAGTTTTTGTCTTTTATCTGCTTCTTCCCTCCCTGTTTTCTGTCCCTTTCCTTCTTTCTTCCCTTATTTTTTACTCACAGGCCTGTTTTTTAGTTAGATACTTGAGTTTGAATGTGATGGATCAACATGACTGGTTAGTTGTTTCATGTTCTTTTTTGAGAATTCTATAGATTTATTAGCTTCATGTCCTGTGCTGTATCTGATCTCTAGTATTTTAGCAAAACTGGATTTTAGCAAAACTGGAGTTTTTAGCAAAGTTACAGTTAATGAGGGAATGAGTTATGCTAATAGCCCCCTTTCAGACCAAATAGCATTGGATTTTAGCCTGGGATTATTTAGGTCTTTTCTGTTTATGATCTCTTTCATTCAGGGCCAGGCTCCTGAAGCTGGGATACTGAGAAGAGCTTTAAGGGTCTCTAAACTTAACTGAAATTATTGTACGTTTATGTTAAATGTTATATATGTCTACCTTCCCATCTCCCAAGCCGTTGGAAAGAACTATAACAACTGGCATAGGATAAAAGTGAGTTCAGAAGTTAGTAGCCTTATGTTGTCAAGTGGAGGTTCTTCACCCGTTTTGGAATGGCTCTGTAACATAAATATTTACCAACAAAAATGGAAATAATTTACAACCTGAGACCAGTCACTCTTTGGTTCCTTAACACCTCCAATATACTTCATTAGTTGCTTTCATCAGATACGTCTGGGTCAAGATATTAACTGTTTTTGTCTGCATTTTTATTTCTGCCTCTCTCATACTTGAGAAGTTGTCTCCTTCAATCACTTTTTTCCTCCTCTTTTGTCTTTTTTTCCCCTTAGATTTATTTATTTTATTTGAAAAGCAGAGTTACAGAGAAAGAGAGTGAGATCTTTCACCACTGATACACTCCCCAAATGGCCAAAGCAGCTGAGGCTGGGCTAGGCCAAAGCCAGGAGCCAGGAGTTTAATCCAAGTCTCCCACATGGATGCAGAGGCTCAAGTACTTGATCGGTCTTTGCTTTCCCAGGCACATTAGCAGGGAGCTGGATCAGAAGTGGAGCAGCTGGGATGTTGGTGTCACAGGTGGTGGCTTAACCAACTATGCCACAATGCAGGCCCCCTCTTTTGTCTTCCAAACATGGTTATGAACTCACTTCCATTTTTTAAAAATTTTATTTATGTTATACAAGTTTTTGGGGCCAGCGCTGTGGCGTGGGGGGTAAAGCCACTGCCTGCAATGCCAGCATCCCGTGTGGGTGCTGATTCGAGTCCTGGCACTCCACTTCCTATCCAGCTCTCTGCTATGGCCTGGGAAAGCAGTAGATGGCCCAAGTCCTTGGACCTCTGCACCCACGTGGGAGACTTGGAAGAAGCTCCTGGCTCCTGGCTCCTGGCTTCTGATTAGCGCAGTTCCGGCTGTTGCGGCCAATTGGGGAGTGAACCAGTGGATGGAAGACCTCTATCTCTCCTTTGTGTAACTCTTTCAAATAAATAAATCTTTTAAAAAAAGTTTCATGTTTTTCATATATATGAACTTTCTTCTGTTATTAAGTTTATTCAAATTTTGAATTTAAATTATATGATGTCATTTTCATCAGACAGGCTAGCCAATTTAAAAACTTGTGTGTATTATCTTTTCTTTCCTCAAATCCTGAGGAATTTAAGATAGTTTCAGAAGTCATCTCTAGCTTTTCTCAAGAGCTGGTGTCAACTGATGCTTTCTCCTCATCCTTTTTCTCCTGGAGTGACAGCTTTCCTGTTCCTTCCTCATTGTTCTTAGGTGGAAAGGCTAACAGATAATAGACAATGTGAACAATTATGTCTCTGACATAAATTAATAAGCAAGCCAACTATTATCCAAGAATATTTTTTACTTGAATAATTGTGTATTTCCTCATACTACGTGGAAGTTGGGCTTAACCCTCCTCATGGTAAAGATTGTTGAGGGGCAGGATGGCCCTAGCTTTTGTCCTCTAGGATAGCCTGCTGTGAAAATGGGGAGTCATACCTACCTCGTAGGGTAGTTGTCAATTTTAAAGAAGTTAACTTTGGTAAAATCTCTAGCACAGTGCTGGCACGTAGTAGGGTGTGTTAACTCTGGTAAATCTCTAGCACGGTGCTGGCACATAGTAGGGTGTGTTAATTTCTTTCCCTTCCCTGCAGGCCATTCACCTGCTCTTCCCTCTACGATTTTCCATAACACAGTTTTTACTTGGAACCAGCCTGCCAAGAATCTCAGTTTGGTTGTGTACTCCTACAACTGCTATTTTTGGCTTGACTTCCCTCTCCAGCTCCCAGTGGTCCAGCCACACAGTCGCCTATTGTACCAGCTGGTTGATGTAAGTCTATCCATCCTCAGAGGAACCTGGTTACTTACCAGTAAGCTCCATTTCTCTGAAAATGTGGCATCCTTGATAACCATTCTAGTCATTTTCTTTACTGTTGATGATAAATCATTTTTAATGATTTCCCTATGTGCTCCTCAAGTTGGAATTAGAATTAGAGAAGTTAATTTGTTGATATATAGGTCTCATAGTTCCTGATTCCAGGACACATGACTCTGATCAGGTAAAATGTTCTGAAGACCCATGAGGTCAAAATTGTTTTCACTACTCTGAGTGATATGAGACTAAATTATGTAAACTGTCAAGGGTGATACATTTTCAAAGAAAAAGAAGTTGCTGATAAGTAACTGGGAATTTTGAGTAATTTTCCTTTAAGTCAAATAAGAATTCCCAAACTTGTTTTACCAACAAATGCTTTTGCATTTGAATATGATTTCATGAATGAAAGGAATATGGTTATTAGTTAAGGTTAACAGTTAAAGCATGGGATACATTTCTAGAGATACTGCAGAGATAGAAGGTGGGGTAGACTGTTTTCTGAAAAGGTGCTCTTACCTTTAAACGGATATTGAAGTTGAAGTCTCTATTAGGGAAAATCAGCAAATGCAGTCTGTTAGTCCAGAAACATTTTTTGAGTGCCTACTTTTTTTTTTTTTTTTTTTCGAGACACTGTGCTGAGTATTGTTTCACACTGTTACTTTGCCTCAGCTACTTTTGCCCTCAGAGAGCTTATTTCCTATTCCTGGGCTACTCAAAATTGAGATAATGGGGTTTGGGAGCAGCATACAGATATGAGCTTGGAAGTAGTACTTACTGCGTTAGCCTATGCCTTCTTGATTTCTGTGCTTCTTTAAGTTCTTTCTGTTCATGGGAAACCAGCTGACTTCATTCAATATACTCAGCCTTTCCTGCATTACCAGAATTAGATGAAGCAAAAACTATTATGTCCTTTTATACAACTGTTGAACCTTATGTGTGACCTTGGTTTGGATGTTAAAACAAGCAAATCAGAATTGGAGGGGCAGCCCCCCTCTAAATTTCAAAGGCAGCTCTTCTGCAGAATTAAAACCACAGAATTAATTTATCCCCTCTCCTGCTTTGCTTGTAAAGCCAAAATGAATGAAATGGTTGTGGTTTGAAATCACTGTACAGTATGTAACACTTCATTCACTAATTATAACCAACCCTCACCCCCAAATTTACCCAGTTAAGAATAAAGAATGAAAGAAGCCTTGGTATTAATAAGAATAAGAAGAGGAAGTTGGTGGAGGAGTTACTCCTGTATTGTTGCCAACATGTCTCTTTGATACAGCAGATATTGTATGGTTATCTTCATTATTTTACCTTATGAGCATCACAAAGGCAAGAACTACAGCACAGTAATAAGCTCTTGGGTGATGCAGTCAGATTTAGGTTTTAATTCTGATTTTGTAGTTTACTACCTTTGTGACTAGGCAAATTATTTAATTTTTCTGTACCTCAGTCTCCTCATTTGAAGTTGTGATGTTAAAACTATTTAATGTCATAAAGTTGTAATGAAAAATAAAGATAATGTATATAAGGACTTAGCACAGTGCCTACAACATAGTATGTGCTCAACAAATGTTAACTGCTGTTATTGGATTATTAGATAGATGTATGAAAGATATTATCTGAGGCCAAAGAGCATAAAAGGGAAAGATTATAGGTTGTAGATTATAAGTAAACACTCATACCTTATTTACATGAGCTATAAGCTTTCTAGTATTGTTATCTCTATCTTTGCGTATTTGGAAAGTAAATTAATAGATTAATCTTTGTTGGAGTTCCTAAGTACTCTGTCCTTTAACCTTTACTTCCACTAAGGAAGGAATTATTATTATTTTTTAAAATTTTTTGACAGGCAGAGTTATAGACAGTGAGAGAGAGACAGAGAGAAAGGTCTTCCTTTTCCATTGGTTCACAATGGCTACCATGGCCGGTGCTGCGCTGATCTGAAGCCAGGAACCGGCTGCTTCCTCCCGGTCTCCCATGGGGGTGCAGGGGCCCAAGCACTTGGGCCATCCTCCACTGCCTTCCCAGGCCACAGCAGAGAGCTAGACTGGAAGAGGAGCAACCGGGACTAGTACCGGCGCCCCAACCAGGACTAGAACCTTGTGTGCCGGTGCTGCAGGCGGAGGATTAGCCAAGTGAGCCATGGCGCCGGCCCAGGAAGGAATTATTTTTATGCTGCAGTGACCTTGATGACTGTGAGATTATGTCACTGGCCTGGTGCAGTGCTTGGGGGCCAGGTATGACCTCTATGCCAAAAATTTCTACTCTAATTTCATTAGATTTAGTCCTGCTATTTTTTTTCATCTAAATAGAAATTAAACATTTAATATGTTTGTGTGTGTATGTGTATATATATGTATATATATATACATACATACATATAATTCTATGTTTCATCTTACTCAGTTTTTTTGCCCTGTTTTCACTGATTGTAAATCATGAGTAGGGTATCCAGGATATTTTTTGAGAAGGTTCTGGAGGCCTGATGATTAGATAGTAGTACTCTTTTTTTTTTTTTTTTTTCTTAAACAGGCAGAAAGAGACAGAAAGGAATAGTGTTACTCTTTTAAGAAAAGGTGGGATCCTAGGTAGAATGGAAATTGCTGTGATTATTCAGGTACAAATTTTTACCATATTTCATAGAATCAAAAGTGCAACATTTTTAACATGAAACATGCATAATTAGAATTGTATTATGTCATAGTTTGATTGGCAACATTTTCCTTTGGTGATATGGAAGATAATGGTTTGCCTTGAAATTGGTAACATTGTAGATTGCATGAAGTATGTTATTTCAAGGGATTATATACCATTAAACATAGAAATAATGTGTCATGGCAGGATGTGTAGTGAGTATGAGCAGAGGCTCCAGAGTTAGACTTTCAGGGTTTAGATTCTAGCCTTACCTAATGTGCAACTTTGGCCAAAATAATTACCCTTTCTTTATTGTAGTTTTCTCAACTCTTACATGGGAGCTAAGAATAATGTTAAGAATGTTATAATGAGGACTAACTGTAAGACATATAATGTGTTTAAAGTAGTGTCTAGTACACAGGAAAATAATATTGGCTACTAATTTAAGAGATTTTCAGAATTGATTTGAATCCACTTTGTTGTGATTGAAACTCAAATTTGTTACCCTTAATATTTATGTATCATCAATAACATCAGCAAATGACACTGGTTTTTGAAAGAAGATAAAGGTGAATCTAAGAAGTGTCCTTATTCTAATAAAGATTTAGGTGACATATTTGTTAAATATATTACTATTCTTTGTGATTGAGGTATAAGAAATTAAGTTGGAGCTAGGAAATGTATAGTGAGAATACGGACCAGTTAAGCAGGTTGTTGAGACTAACGTAAATATAATCTTTGATTCCTCTTGATCTTGGTAAGTATGGGAAAAGGTTGGAGGGCTTTGAAAATTTGCAATGTCTGAGGAATTTTTTTCACCCAAAGTTAGAGAGAATTTTTATGAACTTTACTGTTCTAGGTAAAGAAATTTTCTTTCTGTAAGTAGACAGTGTCTCTTTACAATATGATGGCTACAACTTAAGGTTGTCCTTTTGTTCTCAAGAGCAAATTTTATTTTTTCTGTTTTAGTGTTCAGTGACCAGTGACTTGGATTTTCCAACACAAGTCATCCCGTTAAAGACTCTGAATGCAGTTGCTTCAGTACCCATAATGTATTCTTGGTCTCCCCTACAGCAGAATTTTATGGTATGTAAATAGTATATCTTCTGCTTATTTGATAGTAACTTATTTTGAATTAAAAAACCCATAATTTTCTTGTCAAGGTGAATCAAGATAGTATAAATAATGCTATCAAAATGATGACTGTTAGAGAAATTGAAAAAATTTGACTAACACAGTGTATATTTGATAGGCAGAGTTTCAGAGAAGCAGAGAGAGAGAGGAGAGATCTTCATCTGCTTGTTCATTCCCCAGATGGCTGCAATGGCCAGGGCTGTGCCAGGCCAAAGCCAAGAGCCAGGAGCGTCATCCACCTCTCCCATGTGTATGGCAGGGCCATCTTCTGATGCTTTTCCCAGGCCATGAACCTATAGGCACCATTTTTTAGGTGGCTTTACTTGCTGTGCCACAATACTGGACCCTCAATACAGTTTTTAAAAATGCATCTGTAGGGGTAGGTCTCAGGCTTAGCAATTAAGACACTAATAGAAAACCATGTCCCATATTCCAGTACCTGGGTTCAGTACCCAACTCTGGTTTCTGATTCCAGCTTTCTGCTAACACAGACTCAGGGAGACAACAGTAATGGGTCAAGGAATTGGGCCCTTGTAATGCAGCTGGGAGAACTGGTTTGAATTCTGGCTCCAGCTCTTGCCTGGCTGTCTTGGCCGTTGTGTGCATTTGGGGAGTGAACCAGTGGGTGGAGCTCTCTCTCTTCTCTCTGCTTCTCAGATAATCGATCAAGCAATGCACTTTAAAGAAAATTTGTAGTGTTGCCTTTTCCCTATATTCTGCAAATGAAAATTGTTAAGCAAAAACCATACCCAGGTTTAAACACATTAAAACACATTAAAAGCAGCTTGATTTTTAGTCTAAGTGGAAAAAATAAATAAGATAAAGACTGAAGTTTACAGTTCTTACCCCTTATCAGTATCCTATAATCTCAGTCTGATTTGGCATTTTTCTTATTTAAGAGCTTAAAACAATTTTAGGCAGCATGTTATTAAGTGATAATGTATACTAGGAAGCAATATTGGGGCTTCTAAAACACAAATTAGCAAATTTCCACAGGTTACACGTTTCCAGTAGCTTTTGTAATAAAAAGCTAGTGTTTATTTATTTGAAAGGCAGAGCTACTTAGAGGCATAGGCACAGAGAGAGAAGTCTTCTGCTGGCTCACTCCTCAGATGGCCACAATGGCTGGTGAAGCCAGGAGCCAGGCGCTTCTCCCGGGTCTCCCATGTGGGTGTAAGGACCCAATGACTTGGGCCATTTTCTGCTGCTTTCCCAGGCCATAGCAGAGTGCTGCATTGGAAGTGGAGCATCCAGGACTCAAACTGGTTCCCATATGGGATACTAGCACTGCAGGTGGCAACTTTACCCGCTACACCATGGCACTGGCCCCAAGAGTTTAATTCTTTATAGAAGTAGAGTGAAGGAGGGTGGAATGAAAGAGCAATTAAAGTGTATATTTTTGACTTCTGTTGTTAAATAATAAATTCATAGTACTTGACTTATAAGGTGGGAAGACCACTAAAATGTTGTATCCTTGGTGAGCCTACTTTGAAGAATTGTTTACTGGTTTAAAAAATGATAGTTTTGATATTGATATTCTTAGTGACTTATATAACAGGAGATTAAAGGTAGACTTGAGCTACTCTTCTGCAGTTGCATAAATTGTATGTTTAAAGCTTTACTACTCAAAACATTTAGTTTGAGAATCATATTGCTAGACCTTTAGAGGGGGTTCTTATTATTAATCGACTAAAATTCTGAAAGAATTTTTTTAAAGATTTATTTTTATTTGAAAGAGTTACATAGAGAAAGAAAGGCAGAGAGAGAGAGAGGTCTTCCATCCACTGGTTCACTCCCCAGATGGCTGCAGTGGCCATAGCTGCACCGAACTGAAGTTGGGAGCCAGGAGCTTCTTCTGGATCTCCCATGCGGGTGCAGGACACTTGGGCCATCTTCTACTGTTTTCCTTGGCTATGGCAGAGAGCAGCCGGGACTTGAACCAGCATCCATATGGAATGTCGGCATTGCAGGCGGTGGCTTTACCCGTTACGCCACAGTGCCGGCCCCAGAATATTGTGTTAAAAGTTGTCAGTAAATATTATTAGGAATTGTCGATGGGTTCTGGTCACTGAGCAAAGCAACTCAGACAGGCTATATTATGGCTAGAATATGTTTTGGGGGGCAAAGGTTATACGGGTACAGTTAGGAAGATAAAAGAGCCAAATATCATTTAATTTTTTCTTACATCCAAAGAAATGAATTCTGCTAGTTTAAATGGTAGTAGTAAAGTGAGATGAGATGAAAACAGGACCATAGTGTGTATGTAAGTTTGCATCTTTATATAGATGGGAGGGAAAGTCCAGCCTGCAGGTCACATAAGGTCTATGAAATCATCTGGTCTGGCCCTGCTGAGGCTACAGCAGATGGGAATCAAAATTCAATAAGTCTGTATAGAAGGCTTAATAATTTTTTTTAAGGATCATTTTATTTATTTGAAAAGCAGAGTTACAGAGAGAGGGGGCAGACACACACACACACACATACATATATGCACACACGCAAACACAGAGATTTCATCTGCTAGTATACTTCCAAAATGGCCCCAATACCCAGGGACTGGACTGGGCTGGGCTGGACTGGTCCAAGCCAAGAGCTTCATCCCAGTCTGCCATATGGGTGGCAGGGGTCCAAGCACTTGGGCCATCTTCTGCTACTTTTCCAGGTGAGTTAATAGGGAGCCTGATTGTAATTGGAGCAGCCAGGAATGGAATCTGTGCTCATGGGATGCAGGCATTGCCTGCAGTAGCTTAACCTGCTGTGCCACAACGCTGGCTCCAACAGCAGGCTGATTTTTGAGTTGGTAATTTTTTGAATGATATAAATATACAAATGGCCCTCGGCAGAAAAACGTTGCCACCTTTGGCTGATGAATACATTAAAATTCTAGGTTTTCATTTTATACCTTAAATTTCCCCTTTCTGCCAATTTCCCTCATTTGTCTCAAGAACTGTTATCTTTATGAATGTTCCTGTTGACCTCAGTTTATCTAAGGATTGTTTGAAGGTTTTCTTTTTCCTTCTATTTCCTGTCTGCTGATTCCTGAATGTAACATTTGTCTTAACTGTGTCATCTTCTGTATCAGTCATGGTCATATTTCTGATTCCAGCCTGCACCATCTCACTTTATTTTTATTTTTTTAAAGATTTTATTTATTTATTTGAAAGGTAGAATTACAGACAATGAGAGGGAGAGACAGAGAGAAAGGTCTGCCTTCTGTTGGTTCACTCCCCAAATGGCCGCAATGGCTGGAGCTGTGCCGATCTGAAGCCAGAAGCCAGATGCTTCTTCCTGATCTCCCGTGTGGGCACAGGGGCCCAAGCACTTGGGCCATCCTCCACTGCTTTACCAGGCCACAGCAGAGAGCTGGATTGGAAGAGGAGCAGCCGGGACTAGAACCGGTGCCCATATGGGATGCTGGCGCTGCAGGCACAGGATTAAATTAACCCACTGTGCCATGGCGCCAGCCACCCCATCTCACTTTAAATAGCTGACTTGTCTTCCTACAGTCTTAGCCAGTCTATTCTGTGTATCAGAATAATTTTTCTAAAATTCTTTTTTTTATCAGTACTCTGTTCAGAGGCCTCTTAAGATTTAGATTTAAATTTACTTTGAATTACTCTGTTTTCTTTAAACATGCACTTCAGAACTGTCCAGTCTTCATTTAAAATTATTGTCTTTTTTATTTATTGAAAATTCTCTTCCATGGATGTCAACTTTCAGTCTCTTATATTCTTGAATACTCCATTTTTCCTGAACTTTTCTTTGATTGGCTCTTTCTTGCAAAGCTAGCAACTTTTTCTTCACTGTGGTCTTCTGAAACTTGATATAAGCTAATCTATTGTTACCTTAGTAGCACAGTCAGCATTCATCTCGGTATTAAAATACTTTGTTACTGTACAGTGTTCTTTTGCATATAAGTGTGAATCATTTGGAATAAACTTTATAATAGACTATTGATATTTTATTTTACATCCCTAGAATTTTATTATATTGACTGTCTTAACTAGAGCATTAAGTGAAGTTTAGAAATGTTTACTTATGGTAGTTTTTTTTTTTTTTTTTGGGTTGGGTAGCTATGCATAGTTGATTCTGATAAACTATATTTCATCAGTTCTAAGATACTCTCTCCCATTTCAGTATCTGAAATAGGAATTTTTAAAAATTGATGATGTCTTGTTGTAGTCTGCAGCATTTTTTCCTTCTTAGAGGCATATGATAGTAATATTGATGATATGTTAGGCTATGTGAAGTATTTTTTCTTAATTTTTTTCTCTGTCAACAGTTTTGTTTTCTCAGGTACAGTTACTGGTGAGAGCTCTTTTATTCCTTTATAGCTTTTCAGAGTTTGCTGTCTGAGTCGTATTTTATTTGAAAAGGTTTATTTAGGGGCCAGCTTTGTGGCATAGCCAGTTAAGCTGCTTCCTGCTGCACCGGCATCCTGTGTAGGTGCTGATTTGTGTCCTGGCTGTTCTTCCGGCTGCACTTTTGATCCAGCTCCCTGCTAATGTACCTGGGACAGCAGTGGAAGATGATCCAAGTGCTTGGCCTCTTGCCACCCACTTGGAAAACCTGGAAGAAGCTCTTGAGTTCGACCTGGCTCAGCCTTGGCCATTGTGGCCATTTGGGAGTGAACCAGCAGCTGGAAGATTTCTATCTCTCCTTCTCTCTATAACTTTACCTTCCAACCTGATAAATAAATCTTTTTTTAAGAAAGTGGAAAGGTTTATTTACTCTATTTACTTGAAAGGCAGAGAGACAGAGGTAGACAGGGGCTGTCCATCTGCTGGTTCACTCTCCAAATGCCTGCAACAGTCATGCTGGGCTAGGTTGAAGCCAAGAGCTGGAAACTTCATTTGGATCTCCCACATGGGTGGCAGGGACCCAAGTACTTGAGCCAACACCTATTATCTCAGAGTGCACATAAGCAGGAAGCTGGATTTGGATGCAGAACTGGTACCTTAATGAAGGTACTCTGATACTGCCCAAGTAGCATCTCTGTTTATTTATTTATTTTTTTAAAGATCTTTACTTATGTGACAGAGTTAAGGAGAGATGGAGGCAAAGATCTTCCATCTGCCTGTTTACTCCCCAAACAGAAGCCAACTCCTGGCTGGGCCAATATGAGCTTCTTCTGGATCTCTCGTGTGGGTGCAGGAGCCCAAGCACTTGATCCATCTTTCACTGCTTTTCCAGGACATAGCAGAGAGCTGGATTGGGAAATTTGACCTGGCACCCATATGGGATACTGGCTCTGCAGGTGGAGGCTTAGCCTACTATATCACACCACTGGCCCCCCAAGTAGCATCTTAATTGCCGTGCCAAACACCTGCTCATGACTGATATTTTAATTCTGTACAATGGGTAAAGACATCTACTTAAGAAAAAAAGTTGTGTTTTAGTTATAGTACATTGCCATTTTAAAAATGTTTTAATACTAAGATTAAGTCTGGTTTTTAATTTTTTTTTAACTTTTAGGTGGAAGATGAAACTGTTTTACATAACATTCCTTATATGGGGGATGAAGTTCTAGACCAGGACGGCACTTTCATTGAAGAACTAATAAAAAATTATGATGGAAAAGTACACGGAGATAGAGGTGAGCCATGTTTATTCTCTTGCAAAAATGGCTAAAGAATTGAGAGATAACCTTGTTTTTTTTTTTTTTTTTAACATAGGGTATGAAGAATCATTTTTAATAATAAAATTAAAATTTACACCAAACTCAAAGGACTGACATAGGCTCAGAAACCCAATATTTTCAATCTTTTTCCTGTTTTTATAAAACAAAGTTTTAAAGCTTTATTTGAGGCGGGGGGTGGGGGTGGGGTGGGGAATATGTGAGAGTGAGTGTGTCTATCTGCTGGCTCACTCCCCAAATGCCCATAACAGCTGGGATTGGGCCAGGTGGAAGCCAGGTGCCAGGAACTAAATCCAGGATTCCCATGTGGGTGGCAACAATCCAAGTATTTGATATCACCTGCTACCTTCCAGGATCTACATCAGCAGGAAGCTGGAATTGGGAGCAGAGTCAGGACTGTAACTAGGTGCTCTGATACAGTATGTGGATATCTTAACCACCCACTAGACCCAGTATCTGCCCCTTCCTTGTTTTTAATTGGAGGCTCATGTTTGCCACTTACTTATCTGTAGTTGGTTAGCATAAATTATAATGCAGTAACAGGCAAATCAAATAGAAATTGCGTGGGTATCTAGATTTTAAGACTTTTTACTAGTAAAATTAATTAGGGTTGGGGCTCTGCTTCTGTGGCACATGGCCCTACTGCTCAAAATTATCTTCTGCAATGGACTATAGAAACACCTGAAATTCAGTTGTTAGAATCTATGTGTGTGTATGTGTGTGTTTAGGAGGTTATGCTAAAGTGTCTGAAAGGAGGGTGATATTTGCAATGTCATTTTCATTCATTTTCATTCTTAGTGTAAACCAATACCTGCTATAATCAATTTAAGGACAGATACATTGTTTGGGAGGGGGCTAAAGCTATAATTAATTGTAGAGGATTGGGTTAGTGCTAGGCCTTGATTTCAAGAAAAAGTGACAAGTATTAAAGATAAATTCTCTTTCCTAACTTTGATTAAGAACAGTCTTGAAAATGATCTTATCTGTTCCCCAAACCTCCCAGTTTAATACTAATTTTTATAATACTGATAGGCTATGGCCTTTTCCAAACTAGAAAAGGAATACATAAACTTTTGTCATTGCCACTTTCCTCTGTTTATTTCTGATATCCCTTAACAAATTTCAGAATGTGGGTTCATAAATGATGAAATTTTTGTGGAATTGGTGAATGCTCTTGGTCAATACAATGATGATGATGACGACGATGATGGAGATGATCCTGATGACAGAGAAGAGAAACAGAAGGATCTAGAGGACAACCGAGATGGTACGCTTGATTATTAGGTTTTTGTGTAGCCATTACACTCTTCTTTCAAATAGTGAAATAAATGTAGAAATTAGTTTCTTCTTTTTCTTCTCTTTATCACATTGATAGTAGTATCAAAATTTGAATATTATTTGCAACATTTCATCCTGCATTTGAGCATCTTTGTGTTTTCGTTGTTGTTAGCAAAGGAAACTAATCTTTTCTGTGAGCATCTGAGCAATTATCTTAACCATCATTGTAATATAACATTCTGTATGTCTATATTGCTTTGTGTGTGTATGCATATACTATATACGTATCAGTTGTATGCTAATCACCTCATATGCATCATCTTAATCCTAATAAAGACTCCATAAGGTGGATATTATTAGATCCGTAAGATCACACTACTGGGGAGAAATGGAACCTTGAACTCCATGATGATAACCAAAATATAAGTGACTTTAGACTTATGCCTTTCTTCCCCTGAGTCAGTTATGACTCTCCAAAAAGTAGTCTGTCCCAACACAGTCTGTGTTTGATATTTTCTGCTTGGCATAGATCATATTAAAGCAGCATAGAATTCTTTGGGGAAAAATTGCAATTTCAAAGATGCATAGTTTTTTTTTTGTTTTGTTTTTGTTTTTTTTTTTTAAATAATAAAGTGATACCTTAGTGGTGATCTAGTTTAAACTCTTTGTTTTACAGGTGAGGAGACAGACTGAAGTAGTTAAGTAAGCAGTCAGGCCCAGTGACAAAATTAGTAGCATGATTGGGATTAAAACGTAGGGGCTGGTGCTGTGGCTCAGCAGGTTAATGCTCTGGCCTAAAGCGCCGGCATCCCATATGGGCACTGATTCTAGTCCCAGCTGCTCCTTTTCCAATCCAGCTCTCTCTTATGGCCTGGAAAAGCAATGGAAGATGGCCTAAGTCCTTGGGCCCCTTTACCCACATGGGAGACCCAGAGGAAGCTCCTGGCTCCTGGCTCCTGGCTTTGGATCGGTGCACCTCTGGCCATTGTGGTCAATTGGGGAGTGAACCATCGGATGGAAGACCTCTCCTCTCTCTCTCTCTCTCTCTGTAACTCTGGCTTTCAAATAAACAAATAAATCTTTAAAAAAAAAAAAAAAAAAAGAACCTGTCTTCCAGAACCCTTTTCTTTTTTCAGATTTATTTATTTTGCTTGAAAATCAAAGTTACACAGAGAGAGGAGAGGCAGAGAGAGAGGTCTTCCATTCGCTGGTTCACTCCCCAGATGGCCGCAACGGCTGGAGCTGTGCCGATCTGGAGCCAGGAGCCAGGAGCTCCTTCCGGGTCTCCCACGTGGGTGCAGGGGCCCAAGGACTAGGGCCGTCTTCTACTGCTTTCCCAGGCCATAGCAGAGAGCTGGATCGGAAGTGGAGCAGCTGGGACTGTAACTGCGCCCATATGGGGTGCTGGCACTGCAGGCGGCGGCTTTACGTGCTACGCCATAGCTCTGGCCCCTTCTAGAACTCTGAAAACTTTTCATATTTGTATTTGAATTTTGTGTTTGACATATGCACATTCCATAAATACACATAAAATATGTTAGTGAAACAAAAAGTTGATGATTTCTTAGAAAATCAACTATGTTATAGAGATAGTTATGTATAGAAAATGAAAGATTGAAAACTTGTTTTCTTCATGTTTTCCCCCTTTCATATTTCCCTATTTAGATAAAGAAATCCACCCACCTCGGAAATTTCCTTCTGATAAAATTTTTGAAGCCATTTCCTCAATGTTTCCAGATAAGGGCACAGCAGAAGAACTAAAGGAAAAGTAAGATTTGCTTTTCCGAGATAGTCTCACTTTGTGTGCTGTGGAAACTCTCCTTTACGTTTATTTACAAATGCAACAAATATAGCCACTTACTTGTTTATAGTGTGGGCAAGATGTTTGAAGCAATATATTTATCTGTGGTATTCTACACTATAAAACATTATAGTTGAATAAATGCTTTTATATTTATGTGCATACACTATATACATGTGTAAAATTTATAGCAGTCTATTTAGAGGAAAATTTCTCCGGATACTAGCAGAATGTTTAGTAACATTGATGATTAATTAAAACTAATATCCTTTTTCATGATATACCTGAATCATTTCATTGAATTTGATTCTTGATATCTAATTGCTTCTTTGTCTATATAAAGATTGATTTGTGTTAGATATATTCCTTTTTGTTTTAGGCAAGGTAAACATTAAAATAATACATGGAAACCTTTTGGAAACTTTATTTTGAAAAAGTGATTTTTCTTTTATATTTACTTACGTTTTTCTTGGTTACTGTCAGATACAAAGAACTCACCGAGCAGCAGCTCCCAGGTGCACTTCCTCCTGAATGTACTCCCAATATAGATGGACCAAATGCTAAATCTGTTCAGAGGGAGCAAAGCTTACATTCATTTCATACGCTTTTCTGTAGGCGATGTTTTAAATATGACTGCTTCCTACATCGTAAGTGCAATTATTGTACGTTTTCATTTTCCATCTCTTGTTGTGGAATTATGTTTTAAAGCAACTCAAATAATGTTATTTACTACAACTAGAATTTTCTATTGAATCTTACAGTTAAGATTGAAAAATACATTATGAACTCTGTATTGTTATTTTTATGTTGTTGCTTGAGGATTGTTTTTACACACATTTAATTCAGACTTCTGTTTTAAAGAAATTGGCTAAAAAGATGCTATATTAGTTCTTGTCTACTTAGTGTTGAATTTTTTTTTTTTTTTTGATCCTCTGGGTAAGTTGCTTTTCTTTTCTTTTTTTTTTTTTTTTTTAAAGATATATTTAGTTATTTCAAAGTCAGAGTTACACAGAGAGAGGAGAGGAGAGGCAGAGAGAGAGGTCTTCCATCCAATGGTTCACTCCCCAACTGGCCGCAACAGCCAGAGCTGCGCCGTTCTGGAGCCAGGAGCATCCTCCGGGTCTCCCATGTGGGTAAACGGGCCCAAGGACTTGGGCCATCTTGTACTGCTTTCCCAGGCCATAGCAGAGAGCTGGATCAGAAGTGGAGTAGTCAGGTATCAAACCGGTGCCCATATAGGATGCCGGCGCTTCAGGCCAGAACGTTAACCTGCTGCGCCACAGTGCCGGCCCAGTAAGTTGCTTTTTAAATACCCGTGTTTGTATACTAGCAAAGCATGAAATGTTCTTAATGAATTATGATACATCCAATAATACTTTTTTCCCCTGACATTTTTAGGAAATGAAGTTTCTTAGTAATTTTCCAGTTAACTGGACCTTATTTTTAAGTACATTTTTAAAAGTATCAACTACTTTTGAGGTATATATTTTGAAAATATATTTCATACTTCCTAATTTTCAGAGTTTACATAATATAGTTCAACTTTTTCCGTATTATATTTTAGGGTGCCTGTTTATGGCATAGTAATACTTCTAGATGCTTTTGACCCTGCACTAAATGGCCTCACATTGCTTTGCCTTTTGGGTTTTGTGTCCCTACTTTTTTTTTTTTTTTTTTTTAAAGAAGATTTATTTATTTATTTGAAAGGCAGAGTTACAGAGAGGCAGATTCAGGGAGAGAGAGAGAGATGTCTTCCATCCACTGGTTTACTTCCCAAATGGCTCCAATGGCCAGAGCTGGGCTCATCTGAAGCCAGGAGCCAGGAGCTTCTTCCGGGTCTCCCACGTGGGTGCAGGGGCCCAAGGACTTGGGCCACCTTATACTGCTTTCCCAGGCCACAGCGGAGATTGGGATTGGAAAGGGAGCAGCCAGGACTTGAACCAGCATCCATATGGGATGCTGGCACCACTTGCGGTGTTTTGTGTGTGTGTGTGTGTGTGTGTTTGGCAGGTAGTGTTATACAGAGAGAGAGAGGTCTTCCTTCCATTGGTTCACTCCCCAGATGGCTGCTATGGCCAGTTCTGCGCCGAACCAAAGCCGGGAGCCAGGTGCTTCTTCCTGGTCTCCCATGCGGGTTCAGGGGCCCAAGCACCTGGGCCATCCTCCACTGCCCTCCCGGGCCACAGCAGAGAGCTGGACTGGAAGAGGAGCAACTGGGACTAGAATCTGGCACCCATATGGGATGCTGGTGCCGCAGGCAGAGGATTAACCAAGTGAGCCACAGCACCGGCCCTGCAGGCGGTGGTTTTACACAATACGCCACAGCACCAGCCCCCCCGCCCCCTTTTTTTAAAACATTTATGCTCTGTACTCTTAATCTAGTTTAAATTTATGATATGGTAGTATAATCTATAGTAAGTCTTCCATTTTTTTGCTTTAGGCATTGGACGATTATCAAATGTTTGGTCTTAAACTGTGTTATTTTCACACAGCCCTTGAAATGATTGTCTTGAGTTGCATTTTAATTCCTCTTTATACACCACCATTTTGTTAATAATATTGTAAATTGCATTTAGATGTCATAAGAAAAGAATTGGAGGGAGCTCTGTTTTTGAGTCATTGAAAAGTTCTTTCCAATTTGTTTATAGCTATAGCATTTAATGTATCTTTTGTACACATGAACCAGCAAAATAAGGTACTATTTTTACACCTTATTATAAGAGTTATTTCATTGTGCTCTTCAGAGATGAGTAATTTTGGTGAACCTTGAACATGTTTAAGCTGGAGAGAAGAGAAATACTGCACTTTAATACAGGTGGCCTTCGTAGGACAATAGACTGCCACCTGCAGCAGTTACCAGGCGCAGCTTCCCTTCATCTTCTTCATTTTTTTTAAATGTATTTATTCATTTATTTGATACAGAGAGTGAAGGAGAGAGACAGAGAGAGAGAGAGAGAGAGAGGTCTTCCATCTGCTGGTTCACTCCTCAAATGGCTGCAATGGCCAGGGCTGAAGCCAGGAGTCAGGAGCTTCTTCCAGGTCTCCCACGTGGGTGCAGGGACCCAAGCACTTGGGCCATCTTCTGCTGCTTTCTCAGGGGAGCTGGATCGGAAGTAGAGCAGTCCCAATGCCTGCAATGCAGGCAGAGGCTTAACCTATGCCGCAGCATTGGCCGGCCCTCGCACCTTCCTTTCTTGTACTAGAGCCAGTTTCTTCATAATTGAACCTAAACAAATTCTTAAGGTATTTCATTGCCTTACATGAACTTTGCACACCATGCATTTTTTTATATAAAATAAGTTATTAAAATAAATGTTAAACATAGCATTTTGTGCTAGAGGTATTTTTTTATCTCTGAATTAATGTGTGCGAAATAGTTGAAATACCTGGCTTCTGTTAGGCCATCTATAAGGTGAACAAATTTCATGTGTTTCATATATACAGATTTAGGAGCATAGTGATACTTCCCCACCCTACCCTGTCTCTTACCCTCCTTCCTCCTTTCTTACTCTTAATTTTTATGACATACTTTCAGTTTATTTTATAATCATTTATAATCATAAGCTTAACTCTCTGCTAAGTAAAGAATTCAACAAATAGTAGAAAAAATATTTGGTCAATAGTAGAGATAAGGGCTGATAATTTTAAGTTTCACACACTTAAATCTTTTTAAAGTCTTTTATCTGACCTTTGTATTTTCCTCTAAAGGCACAGGCTCTCCCTAGGTTATTTCTTTCTTTCTTTCTTTTTCCCCGAAGAATTATTTATTTATTTGAAAGACAGATGAAGAGGTACAGCCAGAGAGAGAGAGAGAGAGAGAGAGGTCTTCTATCCTCTGTTCACTTCCCAAATGGCTGCCATGGCCAAAGCTGAGCTGATCCAAAGCCAGGAGCCAGGAGCTTATTCCAGGTCTCCCATGTGGGTACAGGGGCCCAAGGACCTGGGTCATCATCTACTACTTCAGGCCATAGCAGAGAGCTGGATAGGAAGTGGAACAGTTGGGACTTGAGCCAGCACCCATATGGGATGCTGGTGTCCCAAGTGGCAGCTTTACCTGCTAAAGCACAGTGCTAGTACCTGTCCTCTTTACCTTTAAAAATGAGTTTTGGGGCTGGCGCTGTGGCGTAGCGGGTGAAGCCACTGCCTATAGTGCCAGCATTCCATATGTGTGCCAATTCGAGACCCGGCTGCTCTACTTCCAATCCAACTCTTCACTATGGCCTGGGAAAGCAGTAGAAGATGGCCCAAGTGCTTGGGCCCCTGCATGCACATGAGAGACCTGGAAGAAGCTCCTGGCTCCTGCCTTCGGATCGGCGCAGCTCTGGCCGTTGGGGCCATCTGTGGAGTGAACCAGTAGATGAATACCTCTCTATCTGCTTCTGCCTCTCTGTAACTCTGCCTTTCAAATAAATAAATAAATCTTTAAAAAAATGAGTTTTAATAAGTGGTATTGTTTTACTCTCCATTTGATAATTTATTGCTGAAATCAAGAAATTGTAGGTGTCAGAATTTTGTTGATAAAATAGTAATCTGATTTTATTTTGTGAATATCAGCTGCTCATATGGAGAGTAGTAAAGACTTACTTGAAATATGTTTATAATTTATAGTTTACGTGCATCAATTCTGTTTGCAAGGAAAAAAGAAATTACTAATCATTCTGGAACTTACTGTGTTGCCTTCCTGCTTAGGGTTGGAGGAGGAGAAGGAGCAACAGCAGAGAATACATTGTAATAGCTCAATGAGAACTTGAAGGAAAGTTGTATAAAGTAATGTAAACCACATATTAGGAAGGTTACAGTCTATTATCATTAGTTTTCCCAGGGAAGTTAAAAAAAAGTGACAAAGTATTTCACAGTTGTATATGGGTACTTGATATTGATGTTTAATTTATTTTGCAGCTTTTCATGCAACACCCAACACTTACAAGCGGAAGAACACAGAAACAGCTCTAGACAATAAACCTTGTGGACCACAGTGTTACCAGCATTTGGTAAGACTTAGTGCTTTATTATTCCAGAGGGTATTTGAGAAGCCTTAACTTTGAACTTTGGTGGAGGTGATAAAGTCAGTGTTAACATTGTCTGTACCCATACTTTTATTGGCCATATAATAGGTAGATTTTCTTACCCATGTTATTTCTTTCATAGCCCACGTACCACACATTTTAGTCCTTCATTAATTTTTTATTATCTTTTGTTTATCTGTGTTATCTCTTCAGCAACATTTCAAGGTCGTTAGGCTCAAGGACTCATACCTTCTACAAAGTTTGTGAGAATGTGGAGTACAGGTAGCCCACTTAGAAACCAGAAACGCAGTAATCTTATGCTGTAGTTCCTAAGTCTTTCTCATAGCCATATTCTTTCTTTGAGTTTCTTTAGAAGCACTGTAGTTTGAGCTGTATTATAGATCCCAATTTTTTTTTGTTGTTGTTATTTTTTTAAGTGATGGAGACAAGGTAAGGGGTTAGGAAAATATGAGGTAGGAAAGTTGTTTTTTACGGGTACTATCTTATTTTTACCATTTCCCCTCTTTGAACCAAGCCACTCCTACCTAGGAACTAAATGGGTATAAATTGCCTGTTGGATTTTGGACAGAAGATTCATTGAATGGCACCTGCAGAAGGTATCCTATTTTTAAGCAATTTGGTTTGTGTAGAATGAAGTATAAAACTGTTGGCTACTCTCAAACTTCTCCCTTCTATTTCCACTAAAAAACAGAATTCTTGAGCATATTTTGTAATATTCTGTACAAGGCAGAATTGTATTTGGCTCATCTAAAATGTTTCTGTGGTCTCTCTAAACCATGCTCTCTTACCATTGTTTTATACTTTCTGAGACTGGATTGTTGTACCTCATACTGCGAACTGTAACCCTCAGACACTTGTTCCTGAAGTTCCTTTCATGTCTTCCTGTGGCAGCTTATCCCTCACAGGAAAAAAAAGGAATCTGATGTTTTTAGAGTATGGCAGGAAGTGACAAAGTCAAGCTTGTGTACGTGTGTTGTATTCTTTAAGTAAACACCACCATAAAGGGCTATGTATTACCTTAACTCCTGAAGTAGGAATCTGACTTAATGTACATTAGACATGTTACTGTTTTTGTAAAGATGTTCCTTTAAATAGGTATAAATATAAATATAGAAATAACTATCTTTGTATATACATAATTTATTTTATGGTCTAACTTAATTATAATCAGTTTATATTTCACAAATTCACTACACATAACTGTCTTGCCTGACAATATATTAAACCCATATTTATCTAAAGTTTTCAAATTATCAAAAGCAGATCAAAACAAAGCATATACAAATGTTTATTTGTGACAAATGGATATTATGATGGATGTCTTGACTAATTTGTCTTATGCAGTCTTTATTTTTTGCTCTTCCACCAAAATGATTTTTGAACTTTACCCTGATGTCTACCTTTTTCATTTTGTAGGAGGGAGCAAAGGAGTTTGCTGCTGCCCTCACTGCTGAGCGGATAAAGACCCCCCCAAAACGCCCAGGGGGTCGCAGACGAGGACGGCTCCCTAATAACAGTAGCAGACCCAGCACCCCCACCATCAATGTGCTGGAGTCGAAGGACACGGACAGTGATAGGGAGGCGGGAACTGAAACTGGGGGAGAAAACAATGATAAAGAAGAAGAGGAGAAAAAAGATGAAACTTCTAGTTCTTCTGGTAAGGCACATCTAATAACTGGGTTTTACCATTGCTTTCAAAGCCTCATATTGGGAAGATTAAGGATGTATTGGATACTTTTCTTAGTTGGTTAGTTTTCAATATAACCAGAAGTCCAAGACCACAGAACATCATTCAGGGATGTGAAGCTGAACTGTTCTTGCTGTTTTCTGCCCCCAACTCCTACTCTGGCCTATGGGTTGTTGAAAGGTTGATAATGCAGCTTATTCTGTCTCTTTGTGCTATGTACTTTCTCAGACAGGGCATCATGAAATTTAGATCATGCATGTGGTTTAGTGTTCTTGAAGTTCTTTGATTTGTTTTGGTTAGAGAGAAAATTAGTACTGATGAGTTAGTATTTTACTGATTGGATTTTAGTTACTGATACTATTATTTCTAGACTTAGTTCATTGAAAATATGATTATTTCCTGCTTTTTTTTTTTTTTTAAAGATTTATTTATTTGAAAGGCAGAGAGTTAACAGGCAGAGAGAGAGGGAAAGTCTTCCATTTGCTGGTTTATTCCCCAAATAGCTGCAATGGCCAGAGCTGGGTTGATCCAAAGCCAGGAGCTTCTTCTGGGTCTCCACAGCACCCAAGGATTGGGCCATCTGCTGCTGCTTTCCCAAGCCATAACAGGGAGCTGGATCAGAAGTAGAGCAGCTGGGACATGAACCAGTGCCCATAAGGGATGCCAGCACTGCAGGTAGTAGCTTTACCCGCTGTGCTACACGCTGGCCCCTATTTCCTGCTTTTTTTTTCTTGAGCGCATCCTGAGTTTTACTTGATACTATTTCTAATTACTATTTTTTTTCAACTTTTATTTAATAAATATAAATTTCCAAAGTACAACTTTTGGATTATAGTGGTTTTTTCCCCCCATAACCTTCCTCCCACCCGCAACCATCCCAACTTCCACGCCCTCTCCCATCCCATTCTTTCATCAAGATTCATTTTCAATTCTCTTTATATACAGAAGATCAACTTGGTATATACTAAGATTTCAACAGTTTGCACCCACACAGATACACAAAGTATAAAGTACTGTTTGAGTAGTAATTTTACTACTAGTAGTAAACTAGTAACTACTAGTAGTAGTTGATTTGCATAGTACAACACAATAAGGACAGAGATCCTACATGGGGAGTAGGTGCACAGTGACTCCTGTTGTTGATTTAACAATTGACACTCTTATTTATGACGTCAGTAATCACCCGAGGCTCTTGTCATGAGCTTCCAAGGCTATGGAAACCTCTCAAGTTCACAAACTCCGACCTTAGGGTCATAATCAAAGTGGGAGTTCTCTCCTCCCTTCAGAGAAAGGTACCTCCTTCTTTGATGGCCTGTTCTTTCCACTGGGATCTCACTCACAGAAACCTTTCATTTAATTAATTTTTTTTTTTTTTTTTTTTTTGCCACAATGTCTTGGCTTTCCATGCCTGAGAAACACTCATGGACTTTTTAGCTGGATCTGAATGCCTTAAGGGCTGATTCCAAGGCCAGAGTGCTGTTTAGGGCATCTGCCATTCTATGAGTCTGCTGTGTATCCCACTTCCCATGTTGGATCATTTTCTCCTTTTTAATTCTATCATTTATTATTAGCAAACACTAGTCTTATTTATGTGATCCCTTTGACACTTAGTCCTATCATTATGATCAATTATGAACTTGAACTGATCACTTTGACTAATGAGATGGCATTGGTACATGCCACCTTGATGGGATTGATTTGGAATCCCCTGGTACATTTCTAGCTCTACCAATAGGGGTAAGTCTGAGTGAGCATGTGCTGAACTGTACATCTCCTTCTCTTATTTCCACTCTTATATTTAACAGGGATCACTTTTCAGTTAAATTTAAACACCTAAGAATAATTGTGTGTTAATTAAAGAGTTCAACCAATGGTATTAAGTAGAACAAAAAATACTAAAAGGAATAAAATAGTAAGTTGTTCCTCAACAGTCAGGACAAGGGCTGATCAAGTCACTGTTTCTCATAGTGTCTAGTTCACTTCTATAGGTTTCCTTTTAGGTGCTCAGTTAGTTGTCACCGATCAGGGAGAAAAGATATTTGTCCCTTTGGGACTGTCTTTATTTCACTCAGCATGATGTTTTCCAGATTCCTCCATTTTGTTGCGAATGGCCGGATTTCATTTTTTTTAACTGCTGTATAGTATTATATAGAGTACATATCCCATAATTTCTTTATCCAGTCTACTGTTGAGGGCATTTAGGTTGATTCCATGTCTTTCGCTATTATGAATTAAGCAGCAATAAACATTGAGGTGCAGACAGCTCTTTTATTTGCCAATTTAATTTCCTTTGGGTAAATTCCAAGGAGTGGGATGATTGGGTCATGTGGTAGTGCTATATTCAGGTTTCTGAGGAATCTCCAAACTGACTTCCATAGTGGCTTTACCAGTTTGCATTACCACCAACAGTGGATTAGTGTCCCTTTTTCCCCACATCCTCGCCAGCATCTGTTGTTAGTTGATTTCTGTATGTGATCATTCTACCCAGGGTGAGGTGAAACCTCTTTGAATCACTATTTTTTGACCATTGTTTACATTTGATTTTGTAGAAGCAAATTCTCGATGTCAGACACCAATAAAGATGAAGCCAAATATTGAACCTCCAGAGAATGTGGAGTGGAGTGGTGCTGAAGCCTCGATGTTTAGAGTCCTCATTGGCACTTACTATGATAATTTCTGTGCCATTGCTAGGTTAATTGGGACCAAAACATGTAGACAGGTAAGAATAACTGTTCATATTATTATAAGAGCTCCAAATATAGATATAAGTATATACTAATCCGAAAGGCATAGTGACAGAGAGGGAGAAACAGAGAGCTCTTCAGTCCACTGGTTCACTCCCCAAATGTTGACAACACGGGTTGAGCCAGGCTGAACGCAGGAGTGGGTGACAAGGACCCAAGTTCTTGGGCTGTTATCCCCTGCCTTCCCAGGCATATTAGCAGAAGCTGGATTGGAAGTGGAACAGCCGGGTCTCAAACCAGGCACTCTGATATGGGATGTGGACATCCCAAGTGGTGGCTTAAATTGCTGCGCCACAGTGTTCACCCCAGCATCACTACACTTGACCAGAAAATAATTGCAGCTACTCTCTGCTACCTGAAGGTAGGGACAATTATTTCTCCTGTATCCCCAGCATTTAGCAGTGTCAAGAAGAGACAAGTCTTTTTGGTTTGAATGAGTATAAAAATGATTTGCTTCAAAAACTCATGACTGTGACTGCCTCTTGTCAGGTGTATGAGTTTAGAGTCAAAGAATCTAGTATCATAGCTCCAGCTCCCGCTGAGGATGTCGATACCCCTCCAAGAAAGAAGAAGAGGAAACACCGGTAAGTCTGCTGGAAGGCTGTTGAGAGAAGTCAGAATAGGTGCTGCAGGCAAGGCGCTTAGTAAAGGCGCAGTGGTCAGTTTCTACTTGGGCTGTTATACAACAGCTTCAGACTGTCTTCAAAAACATACTTGTGAAATCGTGTTTCCACTGGCAGTTGCTGTTTTTCTGTAAGAATACAACAGCCATCAGTACATGTGGAATGATATAGATCATAAAAGTTCTGGTTACCATAATGTATATTGGTTATCAAAAACATAAATGATTTAGTAGTTTTTTTTTTTTTTCCCCCAGTAAAGGCTACATAAATAGTCCCTTTTTAGCATTTTTTTTTTGGACAGGCAGAGTGGACAGTGAGAGAGACAGAGACTCTGAAAGATCTTCTTTGTCCATTGGTTCACCCTCCAATGGCCGCTGCGGCTGGCATGCTGTGGCTCGCGCACCGCGCTGATCCGAAGGCAGGAGCCAGGTGCTTCTCCTGGTCTCCCATGGGGTGCAGGGCCCAAGCACTTGGGCCATCCTCCACTGCACTCCCAGGCCACAGCAGAGAGCTGGACTGGAAGAGGAGCAGCTGGGACAGAATCCGGTGCCCCGACTGGGACTAGAACCCGGGGTGCCGTCACCGCAGGCGGAGGATTAGCCTAGTGAGCCGCGGCGCTGGCCCTTTTTAGCATTTTTTAGGAAATGTTTTGATAGGTGTTCCTACTGTGAGCTCCAGGTTAGTTATAGGGAGTGTATCTTTTTTTTTTTTTTTTTTTTTTAATTCATTTTATTTGAGAGGCAGAGAAAGAGACAGATGGCTCCCATCTTCTGGTTCATTCCCCAAATGACTTACAACAGCAGGGAATATGCCAGGCCAAAGCAAGAAGCTGGGAACTCAATCCTGGTCTCCCACATGACTGGCAGAAACCCAACTACTTGAGCCATCACTGCTGCTCTGTTGGCAGGAAACTAGAATCAGCCCGGCTCACAGATACGGTACAAAAACATCTTAACCACTAGGCCAAATGCTTGCCTCCTTTAAAAGAGAAGCATAGTTGAGTGGGTAAGGAAACACATACATATGCTTAAAAATTAGATAGGCTCTTAGTACGTTTCTTTAATAAAGGTAAAGTCATCCTAATTGAGAACTTAAATTGTTAAGATTTTCTCACAGGTATTTAGGTTTTAGTAGATTTTTCTGAAGTTTCGATTGAATTTCTGACCTGGTAGCTCAGCTAGATTATTAATGATGCTTGAAACAAGAGATAGTATCAGCATAATTCACATCAGATAAATCTGTAGGTATAGACACTTGCTGCTACACCAAGTGTATCTGCTTATCAGTCCTGAGCAGGTGATGTGGATGAGCATAGAAAGTGATGCCACCAGCCTGGCTTCTCAGCACACCTTAGGCAGCCTGAGTGATCAGGCTGTTTGGGAGTTGCTCTTAACTAATGGCAAATAGAAGCTGGATAGCGTGTGACTCTTCGGTGGTAACTTGGCTTTAAAGCACTGCTGTGTTAATGGCACAGACTGAGCCATCAAAGCAGCTGTCTGTTGGATTTGTAGCTGTGACCCTGTACCCTAGCTTTATGTGAAGTTTGTATTTTTTTTTCTTTGTGTGTGTGTGTTGTTTTTGTTTTTGTTTTTGTTTTTTTTTGCAGGTTGTGGGCAGCACACTGCAGAAAGATACAACTGAAAAAGGGTTAGCATCTTTCATTCACCTTCATTATTAGCTGTACAATGTCTGTTCTCATTTGACTTAGAATAGTGCCTGCATTAGAGTTTGGGTTGCTGTGATAGAATTGATTTTTGTACATCAAACCTGTATAAATGGAGGGTGTCTCTTGAGGAATGGCCAAGCAGTGCTCTTTGTAAAGAGACAGCTGATTGGATGGAGTGAGTCACTTAATTGGTAAAAGGAGAATCAGTTTGGAAAAGATGCACTTTGAGACTTAGTGGCAAAGCTCCTGAGCACTTAGGGGTGGGAGGTTACTTTTGCCATCATTTTTAAACAGGACTATGTGTAACATTGTAAATACAGTACAGCTCCAAAGGTGGTAGGGAAGAGTGTACTCTTGTTCATTGTGTGTGATCCTTTTCCCTCTCCCTGGATTAATGGGCCTGCCTGCTGTTATCTTTATTCAGATGGCTCCTCTAACCATGTTTACAACTATCAACCATGTGATCATCCACGGCAGCCTTGTGACAGTTCGTGCCCTTGTGTGATAGCACAAAATTTTTGTGAAAAGTTTTGTCAGTGTAGTTCAGAGTGTAAGTATTTGTTGCTTTGATGCAATTGCATGAGAACTAAGGAGACCTTTGGCCAGCAATTTAAAATAGTGATTTAAATCAGAACGAAAGGACACGGGAGTGGCTCCCTTGTTGTTTACTTAGGAAATCTTATCTTACAGTCATTTATTGAGTGTCATACCTGGCACTGTGCTGGTGTCCATTCATTCTCCTGGGTAACGTGTATGTGTGTGTGCAGGACAGACCAAATTGCATTAAAGGAACTTAATCTTTCTTTTGTCTCTGATCATTTATATTAAATCATAATAAAGTTGGCACAGAATGAAACGGGAATCTAGTAGTTACCAAATAATTTTGAGGCACCAGAGATTGTTAGGAGGATTTCAGTTTTCAGAAAAGAAATATAGCATAAGGCTAATACAGTTTTATAATTGTTTAATGAAGCTGCACACAAAGCTGGGATATTAAGGAAGTGATTAGAACTATGAGCTTTTAGAATGGTCGTGGACCATGGATATTTCGTAGTCTCAACCCTTCTTTCACACCTGTTTTATAATCATAGAACCTTATATACCATTTACCAATACAAAATGGAGAAACAAGAACTCAGTGATGGTCTTTTTTGGTACGGACTGCTTATACTTTGCTGTTACTTCAGTTGCTTCATCTATACAGTGGGATGGATAATTAGGTGGTTGGTTGTGAGGGCTACATGTATCAGTTGGGTACCCAACCCAACTGTGATACTTCCCTTTGTGCCCTTTTTTGCATGTGATGATGATGATGATTATGATGATGATGATGAACATCTCTCTAAGGTCAAAACCGCTTTCCTGGATGCCGTTGCAAAGCGCAGTGCAATACCAAGCAGTGCCCGTGCTATCTGGCTGTCCGAGAGTGTGACCCTGACCTCTGTCTTACTTGTGGAGCTGCTGACCATTGGGACAGTAAAAATGTGTCCTGCAAAAACTGTAGTATTCAGCGGGGTTCCAAAAAGGTAACTGTCAACTTCAAGAAGGTCTTTTTGGTAACTATGTAAGGTCAGGATAGTCCTAGATCATTCAGCTGGGAGCAAAAAAGTAAACATGATCATTGAATGGCACAGCTGACGAGAAACCAAAAATGTTTTTTCTCTGAATAATACACTTGGATTTTTCCAAGTAATGCAATCTCCTTCTTAAGTTTTCCATAGAATACCTTACTTAAGTGTTATGATAAGCCAGTAAATTTGTTTTTGAAGATTTATTTATTTGAAAGTCAGAGAGAGAAAGAGAGAGGAGAGGCAGAGAAAGAGAGGTCTTCCATCTGCTGGTTTACTCCCCAGATGGCCGCAACGGCTGGAACTACGCTGATCTGAAGCCGAGAGCCAGGAGCTCCTCTCGGGTCTCCCACGTGGGTGCCGGGGGCCAAGGACTTGGGCCATCTTCTGCTTTCCCAGGCCATAGCAGAGAGCTGAATCAGAAGTGGAGCAGCCAGTACTTGAATGAATCAGAAGTGGAGCAGTCAAGATTCGAACCAGCGCCCATATGGGATGCTGACATTACAGGCAGTGGCTTTACCCGCTGTGCCATAGCACTGGCCCCAAGCCAGTAAATTCTTAGAAATGACCGTTGGTGGTTTCAGGCATTTTACTAATGGCTTAATACATGACTTGAGTTCCTTTTTAATGTTAGGTAATAGAACTAGTAGTTCATTCTTTAGTCTCCTTAATGGAAATAAGTGGTTGATGATTCCTTTCAGAATATAGAGACTCATTCTTATCAAATAGTATTTTGGGGGCTGGCATTGTGGTGCAGAGGGTTAAGCCCCCGCCAGTACCACTGGCATCCCATATGGGTGCTGTTTCAGGTCCTAGCTTCTCCACTTCCAGTCCAGCTCCCTGCTAATGCATCTGGGGGAAGCAGTGGAAGATGGCCTAGGTGTTTGGGCCCCTGCCACCCATGGGGGAAACCTGGAAGAAGCTCCTGGCTCCAGCCTGGCTCAGCTGTAGCCATTGTAGCCATCTGAGGAGTGAACCAGTGAGTGGAAGATCCCTCTCTTATTGTAGCTCTTTCAAATAATCTTTATTAAAAAATAGTATTTTTAATACTTGGAAGCCTAAGAATTGCATGTAGGTGATTTTAATCATAGCAGTCAGCAAGTAAATATTGAACAAAAGAAATTTTAACAACAGAGTGCTGGAGAAATTCACCATCTTTAGTTGTTTTTATAGTAATAATAGCTTTTCTTTTTTTAAAGTATGTAATACATTGCAGGCACTGTTCTAAGTGCTTTGTGTATTCATTAATCCTCATAACTCAGTGGGATAGGAATAGTCATTAGTTTCACTTTACAGATAAGGAAACCCAAGTTACAAGATTTTTAAATAGCAGAAAATTGAATCTGGGCGTTTTGGCCCTAAGCTCCCTGATGTTTTACTCCAGTATTGTCTACCTGTTCTTTTGTTCATGTGTGTTTGGTAGGCAAACATCTTAGGTTGCTGAACTGTTATATGAGATCCCACTATTGTTAGTAGTGCCCTTGTACCAGGAATTCTGTTCAGGCATCACACAGAACTCTTGTGTTTTGTCTCCTTGTTTCTTTGAACCAAAGTCTGTATGGCAGATTTGATAGTCTGGGTCAGCTATGCAGGGTGGTTGTTTTTAGTTTTTGTTTCTGTAAGTCATTTGGATAGTTTAACTCTATCTGGCTATATATGCATTTAGGTCTTTGGAAGTCAGAGTTACATAGAGAGGAGAGAGACAGAGAGAAAGGTCTTCCACTCCCCAATTGGCTGCAACGGCCGGAGCTGCACCCATCAGAAGTCAGGAGCCTCTTCTGGGTCTCCCACATGGGTGCAGGGGCCCAAGGACTTGGGCCATCTTCCATTGCTTTCCCAGGCCATAGCAGAGAGCTGGATCGGAAGTGGAGCAGCCGGGACTGGAACCGGTGCTTCAGGCCAGGCTGTTAACCCGCTGCGTCACAGCGCTGGCCCCTATGTGGATTTAATTTCTTCATAATATTTAGCTTATGTTATTTCTGATGAGGAGGGGATTTGGGACACTTGTCAGATGAAGGCAGGATGGACTAGAATAGGGCAAGATTGGAAGCCTGGGTGATCAGGGAGTCTTTTGACATGTCATGGGTTTTGAATGAAAGCATAATAATAAGCCCTGATGAAAAGTAAGAGTATGTTTGGGGATGAATCCCTAACTGTAATTGACACTGGTGGTGATCTTGGCGTCTGCTACCACCAGAATGCTAGACTGAGGGGATAAGTGTCAGGACTTCAAGAGGACGGAAAGCCAGGGGGGAAGTGCCAGGAGGATGTTGGGGCAGGGCTGGGGAGGGCTTGAACTGAAAATGGAGTAGCTGGGAGTGGAGGGAAAAGGTGTGGAGAAGGGGCAATGATTGGGTGTGTCCTCATTAAAGTCAAATTGAAAGTAAATTAATTACTCAAGGAATTCAAGGACTAGTGGGATAGGGAAGTAAAAGTGCACAGTCCTAGAAAACCTCACTAAATGATAACTGGAGGGGACTAGCAACACCAAAAATTGTGTTTTCTGTAAGAGTTAATTATCCTGTATATATTTTTTAAAGATTTATTTATTTGAAAGAGTTAGAGAGATGGGGAGAGGCAGAAGCAGATAGAGAGATCTTCCATCTGCTGGTTCACTCCACAGATGGCCCCAATGGCTGGAGCTGCACCGACCAGGAGCCAGGAGCTTCTTCTGGGTCTTCCCCGTGGATGCAGGGGCCCAAAGACTTGGGCCATTTTCTGCTGCTTTCCCAGGCCATAGCAGAGAGCTAGATTGGAAGTGGAGCAGCTGGGGCTTGAACCGGTGCCCATATGGGATGCTGGCACTGCAGGCGGCAGCTTTACCCACTCTGCCACAGCGCCAGCCTCCTGTCTGTTTTATGAAAGATCCAAATGGCTATAAACATCTGGGGCTGGGCCAGGCTGAAGCCAGGAGTCAGGATTCATCGGAGTTTTCCAGGAGGTGGCAAGGACCCAAGTATTTGGGGCCATTATCTGCTGCCTTCCAGGTGCATTAGCAGGGAGCTGGATCTGTGGTGGAAGTTGGACTCAATCCTAGGCACTCTAATAGGGAATGCGAGTGAGTGGTGGCTTAACCTGCTGTGCCACAGTGTCCACCCCATGTTTGGTTAAAAAACAAAAACAACGGTGTTTTCAGTTTGCCAGCTATCCTCAGCAGCTTTCATATGACCCAATCTACAGTGTATTGAATTACATTGAAACAGGTCTATCTTTGCTTTCCTTTATGATTATATAGTTGCTTTTTGTTCTCTAGCATTTGTTGCTGGCACCATCTGATGTGGCAGGCTGGGGAATTTTTATCAAAGACCCTGTACAGAAAAATGAATTCATCTCTGAATACTGTGGAGAGGTAAGGCACACTAATCGCATATTCTCATATTCATTGGGCAAGTCCATTGGGTTTGATTAGATGAATAGAAAATGTCTTTCCAGCTTGACTTGGGCTTGTGGATTTTGGTTTGGCTTAGTAACTGGAATGCTTCAGTTTCAGCCACATGTAGCTTTTATGATTTGGGGAAAGAGGACAATGGGAGCTTGTATGTCTGTCCTGCTTAAATTCACAGCCTAGTGGGAAAGGACCTAGAAATGCTCTGAGGGTTAGGTGTAGTTAAGAGAAGAAATCACAGGCCTAGCTTCAGTTTGTATTGAAGCTGCGGACTGTGGTTTCTACTCGGCAGAAACACTTTTGTTAGCCATTTTCTCCAAGCATAATTACTTGACACATCTTTGAGCTGGAGTCCTTAAAACGTCACTGCTCTTGATCAGTGAACAGACCAAATGGGAAAGAGAGGCTGTAGTGTTCCTTTGCTTAGTAGTCTTAGGAAGACTAAAAATCCTCTTGATGAGCTTTTTGTGTGCTCTACCAGGCTATATCACCTACCCCAAAACACTTTATTCTTATGTCTTTCCTTTTAGATAATTTCTCAAGATGAAGCAGACAGAAGAGGAAAAGTATATGATAAATACATGTGCAGCTTTTTGTTCAACTTGAACAATGGTATGTTTCTGAGCTAGAACCTGTTTAGTTCCTCTGAGTTGCACTTAGAAGCCTTCTGCTGAGTGTTTGGAGATGGAGTTAGAATTCCATGAGGTGACTAAAAGGAGGACCTCCAAAGAACAACTGATATTTTTTGGCAGCTGGCATAGATGGAGGGATGGGCTGCTTGCTTGAAAGACACTGGGGCAGGAGAATTCCTCTGGGAGCAGATGACTGTGTGCAGGAAGAGATGCTCTCTCCAAGCCCAGCCCTCTGCAAAGGGGGCTGGCCCAGACTCCAGCTACGAGGACATAGTCTTTGTCCTCCACTGTGGTTACCTTCTTGTTTCCCAAGAACCTGGGTGCTGTGTAAGCTTGGCACCCTTCTTCGGTCTGTCTGACCTGGGAAGGACATGGAGTGCTGTATTTGAAAGCATCGTCCAAAACTTGATCTGGGTGTTTGTTACCAAAGGACTGTGAACTTGAAGCTGCTGCTTGTACAGCTGCTGTTCGAGACTCACGTGCCGGTGTTCTCAGAGAAACGCAGTCAGAACAAGATTTTTTTCTTTCTATGAATGTTACACAGACAGTATAGTGAAAAAACATTAATATAACTTTACATGTGAAAATGGATTTTTTTGTGTTAGGAATTTAGATTCCTTTTTTAGAAACATTTTGCTCAGCAGTGCATAGTTGATAAGTAATAGCATGAGACAGACAACCATCTTGAGTTACCAATGATTAATTTTAACTTAGAACAGCATTTTCTCCCAAGTATCATTTAGAACTGAAGTTGGCTGCATGATCTTTTTGCTTTTGAATTCAAACCCTGAAGAACTATACCCAGTTGTATTTCCAGAATAACTGTTTATTGATTGATAACAAATTATTCAGTGTATTTGTTTTTTGTTTTTTTTTTTTTTTTTTAGATTTTGTAGTTGATGCAACCCGCAAGGGTAACAAAATTCGTTTTGCAAATCATTCAGTGAATCCAAACTGCTATGCAAAAGGTGGGTACTTAAGAAGTCAGAATTGTAGCTTGACAACATGGACTCCCTTTCTTAGACAGTGACAGGGGGCTTGAGTAATTCTGGGACAGCTGTATGAAGTTCCCGAGTCAGGTAACCACCTTGTGGCCTGTCCTAACGCTACCTGCTCTGACGCCATCGTATCTTTCTTTCCAGTTATGATGGTTAATGGAGATCACAGGATAGGTATTTTTGCTAAAAGAGCCATCCAGACTGGTGAAGAGCTGTTTTTTGATTACAGGTTGGTAAAAGTACATTTCTAATGTGATCTGGGGGCTCTGCCTGCCTACATGTGGACTGTAGACAAGGGCTGTTTTTCAGTTCTTTGCGAGATCTGCTGTCATTGGGCATGACTGGGCATTGTCTGCCATCGGTGTCGGTGTGGCATTGTAGCCTGCCGTCACAGTGATGTCGTTTTCCACTCATCATTTTAATAAGCATCACCTACACAATTAGGTTAGAACCTAGGCAGAAGGCCCCGCTTCTCAGCCTGCTGAGAGCTGTGTGCGAGTCCTTCTGTCCTGGTGCACACATCAAGCCTGCTTGTGGCACATTTCTGAAGACAGTGTGATCGCATCATATTTCCATAGATTACCCTGCCACCTGCTTTGACTTGCCAGTATACTGCATAGAACTTTAGTTAGTACACTTACATCTACTTCATCTTTTTAGTTGCTAGAAATACCACACACCACATTATTATTTAAAAAGTCAAGCACTGTTGAACTACCTGCCTCTGGGCTCTTTCTTGGGAGTAAAACCATTGGGACACTGGGACCACCGACAGTTCCTGTGGGAGGCTTTAGGCTGGCAGTTTATACAGCTTATCAAGTTCTGTGGACTAAATTTAATGAGCTTATATAGTGTTCAGTTAAATGCATTCAGGTGATTGTCTAATAAAGAAATCCTGTTGCTGAATATAAATCCCACGCAGAAGCTGTTTTTTAAGAGTTGTTGCAAACCAGGGCTTAATAGACCACCACCACACAGTTGAAGGAGAGAACTGACAGATTGTCGGGATCTGAGTGAGGGTCCTTTTGGGGGAATGGTCATCTCTGCTTCAGTCCAGCGTGCTCTAGACACTGAGAGGCAGGTGCACCTGGGGTTTGAGGATGCCTGGAGGCTACACCCAGTGGTGAGGGTCTCACACTTTTCTCTTGACATGTGCTGTCCCCTCACCTTTTCACCCGTGTAGAGCTGCTCTTTGGCTCTTTTTTGCTGGTGGCTAAAATCACTGTTTCCAAATCACGATTATCTTTTTGTTTTATTTTTCCAGTGTTAGGCCTGTACATCATGATGCAGATGTGCTTTCCTGGGGCAGGCTGCTGTAGTGGCGTAGGGGAATGCTTATAATGAAACAGGTTTCTCCAGTTCAGAACCTGGCAACTTCTTAACTAGATTACCAGTGACACAGAAATGTGTTGCCTTCCATGAATGTACCTTAATGCTTGTAACTGTGTAAGTGGATGTATGTACTTATCTTTTTAAGATACTGTAAGAAGCAGGGTTGGTTGTGTTCAGTCTCACCACATGTTGGAAAGGTGATGATTGTTTTTTCATGCTGTTCCAGATACAGCCAGGCTGATGCCCTGAAGTACGTGGGCATCGAAAGAGAAATGGAAATCCCTTGACATCTGCTACCTCCTCCTCCCCTTCCTCTCGGAAACAGCTGCCTTAGCTTCAGGAACCTCGAGTACTGTGGGCGATTTAGAAAAAGAAAATGCAGTTTGAAATTCTGAATTTGCAGAGTACTGTAAGAATAATTTATAGTGATGAGTTTTAAAATCAACTTTTTATTGCCTTCTCACCAGCTGCAAAAGTGTTTTGTACCAGTGAATTTTTGCAATAATGCAGTATGGTACATTTTTCAACTTTGAATAAAGAATACTTGAACTTCTCCTTGTTTGTTGAGTCAACTATCATCAAGCTTCATTAACTGATTTTAGAAAAGGACAGAAAATGTGTTCCTGTTAAACTGATAGAATTTGCCAAATTATAATACAATGAATGGTTGTAGTGCCTGTCAGTATGTAGAAGACACATGTACGTAAGAGAATGACACTGGCGTGCGTTCTGGGGTTGCTGAGAAAGGAGCTTGGTCTTGTAGACAGGAGACCAGGGCGGGTACATTCTAATCTGTCCTCTAAATACAACAAGGTTGGATTTGCTAATTTCCTAAGAACCTATCTACCTCTAAATTCCATTAGTCTGGGTATAATTCTTAGAATAGTATAAATAGGAATTCCTAACATACCACAAAATAGGTATAAATCTACCTTGGGGAGGTAGGGAAAAACATGCTCTCAAAATATCAAGAAAATGGAGGGGTGCTTGTACCTTGCTCTCTGCATGACAACAGTTTGCCTCAGAGTAGCCCCCTACCAAGACGGATTTTTCAGCATTACCAGGTACCCTCCTAACAGCTGTCAGTCCACTGCAGTGGGGAATGTTACAGTCTCTGTGCTCCACAGTTCCTAGTTACTTGCTAGCAAGTTGCCTTCTCTGTAGACAAAGAATGATCACTACATGATAGGGATAAGGATTTGATGGCCTGGCCTGGCCTGCGACTCCAGTCTCCCGTGTGTTGTCTTACAGACCCTTTCGCAGTTTTCTGGTGTTAGTGCGGATGTATTCTATGGCTCTAACTATTCCCACTTTCCACCTAGGAAACCCTTGCTTGCCTCATGTTCTGCCCTTGGCACTCTGTGTCCCTGGGCAAAATGGCCAGCCATTTAGCCTCTCAAGGAGGTAATTTTGTTACTTTGGTGGTGGGTCATTTCTCCTTTTCCCAGTCTAAATGGAGCCACTCTTCATGATTGCCAAGTGGGCCTGTTCAGATGTGACTTGGGTCCAGCAGTAATGCAGTGCATCCTGGGATGTGAGTAGCTGAGAGGTGGCGCCTTTATGTCAAGCCAGCTGCTGCTCAGTGATTTTGAGCACAATCTGGTGGCTTTTTTTCATTTGTTTTTTCAAGTAGATGAAAAGTTCTCCCAGTCTGCAGGTTGACTCCCCAAATGCATGCAGCAGCTAAGGCCAGGCTGAACCAAGGAGCGCCAGAACTCTGTCCAGATCTCCTTTGTGGGTGGCAGGGGCACAGACACCTGAGTTACCATCTGCTGCCTCCCAGGGTGCATTGTGAGAAGCTGGATCAGAAGTGGAGGTACCAGGATTCAAACTGACACGTATGTAGTGTGGGTATCTCACCTGGCAGCTTAACCCGCAGTGCCACAGTGCTTACCTCAGTGTATTCTTATCATGGTATGAAAAGCTTGCTGTAGGTTTAGAAATGGCACTTTAGGGGCTGGCGCTGTGGCCTAGCTGGTGGAGCACTCTCATATGGGCGTGGGTTCTAGTCCCAGCTGCTCCACTTCCCATCCAGCTCTCTGGTACAGCCTGGGAAAGCAGTGGAGGGAGGACGGCCCAAGTCTTTGAGCCCCTGTACCTGTGAGGGATACCTGGAAGAAACAACTGGCTCCAGCCGTTGTGGCCATCTGGGGAGTGATCCAGCAGATGGAAGTCACCTCTCTCTCTGCCTTTCAAATAAAGAAATGGCATTTTAAATGCCCTCTTTAGTGGCTTCCATGACCATGAAGATTTTCTGAGCAGGAGTGATTGGTACACATTGGCCAGTGAGATCCTAGATAATAAAGGCCATCTGAAGCAGGGCTGGCTGGGCAGCTGGACACCTGGGTTTGTGTGGGTGGAAGCAGCAGAGCTTGCCATCCAAAAGTAGGTGCTCGCCTCCCAGCTTGTGCAGAGGTTAAAAGCACCATAAAAGAGCATTGCTTTGCTTGTCAGAATTCTTTTCAATCTAGAACATCTTGTATAAGTACTTCGAAACGGAAAGTAGACGTAAATGATGTTTACTTTCATGCAACTTTTTTTTTTTTTTTTTTGGACAGAGTTAGAAAGGTCTTTCTGTTGGTTCATCCCCAAATGGCCGCCACGGCTGGCGCTGTGCCAATACAAAGCCAGGAGTCAGGTGCTTCCTCCTGGTCTCCCATGTGGGTGCAGGACCCAAACACTTGGGCCATCCTCTACCTTTTTCTTCAATCTTTTAATTCTGATTTCTATCAACTGAAATGCCCTTTTGAGAAATCAGTTACAGCCATTCACCTAAAGCTGCTGTTTATTTCCAACATTGGCTTATCCCATCTCCAGCCTTTTCCATATCAAAATTGTCACTTCCACCTGTCTAAATGGCAGTCGTATGTAAACTAATGGATCCTATGAGAGCGGGAAGTGTGTGGATAGGTCGTCGAGGCGGGTCTGAGCACTTTGAAAGAACCTAAGTGCTGTTAACTAATTCTTACTGGAATTAGCTAGAAGCCATGCACACCCACTCCCTGAACTCTTACAAATGATTCCAGTGAGGACTGTCCTGTAGATCAGAAGTCAACCGCACTCACCTGTTAGGACAAAGCTGTGTGGTCTGCCATGGGACAGGCACGTGCACTGGATGGCAAGGTGACACGAAGGTATAAACAGCCGCTCAGCCAGCAGAAGGACCGATTCCTGAAGACAAACAGCGCTCACCACCTATGCAGCAAAGGGTCAGATCGAACAGAACATGTTTGAGTTTTCATGTGGGTGCGGTCAAATCTAAGAGGAAAACTGAAGTACTGATGTCGGCAATTAACAAACACTTTAAAATGCCCAAAAGATTTAAAATTCCAGGGGCATGTAAATTCTGTTCTGTCATCCAGTCCTCAGGGCAAGCCTTCAAATAAACTCCTATAGGTTAATCTGGCTGCTTTCTCACACAGGCAACACCAAAGCTGCCTGCCAGCAGCCCACTGGGGGTGGGGGTAGGGGTGGGGTGTCTGCCCTCAGGGAGTGGAGGTGAACACCCCCTTGCCTGGTCTCCCCGAGCCAAGAGGAAACAGTTCCCTCAGGGCACCCGCTTACCCTGCTCATCTGGGCTGAGAGGACCCAAGTCCAGCTCTGATTAGACCACGGTGATTCTGAAAGTCTGGAAGACGCACACTTGGCTGCTGGCATCCTGTTCCCACTTCTTTGGCCATGATTCTAAGAAGCAAGGATTGGTGACGGCACGTGGCGCCAGCTCCTCCTGGGGGACTCAGCGGCGAACATCTCTGCCCTGGGTTCTGGTGGCTGCAGGGGTGGGCACTGCTGCGGTGATCAAGGTCCCGCTTGGGACGGCGTCTTCCCCTATCAGAGCCTGGATTTGGCCCCGGCTCTGCTTCCAACTCCGGCTTCCTGCTGATGCACACCCTGGGTGGCAGCGGCGGTGGCTCACTGAGTACAGGGCTCCTGGCGTCAGCCTGGCCCAGCCTCAGCGCGGCGGCTATTTGGGGAATGAGCAGTGGGTGAAGATCCTCCTCTGGTTTTCAAATACAAGTGAAAATAAATCTTAGGAAAGGGTAAAGGCGGCAGTGATAATGTGGGCTATTTTGGGACTTGAAGATTAGGCCAGAGATACTAGGCTAATTTTTTATTTTAAAAGCTTGAACCTGTAGTAGGGTCCTACATTTTTATGGGGTGCACTGTGGCACTGCTGTGCATGCATGTACCCAGCGGTTCACAAGTACACATGGTGGTAACTCGGCAGAAGGCCACAGTGCATTTGCAACATCATGGCAGCACACAGATGTGCTCTGTCCAAGTACTAAGAGGGCTGAGAGGGGCGGGGCGGGGGCGGTCTCCTCGAAGGGCAAACTCCTGGATTTTCATGGTTTCTCCTCTGGGCAGGATTCCCATAGGGACTGCACACACAGGGATCTTGGGACACTGGGCCTCTGCCTCCCTCCAAGCAGCTACAGAGCTGTCGTGAAAAAACTCACACAAGGTGTTGTTTTTCGCATCTTACTAGAGACGTGCAGCGAGTGACACTTGGCCTCTGTCCACATCCACCGACCTGGCGTTTGTCTCATGCGAAGGGAGCAGGGACGAGGGTTTCAGTTCCAAGACTGTGGGGGACTGGGGGCCGCACCCACCCCCGCGCTTACCTGGGCTCCCGGTGTCACTGGAGCTCCCACTGGAGCAGAACCTCACGGCCTGACTGCGCGGGGCTCCTCCTGCAGAGCCCAGTCCTGGTGAGGACGCTGCCTGGAGAAGCCGAGAGCTTGCATTCTCTCCTTGAGCTTTGCCTGGACTTTGGGCGCGTCCAGCCTAGTCGGTCACCCAGGCCTGTGAGGCATCTGAAGAGGGCGGAGCTTGCAGGAGCGAACCAGTACCGAGCCCACTTCTCTACCGCTCCGGGTCCGAGGGCTCTCCAGCTGGGCCGTCCTGGGCACACACGCGTCCGAGCTCCACGCTCACAGGGTGGGGAGGCGGCCGAGAAGCCATGGCGTCTCCAACGCAGCGATCTTCACCAGGGAAGGCTCGGGCATCCACCGGGCCTGCCCAGGACCACTGAGATAGGGTCCACTCCACGCCGGTCGTGGCAGCAGGGGCGGGAGCGCGGACTGGGAGCCCGCCCGCCCCCTCAGGTCCCTGCACGGGCCCGAGGACGCAGGGACGCTTCCCCGCCTGTCAGTCCTCCAGGCGCCCAACGTCAACCCCAGGCCACGTGGCCCAGGTGCCGCCACCAGTGTTAGCATCAGCAAGACGGTCAGTCCAGAGGCGGTGGCCCTTTCAGACTACAGGAAGACACAGGAGTAGGAATTTGCACAATCATTATATCTTTTTATTTACATATAGAAATTAGTAAAACTTAAAACAAAACCAAATGCGACTTGTACAGAAATCCTTTAATTTTCTTTATTTCACACATTAGAAAATGAAACACACTATACAAATGGTCTTCATAGCAGATGACACGTGGGCCCATTCAGACTTGCTCTCAAAGTGCTGCCAACATCGTAAGTGCTGCCCCGGCCGGCAGCTGGTAACCAGGTAGCCAATGTATTGATTTAAATGCAGTAGCATGCAGCCCTCAGCGTGGAAGGTTCAGTCCCCTCTGTTCTTAAATTAGGTTAAATGGCATCGGTGTCCATATTTACAGATTGAAATGTATCGATCCTGAGCAGTTCTGATGTACGTGAGACCACCGATGGGAGCCCTGGTCTCGGTTTTAAAAAGGGAGGTCCAAACGGCGCAGGCTGGCTGCTAGGAACTCGGGTGTTTCCCTGTGCGTCCCGAGCCGCCGGCGGCGGGCCACGGCGCACCCGGAGCAGGGCTAAGCCAGGTAGCTGTAGGTGTCCTTCTCGCCGTCCACGCGCTCCAAATACTCCTTCTCAATCAGAATGTCAATGCATTTCTGGGAAGAGACAGACAAGTCACCACGGGACAGGCCGCGGCCCCGTGGGTTCAGCTCCGGCAGGTCTCGCCCAGGCGGCTGACGCTGCCTTCCCGGGCCTCCTCCTCGCCTGCCGAGGGAGGGAGCGAGCCCTCCCAGCGCCTGGGCGCCTCTGGCCCGGCCAGGGTCTCAGCCGAGGCCGCCCCGCCCCGCCCCACGCTGGCACCCACGAGCTCCCGGGGCCTCTGGGATCTGCTGGGGGGCGTCCCCTCTCTGGCCAGAGGCCCCCCTGCGTAGTGGGCTCTGTGGATCCGGCCAGGCTCTCCCCCGGGTCTGGGTGCTTTCTACACAGGTTCACCGTGCAGAGTGAGCAAGCTGTGTGCTTTGTATAAACGAGCGTTTCCACAAGAAGTTACAGTTAAGCTGGTTTCCTCCCACAGACACTACTTCATGCCAATAAGCCACCTTCTCCCTCCAGGAACCAGCGGTCCACCCCGCAGCAGCAGGGCCCCCCGCCGCGCGGCTCCGTACCTTGATCACCGGGACCCGGGGCTTGAACCTGGACGACAGCTGAGTGAGGACCTCGCCCAGCAGCTGCTGGTGCTTCAGGACCTTCCTCATCTTCATGATCCGCACGATGGCCGCCTGTGCGAGCAAGCGGGGCACACGCGCACCGCGGTCACCCCCGGGCATGGCCGCCCGTAATCCACGCCCGCTGCGGTCACCCCCAGGCACGGCCGCCCAGAGGTGCGAGTTCTGTCCACGCTCGCTTCTAGCGCACGGTCACTAGCACACCGCAACCTCGTAATTAACCGGGCAGCATGTGTGTGAAGAGGGAATCGAACTTCGCGGCCACGGGAGCACTCGCCCTCCCCATCCAACACGTGCCCTCTCTCGGCTGCCGCCCCATTGATCTGCTTTACAACATTAGGAGCCACAAGTCGGTTCCATCTGCCTTGCAGCGGAATGGGCCGACTCCCTCCGCGCACAGAACCACGGTCACTCAGGTGCTCGCTCACGGGCCACACCCAGCAGGACCCGACCGAGCGCCTCCCCCACGCCACGCCGCGCCGCTGCCGGTCACCTGGATCAGCAGCTTGCGGTCCTCCTCAATGTTCTTGTGCGTGGTTTCCTGCTCCTGCTTCTGCTCCGTTTTCATCGGCACATTGATGTTAACCCTTAACTTCTTGCTGTCGAGAAAGCAGGGGACGCGATCACTACGGGTCTGCAGGCAGGCGACAGAGGTGCTTGTTTGGGCCCTGCCGCAGTGCTCTGCTCCTGCGCCACCCCATCGGCCACCTGGGGGCACTGGCAGCCCAGCCCCGGGAGCCTCCCGCTCTGCCACCAACAGTGACGTCTGCATGCCAGGAAATCTGCTCCCCCAAACTTTGTCAAGCAAAGTCAAATCAGGACACTTGGACCCGAGAGTCCGTACCTTCCGCGTGTGCCATTTAAGGAGACGTACTTGCCAGATGATTAGCCCGAAAACTCAAGAGTCACCCGGAGAAACATCTAGGGTCACCAAATGGCAGCAAAGGGCTACACCAAGCTCAGGACGCAGGGCCCGGCCCATCTCATGCTGAGTCTGCCCTCTGCTCCAGTTCACATGGAAACGTCCCAACAGTGCCAGGGGACCCGCCTAAGGCCTAGGACCACCTACTTCTTAGATTTTCCTTACTTTTTATAACCAAGATACAATTTTATTAAGGTATCTGGCTTCAATTCCACTTCATCAACGTTTGCATTTTCATCTTCCAAGACCTGTAAGAAGGAAATGCTGTCACCACACCATCTCAGGGAGGTGCTTCCTTGTAGCTTCACATAAAAAGTACAAACGTACCAATAACTTTGACTTCAATAAAATCTGTAGGACTTGGGCCAAAATGTCCTGCAATTAAAGAAAAAGGTGGTAAGGTAAAAGGAAAATGCTTCTCTTTGTAATGAGCACCACCGGCAACCCCACGGCCCACTTGTCCACGGAAAGCACAGTAGTGACAATCATCACGCACGGGGACGCCCAGGGGGTTCTCCGAATCCGCCACTTCCTCCCACCTCTGAATACAAAACCAACCCCTTCCTGGTTTCCATTACTCAATAATGAAAATGGATAATGGCCAAACTTAAATATCAGACACGATGCACAACCGATTTCTGCCATTTAACCTACAGGAGCCTATCCACGTGTCATCTGTCAGCTCATCTCGGACATGTTCAGCAGGACTGGAGGTCCGGCGCTGTTCACGACCGTGCTGGACGTGCCGGGGTGGCATCTGTAAGCAGCAGGTGGACCGGGCGTAGCCCAGAGCTCTGTGACCCCGTGGTCCAGGCGTACCATTAGCCTCAGCAGCCATAGCCAGCCACGTGCTGCCCTCACAATGGGGAGCCCTCCTGGCCCACGGTGCACCGCCCAAGCTATCAGGGCCACGTGGCACGGAATCCCACAGCGGTGATGCCAGGGAGGGCTCACTTCGTAGGCCGATCCGACTCGACAGTGGGAGGGAGAGAGCAGCTGTGGCCCCAACAAGCGAGTTCTAGTATGAAAATGAGTGGAGGGACCGCAGAGTCCGGCTGTCAGCCCGTCCAGTGCGGAGCAGGGAGTGAGCGGCTCTGTCTGGTCTGGGCGGCACCTGTGTCTCCTCGTCCTGATGTGGGTGAAGATGAGCAGACTCCTCCACACAGACGCTGAGGACACACTTGTGACGAACAGGAAGACGGACCATCCAGTAACCTTCCCGACTCCATGCTCCGAGGTCAGCACTGAGCTGGCACCAAAGGAGCCGCGAGAAACCACACCACTCTCCCTGACAAAACTCAACCCACACGGCCGAGCAGCCGCCCCTCACAAGCAAAGCGCCTGGGACTACCAGTGGCTCAAACTCCAGAATATTGGCACAGACTTGATCAGTTAAACGTTTCTAATTGAAAAATCAAAAATGCTTCAAAATATGGAACTTTCTGAGCAGCAAGTTGGTGCTCAAAAGGTTTTGGATTTTGAGACGTTTTGGATTCTGGGATTAGGCTTGCTGAACCCGGAGCAGCCAATCAGTCCCTGCAGTGTACAAAAGAAACGACCGGGGTGGCTCCGCACAGGACCATCGCTCGAGAGGCTGCGCTCCGCCGACAACCAGGAGGCCACAGCTGCCTCAAGACAGCGAGAAGAGCATTCGACAAAATCCAGCATTATTCCATGAGCTCGAACACACACACGAAAAGCTAGGAACAACAGGGACTCTCCAGTTCGATCCTGAAGGGCGCACTGGAGAGCTGACAGCCCCTCACTTCCCAGGGGAAGCTTCCCCCAAGGGGCAGGAACAAGGCGAGGACGCTTGTTTTAACCACTTCTACTCAATACATCAGCACTTCTAATTCAGAAGAATCAGGTGAAAACAAAAAGATCCAAATAGGGAAAGGAAGAAATAAACTATGTTTGCAGATGGCATGATTATATTTTAAAAATATCCTAAAGAATTCACCCCCCAAAGTACCAGAGCTAATACATGAGTTTGTCAAAGTTGCAGGTTACATCAACTGGATTTCTTTATAGTAGAAATCAGAGTGAAACAAAGTCATTTCATTTACAACAGCATCGAAAATAATACTTAGAAATAAATTTAACTAAAGAAGGGCAAGACTTATACAATGAAAACTATGAAACATCTTGAAAGACATTAAAGGCAACCCCGTCAGATGGAACATCGCCCACTCCGGACTGGAAGGCAGTACTGCTGCAATGGTAGTAACGCCCAAGGCAATCCGCAGCTTCAGTGCCCGTGATCTTAATGTTCTTTGTGCGGAAATGTACAAGAAGTTTCACAATTCATATGGCAATAGAAGGGACCCAGACTAGCACAAAGCACAAAGTTAGAAGTCTCAGTGTCAGCACTCACCACACAACAGTAACCAAGACAGTCAACACTGGCCAAGGGGAGATCTTCAGATCACTGGCAAAGTACTGAAATTAGAAAAATGAACTCAAGTGTCTATGGCCAACTGCCTTTCGGCAGAACTGTTGGCACTGACCAGCGGGGAGAGAAGGCCGTGACCTCCGGCAGGCAGGCATTCCCCGGACACCGGATCACAAGAGCAGGAGAGAAAACAAAGCGGGCTTCATCACAATCAAAACTGCCTACGACAAGGTGAGAACACAGCCCAGTCACGGGTGTCCAGAGGGTTGAAGATACAGACTATGCAGAATTCCTGTGACTCAACAATGAAGAGAAATAACCCAATGGAAAAACGGGCCAAGGATTGAAAAGACATTTCACACAAACAGCTAATAAGCAAACGCAAAGATTCTAAACAGGAGCAGTTGCTAGGAAAATGCAAATCACAACAGTGGTATCGTTTCATGCCCACTAGGATGACAAGAAGAAGAAGAAATAGAAATAACAAATGTTGAGTTAGAGACACTGAACTCTCATACGCTGCTGGTGAGAATATTAAATTGTCCAGCCACCGTGGAATAGTTTTACAATTCCTTAAAATGTTAAGCACAAAGTTGTCACATGACCCAGCAACTCCACACCTAGGTCTATACCCAGGAAAACGGAAAACATACACTCATGGAGGTATTATTCAAAATCAGCAAAAAGTAGAAACGATTCAAACATCCACCCACAGACTGAACACTGGTCAACCATGAGAAAGAAGTACTGGGGCCAGCGCTGTGCCACAGCGGGTTAAAGCCCTGGCCTGAAGCACCAGTATCCCATATGGGCGCCAGTTCCAGTCCCGGCTGCTCCTCTTCCGATCCAGCTCCCAGCTATGGCCTGGGAACGCAGCAGCAGATGGCCCAAGTCCAAGGAGACCCAGAAGAAGCTCCTGACTCCTGGCTTCGGATCAGTGCAGCTCCAGCCATTGCTGCCATCTGAGGAGTGAACCAGTGGATGGAAGACCTCTGTGTCTCTACCTCTCTTAACTCTTTCAAATAAACAAAATAAATCTTAAAAAAAAAAAGAAAGAAAGAAAGAAAGAAAGAAAGAAAGAAAGAAAGAAAGAAAGACGTACTGATGATGTAGACCATGGAGCCTTGGAAACAGTTCACTAAGGGAAAGGCAGACACCAAAAGCCACCCGTCAGGATCCCCTTGTGTGACAAGCCCAGAGCAGAGAACTCTGGGTAGTGAGCAGGACGCAAGGAGGAGCTGCCCCCTCAGTGCTGGTTTCTTTGTGGGGAATATTCTGGAGAGTGGTGGCTGGAAGCCTGTGATGACGATGGGAGAAACCACTTACACATTTTGAAGACAGTGGATTCGGTATGTGAACTTTTATGTTACCTGAGATACATCTCAATTTAAAATATGAATAATGCGAAGAGCAAAACTAAAATTAAGTGAAAATTTAAGCTTAGTTGGAAAAGTCTAGCTGGAAAAAAAGGTTAAGAACTGGTTAAGGGGCCAGGGTTGTGGGGCAGCAGGTTAAGCCTCCATCTGTGATGCAGGCATCCCACATGGGCGGGCGCCAGTTCAAGTCCTGGCTGCTCTACTTCTGATCCAGCTCCCTGCTAATGTGGCTGGGAAAGCAGCAGAAGATGACCTTAGCACTTGGGCCCCCACACGCACATGGGAGACCTGAACGAAGCACCTGGCTTCCTGGTCCCAGCTGTTGCAGCATTTAGGAAGTGAATCAGCAGACAGAAGATCTCTCTCTCCTCCCTCTCTAACTCTGCCTTTCAAGTAAATAAAAAACAAATCTCAAAAAGAAAAAGAACTGGTTAAATGAGAGAAGCTTGTCATGGGGTAGGAGTGGGTATTATATTGAAACTACAAATTAAGTCTTAACACTTATTAAAACTCAGAATAAGAGCACATTCACATCCCCGAGGCAAATGTATTTCAAATCCAAGACACCACATCTCGCCATGCCATGCCTCCCCACAATACACAAGAGCTCAGGCTATGAAGAGTACCATTTTAATCTGAGTGCTGTCAGTCAGCTGTTGGACCGTGTAGGCGTCTTCTGTGTTGTACTGGAGCAGGATCGCCATCTGGAACGTGGACGCCTTTGAAGCCCCCACATAAAAGAAAGAGAAGGAAGATTTAAATGCATGGAAAAAACTCCAAAAAATATGTAGCCTGGGTCTGAAGATCTAATCTAGGTAACAAATTCTTCAAATCGATGTAAAGATAAAGGAATATAATATAATTATAGTAGAATACAACATAATAATTCCATATGGGCACCGGTTCAAGTCCTAGGAAAGTGAGCAGGAGCTGTCAAAACAGGTAGCTCTCGCATCTTGGTAACCGAGGGAACAAAAACCTCACAGAAATGTTCCCTGTCAGGCAGGCACCTGGCCCACAGTGGGTTAAGCCGCCATCCCATGTGGACTCTGGTTTGAGCCCCCAGCTGCTCCACTTCTGATCCAGCTCCCTGCTGATGTGCCTGGAAAGCAGCAGCAGATGGCCCAAGTGCTCAGGCCCCTGCATCCATGTGGGAGACCTAGAAGAACCTCCTGGCTTAGGCCTGGCATAGTCCTGGATGTTGCGACCATTTGGGGAGTGAACCAGCAAATGGAAGATTCTGTCTCGCCCTCTCTCTGTAACTCTTTCAAATAAGTAAATATATCTTTAAAAAAAATCAATAATAATAAAGAAATGTTCCATCTTGGGGGTGGTTACACAGGTGAAAACATTAGCCATAACTCAAAGTGGGTACTTAAAACACCTGCCTTTTATCATGTAAGTGACCTCAATAAAGCCGATATCAATATTTTTTTCAAGAATCAAAGCACACTAGGAAAAAGCACCCTACTGAAACTAAATAAAAGCACCAAGGCCGGGAAAGAGCACTTCAGCTGGTACTCTACACCTGGCCTCTCTTGGCAGACATACCCTGTGCTACGCCTCTGATCAGACACAGGGCAGGAACACACAGGGACTCTTGGCATGAGCACACCATGTGCACACACATGTGCACAGGTGTAAACACAACTCCACCTGCCTCGCAGTAACACACGCAAGCGGATCACGCCTGAGCCCAGAGCGACCGGGTTGATCACAACAGAACCCTGGAAGCTGCAGACACCCCTGTCAGTTACAGGCTCCCCGGGGCCCTCCGGAGCCTGAAACAAGCCGTCACGGCGAAGCCCCCTACGCAGCAGCGCGAGCACAAAGACCCGAGCGAACGCTGGTTCTGCCGCACACAGGCCGGTTTCCAGGGAGGTCACCGACGTAACCAGAGCCCGTTTGCGAACCCACGGAGGGCAGCGTCAGCGGCACCGCACGGTGCTCGGCCCGGCCGCAGGCGCCGAGTTTGCTCTGTCGGAGGACAGGAGCCGTCCCGGCCGCCAAGGGCTTTCTGGAGCCGCCGGCCCACGCCGCGTCCCTGGGCCCACACTGCGTCTCTCCACGTTACGCCCACACTGCGTCCCTGGGCCCACACTGCGTCTCTCCACGTTACGCCCACACTGCGTCCCTGGGCCCACACTGCGTCTCTCCACGATACGCCCACACTGCAACCCTGGGCCCACACTGCGTCCCTGCGCCCACACTGCGTCTCTCCACGTTACACCCACACTGCGGCCCTGCGCCCACACTGCGTCTCTCCACGTTACGCCCACACTGAGTCTCTCCACGTTACACCCACACTGCGTCCCTGCGCCCACACTGCGTCTCTCCACGTTACATCCACACTGCGTCCCTGCGTGTAGCGCCCACACTGCATCCCTGCGCCCATACTGCGTCTCTCCACGTTACACCCACACTGCGACCCTGGGCCCACACTGCGTCTCTCCACATTACACCCACACTGCGTCCCTGCGTGTAGCGCCCACACTGGGTCCCTGCGCGGAGCATCCACACCTAAGTGCTGGCGAGGCTCGGAGCCGTCACTCGCTGACCCCTCGGGCCTGGAAGGCCGGAAGCAGCCCAGCCGCCTCCCAGCCTGGGGTTTCCCGTCATCCAGCCCACGCAAGGCTCCCAACGCAGCGGCGACCTTACCTGCAAGGTGTACCTGTTCTTGAAGCAGTTGGTGACCAGTTCTCCTTTAGACAGCTGATACAGCCACGTCAGCTTCCGGCCGCTGTGCCGGCTGGCGTAGAAGGCCGTGAAGCGCTGGTAGCTCCGCTCCAGCTGTGCCCAAGGACAGCGTTAGGGAGAGCGCCGGCCCCGCGCCCCGCACCTGCCCCGTGCCCGGCCTGCCCGCCCCTCCCGCCCGCGCACGACAGGAAAGGCGCGGTTCCCGTTCCCAGAGGCACAGGTGCTATCCCGTCACACAGAACGGGGCTGCACTGCCCAGCGCTGGCCGGGAGCTCCCAGGCTTCGCGGCCGGCCCTGCCCCACCGCCCAGCAGCGCTGCCCCGCCGAGCGGCCGCGGCCCCTCACCTCCGAGGGCAAGGCGAACGTGCAGGACTGCTGGAAGGGCCACGATCCGGAGCTCAGCACCTGGATGCTGAAGTCCACTGAGGAGGGAACAGCGGGTAGTCTGTCAACGCAGCGCTTCTCACGAGGAAACACGAGAAACGCACACCCTGCCCGAACCGAAAACTAAGAACTGACCTACGCAACGGCAATCTATTTCATTTCACTAGTAGTACAGGTTTAAGAAGAGCCAGAAATTCTTTCCCTCCAGAGAGGCAGTTTCGCCAGCTCAGAACTGTGGCAGCCTTTGCCTGCTGGCTCCCCTGGCTTCCATTCTCGGTCAAGGACAACCTCAGTCCTCTCAAGCCACACCCGTGTCCAGGAGGCAGGGCCTTACAGCCCCACACTCAAGGAAACAAAAAATGTAGATGTAGACATCTAACTTTACCATTGTGAGTAAACACACACACACAAACTGTAATAGTAATTAAAAAAAATGATTTATTTATTTGAAAGTCAAGAGTTACACAGAGAGAGGAGGAGAGGCAAAGAGAGAGAGAGGGGTCTTCCATCCACTGGTTTACTCCCCAATTGGCTACAACAGCCGGAGCTGAGCCGATCCAAAGCCAGGAGCCAGGAACTTCTTCGGGGTTTCTCACGTGGGTGCAGGGGCCCAAGGTCTTGGGTCATCTTCCACTGCTTTCCCAGGCCATGACAGAGAGCTGGATGGGAAGTGGAGCAGCTGGGACTGTAACCAACACCCATAGGGATGCTAGCACTGCAGGTGGTGGCTTTACCCACTACGCCACAGTGCCGGCCCCAACAGTAATTTCATCTTAACAGATAGCCAAAATCTTCTCTTGTAAAACTCTTTTAAGATTAATAATGGAATAGTATTCTTGGTCTGAGAACAGCAAAATTTCTCATTTTTTCATTTAAAAAGACAAAAATTACCATGTGATGATCTAAGCATAAGTACGCCATCCTGCTACGGCAAGACCTAAAGGATATAGGGCTGGCATTGTGGCGTAATGCCACTGCCTATGGTGCCAGCATCCCATATGGACACCAGTTCAAAACCTGGCTGCTCCACTTCCAATCCAGCTCCCTGCAATGCGCCTGGGAAAGCAGTGGAAGATGGCACAAGTGCTTGGGCCCCTGCACCCACATGGGAGACCTGAAGGAAGCTTCTGGCTCCTGGCTTTGGATTGGCCCTGCTCCAGCTGTTGCGATCATTTGAGGAGTAAACCAGTGGATCGATGATCTGTCTCTCCCTCTCTAACTGTGCCTTTCAAATAAATAAATAAATGTTAAAAAAAAAAAAAGACCTAAAGGATATGCCCTGCTGCCTCTCCTGGGGGAATGGATTTCTGCAGCCCACCTGCATTAATTCCTGCTTTAAACCTGCAGTCACAAACTCGCTGGTTTTACTATCTACATAGGCCAAGCAAGTTTTAGCTTAAAAAAAAATTGCTAAAAGAGATCCAAATCAAGTTTGAAAGCAAAATAAAACAAGCTCATGAGTCTCTCATTTGTGTGTGGGGTGGCAAGAGTCTAGAGGTTTGGCCTCAGATGCATGTCACCTGCTTGGTCTCCCTGACTCCCAACGTGGTGACCCCATCCTGCCATCTCTTAAGGTCACACTTGGGCCAGGAGAGAGGGGCATTTGGGAGAACTTCCTGCTTCAGAGTCCTTGAATTCTGAAGAGGCCTCTCCCATCCTTTCTGAACACTGCATCTGTTATCCCCTTCGCTGCAAAGAATCCTGTCCGTAAAAGCGGCTTAGACTCAGATACTCACGGTCTAGTGGCTCCGAATTCGTCAGGTGTTTCTTGAACTGCTCGTTCAGATCCTTGCTTACACCGATGTCCTGAAACATCCGCTGGAGTTTAGAGGTGTACTCAAAGCCACAAGCTTGCTGAAATGAATCCAGGCAATGGTCTCATCAACTTGTACAGAAATATATGCACGCAAGGGAGGTCACAGCACAGGATACAGACCCGACTGTACGAAACTACTACTAAAAGTTAGAAACACCGTGAATATCCCTTCATTACAATTATACACTGTGAAAAATAGTGCAACTAGAAGCTAAACAACCCTTATCTGGGTACCTACTTCTAAGGATGGAATCCTCTCCCCACTCCCCTCCCAGTGTGATGCTGCTTGCAGATGGTCTGTGCGGGAGATGACTGGGTTTGGATGCGGTCTAAACCTCACCTGGGGCCCTCCCGGTGCCATCCGTGTCCTTATACAAGATGCACAGGAGAGCTCCAGGCTTGCGCTATCATGTGAGGGAGACAGTCCTCCTCAGGAGCCAATCAGCTGGCATCCTGACCACATACCTCCAGCCTCCAGAACTGGGAAGAATCAGTTTCTGTCGCGTTTAAGTCACCCTGTTTACGGTATTTTGCTCTGGCAGTCTGAGCAGACAGAGGCACCCACACAGGGATGAACGCGAAGGAGGCAGAGAAAGAACTACTCGGTGGCAAGGGTGCACTGATGGTCCCGCCTTCCTGCACGCAGGGCTGCAGACAGTCAACCGAATCCAGGGCAAACCAGAGCATCCCATCAGCTCAAAGCCAACAAAAAGTGAATACCCGGAACCGGGGTGGGGGTGTGCAGACGGTGTCTGGGAGGGACAGAAGGTCCCAAAGCGCGGTGGGGAAGCACTGGGAGAGTCCTGGAGGCCTGATCACGGAGGAGCTGGCCTGGCCACAACAGCTAGCGTGGACTTTTGCCTGGAGCAGCAGAGCCCACACTACTGTACAAACTCCCCTGGCACACCACGCGGCCTGGAGTAAGAACTATTTTGTGAATGACTGAGAGGAGGGAGCTTCTCCGGGCGAGAGGAAACTCACCTTTAACTTGGAGATCATGCTGGCTTCAGCGTCGTCACTCGCGCTGTTCTGATGCACCAGTCGCTTGGCCAGCATCTTCGCGTAGAACTTCTGAAACACGTCTTTGTCCTCGATGTACTTGAAGACAACCATCTGGCAAAGCCCGAGAGAATACACTGAACACAGCACACTCACAGGCAGCCTGTCACCTGCCACACGCCAGGAGCCAAGGTGTGTGCTTGGTTTTGGCTGGGCCTGCTTGCCAACATTTATATGGTAAAAAACTATGCCAAAGACTTCAAATATTTTCATCAACCCCTTAAAATCACATCAAGTTGTACTAGGCTCAGTAATAGTGACCAAAATACAAATGCTAAAATTAATGACTCAATTTAGGGAGTAAAACAGATTTGAAATAAAATCTGTGGCTATTACTTTCCCATTTCAGATGCCCTATGTAAATAACGTTACAATTTGTGTAATCGATTGCTATGGGAAACACATGTGATAATGAAGCACCTTACCACTTGATTGAGCGTGTCTTCTAGCTCAGCCTCTTCTGGGTTCTTGGAACTGAAATTTTTAAGACACTGTGTTGTGAAACAAATCAGCGAACACTGTAACAAGCACCACTTAACCAAATTCCCATATTGGGATGTAGTATCAGGCACTCAAGTGAACAGTTCTCTTCAGATTAGTTCAGGGGAAGAGGGAAGGTTACCTTTCCTTACCTATAGCTATTTGGCAATTTCATACTGTAACATCATCACAAAATAGGTTATGAATCAGTTACTTAGAATATCCAAGATGACAACAGAAGATATTTATAGTCTAAACAAAACGGTTCCCAATGAACTTTTCCTTTAAGATAATCCATTTATATGTAAGTAAATGAGTCTCACTTTTCCAACTGCTTTCTACAATTTACACAAAGTTTTCCTTTTCAACAGCCTGATAAAATTAATGAAATGGTTCGGACTACTGCCGAACTGAGGCCTCCCATTAGTAGTCATGTCTATAAAACAGATTATCCTTCAATAACTGATTCATTCAATGAACAAGCATTACTTTACATATGATTTAAGTATAAATGGAATTTTTAAAACGTTTTTCTACAAGAGTCCTTTATAAACAAAATCACCTACTTCATATAAAACAAATCAGTCACCAAGTAAGCTCTGAAGAGGTGTTTCTAACCCAACAGCTGGCTCAGAAAGCTCAGTCCTGTTCTTCACCCCGTAGGTCAGGGCTGCTGCACTGACTCCAGGTGAAACTCGCCAACACGGGCTCATTACAGACACGGCCAGCCCATGTCTCTGCACCCTGCCTGGCTCAGCAGCCTTAATCAATAATCTATCAGTAGACTTGTTGAAGGACACTACGTGTTCTCTCACAGAAACTGAAGAAGTTCTCTCCATGTTTAAATTCATCACTTTACATAATCTAAATAAAATCAAGTCATTACACGCATTCCAATTTAAAGCCCCTTTTCATTCCCGGAAAAAATGCATTAGAGGATCTGACCAGAACTGCTAAATTATATGTTAGATCATCATTGCAATAAACAGGAAATAAATCCAATACTCGGTTTCTCACTGGCTCTGGGCAAATGGCTTTGTGGCAAAGACAGAGGACACACAGCTACCAATCTACCAAATGCTTCCTCCTCACGTCCCAACACGTCCACATGGTTTCCACCTGGTTCTGTTATTTCAGTAAGTCACACTGAACTCGCTGCTGCTGAGCCACCCTTGCGTTCCTGGAACCTGGAAGGGGGATGTGTCCTAGCTCTCTGGCCAGTTTGGTCTGCCGGCACTCCGGTGACAATGTCTGCAGATCTGTAAGTGAGCCTTGCCTGCAGCCTCCCTGTTCTGTCGGTGCAGGTTTTCTTGGTCTCTGGAGATGGGTTTATGCCAGCCTCTGAGAGCTGTTTAAAACATGGCTGACTCATGGGCAGACCACCGCCACAGAAAGCCAGAGGAGGACTGCTCCTCCTGCAGGGGAGCCTTTCATTTTTGCTAACTGCTGTTTGGAACAGTAAAATACACCTCGAGCATTTCTGATCAGAAACTGTTAAAGTGAAAGAAGCAGAGAAAAGTCAGAACAAACAGAAACAAAAAATCAAAGAGAACTTTAAAAACACAACACAGAGGTGAAAACTACATTAGATACTCTGCCTCTAACTCAACCTGATTAGGACAAACATCAGTTGAGAAATAGGATTAAGGAATACAGACTATGACACAGCACCACCACAAACTCAGGAGATGAGAATAACGTTTGAGAGTATACCAAATGAAAAAGTACTATAGCACACAGAGAAACTTTACATTTAAACAAACAGCCTGCAGGCACTAAAGCAGGTTTTCAATGTCAAAAAGTATTACGTTGAAAGTATTTTCTCAAAAGGAATGAAATGTAATCACTGCCTGTAAAACGTAACGTAATGGAGGCTGGTACTTCAAGCAGGCCTGCTGAGAAAAACCAAGTCCCTTAGGTACCTTTTCTTCAGCAAGGAGTCGCAGTACCGCGCCAGCAGCTCGGGGGATTTACTGGATGACTGAGCCATCTTGGTTACTGCGTTGTTGTTTATGAAGCGGCCACAAGCCTGTGGACGTGAGACACAGTTAGAGAAGGCTCTGATCGACACACTCTCGCACTACAGAAGTCACAAGTCACATATTTCACCTTGTCAAGCGCAGCCACGAAGCCAGCGTCGTTGTTGAATGCTGACATTACCAGGGCGTTGTACTTCTTGTGAACATCTAGCACTGTCTGCACATACATTTTGGGGTCCTTCGGTAGGAGAGAAACAGAATGAGAAGTTGGTTACTGGATTACATGATCTACTACTGTGTTGCTATACAGCATTCTAGAAGGTTTAGCTTTTTCTTTGAAGACATTAACCAATAAGATACAAAAACTCAACTTTTGGTTGTATCACTGAAGCACACGGCACATTTTGTCTCAACGCGTAAGTCAAGAAAATATTTTTTCCACACGCAAAATTAAGCACCTATTTCAAGCCTGCACTACAAACAGTGAAACCTCAGCAGAATCATGAAAACAAAATTTTCAAAGTGACTGCTTTGCTTAGCCAACCTTGTGTTGTCACAAACTCAAATTCTGGACATTAATGGCCACAATCAGGAGCCAGCCGGCAACACAGAACTCAGCTGGGCAGATAATGTAAGAACCATGTGGGCTTGGTCAGAGGACAAGCCCATGGGGAAGGGCATTCTAAACACAGGCACTGAGGTCAGAGCCAACCAGAAGACTCCCGGGGACTGGCAATGGGAAAGGGGAGAACAGGGACCGACCACCCAGAGCCGGGAAGACTGGAGACCACTGGGCACTCCAGACAAAGGGACGATGCGACGGCAATGAAATGGGAAGATCAGCCAGCGGGGAGGTTCTCTATCAGTGCCAAAGGAGACAGCACTGAGACAGAGGGGCAGAGCAGAGAGCAATCAGAACACACAGCGGGCGATGCTGAGCACTTAGCACACTCCAGACACAGCGAGGCTCTTTACCAGGACTGGCAGCTACTACTTTTATCCCCACTACACACATAAAAGAACTAAGGCTCAGCTAAGTATCTTGCCAAGAACGAGAGGCGGAATAATCAGCTGTGGGCCCAGGCAGCCCAACCCTCTGAGCTCAGCATTTCCTCAACAGCTATGGAACAAGACGAGGCCCACATGCCAAGTCAGACGTGAGCCATGGTAGCAGCCCGGGAGGTGGGCACGATGGAGAGGGGACACATCGTCCAGGAAGGAGGGTGGTCACAGCACAGCTGGGTGAGCTGTCACCCCAGATGAGAGGGCTGTGGTGCGGACGGCTGAAATGGGTTGCCAATGTCTCCAAATGCCCGACATTAATTCCCTGTAATTCAGCAATGAGACCAGAATCCCCCAATTCTAATTATTTTGCATGTTTTTGGAATATTTTGACTTTAAATAGTAACCAGCAATAGTGCATAATTTTTCTGTAAAACAAAAAGGATAATAAAGGTGAATATTATGAAGAAATACAGTATAAGATAATTTAAGGGCTGGCACTGTGGCACAGTGGGGTTAAGCTGAGGCCTACAACACCAGCATCCTGCATCAGCACCAGTTCCAGCCCTGGCTGTTCTGCTTCCGATCCAGCTCCCTGCTGATGCATCTGAGAAACCAGCAGAAGGTGCCTCCAAGTGCGCCATGGGCTCCAGACGCTCATGGGGAAGACCCAGAGGGAGCTCCTGGCTCACGGCTTTGACCTGCCTCAGCCCTGGCCATTACAGCCACTTGGGGAGTAAAGATATCTCTGTCCTTCCTTCTCTCTGAAACTCTTTCAAATAGATAAATCTTAAAAAAATAAATCAGTAAAATACAATTATGGTCTCCACCTGATATAAACATCTGACAAGAAAAAACACTAAGAGGGAACTTAAGGGTGGGGTGTTCGGCCTAGTGACTGACAGCCCACTCGGGCGCCCTGTGTCCCCTACTGCAGGGTCTGGATTCGAGCTGCGACCTTGCTCTCCATTTCCGCTTCCTGCTAATGTGCACCTGGGAGGCAGCGGTGATGACAGCTCAGGAACCTGGGTTCCTGCCACCGAGTGGGAGGCCCAGATGGAGTTCTGGGCTTCAGTCTGGCCCAACGCTGGATATTGTGGCCAACTGGAGGGTGAATCAGCAGATGGGAAAACTCTCCCTCTCTTTCAAATAAGTAAATATTTAAAAACATGTTTATTTGAAAGAGAGAGGAAGAGAGAGACAGCAAGATCTCTTTCATTGCTGTTCACTCCCCAGACAGCCGCCAACAGCCAAGCCAAAGCCTGGTCTCCTACTCCAACCAGGTCACCTACTCGGGTGGCAAGGGCCCAGGGACTTGGGCCGTTTTCCACTGCTTTCTCAGGCTCATTATGAGGGAGCTGGATCATAAGTGTAGCAACTGGGACACTAACCAGTGCCCATATGGGATGCCAGCATTAGAGATGGCAGATTTAACCGCTACTCCATGCTGGCCCCTAAATGAATTTTTTGGAAAAAGCATTTAATGCAAGAATAATTGCCAAATGAATATCACTTAAAATGCTGACAGGTAATCACAGGTAATATTTCTAAATAAACCACCTTAAAATGTGGTAACACTGGGACTGGCGCTACAGTACAGAAGAGGTTAAGCTTCCCTCTTTCACACCAGCATCTCATACGGGCACTGGTTCAAGTCTCAGCTGCTCCTCCTGATCCAGCTCTCTGCTATGGTCTGGGAAAGCAGCACAGGATGGCCCAAGTGCTTGGGCCCCTGTAGCCACATGGGAGATATGGAAGAAGCTCCTGGCTCCAGCCCCACCCAGCAATAGCCACTGAAGCCATTTGGGGAGTGAACCAGCAAACGGAAGACCTCTCTCTCCCTCTCTTTGTAACTCTGCCTTGCAAATAAATGCATTAAATCTTAAAAAATGAGTTTTTCTTTTTTTCAAAGAGTAATAACTGTAGTTCATGAACATCCCTTTACTCGTGAACACAGAGGAGCTTTTTCATCAAACACATCTCACAGGGCTGTCCCGGGGCCTCTGGCACTGCTGTTTCCATGGCCATCACTATGCCAATGACTGACACATTTACATCTGTAGACCAAACCTCCCCACTGAGCTTCAACTGCCCTTGGATGCCGCTTGGGATTCCCAAACTCCTCCGCGTGTCAGAAATGACCCAATGCCCTCCCGCCTCTGCCTCTAGAGCCCTCTCTCTCATCTCAGTAAGTGCCACCTATCACCCTAGGAGGCACAGCGACTCCTCCTTTCCAACATCCGGATGACCTGATGACCCTGTCTCTTTTTTCAACGTTTTATTGTGGAAAAATTTCAAATATTGTTAACTACAAATAGTGAAATCTGCCCTGTGTACTCATCATGCAGCGTTGGCAATGATCCGAACACAAAGCCTGCCTCTGTCAGCGTCCCGTCCTCCCTAATTCCTTCTCTCCAGGCCACCCAGATCTCCCAGGCTGTGGTCATGATCATTCGACCTGAACCACTGAGGCAAACTTCTCCCTTTTAATCCATTTCCCATACGGAAAATGCAAACAATTTTTAAAAAATAAAAATCTGATCTTTTTATTTCCATGCTTTTACCTGGCTTCCTCTTGCCCTCAGGATGAGCCAATCTCCTTAGCAAGGGCTGTCAGGGGCTTCCCGGATCTGCCGAGGTCATCCCCCTCTCACTCCTACTCTCAGGTCACGGTTCTCAGCCCCGGCCGTGCCATGGCTGGGGTCAGCCTGAAGGGCTGTGCTCTCTGGGATCCCTTTGCCCATCTAGCTCTACCTCTTCGCTTGGTCTCCATGCTATGTGATGGCACTTGCAGTCTGCTACAGCTGCCTCTCTTGCAGGACACTGGCCCAGTGGAGCCCCTGGGACACGAGTCCATGCCCACACTGCTGTTCTAAGTGCTCAGGAAAGCTGGCAGCACCAAAGATTTCTAAAACAACTAAGTCAGGAATGTAATGATGATCTCAATTATTATGCTTTACCCCACACATTCCCACTAAAAGGATTTGGAAGGCCAATATACGGAGAGAAAATAAACATGGACAGTCTCACTAATGTCTACGTTATTCTGTTCTTAAATTAAGTGGAATATGCATCCACGGACATTGGGGCACATTCTCTCATGGAGTACCCACAAAGAATAGGGTACCTCAAAAAAACTCATGGAAAAAATGCAATTAAGAGGGGCCAGCGCTGTGGTGCAGTGGGTTAACACCCTGGCCTGAAGCACCGGCATCTCATATGGGTGCTGGTTTGAGACCCGGCTGCTCCACTTCCCATCCAGCTCTCTGCTATGCCCTGGGAAAGCAGAAAATGGCCCAAGTGCTTGGGCCCCTGCACCCTCGTGGGAGACCCAGAAGAAGCTCCTGGCTTCAGATCGGCACAGCTCCGGCCATTGTGGCCAATTGGGGAGTGAACCATCGGATGGAAGACCTCTCTCTCTCTCCGCCTCTCCTCTGTGTAACTATGACTTTCAAATAAATAAATAAATCTTTAAAAAAATGCAATTAAGAGATAAATATGCTCTTATCCAGGGCCAGGTCTGAGGGTACATTTCACATACATTTCAGAGTGAAACAGAACACAGCAGCTCCCGGAGCCTTGGGGAGTTCTGGGGACAGGCAGCCAGCACCGCGAACAGTTCCACCAGAGACACGGGGACCCTGCTGGACAGCGACCATGGTTCTCAGTACCTCCAGGCAGGATCTCTTTCCAAAGAAGGCAGAGGAGAGCAGTCAACCCTCCTGAAGTCACGAACACATGATGCAGTTATTTGGGGGCAATGGGATTCTTCCTCCTATCCACTTGATCTCTGGAGTAACATTATCTCCACAGATAATATAGAGCGCGAAATTTCCAGGAAAGAAAGTACCACAAACCATCTACTACAGAGAAAAAGGAAACAATGTGTCTGCACGCAAAGTCCCATTTTGATGACTCCCTGTGAAAATCAGCCCTGGCCTGGCTCCCTCACCCCCAGCAGGTCCGTGTTCTCCCCTCCACTGTTTGTTGTGTAGCCAGGGAATAAAATTAGTGTTGATATGATGATCAATATTGGAGATAAACGTGAGGTCTCAAAAATCATTTCGTAAACATCTTGCATTTTCTTAAGACTTTTCCTAGCTAACCTAGGAATCAACCGTTCTTCAGAGTGAGGGTAGTTTTAATTTTAAAATACTGAGACAAAATAATATCACGTAAGTATGCTCTGTTCCCATTATTTAACCTGTCTCCTTGCTACTTTTGGCTTCCAACCATTTGTGATTTCTCTTGTGATCATGGCTCTGAGTTTCAGACCATGATAATATAGTTTTGGGCAGGTAACATTACCTTTGGATTCTGTAACTTTCACCGGCTCCTGAACCAGCCATCCCAGTGTATGGGTTTTCATTTTGACCCTGGTCTTGCCCTAGTTCTGCTCATACCTATATTTTTATTCAGTCCCAGGTACAGCTGAAGCTTCTGTCACCTTCAGCCTGCTGGTATTGCACTCTGTCAATGCTGAGGCTCTAGGCTGACCAGAGTTAGGGCTGAATGATCAAAGGTGAAATACCGAATTCTGAATGCAGAACTAAGACTTGCCATGACGTTTCTGAAGAGAACGAGTAAGATGCATCTGGAAGACAGGACAGTGGGCAGGAAGGCAGGGGCAGGGCTGCCTGTCTCAGGAAGAACCAAGACAGGGAGAGCGACGCTCGCAGGCAGTCTCTAACTGCCTCCATGCAATCAGGGCTCACGTCAGGACTCGTACATGAGAAGTCAGATTTGAGCAGGAATGTGCACTTCCAAAACGGGCTTGCTTGTGACATGGCTCAAACCTCCTCTACAGTTGGAAGAAAGCAAGGAGTATCCTCGATATAAAAACAACAGACTGATTCCCCTAGACTTAAAAACCACAACTAGTTTTTTCATTCTAAGTGGTTCCTCTTTTCCTCCCAATAAGATAAAATAAACCCAAGCCATCCTTGTTTCCCTCAAGTTACAGATCACAAACTTAGCTACCTAAACCAATTTGTATCTCCAGCACACATCAGCTCTTGGTAGTAAATCCGTCAGTCTAAGATGCTATACACAGCTGTGCTTCTTTTTGTCTTAGAGTAACTTTCTGAATGAACACATCCACTGATAGCTATGTGTTCCTTTTCTTATTTTTAAATGTTTTTTTTTTTCTTTTTAAAGATTTATTTATTTATTTGAAAGGCAGAGTTACAGAGAGGAAGAGGCAGAGAGAGAGAGAGAGAGAGAGAGAGAGAAAGTCTCTCATCCACTGGTTCACTCCTCAGTTGGCCACAACGGCTGGAGCTGGGCCAATCCGAAGCTAGGAGCCAGGACGTGGGTGCAGAGGCCCAAGGACTTGGGCCATCTTGTACTGCTTTCCCAGGCCATAGCAGAGAGCTGGATCAGAAGTGGAGCAGCCAGGACTAGAATCGGCACCCATATGGGATGCCTGCACTGTAGGCGGTAGCTTTACCTGCTATGCCACAGTGCCAGACCCTAAAATGGTCTAATATGGAAAATTCTCAAACATACTCAAAATAACAAAGAACAGTATAACCAATCCCTGTAAGTCCATCATCTGGCTTTCAGGGATCGTCACACCTGTGGCCGGCTAGGATCTTCTTGTCCTATAAGCTTCACAGTCAAGATTCTAGGGCTGCTCGTCATTACCTTCTTCGACCAAACCAAGCCAGGTCAGACTCCAAACGTAAGGTTCCCTGGTTTCATCACTAAACGGTTATTATTGTTCTCTCCCCATCTACAGAGTAAGGCTCAGTTGTTTAGGCATGCATTTGACTGTGGAATACAAAGGGAATCTCAGACGTAGGAAGCAGATCCAGACCTCCCCCAGTATCCAGTACTGTGTTACTCTGTTCACTCTAGCCTAGTTCACACATGACTAGGGTTTTATAACTACTTACAACTCAAGCTCTCAATACGGACCACAGAACATTTCATAACTCTGATAAGTTCTTAAACACTCCCGCCTTTAACATTATACTGGAAAATATGCTTGTTGGAGCTACCTGGTTTTATTTCTGCCTACAAAACTCTTCATGTTAAGTTCTCCCTCTTGAAAGCACTATCATTGCAACCCTGAGACCAGCTGCTCCTGGTGATTTGTCCTCGGATTTCAAGACACAATCTCCCTCGAAGCTGAAAATAAATATGCATGATTTGGTTTCTGGGTCAGTCTCTATAGCCGAATACCCCCATGCTAGACCAAACAGCCTTGCTGGACATCAAAATACCTACACACCCATTTCTGCTGGATCACATTTCAACAGCAGTTAAACCAAGGGTGCTAAATTAAGATATGGTTTTATGCTTTCCTGTTGCCATTGTGACCCTACCGACAGCAATGACACATTCTGCTGTGACCCAATTTATGTTCAGTTAGGAAACCACCTTTGAGGAGAGGACAACAGCATTCAGATCCTGAGGAATCATGTAATTATCAAGAAGGCTTCCGTTTTATCCTCAAGAGCTAATTAGCAAGTACTAACAAGTGTGCAGGATTCGACTCTTTCCCTCAGTTTTATTTTGGCATTTTGCTCTAAGCTGCTGTTAGGAAAACTGCAAAGTCATCCAATGGGTCAACATCGTATTTATCTCTAAGCGTACTGCTCATGTTCACTCTACATTTAGGATTAATGACCTTTCTCCAGATGAGCACTGGAGAAAGAATTGAATAGGAAAAACTGTTCTGAGTGGCCAGCTGATCATACTTCCCAGTACTGACTAGGAAAATTCAGTGGCAAAAACGTGGCCCACCCTTACCAGAGTTAGAGTACGCTGCATACACTTTACGTGCCCACTGAACCTCTGCCTTGTGTTCCATAGGCTTACTTCGCTACTCTGATTTATCCTGAGGGCTCTTCAAAAAAATTCATGGAAAATACTGTTGAAAAACAATTTTTTGCACCCAAATAGATCAGTGTTTAAATTCTATTTATCTACTCTTTTTGGTGTACCCCCAAATTTTACATATTGTGCAAGCAGCCCCTAAACGGGAAGAGTAAAGAGTGCAATTAAAATCTAACAATACTGCAACTCTACACAGGGCACTGTGCTAAACTGAGGATTCACATGTAGGTAAATCTTTCTCTGCTAAAAGCTTTTTAAAAATGGGATTTGATTATTTTTCAGTTGCTCTTTGAAATTTTATTTTAAAATTACTTTCATTTCCTTTGAAAGTCAGAGACACAGAGGCAAGGCAGAGTCAGGTCTTCTATCTGTTGGTTGGTTCACTCCCCAAATGCCTGCAAGTCATGTGTGGGCCACGCCGAAGCCAGGAGCCCGGAGCTCCATCTGGGTCTCTTGTGTGGGTGGCACGAGAGCCAACCCCTGCAGCCGCTCAGGATGCACGCTAGCAGGAAGTGGACTGGAAGCAGAGGAGCAGGGTCTGAATCAGGCACTCCAGGATCAAACGTGTCTGCTTAACTGCTACGTCTGATGCCTGCCCCTGTTAGAAAACTGCACAGATAACTGAACTGTAAAGTGACCCAAACATCACTTAAATAGTCCAACATGCTATTATTCCAGGGGAGATTCTAAGGTGACTGACGAAGGCTTTTTGCAACAAATGGCATCGAGCTAGATTTTGAACCATAGACGACAGGTGTTTAACAGAACTAGGAAGGTCAAGAAAAGCACATTTACAAACAGTGAGGGCTCCAGTTGAGACAGCAGACACAACTGGGAAGGGAGAGGTGGCCGTGGAGAAGACAGCTCTTCTTCACCATCACCATCAATGAATACCTGATGAGCTAAGTGCTCGGGGCTAAGATTACAGAGAAGATACAACTATAATGAGGTTACGAGCTTCCCTCGAGACATCTGCAATATATGGCAGACAGACAGGAAACAGGAAGTTATAAGCAAACCAAGTGATAATGAGAGTAGTGTATAAATGCCACAGGGAAGGGGAGGGGAATCTCTTCTTTGCCAAGGTCATTTGGATATTTATAACATCACTGCGGGCCACACAAAATTATCAGCTTAAAATTTAGCCTGCTGTAAATTATTGAATTTCAAGTTCCACCTGTGGTTGCCCAGGCAGGGCCAGCCTGCAGGCCGGGCCTTCCCCACCCCTGCAAGGGGCTTCGAATGGAGTAGTGAAACAGAGTTGTTCTTCGAAGCGAGGGCTGGGGCTGGCCTAGCCAGCAGGACTAAGCCCAGCAGAGAGCAGAGATGACTGTCCTCAGAGACATTCCCAGGAGTCTAACCAGCGAGTGCACAGAATCTGGGGGAAGACGCAGGCTGACAGAACAGTTTCACTGGAAGACAAGCTTCAGGAAAACGGGGTGGGTCGGAGAGGATTTTCATTTACATGCAGGAATTTCATGTATCATAGAAGGAAGAGTTTTAGTTTTCCTGTTCAAAACAAAAGATCAAGACTGCAGAGCAAAACTATTAAAACATTAAATGATGTTTTACAAAGATTAAAATGCTGTGGACGGTGTTGTGGCATAGCTGGTTAAGCACTGCCTGGGACACTGGTATCCCATATGAGCGCCAGTTCAAGTCCCAGATGCTCCACTTTGGAGCCAGCTCTCTGGAGAAGCAGTGAAAAGTGGCCGAAGGACTTGGGCCCCTGAGCCCACATGGGAGGCCTGGAAGAAGATCCCGGCTTCAGCCTGGCCTAGCCCTGGCTGTTGTCGCCATTCTGGGCAGTGAAACAGAGGATGCAAGCCAACCCAGCTTCCTGCAAATGCACCCGGGAGCAGATGACGGCTCACATGCTGGGGCCCTGCCATCCACATGGTAGACTCACATCAAGTTTCGGCTTCTGGCTAGTCTGAGCCAATTTCGGCTGCTGCAGCCATTTGGGGAATGAACCAGTGAACAGAAACTCTCTCTTCCCCCCTCCCTTTTAGTCACTCTTTCAAATAAGTTAATTTCTTTTCTTAAAAAATGGATCGGCCGAGGCCGCGGCTCACTTGGCTAATCTTCCGCCTGTGGCGCCAGCACCCCGGGTTCTAGTCCCAGTTGGGGCGCCGGATTGTGTCCCGGTTGCTCCTCTTTCAGTCCAGCTCTCTGCTGTGGCCCGGGAAGGCAATGGAGGGTGGCCCAAGTGCTTGGGCCCTGCACCTGCATGGGAGACCAGGAAGAAGCACCTGGCTCCTGGCTTTGGATTGACACAGCGCGCCGGCCGTAGCGGTCATTTGGGGGGTGAACCAACGGAAAGAGGAAGACCTTTCTGTCTCTAACTCTGCCTGTCAAAAAAAAAAAAAGATCTACAATGTAGTCACTACACTAGGCACATGAGCTCATCGGGATTGGATGAGAAGACAAAGGTTAGCATTTCAGTATCAACTATTAAAAGGAATTCCCTAAATGCTTGCTGAATAAGTGAAAACAATGACTTCAATTTTATCTGCAACATTTGTTGGCCCTTTGAGCTGTAACACCAACTAGTACCAGGCTGCTAGCTGCTTCAGTGGACTTAAAGAAAAATTAGGAACCTAGGGTGGCGCCAGACACATAGCTGGAAGGAACGGTCTACTTTTAGGGTGCTCTCCAAGGAGATGGCACCCCTCTTCCTATATGTTAATACACAGTGCTTTCTATAGCACTACACTGCCAACTAAACATATTTGTGTTTTGCCCCGCCCCCCTGCAAGCACACAAGATTTTTCAAGTTTCTGACTACCAATAATTTTGTTTGTTCTGGATTTATTTTACTTATTGGAAAGGCAGAGCTGCAGAGAGGGAGGCACAGAGAAAGATATCTTTCTAACCACTGGTCTACTCCCCAGATGGGCCAAGCAGAAGCCAGGAGCTTCATCCGGGTCTCCCATATGGGGCACAGGGGCCCCAGCATTTGGACCATCTTCTGCTGCTTTCCCAGGCACATTAGCAGGGAGCTGGATCAGAAGCAGAGCATCCAGGACTTGAACCGACGCCCATAAAGGATGCTGGCACTGCCAGCAGTGGCTTAACCCATTGTGTTACAATGCTGGCCCCCCAATAGAGTTAATGCCATGTAAAATGTGTTAATTTACCATCATGCCCACTGTTTTTTCAGTCCAAAGTCAAACACAGGGTAACTTGTCTATTACATAATTACTGATCACTTTGCTTGGCTATAAACCAGTTTTATAGCCCATCCTTGCATGTCTTTGTGTACCAGTTTCCCCAGCGATAGCAACATGCTCATTTATCTCTGCCACAGCAGTAGGGTGTCAGCACTCTCAACCCCAACCTAGGCTGGGGAGAACTCCAAACATGCTAGATGCCTTAAGGATGGGGGCAGGACGCTACGTCAACGTCACACAGCCTGGAAGCCCCTGTGCTCCATGAGGAGCCCACACCTGCATGCCCAGGGCGGCAGCTACCAAGGGTGTCTGGGCAGGGTACGAGAAACAGCACAGCCAAAAACAGTATGTTTGGAGGGCTCTCTTTCCAGTTGCGCTTCATCAAGGAGGACTGCCAGTTTTTATTTAGGTACAGACGGGGAGACACCACGAGGGAAGTTCCCCTCTGAGCCACTTATTCAGGAACAGCCTTTAGTTTTTAAATCAGTTTTAACTATGGGAGCAAAAATCTTAAGAAAAAATTCATAAACATGTTTTGAAGCATGTAACAAAAAGATACTATTTGAATCACATTATGAATATGCAGTCTGTAATAATTTCAATCTAGCCCAGATATTTAACAGTAAAGCTAGTTTTTAAGCAGATTAATTATCCGCCTAGGTGAACAAGAAACGTTGGGGGAGGACCTCTCAGAGGATCTTATTTAATAAAGGACAATTTGGGGGCAACAAAGTATTTCAGTTTAGACCAAGACACTGGATTAACATGTAAGAACTTTTTTGCCCTTAAAAAATCACTTAAGGGCCGGTGCTGTGGTACAGCAGGTAAAGCCACCGTCTGCAGTGCTGGCATCCTGTGTGAGCACGGGTTTGAGTTCTGGCTGCTCCTCTTCCGTTCCAGCTCTCTACTGGGAAAGCAGCAGAGGATGGCTCGAGCCCTTGGACCCCTGCACCTGCATGGAAAACCCGGAGGAAGCTCCTGGCTTCAGATTGGCCCAGCTCTGGCCCTTGTGGCCATTTGGGGAATGAACCAGCAGATGGAAGACTCTCTCTGCCTCTGCCTCTCTGTAACTCTGCCTTTCAAATAAATAAATCTTTTTTAAAAGATCATTAAGTAGTTTCTTCTACGGCATTTAATATGCTGATTATAAATACTTCTCAGATACAATGATTCAACTCAACCAGACAAAAGTTTTTAAACTTTAAAAATTGAGTTCTCAAAGTATTTAAAGTATGTGGAATAATTCTAACTTTCACTAATTCAAAACAACCTTTTTTTGAAACAGTGGGCTTTAGAAAACCACAATATTTGTGTTATATCTTTTACACCTACCACATATGATAACAATGATTACCGACTTTAATTATTTTTTGGCAGACCTACTTATTCTACTTATTCTTTTTAACAAATATTTAAGCACCCACTGTGTGCCCGCCACACACTGGGTATATCTGTTCTTCCTTGAGCTTCCTCAAGTTCATGGTGATCCTATCCCTGGGAATGGAGGTGACAGGTAGAAGCCAGAGCTGGGAAGGTTGTACAGTACAAACTCAGCAGTCTGAAACGTCACAGCCACGAGCAAAGAAACATTTGGGAAAATATTCTTTTTTCAGAAAACCAGGAATAGTATTCGCTCTAAAAATTTTTTGGGGCTATTGGCCGGCGCCGCGGCTCACTAGGCTAATCCTCCGCCTTGCGGCGCCGGCACACCGGGTTCTAGTCCCAGTTGGGGCGCCGGATTCTGTCCCGGTTGCCCCTCTTCCAGGCCAGCTCTCTGCCGTGGCCCGGGAGTGCAGTGGAGGATGGCCCAAGTGCTTGGGCCCTGCACCCCATGGGAGACCAGGAGAAGCACCTGGCTCCTGCCTTCGGATCAGCGCGTTGCGCTGGCCACAGTGCGCCGGCTGCGGCAGCCATTGGAGCGTGAACCAACAGCAAAAAGGAAGACCTTTCTCTCTGTCTCTCTCTCTCACTGTCCACTCTGCCTGTCAAAAACAAAAAAAAAAAAACAAACAAACAAAAAAATTTTTCGGGGCTAACACTGTGGTATAGCAGGACAGGCACCGCCTACAGTGCTGGCATCCCATATGGGCAGTGGTTCAAGTCTCAGCTGCTCCACTTCTGATCCAGCTCTCTGCTATAGCCTGGGAAAGCAGTGGAAGATGGCCCAAGTGCTTGGACCCTGCACCTGTGTGGGAAACCTGGAGGAAGCTCCTGGCTTCGGATTGGCCCAGCTCCAGCTGTTGTGGCCATTGGGGAATGAACCAGTGGATGAAGACCTCTCCCACTGTCTCTCCTACTCTGTAACTCTACCTCTCAAATAAATCTTTAAAAAATAATTTTTATTAATTAAAAATATTTTGTGAGTTTAATATAAAAATTATTCTATGGAAACAATAAAATTCTCTGTTTTAGCATAAGAACACAATAGTTATGAGAAAATTTAAGGAAAAAAAAAAAAACCCAGTGACCTCCTCAATGAATAAACAGTACAAGAAAACCTACGGCAGCATGTGCTACACAAAGATGCCTGTGAATGCTCCACTTCAGAAAGGCGAAACCAGGGCCCTCTGCTGACTTCTGGGGACAATCTTACTATCTGCCTTGGCACAGAAATACAGAACACGTGACTGCAGTCCACTGTGAAGTTAGGTCCATGGTTGCATTATTACTCACGTTCAAAGCAGCTTCTCCACACTTTTCAATTGCTGCAAGACCCTGATTATGAATGTGTGTCTCCAGCAGTTTTTTCAGTTCTCCTAAGCCATCCTGGATCCTAGAGACAAGATTATACATGCGCCCCAGATCTGAAAGAAGAAGGTGGCCACTGAAACAAACTGTATACCCACTCCATTCACCACGCATTTCCATCATGACGAAAGATACCTGACATGAAATCACCATGCATTTAGATCTTAGTAACCAAAACAACCATAACCCAGTGTTTTCTATTTGGTTTATGTATACTTGGCTAAAATGAGATCATGTTGTTAAGATTATTTTTCTTTTCAGTGTAAAACACTGAAAACACATTATACATTATAGAGAAATTTTTAAATCTGAAATCATATCTAATGCTTCCCCAAATTCCCAAGATCAAGTTGTTATTTATTTTGACACATAGAAAGCTTTCAAATATTTGTTTAAAAAATGAATAAATTCAAGGAAACTACAGATAAACCTCTCAACTACACAAGGAAGTCACTAAAAAGTCTTCCAAATTCTTCATTAAACCTGTGTATGGTATATGTTCAATTTACGAGGACCAAAGACAAAAAGAATCCCAAATCTTGAACATCTACCTTTTATTGAGCTTCTAACCTGTCCTAGTAAAACACGTTGTGAAGGAAAACATGAAATCACCTCACAATTTTCAAAGGAAAATTACTCAGGTTAAAAATCAGGGGTATGGGACAGGTCGTAATTCACATTAACCCCAAAGCACGCGCTTCCCTGAGTCGCCCGGAAGCACCCCGGCCAAGTCAGAGACCTACCAGGCACACGCAAATATGCGCACATGCAACTGACCTTAGAAACGTGACTGGCCTTAAAAATAATGTGACTTCAGAGGCTAGAATTTCAAAACTGCAGATAATAACAAATACCTACATTTGTGAGGCTTCACGACTCACCTTCATTTTTGTCAGCATCCAGCAAATTCTGAAACTCCGTGTGGAAAATTTCCAAGTGCTTCTCGATGAGGACCTGCTCACACTTGCGCGCCAGCTCGTCCTGGGTGCTTTCGTGAAGGTAGACCTGGACTCTTCGCTGCTCCTCGAGCAGGCGCGCCTCTGCCTGTGGAGCAGGACATTTCAGGGAGCGGCTTTGACTCATTGTTAACAGACTGTTCTGTGGATAACGGTGCATTTAACCACAAGAATGCGCTAATAAATGTTAAGAAAAAACAGGTTCTTTGGTTTGAAGGTAAATACCAACCACATTTAAACAACCACCAATGTGTTTTTTCTCTGCAAAATGTATTTATTTAAAATTCCTCTTTAAATACCCTAACAATGTTATCATCAATAAGAGTCCAATTGTCTATCAATTTTTTCCTTCAGGTAAGTGCCAATTCACCTTTTTAGGGTACTATCCCTCTCCCTCTGACACTCTTGAGAACCCTAGGGACCTTCTCCTGGGTGTGGACCCACATTCAGCAGTTCTACTTTGTATGGGAAGCTAACTTATGTCAAGAGTCACACGAATATACTCCCTGAAATGGCCACACGCAGAGAATCACCAGCAATTAAGACTTCTGAAAAACACAGCATCTCAGTGACCACAGAAACATTCCCGTGCAGAGAGCAGCATGTTTTATGTACTGGTAAAGAAACCCAAGGCCTAGGCACTGAGTGCCATTAAGTTGCAGGAAGGACAGCCATTTTCATTCTTGGTTGCTTCCAAGTCATGTAAACTCCCTTTAAACATAATCTAACTGATCTATTTGTATTTATCTGCAAGGAAGAGTGACAGTGACAGTCCTCCATCTCCCATCTGCTGGTTCACTCCCCAAATACACCTGCAACTCTTGAGGCTGCGCCAGTCTAAACCCAAGCGTCCAGATTCCCACCGGGGTCTCCCATATGGGTGTCAGGGACCCAGTAACTGAGCTGTCACGTGCTGCCTCTCACAGTGTGTATCAGTAGGAAGCTGGATCAGAAGCAAAGCTGGGGTCAAACCCAGGCATTCTGATACGAGATGTGGGTGTCCCAAGCCGTGGCTTAACCAGTATGTCACGCCATCTGCCCCAAATAAACTTCTGGTCATCACTGTACCTGGCAGAGAATTATAATAGAACATCAAGATAAAATCCAGGTGACTAAGCAAGATTAAGTAATCAAAGACTGCATCTTTTGAATTTTATCTGTGTCTCAGTAAAAACAAAAGGAAAAAAGAGGTAAGCAAAAATTGGTAAACAAGGCATTTTATTTTTAAAGTTTTAAATTAGAAGGGAAAGCACTGGGTCTAGTGGTTCAAATAGCTCAGTCCCATACCAGTGGCTGGGTTTGATCCCTGCTGCTGGCTTCCGACTCCAGCTTTCTTTTTTTTTTTTTTTTTTTTTCTGACAGGCAGAGTGGACAGTGAGAGAGAGACAGAGAGAAAGGTCTTCCTTTTTGCCGTTGGTTCACCCTCCAATGGCCGCAGCGGTAGGCGCGCTGCGGCCGGCGCACCGCGCTGATCCGATGGCAGGAGCCAGGTGCAGGGCCCAAGGACTTGAGCCATCCTCCACTGCACTCCCTGGCCACGGCAGAGAGCTGGCCTGGAAGAGGGGCAACCGGGACAGGATCGGTGCCCTGACCGGGACTAGAACCCGGTGTGCCGGCGCCGCAAGGCGGAGGATTAGCCTAGTGAGCCACGGCGCCGGCCCCGACTCCAGCTTTCTGCCCATGCAGACAGGACAGTGGAAGCAGTGGTGATGGCTGAAGTCATGGGTTCTTGCTGCCCACACAGGAGACCTGGGTTGTTGGCTCCAGTCCCAGCCGAGCATCTGGGGTGTGAACCAAGAGATGGAGACTTGCTCTGGCTCTTCTTCCTTCTGCCTCTCAGATAAATTTTGAAAATTTAAAAATCTTGGGGCTGGGGGCCGTGGCGTACTAGGTTAATCCTCTGTCTGCAGCGCCGGCATCCCATATGGGTGCTGGTTCTAGTGCCGGTTGCTCCTCTTCTAGTCCAGCTCTCTGCTATGGCCTGGGAAAGCAGTGGAGGATGGCCCAAGTGCTTGGGCCCTACACCCGCATAGGAGACCTGGAAGAGCACCTGGTTCCTGGCTTCAGATTGGCGTAGCTCCGGCCGTTGAGGCCATTTGGGGAGTGAACCAATGGAAGGAAGACCTTTCTCTCTGTCTCTGTCTCTGTCTCTCTCTCACTGTCTGTAACTCTACCTGTCAAATAAAAAAAAAAATCTTAAAAAAAAATTTAAAAATATTAAAAAATGTTACAAACCTGAAATCATCATACAAGGTTTTAATAGTTCAGATTAATCTCAACCATGTGAGAGAGTAAGATATCATGAAAATACTGCCATGGCTTAGGTTTGTTTGCTAATCAAAGCCACCCTTACAAAGACAAGCCAAGGAGTCTCAAATATTTCCACTAAAATTCTCCTGCCCACAGAGAAGAGCGTACTGAGGCTGCCAGGGAATCTGCAAATCTAGCCCAAACTGGCTGCTCAAGAAGAATGTCTTGAAAAATCAATACTTGATCTCAATACTGTTCATGAGAAGTTTTACTCTATTTCCTGGTAAAATGTTTGTTTTCATAAAAATATCATTTCTTCCTAAGTTACTGAATAACATTTGTTCTCTTCTGCCATGTGGCTTTGCACCCTCTCAGGCACGTACTAGAGGTTCTGTGAGATGTGTGTATGTAACACCAAACATACTAGGCTTGCTACTTACTACACGCTATTCTAGCACTTTTCTCTCACTCTCTCTCTCTCTCTCTCTCACACACACACACACACACACTCTCTCTCTCTTTAAAATTATTGTAAATTATTTTAAAATTAAAGCTTATTTAATCTTCATTACCTATTATTATTCCCTTTTTATAAATGAAGAAATTATGGAAGAGAAAGGTTCAGGTCGTCCCCTAAGTAAATGGCAGAGTATGGATTTAAAATTAAGATTCACGTCCCAGTTTGAGACAAAAGGTTACAGAATAGAATTACTCACATGGCTAAATTCTCATTTCATGTTGATAGATTCTTTGCATTACAGACTTTCAGAATGTGATGGAAGGCATGTTTGGTACGATCCAAGCAGATATGAACCGAACTTTTAACTTCTCTAGGAAAAAATACCTTTATGGGAACCTGGAAGTAGGAAGCATATTGCTACCTGAGGCAGGGCTCCTGCTGGATTGAAAATATTCAGGCCACTGGATGGAAAGGCTAGTTTCTCAAGTTGCCTTTAGCTTCAGGGCTGATTTTAAAAGCAGATTTCTCTGGGATGCCTACAAAGCTCTGACTATAAAGCTGGTCTCCTTGCACCAGAGAGCTACTACCATCCTAAGTAGAGAGAGCTGACTCTAACCATCATCATGATCTACTCAGAAGCCCATAAGTAGAACAGTTTTGTTCCACCACTGTACACATGTACTCTGATAACAGGTTTCACCTTAAAAACATATGGTTTAAAGGAATCACCACACAGGAGACTTCAGCAAGAGATATATTCACTGTCAAACTAGAAAATGAAATAATAGGCAATGCTAAGATTCAAAACAGATCACGTTTCCAAAGCTCATCTGTCAGGCAGCTGTTTGAAACGCTGAATGAACTGGCTGGGTTCCAGGTCAGCATACAAAGTCCATTTAACCCCAAAATACACAAAGAACTATTAATATTTCAAGTATAATACTTCTGAACCATTCCATTTTTCTTAGATTTTGAGATAGCAGTTTTCTGTTGTTCTTCTAAGCCCAATTATAACTGCTATCTCCTATGAGACAACACATTCCGAACAGCACAGACTGGATAGGACTTTGTCGCTTACTTCATCTCATCACACGGTCTGCAGTGCACTCACTCCAGGTGCACAGGGAATAAAGATCAAAGCAGCCCCCAGACCAACAAGACCCAGATTCCCTAGAAATCTGACTCCTCTAGTTCAAGGATCAGCAAACCTGTATGTAAGCCAAATCCTGCCTACCACTTTTTTTTGTACTGGACCCCAACCACACCCATTTATTCACATAATATTACGTCTGCTTTTGCCCTGCAGCACCAAGAGACCACATGGCCCACAGTGCCTCAGCATTATTATCCAGTTCTGGCAAAAAAAAGTTTGCCGACTCCTGACATAGGTCTTCCCTCAGAGCCCAAGCCCAGGATTCCTGTATTTCTAAGAAAGTGAATAAAGAACAAATCTGTTAGAACTTGGTAATAATCACTCGGTACAGAAAAGGACTGGAAACCCTGGTTTAATCCTGGGTTTGTCCCACATGAGAAACAGGATCCTGTTGTGTCAGAGACTACTTCTCTAACTTCAACCTGAAACTGTTACAGAGTCTCAGGGAGACATGTTAGAAGAAAGCAAAAACTTATTCACAGATCTGAGAATATTTGTATCTGAAAATGTTCTCACTAACATGGCAAGACTGAGACAACCCTAAGATATTTACGTTCTAGGATAAACAGTTCAAAACAAAAGTCACGCAGCTTTTATGTGTCTGTAAAACAGCCAGAACTTTCAGGCATGGTCATCAAACTAATTTATAAAAAGCTCCCTGGAGAATTAGAAGCAGCATTTACACCTGCTGAAGACATGCTAGGACAACAATGCCCAACAAATGACTTGTGTGAAGAAAAGTGCATATGCTAAAAACAGTAACTCATCTGAATGGCACATTTTTAACTTGTCTACGTTAAGTACTATATTTAAGCTTACCTTTTTCATATATTCGGTAACTGGGTTCTGTTGCAAGAATTCAGTACTCTCTCTGGTATAAAATCTTTCTGTGTCAGCCAAAAATTGAGATTCAAAGGATTCTTTATACACTGTTAACGTAGGGCCCTTCGCAAATGCATCATCTTCATTCAGCCCCAATTCCACTAGAAATAAATATGAGCTGCATTTCAATTACCCTATTTTTGTTATATTTCACAGAATATACTTAGATATAAGATTAAGTTAGGCATAAAGGTAAATGTGAATGGCAGAGCATAAGGTAATTATTATTCACTAATAATAAAATACATTGCTTCAATAGAAGAAAAAAGTCAGGACACAAAAAATAATTCTGACTCATACCAGGTATCCTTAAGAATTATCATGAAGTTCATTTGGAAAACTTCGTATTTCCAAAAGCAATAAAAACCTCTAATTTAAACTTTCAAAGAAATGCCATGCTATCCAAGGTTTTAAATACTGTGTAACTTATCAGTTTCTCAATTTTTCAAGCTGATAGATTTCCATTTATCATTCAGTTCAATAGCATTCTATCATATTATGTGGTCAGTAGCTAATTATGAGATCAGAAAAGAAAACTCAAATGTCTGTTTCATTAAAGTTTCTCAAAGGCATAAGGATCAAACAACTTTTAAGAGGGTAAAATCAAGTAAAATATCACCAAATAGGAATTACGAGCACCTCTATAATGCTAATAACAGTCTTGATGATATTAAATGTTTTTTAAATGAATCTGGTATGGCACTGTTGTGACTGTCATTTGACATGAAAACTCCAAATAATTGAAATTATTTACCATAGGACTGTACAACTCCACTAATCAGTCTTGTATTGATGGTTTCACCATTTCTTTCCTTTTCAATCAGTTTTAAGACAGCATTTGTTACCTTTAGAAAGGATACATGAAATATATTAGACAGATTACAGTATTTAATATTTAATATCCCATGTCCCTTAACCATTCAGAGCCATTAACAATGTGAGAGAAGGGATACTCTCAAGATGTTCTAAAGGATAGAGGCAGGAAGCTGGCAAAGGATCATAAAAGAGTGGGTACCTGTTTATTCAGTGGCCTGAACAGACAATCTCTCCAAGTCACCAATGCAAGCTGGACAGAAAAAAGAAAAAAAGTATAAAATGCCTATACTCACTGTTTTCCCAAGACTTCTGAAGTCACAGGAAATAACCTGAATACAAGATTTCATCAAAATGTCCAGATTATAACCTGGCAAAAATTTATTATCATGATGAAATCAGACTACTGCACAAGCTAGCAACTTCAAAAGGTATCAAAGTACGGACATTTTATCAGCTCACATTTTAAGTTTAAAGGAAATTTTGCATTTAGAGAGACAATTCATACTGGCTTAAAAGACAACAGTGGATTCAATCTATAAATGTGTTCCCTAGATCAAATAATTTTAATATTTGACCTAACAGAATAAAGATAATTCCATTTATCATCATGGTTTCCTAATAGTCTGCAAAACAAATTATAGACTATAAAAATCAAGTTTCAAGTTCTATCTTTTTTGTGGTGATGGTAAAAAGATGCACACAACTATAAATAACTTTAAATTCGACATACTTCAAATGGATGTGGTTTACTATAGATTAATTATTCAGATTCCTCACTTTTCCTCACATGTGTGATTTCTTTTTAATGAAAACATACAAAGATGATATAGTTTATTTTATTCATTTCTCTAAACTCCACACAGGAGTCACGTTAGCAAATTAACTAATATAAAACATTCTCTGAAACAGGAATATTAGAACTCATACATGGGTATTATTTGTTGGGAGATTATCCAGTTAAAATGAAATTCAGATTTTTTAACAAGAATACAAAATGCTGAGAAGTTCATTTAAATATAAACACAATCAGCCTTATTTTTCCCAAATTTAACTAGAGGTACAACTGGGTTTATATTTATATTGTATTTATGAAAAGGTCATATGCAAATTTAATCTATTTTAAGAACTTCAAAGTAGCAATTCTGCTAAAATATAAGCAATAACATGAAAGCAATATTAAGGGAAATATTAACAACACATAGTATACACTCGCGCCTAACGTAACGAGGTAGGATGCGTGGGTTTTGAAGGTAAAGTACAGAAAGGTGAGCCAGGACAGACACACTCTAGGAAGCACCCCCTGCTTCCTCTGTACTTTCTGTAACTACTGTTAAACACAGTACAGCAGAGTTAGACACTAGCGGTTTTTAAGAGTCTGTGGTTCAAGAGAAAGCTCAGACATGGACAGCCAAGACACTATGGCAAAAAATGACCTAAATGAAAGATCTGAGTGAGATCTTGGTGGAAAGAAGAGGCCATCAAAAGAGGTACCTTTCTCTGAAGGGAGGAGAGAACTTCTACTTTGACTATGACCTTGTCTAAATAAGGTCAGAGTTTGTGAACTCAAGAGGCTTCCATAGCCTTGGCAGCTCATGACAAGAGCCTAGGGTGATTACTGATGCCATAAATAAGAGTGTCAATTGTTAAAACAACAGGAGTCACTGTGCACTTACTCCCCATGTAGTATCTCTGTCCTTAATGTGTTGTCCAATGTAAATTAATGCTATAACTAGTACTCAAACAGTATTTTACACTTTATGTTCTGTGTGGGTGCAAACCTTTGAAATCTTTACTTAGTATATATTAAGTTGATCTTCTGTATATAATTAAAAATGAATCTTAATGAAGAACGAGATGGGAAAGGGCGTAGGAGATGGGATGGTTTGTGGGTGGGAGGGTGGTTATGGGGGCAAGAACCGCTATAATCCAAAAGTTGTACTTCTGAAATTTATATTTATTAAGGGCCAGCGCTGTGGTGCAGCGTGTTAACGCCCTGGCCTGAAGTGCTGGCATCCCATATGAGCGCCAGTTCAAGACCCAGCTGCTCCACTTCCTGTCTAGTTTCTGCTGTGGCCTAGGAAAGCAATAGAAGATGGCCCAAGTGCTTGAGCCCCTGCACCTGCGTGGGAGACCCGGAGGAAGCTCCTGGCTTCGGATCGGCGCAGCTCTGGCCATTGCAGCCAATTGGGGAGTGAGCTGTCAGATGGAAGACTTCTCTCTCTGCCTTTCCTCTCTCTGTGTAACTCTGACTTTCAAGTAAATAAAATAAATAAATCTTTAAAAAAATTATATTTATTAAATAAAAGTCTTCTATAAGAAAGTCTATGGTGGTGTTGTAGGACACATAGGGTATTTTAGGGCAAGCAGGTTTCCAAGAATAAATCAATCAAAACCATGCAGGTCCTACACTGAAAACACTAAGCCATAAGAAAGAATTTGTACATGGAAAAGAAAAGCCTATTAGTCATTCCACTATGGATACATATTTCAAAGCAACATGTTGTACAAGATAAACATACACAATTTCTGCCAATTAAAAAATTGTTTAAAAAGGAAGAAATAAAAAAGGAGTAAAAAACCTCAAAAAAGCTAACCCCAGAAAGTTTAAAAACTTAGTATTGCTGGAGCAGGGGTCTGGTATAGCAGTTCCCACTTCAGACGCCTTTACCCCACAGGGTGCCAGGGTCCACCCTGGCTTCTCCCCCAGTGTCCTGGGACGCCTATATCCCCCAGGGTGCCAGGGCCAACCCCGGCTTCTCTGCTTCTCCTCCAGTGTCCTGGGACGCCTATATCCCCCAGGGTGCCAGGTTCAACCCCGGCTTCTCTGCTTCTCCCCCAGCGCAGCGTCCTGGTCCTGGTAACTTATACTCTGAGAGGCAGCAGGTGATGGCAAAGTACTCAGGCCCCTGTTGTCCCTTTGAACTGACTTCCAGACTCTTGGCTTTGGTTTGGTCCAGCCCTGCCTGCTGTGGGCCTTCAGGGAGTGAACCATTGAATGGAAGATCTTGTTCTCTTTGTCCTGCCTTTAAAATAAAATGAAAATAATTAAAAAAAAATCTTTAAGGGGGGAGCCGGCGCCGTGGCTCAACAGGCTAATCCTCCGCCTTGCGGCGCCGGCACACCGGGGTCTAGTCCCAGTCGGGGCACAGGTTTCTGTCCCGGTTGCCCCTCTTCCAGGCCAGCTCTCTGCTATGGCCCGGGAATGCAGTGGAGGACAGCCCAAGTGCTTGGGCCCTGCACCCCATGGGAGACCAGGAGAAGCACCTGGCTCCTGCCATCGGAACAGCGCGGTGCGCCAGCCACAGTGCGCCAGCCACAGCGCGCCAGCCGCGGCGGCCATTGGAGGGTGAACCAACGGCAAAGGAAGACCTTTCTCTCTGTCTCTCTCACTGTCCACTCTGCCTGTCAAAAAAAAAAAAAAAAAAAATCTTTAAGGGGCCAGTACTGTAGCTGTGCTGGGGAAGCAGTGGAAGATGGGTCAAGCACTTGGGCCCCTGCCACCCATGTAGGAGACCAGGATGGAGTTCTAGGCTCCTGGCTTCGACCTGGCCCAGCCCTGGCTGTTACGGCCATTTGGGGAATGAACCAGCAGATGGAAGAGCTCTGTCTCTCTCTCCCTCTGTTAATTATGCTTTTCAAATAAGTAAAATAAATCTTAAAAACAAAACAAAACAAAACTTTATCATACATAACAAAGTACCAGTATGAAGCAGTATCAGTTCTGACACAGACATTGAGTTATATAAACAATAAAAATAAGTCGTGATTCTGAGAAGCACTGTTTCCTTTAATCAAATTTTCAAAAGTTAAGCAATAAAATATTGCCACTATGGCACCATTCTTGAATATAGAGATAAGCTCATTGTGCAGAATTTGAGATTTTGCAGCATGGTTCAAGGAGGAATGTGTTTATTTCACAGAACGCTTTTGCTACTCTTGCTCTGTCCTCCCTTAACGGCTCTGGAACAGTGTTTCTCAGAACTGGGTGTGCCGTGACAATCACCCAGAAGATGGTCAAAACTCAGACGGCCCCGCCTCGAGCGTCTAATGAAGTCAGCGCAGGACAAGGCCCCAGGTGCCCCGGGTGACACTGATGTTGCAGGCGCGGCGATCACACTCTGAAAACACCTTTGTTGACTGAGGAAACATCAGAATGTGGGAGAGTTCACAATTTGTTGCGTGTGAGGGTCATTCCTGAGGCCATTAGCTCTGGTAAGGGACCTGGTTGGCCCAGGACCACCAGGCCTCAGGACTTCAGCAGAACTGAGAGTCCCAGGCAAAACATGATGGTCTGTAAAATGATAGAAGAGACCTTGAACAGCAAACGCAGAGGCATACAAGTTGTGTTTTGAGAACTCCCAATTCACCCACCCTTCCACTTTCTTGCTACAAATGTTTAAGAGTAATACGTTGATAGAACAAAGGCAAACCCATCTACTCTTCTGAAAACAGACTCATATTTGCCTACATCCCCTTACTGAAAGGTGATGTATCTTTCTGAAATACACATGTGAAAGGCTTTGAAAGGAAATCTTACTGAATAGATTTCATATATTCCTTTTCGTCCTTCGTCACATTCGCGGCGAACCCAATGTCTATTGAGGTAGGCACAAATTCCATTCAACACTTTGCTTGAAAATCGATAATCTTCCCATTGTTGAGTGTAGAATTTCAGTACGCTCTCATCCATCAAATCTTCTCCATCCTAAAAATAAGTTAACTCAAACTTTAAGATGACCAATTTGTCATGTAACAAAGATGAAAGCAAAAACAAACTGATAGCCTTAAAACACATGAATGCATAAGGCTAAATTATGCTGTGTACAAAACATGCTAATTAACAAATTCTCACAAGAACACAGCAAAAAAATTCTTTCATCAAATTAAACTACAAATGCTTTCATAATAGGTACACACTCAATAAAAAGTATCCTGAACTGTGAAATAAGTAATTCTTTCAAGAAAAATCACCTCTATATTTCTCTTGTTAAAAAAATTAACATGCAATTTAATTTAGCAATTTAACCATGCAGCCAATACTATTAAATTGTATCTTCGTCTTTCTTTAAATTTACTTAGAAATTATAAACATTTTGTGTTTTGTGGTAATCTGTTGTGCTTTTGTAAAAATAACAATAGTACATTTCTTCTTTAAGGAGACCTCATGAATAAAATGTATATTCACCAAGATTATTTTTAGTGAGATTTCCATAGCTTAAAAGCAGAAACTTTTATTTGAAGAAAATCAATTTAAATTTTTTTCTTAGGTATTAATGGCATCTACAAAGTCTCACCCTTTAAAAACTGAGCACTGTCCAGCACCACCACTTACATGGACTGGAGGAAGGTAAGAGGTGGGGCCTGCTCTTTGGAGTCAGGGCCTGGCCTAAGCCCCTCAACGCCTCCAGGCTGCAGTGACTTCAAGTGGGCAAAACAAGACTTGAAGCCCCATAAATCTGAAGTACACAAGTGACCATCCAGGTAAAAATCTGATCTGATCTTGACACAACCAAGCTTTGTTAACTTGAATAATATGAAATAAACTGTAAAATGTAAAGTTAAGGTATTCTGAATAATGGAAATGTGACCTTTTTAAAAATGCAAAGACACCACTGAAGGCATGGCTATCGATACGCTTACACGATCTGTTCTTCATTTCAGAACTGAATTACAGCTTTCACTTTACAAAGCGTAAGATGTAAAGGACACAGCGACTTCAGCCAAGACACTAGAAATACCCTTAGGGGAACGTGAAAACGATCACTGAATTTGTCACCATTTGTGATCAATTAAGAGAGTCTGTCAGAAACTGTTTCAGTTTCCAATTAGCTTGTAACAAATGAAAAACAATTTTTCAGCATGCTGAAATTTTTGCACATTATCTGTGTAAATAAAAATTTTAAAATATATACACAGAAAGTCCCTGCAAGTTTCCCAGGGTAGCGTATCAGGTCTTCACTCACTCTCTATAGCATGGTAGCACCAGATGAGGGCGCCACCTCCCATCCTGTGGCTGGGGTAAGGCCTCACACTGCCTCTGCTACAGAGGAGGCAGACTGAGGAAGAGAAAGGCAGAAGATGAAGGGGAAGAGACTCCACCACTGCCCACGCACAGGCTTGAAGCAGGAAGCACCACACTCAAAGGACATGGATACTTGGAGTGAACCCAAACTAGTCAAGGGCACAACGTCATAGCAGTTTTGAAAAATGTGATTACCAAAGTATAAGCAACGTCATAATTATTTATATATCATTTGCTAGAGACCACCACATTGGGGTCAAAATAAAACACAGGTAACTGGATATAGAATTACATGCTTTAATTGAAAAAGCTCAAATACAAACCCATTAAATCATTTAAGGAAAGTGGTATTATGGTATAAGATTATCAAAACCTTTTAATGTTAACAAATAATAAAACAGTATGGTTACGAAGGTTCCGTCCTCAGGACAGTTAAAAGGCTAGGCAAGATCAAACCACCTTCAGACACATGCTAACATCTAAGTCAACAAACTAACATTTAGGTTAAACTCAATTCACTTTTTTTTGCATTCTATCACAATTGCTCAGTACAGACATAAAACATCTTACCTTAAGAAGATTTGTCAAGTAATTCTTCAAAAATTCCTTAAGTCGTTTGTATAATTCCAAGCCAACAAACTGAGCTCCTCCGGGCGTCTGCCCCTTTTTTGACTTGGAAGGCGGGCCACCAGCCCCTCGGGCTTGGTTGGACTGGTGTACACTAGTGCAGTAGTTATAAACATGACTTGGAGGAAAGTTAAGGAAAGTGTGCAGCACAGCTGTTGACAGCAATTACTATGAACATATTTGCTTATATTTCAGTATCAACACAGTCCCAATGTATCAACCAAAACCTTTAAAAAAACCAGGATGGAAAAAGATCCCATTCATACTATCAATGGACAGAAAGTCAACAAGTCCCATTCACGAGGTTGTCTGGAAGCCTAGGGAGAATGGTGGAATGTGCCAGGAGGAATACTGCCCCCTCCTGGCGGGGGGGAGGGAAAGAAATAATAATCCAATAATCCAGATCTTGAAGATTGCCTAATGTGACTGAGCTTGTGGAATACTGCTCTGCGTGTGTTAGCGTGAAAAGAACTGGCATAGCATACGCAAAGACATAGTTACAAATGAAAAAGAAAAGGCAATTCCAGTATTTAGGAAAACAGAAAGCTACTCATCACCACAAACTGTTCTGATGTCTGGCTACAAATAAAGTTCCCAGAAGTGCACATCATAAATACTTTAGAGTGACTTATAAATGAATTAAACAAAACCACATTTTGAAGATGAGGGATGAAAAGCAGACAGCAATGGCGCACACGAGAGCCACATTCTCACAGTGGAAGTCACAGATGTCCATCAGGCAACAACAGCAGTGCGTGTACTACTGAGAAATGCAGCTGCATCTCACAGGAGCAGAGAGGGACGGGGACAGGGATGGGTGAGGCAAAGAATGCCTGCGTTTTATTTCAACGTTTACATCCCATGAGCGTATCTGCAAACACTAGCTGGATAAAATTCACAGAAAGCCCATGACCCTGACTCGGAAAGAATGATCCAGAAAATAGAGTAAGAAGCAACAAAACCAATATTTAGGTACATTTAGAAATTTATTATATAAAGATCTCAAGTCAGCAGGCAAAAGATGATTTAATAAACAAATTGTAGAATTAGGTAAAGATATTTCAAAACACATTACACATGGATTAAGAAATGGAAACTATAGGGGTGCCAGCACTGTGGCGTAGCGGGTAAGGCCACCGCCTGAAGTGCATCCCATTTGGGCACTGGTTTGAGTCCTGGCTGCTCCACTTCGGATCCAGCTCTCTGCTATATCCTGGGAGGGCAGTGGAAGATGGCCCAAGTCCTTGGGCCCCTGCACCTGCGTGGGAGATCTGGAGGAAGCTCCTGGTTTTAGATCAACCCAGTTCCAGCTGTTGTGGTCAATCAGGAGTGAGCCAGCAGATGGAAGACCTCTCTTTCTCTGGCTCTACCTCTCTGTAAGTCTGCCTTTCAAATAAATAAATCAATTAAAAAAAAAAAAAAAGAAAGAAAGAAAAGAAATGAAAACCAGAAAGCTAAGACGACACACAGGAATACAGGAACACTTACCTGTTCAAGTTAGGGAAGCCTTTCCTAATAAGCAAAGGCATACAATTACTCTGAAATTTTTAATTTATGTACACCAAAAAACACTGTAAACAAAAGGCCACTATCTGCAGTAAATTCAGGTACAACAATATAAAAATGGATTGCTAGAGAAACACAGGTAAAATACACTGACAGAAAAAAATCCCAAAGAAATTTTTATTAATAGCTGAAAACCTAATAAAATATCCAAACCCTCAATAGTAATCAAAGAACTATGTGTTAAGATAATGAATTGTTTCATTAAATGTTTCCACTCTAAGAGAATCACAGATTATGATAAGGGACTACCTCGTGGCCCAGATTTGACGAATCTTCCTGCATTCCTACACTTGTCTTATATGCCACCTACAGCCCACCTCAACTTTTTAGGAAATGCACTATTGCAAATTAAAACAAACACTACGCTCTCCCCCGGGCCCACCCCTCTTCTTTACCCTGAGCACCTCCACCATGTGGTATGTGACATTTCTACGACCATTCTTATTTTACTAGATAAGGATACAGGCAACACATTCTCCTGTGTGCTTTATGCTTTCATTTGACACAAATTGTCCCATGATATCACGAGAGCAATCTACAGCTGTATGTAATATCCTCTACAGCAGATACCTCCAACAACTTATGCATTCTCCTGTCGACGAACCCTGCTAAGGATCATTCCAGCAGGCAGATTCGGGGCATTTACAAAGCAAGCTTCACTTCCTGCAGCCCTCATGTAACAGCCTACTGCCGTGTGTACATGCAGTTCCGGGTCACTGGACGACAGGAGAGGTGCTCTGCCAGTGGCTGTGCGGTCCCAGCCGTGCACGGGCCTTCACCACCCACAGCCTCACTCACGCATGTGTACCGTGTGTCACCACGGGGTCAGTACACATTCCTTAATTATGGTGGGACTAAGCATCTTAGAAATTTATCATTTTCACTTTCTCTTCTGTATACTACCCACTCATATGCTTCACTGTTAAAAAAAGCTTGCTAAGACATTAATGATGGGAGGGCAAAATGGTACAACTTCAGCAAACAGCATGGCAATTTCTTATGCAAATTGGGGTATATTCATAGAATGCTACTCAGTAGTTTAAACAATGAACTGATATACACACCATGAATGAATCTCAAAAACACAGTGAATGTGTAAAGCCAGACATATGATTCCATTTTTATAAACTCCTATAACAGGTAAAAATAAGGTGGTGACAAAATTCAGAAAAGTTCTTTCTTTTGATTTGAAAACTAAAAAACAAAAGGCTCTTGAGGCAACCTTCTGTGTCTTGATTAGGGTATTGTTTACATGAGTATGTGTTAAAAACTTCAAACCGGGGCTGACGCTGTGGCACAGTGGGTTAACACCCTGGCCTAAAGTGCTGGCATCCCATATGAGCGCTGGTTCGAGACCTGGCTGCTCCACTTCCAATCCAGCTCTCTGCCATGGCCTGAAAAAGCAGCGGAAGATGGCCTAAGTCCTTGGGCCCCTGCACTCACATGGGAGACCCAGAGAAGTTCCTGGCTCCTGGCTTCTGATCGAAGCAGCTCTGGCTGTTGCGGCCAATTGGGGAGTGAACCATCGGACGGAAGACCTCTCTCTCTGCCTCTCTTCTGTGTAACTCCAACTTTCAAATAAATAAATAAATCTTAAAAAAAAAAAAAAAAAACTTCAAGCCATACACTTAAGATCTGTACATTTTATGGTATATAATTATTGCCTTAACACTTCATTTTAAAAAGGTAAGCAAGTATTTGTACCACATACTAAAAAGAAAGCAAAACTGAGTTGTCCTTTGGATTTGCAGTTAATTTATTGTGAAAATCCATCTCTTGGGGTTGGCTTTGTGACAGAGGGTTAAACCACTATCTGCAATACCAGCATCCCATATGAGTGCAGGTTCAAGTCCCAGCTGCTCCACTTCTGATCCAGCTCCCTGTTAACATGCCTGGGAAGGCAGTGGAAGATGGCTCAAGTACTTGGGTCCCTGGGCACATGTGATGGACCAAAGCTCTTGGCTTTGGTCTGGCCCAGCCCTGACCATTGCAGCCATTTGGGGAGTGAAGATTTTTCTCTGCCTCTTTGTCTCTGTAACTCTGCCTTTCAAGTAAATCTTTATTCTTAGATTTATTTATTTATTTGAGAAGCAGAGTTAACAGAGAAGGAGAGACAGAGGGAGAGCTCTTCCATTTTCTGGTTCACTAAACAAATGGCTGCAATGGAGCTGGCCCGATCCAAAGCCAGGGACTAAGAGCTTCTTCTGGGTCTCTCACATGGGTGCAGGGGACCATGCACTTGGGCCATCTGCTGCTGCTTTCCCAGGCCCACCAGCAAGGCGTTGGATCGTAAGTGGAGCAGCCAGGACTTGAACTGGTGCCCATATTGGAAAAATGGAATTAAAAGATGACACTTACTTTCCATGAAACTGAAGACTTCAGATTCAGATAACAGCTCTTCCACCATATGATCTCTACCTCCACTTCTTTGCTTTACTTCTCCACTAACTTAGCAACTACTAGCTCATGGCCTGTGGCGCCTACAACGTATGAACCATCATTTTTACCCGATTCATAACTTTCATGTTGACCTTTTCACGGTGGCCTCTCCTGTGCTTTCTAACTTGAGCTCATTTGTGGTGGGACTTCCACATTAATTATTTGGGGAAATCCTCAAATAAGCTGATAAAACAACTCAAACCCTAAACATGATGAGGTGACAGTCTCCAAAAAGACTCTCCCTAGCCTTTTCACACCTAGAACTCAGCGTTGATACTTTCCTAGTTGCCCCCCCTGGGAGAGCAGGTCATGAGTATTACTATTTTTTCAGTTTACCTTTTCACTAAAGACTATTTGGGTTTCCCAGTCTTCTAGATTTCCATGGCAACATCAACTTCCAGCCCCCTTCTCACTAGGCCCAAGACTTTGTATCCTGCCAAAATCCTCATGCTGCCACCCAGTGGCTCATAACTGTCAGTGCCTTCGTTGTGCCAAGCCAGCCAAACATTTATATTTTGCTGTATAATTGACCCAGCAACCAGTTCTAGAGAATTGGTTCCAGGACTACTTAGCTTACCTAGTTTCAGTCTGACTTCTGTTTCCTGGTAATATTACTTTCCAGCTATTAAGTTAATAAAGGCTTTTAAAAAACCATTAGGGGCTGGTGCCGTGGCATAGCCGCAGTGCTGGCATCCTACATGGGTGCTGGTTCAAGTCCCGGCTGCTCCACTTCCAACCCAGCTCCCTATTAATGTGCCTGGGAAAGCAGAGGAAGATGGCCCAAATGCTTGGGTCCCTGCACCCAGGTGCGAGACCCCAGAAGAAGCTCCTGGCTCTGGATCGGCTCAGCCCTAGCCGTGGTGGCCACTTGGGGAGTGAAGCAGCAGATGGAAGCTCGATCTCTAACTCTGCCTTTCAAATAAAATAAATCTTAAAAACAAAACAAGTGACCCCAACGGTAGCTAAGTGCAGGAAAACAGGAGCTTCTGTACACTGAAGGTCTGACAGCATACACGATCACAACGTTCCTGGAGTACAGTTAGAGCCTTTATCATAGAGAAACCATCGCCGAAGCACACAAGACTTAGCTAATACTGCTCATAATGACAAAAACATCTAACAATCTAACAGAATTAGCTACATCCACTGGCAGGATTCACCTGTGTACACAGTTCACAGCTTCTAACAACATCACAGAATACACAGCAGTTAAAAAGACTGAAATGTATTTTTCAAGCTCCCACTAATATACCAACCTTTGCTTTTAAGGACCAGTAAGACCAGAAAATACTGCCAGTTAATGACATATGCATTCCTATCAGGCGGAATTTTTACTTTTATTTACTGAAAGATTAGCGGTTTCAGACTTAAACAGATTCATTATAACATTCTCACAAGGACATACATAAGGAAAAGGCAACGTGATTAAGATCTTGCTAAAATGTTTTTGCAGGGAGTCTGATTCTCTGAATCACTGACTTGTTAAAGGTGTCTGTTTGCCCTCTGAGCCACTAAGTGTGCGAGCACTTTTCAGTAGTGGTCTGAAATGGATCACAGGATTTTCTTCTAATCTCTTCCTTCCACATTAGCAAATTTTTAATGTTTTTTCCTTCCAGGGCAGATTGTTCAAGTATTTCTTATACGGTTTGCTAACAGAAAGAACAAGGTTGCACTCTAGTGTGTACTGGGACAGATAATGACAACTGTGTTATGATTATTACCAATACTGGGCCAGCTACTGTGCTGTGCCACGGACTCTAGCATGTGCCTCAATCAATGCACCGTGCGGTATAACCACAGACCATGTTGGAAATGTTGTTAAAAAGGACAGTGCTCCTAGGCCAGCGCTGTGGCACAGCTGGGTTAAGCTGCAGCCTGTGGTGCTGGCATCTCATATGGGTGCTGGTTTGAGTCCCAGCTGCTCCACTTCCGATCCAGCTCCCTACTAATGCGCCTGGGAAAGCCAGTAGAGGTTACACACCTGGGAGACCCGAACAAGCTCCTGGCTCCAGCCCAGCCCTGGTGGTTATGGCCATTTGGGGACTAAATCAGCAGATGGAAGATCTCTCCGTCCCTCCTCCTCTGAGATTTTTTTTTATTTGAAAAGGCGATCATGTCCCTTTGCCCACGTAGATAAAAGGCTGGGTGTGTTCAGACACAGATAGCAGTTCCTTCTGGAGAGCAGAGCTTCGAGTCCTCAAGAACTGGCCACAGAATCCTCCTTTCCCACCTGGTGCTCTTGGGGAGCAAAGTCCAGGGCACAGACACTCCCTTCTCCCCACCACGTCTTTCTCCTCCAAGGGACATGCAAAGGGTCCAACAGAACAGACTGAAAGGCATAATTTTGATGGAAAGGAAATCTCTAAAAGCCATTTTAAAGTTTTTGTTCAAAGTTAAACTCTACATTCATTCCAACACTAGCATCATCCCTCACTATTATCCAGTCATGGAAAGCAGTGTATAATAATGGATACATTTCTTGTTTACTACAGTTCAGGTTTTCTTCTATTGGCTTATATCTAGTTAAAGAGATAAAATAATGCAACAAAAAGAATAAAGTGAATGCTACGATTCACCCCTTCCTACTTGTAGCAACAACCATTGCTAATGATTTCTGGACTCAGTTCTTTTTCAGGTAGATAGGTACACAGCTTTAAATCATATGCCTGTGGGTTTTTTTTTTTTTTTGACTTATCAATGTTTGCATAAGTTACTGAATTTCTGCTAACAGAAAATATATCTTGTCTCTACCCTCTACCTCCAGTCAAATCTTTATCATAAGGGTCACCTTTGCAACTTTAGCTATACTTAAACCATGGTTCTGATTCTCATATCAAAGTATTTAAATCTGTTCCTGGCAAATAACTATAAACTCCTAGAAACAACTAGCCTTGGATACCAAAAACACACCAAAAGGCAGCCTACACTGAAGGGTAGCCTAGCCTTGGAAGAAAGGTAACAGCATGGCTGGTGCCATGGCTCACTAGGCTAATCATCCACCTGTGGCGCCAGCACCCTGGGTTCTAGTCCTGGTCGGGCGCCGGATTCTGAAACAGAAAAATAAGATCTACTCTGAACAGGAAGAGACAATCAACAGATCACGTGGTGTTGACCCAAATGCTGGAATTAGGAGACCAGGATTTTAAAACAACTCAAGGATATAAAAGATAAGTTCACAATAAATGAAAATTAACTGCAGCAAAAAATAGAAATCAGGTAAAAGAACTAAACAAAAACTAAAAATTCTAGGCCGGTGCTGTGGCTTAACAGGCTAATCCCCCGCCTTGCGGCGCCGGCACACCGGGTTCTAGTCCCGGTTGGGGCGCCGGATTCTATCCCGGTTGCCCCTCTTCCAGGCCAGCTCTCTGCTATAGCCCGGGAAGGCAGTGGAGGATGGCCCAAAGTGCTTGGGCCCTGCACCCACGTGGGAGACCAGGAGAAGCACCTGGCTCCTGCCTTCAGATCAGGGCGATGAGCCGGCCCCAGCGGCCATTGGAGGGTGAACCAACAGCAAAAAGGAAGACCTTTGTCTCTCTCTCTCTCTCACTATCCACTCTGCCTGTCAAAAAACAAAAAAAAAACAAAAAACAAAAAAAAAACAAAAAAAAACACACAACTAAAAATTCTAGAACTGAAATACACAAAATTTAGAATAAATTATTTATTGGATGGCTTTGACAGCAAAATGGAGGCTAGAGTCACACATTCTAGGACACACAAACAGATATGATTAAATCTAGAGAGAAAAAAGAGCAACTGGACATTAGAGGGGCTAAAGCAGACAGGAAATAATTCCATGTAAAATCTAAGAAAAGAATTCAAATGATCACTAACTACTCAAAAACTATAAAGGTCAGTAGAATAACATCTTTAAATGCTTGAAGAAAAAAAAAAAAACCTTATAAATCCAAAACTCTAAATCCAGTGAAAACATCCTTTAAAAATTAAGGCAAAAATAAACATTTTTTTCAGATAAAACAACTAAGGGAACTCACACAGGCCAGACCTGCTCTTCAGGCTGGAGGGAACTGACACCACACAGAACCCTACATCTGTAGGAGAAAGGAATGGAGAGTATCAGAAAGATCTGGGTGTACACCGAGACTGTTCTTAAATTTTTAAAATACAAAGGATAGTTTCACACAAAAATTTGTAACACTGACTTTTTTGATTTTTTTTTGGTAAGTTTTAAAACATATACAAGTAAAGAGAGGGATGTAGTAGTAAATAGATCTATACGAGGGCATTTCAAAAAGTTCATGCAAAGTGAAACTGAAAGGTAAGTTTATTTTGGTGCAAGAAAATTTTTAAATTTATCCACTTTCTTCAAAATACCTATTTTTCCATAAACTCTTTTAAGACCTCTGGTATACATGGATTTCAGGATTTTTGTAACTAAATAAACTTATTTTTTCATTGTTTTCCATGAACTTTGTGAACTACCTTTATACAACTAAAATGTTGCTATATTTCCTGTGACGTTATACAATAAGGACTCTAAGTAGTAAGTTAAGAAAGGAAAAAATGGTGTCCAGGTGTGCACCATGTTAACAATGGGCTGCATACAAGACAGCAGTCCCATAAACCCTATCACCTATGATATTGAGGCATCTATGCTGGTGCAACGATGAAACTGTCTAATGACACATTTCTCAGACTGTTATCTTAAGTGATGTGTGATTGTATGTTATAATCCCTAGAGCAATCTCACGCTCTCGCATACAGTCATTCTGCAGAGTGAGCTAAAGCTAAAAGTCAATAGATACACTAAAACAGAATTCTACACAATTTCATATAACCTAAAAGAGATGAAGGCAAAAAACAAAAAGCTTTAAGAGGAAAAAGAAATGATAGCCTTAAAACCCACCTATTAATATAATAAATGTTAATGGGCTACAATCATAATCAAAGGTACAGATGGTCAGCATGGACCAACAAGACTATGGCCATCTAATGATATGAAACACAATTTAAATATAAACACATACACAGGCTGAAAGTAAATGAATGCAGATACCAAGAAGGCTCTAACTGTAAGACAACAAAACGTTACCAGTCATAGGAGGACATTCCAATATAACAGAAATGTCAATTTATTAAACAATCATTAAGTGTTTATTTTCTTAAAAACAGAGCTTCAAAATTCATGAAACAAAATGTGACAATACTAAAAGGAGGACATAATTTCACAATCAGATTGAGATTTTCAACATTTCTCTGCAAAGATGAAAGGGGGGGATCACTCAAGACATTGATTATCTGATAACACCATCATTAACCTTCACTTAATGAACAGTCATGGCATTCTATACTCAGCGGCACGCTGAGAAACCGGCTCCCTGAAAGAAAAACAGACTAGAGGTGGCAAAACAAACAAACAAACAAAACAAAACAAAAAAACCAATAACAACAACAAACAAAAAAAAAAAAACCCTGACTTACAGACCCAAGTCTCACTGTGGCAGACTGCAAGCTACCAACAGGACATTTATGAACAGGCAGTTGGGCAAAGATGTGCAAAATTATCTCCCAGAAGCTGATGTGATTCCGCTCCAACAAAACGTTGTCCAAACCTAATCAACTGAAGACGGCACCTACTTTTCAAGAATACGTAGTACATTCACCAAGATAGGCCACTGAAAAAGCCACCATACATTTGAAAGGGCAGAGATTTGTTCTGAGACCAAAATGGAATTACAGTTAGGAATCAGCAACAATGAACTAGCCAGAAAACTCCAAATATTTTTATATTAAACAACACATCTCAATGTAACTCAAGGGTCAAAGAGACAAAAAAGGAAAATTATAAAATATTTTGAACCAAAGAAACTGAAAACACAGCATATTAAAATTGGTGGACCGAAGCTAAAAATCCTTACAAGCAAATATATGCCTTCAATTATTTGTATCAGAAAGGTGGATTGATTTAGTATTGTTAGACTGGCAAATTTCCCCCAGTTGATCTACGGATTCAATACAATCCTTATCAGAATTGCAATTAGCTTCTTTACAGGAACTGACAAAGTGATTCTGAAATTCCTATGAAATTTCCAGAGGTCCTTAAATGCCCCAAACAAACTTGGCAATAAACAGGTTATAGGATTCACATGTCAGGAACTCAGAACTCACTACAAAACTACAGTGATTAAGACAGTGAGGTACGGACATAAATCAATGGAAAAGGACTAAGAATCCAGAAATAAACCCACGTGTCTGTGGACAACTGATTTTTGACAAGGGTGCCAAGAGTATTCAATTGACAAAAAAATGGGATTTTCAACAAATGATACTGGGACAACAGGACAGCTACACACAAAAATATTGTCAGATACCTGTTAACTCTATAGATCAAAGACTTAAATTTAAAAAGCTGAAACCATAGAATTCTTGGAAGAAGGCATGCCTCTGGAACCTCAGAATTGACAAGGGACTCTTCAAATTACACCAAAAGTATAAATAGCCAAAGGAAAAAAGTAAATTAGACTTGTTCAAACTTAAATTCTGAGGGCCCGTACTGTGACACAGAGGGTTAAGATGCTGCCTGTAATGCCAGCATTTTATATTAGAGTAGTGGTTTGAATCCCAGCTGCTCCACTTCTGATCCAGCTCCCTGCCCATGTGCCTGGGAAACCAGCAGAGGATGGCCCAAGTACTTGGGCCTTGTCACCCACATGGGGAGACCAGGAGGGAAATCCTGGCTCCTGGCTTCCGCATGACCCAGCCATGGCTGTTGCAGCCATCTGGAGAGTGAACCAGTGGATGGAAGATCTCTTTCTCTGTCAGTCAGCCTTTCAAATAAAAGAAAACAGTGTGTGTGTGTTTAAAGAACACCATCAAGAAAGTGAAAAGACAACCCATGTAGAATTGAAGAAAATATTTCTAAGTCATATATCTGATAAGGAATTTGTATCTACAATATATAAAGAACTCTTACAACTCAATAACTTAAAAAAAAAAAAATGACCCCGTTAAAAGGTGGACAAAATCATCTCTCCAAGGAAGATATACAGATGGCCAAGGAACACATCAAAAGATGCTTAGTCAATAGAGAAATACAAACCAAAACCGCAGTGAGATATTACTTCACACCAGGATGGCTAGAATCCTAAGTTATACAACAACTGTCAGCTAGGATGTGGAGAAACTGGGAGCTTCATATCCTACTGGTGGGGAGGTAAAAAGTGATGTAGCCACTTTGGAAAATAATCTGGCAATTCCGCAAACAGCTAAACAGAGCCATCATCCGACCCAGAAACTACACTAATTATTAAGAGAAGTAAAAATCTATGTCCACAAAGAAACTTGGACACAAATGCTTATGGCAACATTATGTGTAGTGGTCACAAGGTGGAAATAATCCAAATGTTAATCAACAGATGACTGGATAGACAAAATGTGTCATATCCATAAGAGGGATTACTGGACCATAAAAATGAATTAAGTATTAATATATGCTACACATGGACAAAGTTTGAAAATGCTATGCCAAGTGCTAAGTAGAAAGGCAGTCACAAGAGACCACATGTATTAGTCTGCTCAGACTGCTGTGACAAAAGAACACAGATGGATGGCTTAAAAATTGAACTTATTTCCTCAATTTTGGAGGCTAGAAGTCCATGAGCAAGGTGGTGTCGGAGTTAATTTCTGGTGAAGACTTGCCTGGCTTGCAGTCGCCCTCTTGTCCCCACATGGCTTTCCCTTTATGTGCACCCTCTGATGTCTCTTTCTCTTCCTATAAATCTTACCAGTGTAAGCTTCTACTGTATGACCTCATTTAACCTCAACTGAGAATCCAAAGGGCCCACTTCCAAATCCCATCATCACACTGGGGACTGGCGACTCAACACATGAGCTGAGGGGCACAATTCAGTTCATAACACCACATATGATATGACACTTACATGAACATTTCAAAACAGACACAGTTATAGAGATGGAAAGTAGATTAGTAGGGAATAGAAAAGAAAAAGAATGGTAGCTAAGAGGTACAGGCTTCTTTGTGAGATGAAAATATTCTAAAATTGTGGATGGTCAGATGCATTTGCAAATACACTAACTACTACTGAAATTTATATTTTAAGCAGGTATATTGTATGCCATGTGAATTATATTTCAATAAGGCTGTTATTTTTTATAAAAATTCAATGCAATTACAATCATACTCCACAACTTTCAGAGTAGAAATGTGCAGGCTAAATATAAATGTACAGAAAAACGCAAAGAATCGTGATAAAATTAGAGGAAAAGAGAACAAAGTTGCAAGATTCACACTATCTTCGAGTTTTCACAATGCCACAGTAATCAAGACACCTTTCTCTCCATTTCTCCCTTTCTCTGTAACTCTACTTCTCAAATAAATAAAAAAACTAAAAGAAAATCCACGGAGAAACTACATGCCAATTTTCAAGAAAGAAAATTAAGACATTACAAAAAATGAAAACATAACCAATATCCCAAATGAATATAGTTGCAAAAAAACCCAAAAAGTAAAATTTTTCATTCCGTAAAGATCAGCATATTAAGCAGAATCCTAGAAGCAGAACCATGCTTCTATTGTCATTTAACAAAGGCACTAAGGTAACCCACTGGGGCAAGCTATGATGCTGGAATAACGGAATAGACAGGTATAGGAAAAGTAAGTTCAAGCCCTACCTCATTCCCTGCCTCCATAAAAGCTAACTCCAGATGGATCACAGGATCTAAAAGTGAAAACCCAAATCATAAAGCTTTAAGAGAAAAATGCAGAATATCTTTGCGACTTAGGCAAAGACTTGTTAGGTCACAGGAAGCAGTGATAGTAAGAAAGAAAAATAAATTAGGTTTCCTCAAAATAAAAAACATCTACTCACCCAGATATGCCATTAAGAAAATGATTAACAAGCTTCAAACTTTCAGAAAATATTAGCAAAATATATCTGGTAAAACACTGATATTTAAGACATTTATAAATAAAATCCCCTACAACAAAATAAGTAAAGTATTCCATAAGTGGAAAAGGTGGTGGTCAAAGAGTTGGAGACTTCACAAAAGAAGACATACACACGGTCACCTAGCAGGTGAAAGGCACTCCAAGGAGGCAGTCCTCACAGGGTAGTAAGACATCCTGACAACAGGATCAACCTGAATCCAGGCTGATTCAGGAGATTCACACTACCTTCACTGCCAGTTATTTTTCTTAGCTTTAATCAAGTAATTGCGTGGGGAAATGTTTGCAGCAAAGGAAAAAGCAGATTGTTAATGTACCTGAGTAACTAACAGAAATTTGGCCAAAGGCCCCAGCACTTGCTCACGTCTCGCTGGTGTGAGGCCCGAGGGAAGAGCACCATTCAGGGGGCCCGTGTTTAATTTATCAGTTAAGATGCTAGCTGGGATGTCCACATCCTATAGTTGGGTGGCTAGGTTTGAGTCCAGGCTCTCCCAATTCCATCTTCCCACACACACACCTTGAGAGGCCGAAGGTGATGGCTCAAGTAGTTGGGTCCTTGCCATTAACATGCAAGACCTGGACTGAATTCTGAACTCCTGGCTCAAACTGGCCAACCCCCAGCCATTGTGCTACTTGGGGAACGAACCAGCAGATGGGAACTCACTCTGTCTCAAAAAAAAGGTTGGGGGCAAAGTACCATTCTAATAATTCAAGTGCGCCATCTGGAAGGAGAGACTCACCCTCGTCCACAGGAGGACTTTGAAACAGATGTATTCTTGAATTACTGGGAGTGGTTTCTTCCTACAGAATGAGCCCAAAGGGGCCCTATGAGGAAAGTGCGAGGCAATGCTCTTAATGAACCAAGCTCATTCTGCTGCTCCCTTACCATCTGCTGTCCCAACACATGCACAAACTGTTAATAAACCACGTACTTCAGACAAGTATAAAAACTAAATATGATGAATATTTAGAAAAATGCTCACCTCTAAAGTTACTCTCAAAGTAAAAAAAAATTAGAATATGAATAAAAGTTAAACACAGGAATTAAAAGAAAATAAGGAAAAGAAAAAACACCAGGGAAAAAACTAAAAAATACCAAAAGCAATAAAATAAAGCTTCATCCAGCAGACAATGGGTTAGCTGGTTTTTAACTAAAACACAGAGTCTAACACCCCCCCCCCACACACACATTTTAACTTGTAAAACTTCGACCTTCTTTTCCAAAGGTTGCACAAAAGAGCTTTTCTGGCAAGAAAGCGGAAGGGTTCCAAGCAGGTATGTGCCTGTGTCTTCTATTGCAGGCAGGTGCTAAGTATGTAAGGGAGGGTCTACAACCAATTCTTTGTCACCCTGGACTGTTTATCAAGGTGTTCTTCATGACTGGTAGGGAAAAGTCACTGCGTAAGGGTCCTGTCAGAGGCAAAGCTGCAGACTCTAGCTTTGCAGCAGAGCTCACTGGGCACCTGTCCTGCACCAGGTGCTATGCAAGTTCAAGTTTGCAGGAGAAACTGCCTTCATGGAGCTGACCCCCAACACAACTAGCTGTCGTAAAAGGTGAGCAGAAGGGGACAGGTCTTCTCAACAGACTGTAAACATCTCATGAACAGGGAGACGTTTGTCACCCCACAGTACCATGTCATATCTCTGAAGCAGGTACATCCACCAAATCAATTCTCAACTTTTAGTTATTACCAAACACCGACTATTTCCATTTCCTAAAAGTCAGTTTGCTTAAGGAAGCAAAATCAAACAGAACAGAACCCCTTAGTACTAGCTCTTTCCCAAATGCACCTTAACCTCTTTTAAGTGACTGGAAAAACTTAGAAGTTGTATTAAAAATAATTCCTGTCCTTCCTCATCAACAAGTTTATAAAATGGCAACAGCAGCAGGCCACGTTATCACCCAATACCAGCCTGGAAAGTCATAAAGTTCTCCCCAGTGTGTGATTATGGAATATTCCTTTTCAGAAATGTGCTTATAAAGGAAATAAATTCACATCTTAAAAGCATACCTCAAAATCAAAGACTACTTGCAATTGGTTGTGCTAAACTATAAAATTTGTTTAAAAATGGTCAAAGTGCTCTCAGCACATATACCATGAAACAAATTTAAAAGAAAAAAAATCTGATCAAATTTATACTAATGAAAACAAAAAAAATCACTTCTTAAGGGAACTGCTCCAGAAGTTGGTAATTTCTGTGGGTTCTCACTTGAAGATGATACCATTACTCAATCATAAAACCCATTTTTAGTACCAGGTCGGCAGTGAAAGGTAGAATTTTGCAAGTACCTATAATTAACATTTACATTTGTAATGAGAAAAACCAGTAAATTTATATTTTAAAATGCATGCTCTATACTGAAAATCTAAAAGGCATAGACCATTTTTAAAAAGTCATGTGTAAGGGGCCAGGGTTGTGGTATAAGCAGGTTAAGCCTCTGCCTGTGATGCTGGCATCCCACATGGGGGGCCGGTTCAAGAGCCAGCTGGCCTCCTTCCAGTCCAGCTCCCTGTTAATCTTCCTGGGAAAGCAGTGGAACATGGTCCAAGCCCTTGGGTCCTTGCACCCACAAGGGAGACCTAAAAGAAGCTCCAGGCCCCTGGTTTCGGCCTGGCCTGGCTATAGCTGCTGAGGCCATTTGGGGAATGAAGCAATATAGATGGAAGATCTCTCTCCTCCTAACTCTTTCAAATAAATAAAAAATAAAATCTTTAAAAAATAAATGAAAGATCATTAAAAAAATTGTCACATGAAACCCAACACCCGTTGACAGCCATTTTCAATATGGCGTGGAGAGACTTTAACAGCAGGCAGGGGCACTGGGGCTCACAGTCCACATGCCACCTGATCTCCTGCTTTTCCTCAGCAAGACTGCTCACACCAGTCTGTGTCAATGAATGGTCTTCACGGCATTCGAAAGGACCACTTATGGTTCCAAGGAGTCTTCATAACGTTCCTTCATAACGTTATGAAAAACTACATGGACTTCACATTTTTGTACCAAGGTAATCTTAATTTCATTTCCCATAAACCTTCCGAAGTACCCTGATATATCCAATTCTTAGTGTTGCAGATTGGGGTTACTCTTCATTATTTCTTAATATATGTTGAAGAGTTTTGCGCACAGCAATTTGAATATAATTATTTCCTTAGGGTAAGAGTTAAAATTTAAAAAATAAATCACTGGGCTCGAGTATATTTTTGCCTCTAGAATTTTATGTTTTAGTTTTTTTCTTTTTTTATTTGACAGAGTTAGACAGTGAGAGAGAAAGACAGAAAGGTCTTCCTTCCGTTGGTTCACCCCCCAAATGGCCGCTACTGCCGGCGCTGTGCCGATCCGAAACCGGGAGCCAGGTGTTTCTTCCTGGTCTCCCATGCGGGTGCAGGGCCCAAGCACTTGGGCCATCCTCCACTGCACTCCCGGGCCACAGCAGAGAGCTGGCCTGGAAGAGGAGCAACCACAACTAGAACCTGGCGCCCATATGGGATGCTGGCGCCGCAGGCGGAGGATTAACCAAGTGAGCCACGGCACCGGTCCCTATGTTTTAGTTTTAAAATTTAATAATTTTTAACTTTGTTCCACATACACTTCAAAAATGAACATACATATATATGCTAATTTTTCTTGGAAACAGACATTAATATCACAAAGTGAGGGATTTATGACAATGAGAAATGTATTCCTAAATGTCTCTCCAGAAAGTTCACACAAACACTTTCACCTGCACAGTAGGAGCTTGGGCGCCCTCCCTCTTGCCAACACAGGCTATTGTTTCTTTAAAACTATTTCAATCTCATTTTTTTTTCCTAATCTAATTTTTTAACATTACAAGGCTGAACATTTCCCCATAGGCTATTTTGATTTTTTTCTTCCTGTGAATCCATTATGTATCTTTTGAGCCTTGTTCTGAAAGCATTAATATGTATGGAAATGACACTTTACATTTGGAAAAAATATAAAAAAACTTCTCTGTTTAGGTTCATTTGATGTAAGCCATGCTCATGAGGTGAACAAAATTAGATTAACGTAAGATTCCTTAAAAAAGCAAAGCTAAAAATAAAGAGTGCAAGAAGAGCAATGGCCAATTGGTCATGAACCACATACTGTTCCAGTCAACAACAGATCGCATACATGATAAAGGTCTCCATCAGATTAAATCACATGGTGATGCTGTAGTCATCCTAGGATGTTCACATGACCATGAACTTGTCTAAAAACATTTTTCAGAAAACATCCTTGTCATTAAGTGACATATGACTGTACACTTGTTGGGTTAGAAGGTTTGAAAACAATCTGTTACTCCCTCTGTTATCTGCTGTTCTACAAGATTTTCATTTTCTAGAAAGGAAAGAGAAATGTGCAGTAGTGAGGCAAAGTAGGAAGCCTGCCACCTGGAGTGCTCCCCTTGTTCCTGCAGCGCCTACAGAAGAGGGGCAAGGGGCAAAGTGTACAGAGTGGTGGCAGCAGCGGTGACACGACTGCACAGCCGGCAGGTGCTGAGCGTGTTCTGTCATGCTGTCCTGCAGAGCACACGCCTCAGGCTGCCAAGAGCTTGGCAGAGTGACCCTGGGTGAAAAAGCAGCCCGACCTCCGGGAGGAGTCCTCCCACATCAGAACGGTGGATTCAACATGCATTCTGAGCATGGTTATCTTACGACGTGGAGATGTAAGCAGCAAGACCAGGAGACATGAATGTGATCCTTGTGATCTAGTGGGGGAAAACAGGACTTCGGGAAAAACAGGTTAAGAAAACAGAACAACTCATTGCAATTTACAGCACTATTGGAAGAAAAAGAAAAACTTCAGTTTATGACAACTTAGGTAGACAGAGAAGAAAAAAGCATATCAATGTGGAAATTTACACCGATTCCAAGAGAAGCTAAAGTTATGGATCTGAGGCACATGACGACTGCGGAAAGGAGAAAGTCTGCAGTCCAGCAAAAGTGAACCAAAACCTCACAGATGACCCAAGGCCCGGACTAGCTCAGCTGGACCCCCATACTGCACTGTGTCCTCTAAATACCTCTTGCCTAGTCAGGATCCATGTTCGTTTTCTTGGTCAAGTACGGCGCCCAAAATTTAATGGTGTTAATAAACTGAATGCTTAAGTTCAAAAGGAGGGAAATCTATCACCTGCAAACCTACACAGAACATACAAACACACACGGCAGCGGGATGGGAGTCTGTCACCGTAGTGAAGACTCTGTTTGATATGTCTGCATTCCGTATGCATGCCTGGGTTGCAGTACTGGCTCGGCTTCCAACTTCCTGATAGTGCGCAACCTGGGAGGCGTCATGGGATGGTTCAAATACTTGGGTTCTTGTCACCCACATGGGAGCCTGGATTGTGTTTTGAGCCCCTGGCTTTGGACTGGCCCAGCTGTGGCTGTACAAGCACCTGGGCAGTGAACCAGCAGAAACATTTCTTTCTTTTCTTTTTTTTAATTTGAAAGGCAAAAAGAGAAAGAAGTTGTTGCATTGGAACTCTATATATATGATGAAAGGCATCACATAAAACTAGAAGTAACTGGACAGACAGTAGTAGAAAGCAAGGGTTTAAGGCCCAATACTTCAGAAGAAAATAAAATGTTTATGAAGGGCTAGAAACAAAGTTATTGAATCTTATCTTTCTGTTGGCAGATGCTTTGGGCATTTTTCCCCCTTTCCTCTGTCATTCAAGAAAGGTGGCTAGTTGTAATAACTCACCTTCCTGTAATGGCAATCACAAATGGTTTTTAAAGGTGTTAAGAATATTTGTTTTACTGATTTAAGTAGCACTCTGACCTCAGAATCAGCCCTTAAAGCATCCTGGTCTGGCTGAAAAGCCCATGAGAGCACTTCAGGGCATGGAAAGCCAAGACACTGTGGCAAAAAATGTCCTACATGAAGGATCTCTGAGTGAGATCCCAGTGGAAAGAAGTGGCCATCAAAGAAGGAGGTACTTTTCTCTGAAGGGAGGAAAATAACTACTTTGCTTATGGCCTTGTTTAAATACTGGTGGAGATTGTGGACTCAAAAGGCTTCCATAGCCTTGGCAGCTCATGTCAAGAGCCTGGGGTTATCACTGACGTCATACATGTAGGACCTCTGTCCTTAATGAGTTGTATTATGAGTTAATTGTAAAATTTGTTCTCCGTGTATGTGCAAACTGTTGAAATCTTTGTACACAGAAGACCAACTCTGTACCATGTAAAGTTAACTGAAAATGAATCTTAATGGAGAATGGTTCTGGGAAGGGGAGAGGGAAGAGAAGGGGTGGGAGTGTGGGTGGCAGGGCAGGCATGGTGGCAAGAATCACTATATTCCTAAAGTTGTACTTATGAAATTTGTATTCATTAAATAAAAGGCTCAAGGCCGGTGCTGTGGCGTAGCAGGTGAAGCCGCCAGCTGCAGTAACAGCATTCCATACGGACACTAGTTCAAGTCCTGGCTGTTCCACTTCCAATCTGGCTCTCTGCTATGGCCTGAGAAGGCAGTAGAGACTGAACTTGGGCCCTTGCACCCACATGGGAGACCCGGAGGAGGCTCCTGGTTCCGGATTGGTGCAACTCTGGCTGTTGCGGCCAATTGAGTGCACCGGTAGATGGAAGACCAATCTGTGTAACTTGGACTTTCAAATAAATAAATCTTTAAAAAAAAAAATAGTTTCTTTGGCAGGGAGGGGGTGGGAGAGAATATCTGTTTTACATCTAGAAATAGGACTCATTCCCTAGCAAATACTCACATATGCTTCTCCAGCACAAAGCACAATACACGAGTTTTTGAACACCTGGCTTCCAGCATCAACAGAGGAAGGTTGCCCCCACTAACCCTCAGGGAGAGCTGAGCCCAAATAAGAGGTAGATACTGTTGTGTTATTTCAAAAATATCCAACAACTCAAAGAAAGATATTTTTAGGTTCAGTTTGGATTCTCTAATAAATCAAACAAAACGAAGGACAAGAATGCCAACTTTAAGAGTGGCAGCCCTAAAAAATTGAAATTGTAAATATCTGAGCAACTACAAATTATGACTATAGCATAAAAGAACTCCATAATCTCTGTAAGCACACAAAGCCTCTACTCACAGTTCTACAAAAATACTATCAGACAAAGGAACAATTTGATTTAGTAAAAAAAATACATTTTAAGAAATTTCCCAGAGACAGATTAGCAACAAAATTTCTGCGGTCTTCACAGTAGCGCTCTCCCGTTTCTCTGCTTACCAGAAATTCAACCATGTGTCCTGCCTCATCCCTGGAATCGTCATCATCAGCAATATTACTTACAAGAATTTGAAAAATAAAATGCCATTCCTATCACACCACAACCCTGTTGGGTGGAAGAATATTCTCCCACTTGGCACTCTTACTGCCTTAAAAGCATCTTACATATTGTGTATGTCAGCAATTCCATTCCTATGTATATATATACCTAGCGAACTGGAAACATACAGCCATAGAAAAACTTGTGTACAATGTAAGACTATTCTTAATAATAACTTAAAGCAGAAGTAACCCAAATCCTCACCACTGATGAACAGGTAAACAAAATTTACAATATCAAACAATTCAGTCCTAAAAGATAAAATTCTGACCAATGCCCCAAGGATAAAGCTTAGAAACACACTTGTGAAAGGAACCAAACACGAAAGCCTGCATTTTATGGTTCTGTTGATACAAACTGTCCAGAGCAGGTAAAGTCACAGAATCAAAGTAGATTAGGGGCTGCTCAGGCCTGGAGGAAGGGGCCCATGGGTAGTGACTGCCGACAGATACAAGGTTTCTTTCTGGGTTTATGAAATTTTTCTAAAATTAGACAGTGGTTACAAAACTCTGTAAATACACAGGAAACCACTATATTGAATACTTTTAAAAAGTGTAAAATTTATAGTACGTGAATTATCTCTCAATGAATATGTTTAAAAAGTGCTCTAGTGTAAATATATGTATACAAATATGTGTACACACAATATACTTTAAGTCCATTTAGAGATAGAAAGCTTATCTACTTAAATTAATGTTAATTGTTTTAGGATTCTAAAATAACACATTTGAAGGCATACTGGAATATCACATAATCTAATCACTGATGCATACATATTTACAGAAAACCTTCCACTGAACTATCAATGTTGTAAAGTCCTAGAATCAGCAGCAATTGGTAACCTGAAATAGCTTAGCTTTAATTTCAATTTTATGTTTGTATGGAATCAAGAAACTACAAGTTAAATGGTATACCTCTGAGTATTTAGTAGCAGTAGCTACATCTTTTATAGCCTCATAATCTTTGTAACATAGAGCACAGTTCCTCTTCACATCATGAACCAAATATTAAAGGAGTGAAATAACTTTTTAATACCATATCTATAATGCAGGACCATAATAAGTTTGCTCTATGTACTATCCATTTAGAGCAGGTCAGCAATTTTTTGTATAACAGGTCAAATTATAAATATTTTAAGCTTTATGGATCAGACTATTTCTGATACAACCACTCAGCTCTATCCCTGTAACATGAAGGCAGATACAGAGAACACCTAAATACATGGACAATATATAAACGAATGATACCCTGCTTTAAGCCATTGCTATCCAACAAATGTTCTATAGTGATACAACCATTCTATTATCTGGCTGAGCATCTGCAATGTGGCTATAAGGAACCAAAGTTTTAAATTACTTTAACTAAACAGCTATACGTTATTAGTGGCTATTATACTGACCAGCAATACATTAGGCTACTAACCAGACAGTTTTACTTCTATTCAAATAACTTAAAACTAAAAATGAATTCTGACTACAACACAAGATGAACTGGGAAGAGAAAAAAAGTAAAATTTCTAGTTAGTCATAGATCATACCTGTCAATATTCAAATTTCTAAACAGATTATCTCAGCTCTAACGTGAGGATACGTATAGAGTTCCATGTATCTGGACTTAGCCATACTTTGTCTGGTATACACTTGCTGGATTCCAGCTCTGAGGTCGTCCCAGATCTGGTCAAGGCCAATCTGCTTCAGTCCATGGGGATTCTGACTCCTGTTGGATGACATTGTGAGCAATATTCTGAAGTCGTCCAGTGCAGCAATCCTTAGTCAAGGTACAACTAATTCTCCATTAGTTGAAAATATACAGTATCATTCCAAATTTATTCACAGCAGCTCAGAAAGGATGTCCTTTAAATGTAGAAAATGAAATCTCATTGCAGGAAAACCTGAAGAAGAAATAAAGGGAATTAATGATTTCTAACATCCTGGGGTGACACACACTGACAGAATATTCAATCTGTAAGGTATTAACAGGTGCCACTCTATCCAGAGATTCTTTTAACATATGGAAACACACATTATATATGGACTGTGTACAGAAATATGCTTGCTTAGGTAGCTCATTCAAAATCATTTTTAACTCTTAGCATTCATGAGAAATGCTGAGTCAAACTCGGCACAAATACAATCTGACTTTGTTGCCGTTTTACTTCATAAAATTATGAAGACAGGTACCACATGACCTTTGTAACAATTAGAAAACTCAAAGGAAAAAATGACATGCCCAGGAAACTGCCAGAAGAGAAACAAAACCACTAATAAATAGGAAAAACCATTCAATCTCATCAGTTTTCTGTGAATTTCAGTAATTTTTCATATAGCACTGAGCAAGAATGCAAGTGTTGGTGAGGCTGAGGATGAACGGAAATGAGTGCTCCCATTTAGAAGGGAATTCAGCAAGAATTATCACAATTTAAAATGTATCCTGGGGCCAGCGCTGTGGCATAGAGGGCAAAGCTGCCGCCTGCAGTATTGGCATCCCATACAGGCGCTGGTTCAACTCCCAGCTGCTCTACTTCCAATCTAGCCCTCTGCTATGGCCTGGGAAAGCAGTGGAAAATGGCCTGAGGCCTTGGGCCCCTGCACCACGTGAGAGACCCGGAGGAGGTTCCTGGCTTCTGGCTTCGGATCAGTGCAGCTCCGGCCATTGCGGCCAATTGGGGAGAGAACCAGCAGATGGAAGACCTCTCTCTCTCTCTCTCTGCCTCTCCCTCTCTCTGTGTGTAACTCTGACTTTCAAATAAATAAGGCCGGCGCCGTGGCTCAATAGGCTAATCCTCCGCCTGCAAAGCCAGCACACGGGGTTCTAGTCCCGGTCGGGGCGCCGGATTCTGTCCCAGTCGCTCCTCTTCCTGTCCAGCTCTCTGCTATGGCCCGGGAGGGCAGTGGAGGATGGCCCAAGTTCTTGGGCCCTACACCTGCATGGAAGACCAGGAGAAGCACCTGGCTCCTGGCTTCGGATCAGCGAGATGCGCCAGCCGCAGCAGCCATTGGAGGGTGAACCAACAGAAAAAGGAAGACCTTCTTCTCTGTCTCACTGTCCACACTGCCTGTCCAAAAAAAAAATAAAAATAAAATAAAATGCATCCTGAATTCAGAGACCTGGATTTGAAGCTTAGCACCACACTTAGGAAGTAGCTAAGTCGTATTGGGTAACCTACTTAGCTTCTCTAAGCCTCCATTTTCTATTCTGCAAAATGGGGACAAAACTCTTTCCTCAAATGGTTGTTACAAAGTTTAAGATTATGCATGTAAAATATTTACCACAGTGCACACTTAATAGTAATGGCTATCATTTCTAAGTACACGAAGCTACTGCAAAATACAATCTATACTGCTTTAGTATCCTTGTCCCACAAATAAAGGACCTTAGGTGTTCAATTAGTGCTTCTCATTGCACAATGTCACACACGCCCTGTAAGCGTTGTCTATGGGCACCACTTCAATATGTGGAGGACTTAAAGAATTACTTGTATTTTAGTGCAAATCAACAAACAATGAACTAGTTGGCTTCATAAAATAAATGACTAATAAATAATGAGTTATTGGAGAAATCTGCAGTGGAAATTCTACAGAAGAAAGGATGTCGTCCGTCAGCGTGGAAGGTGCTAAGCATGGACACAACACATGACCCCCATAGCCGAGAGCTGGAGTGTGAGGCAAGAGCACACTACAGCCGCCTGTGCGCTGGTGACACGGCTGGAGGACAGCCTGGCAGAGCACACTGTCTTTGAGTCTGGCCTGGAGCCCAAAGGGGGATGGGGTACCTGCCTAACCTAGCAAAAAATAAATAAAAGGGAAAAAAGGGCACTTTTCTCTCTCCCTACACAGCAGCACTCAACAAACGGCTGGGAGGGGGTGCCACTTTGACATGAGTACTGGCTGTGGCAATCTGTCCACAGGGATCCAGGGATTTCACCAGAGGGAAAATCAGTGTTTCCCACTGACTGCATCTGGCTGGAAGGACTGACAGGGAGCTGGGCACCCACGGAGAACTGCAACACACCCCCAGCCTCTTGAAATATAACAGGCTTTCGGACTCAAACCATCAAGGCAGAGCACCCAAAGCAGCTGGCTCTGGGAACATCTCTACCTCTTTCTTCATGGGATCAGTTAGAGGGGCACAGCAGATCCTCTGCACCCCATGACTGTGGGAGCCTTGTGTGCTGAGACTGTGGGAACTCTGAATACATGACAGGGCTCAGGGTGTAGCTGAGTCTCTGGGCAAACATTGTAGAAGGATCCAGGCTCACAAGAGATCCTTAGTGCAACTGCACAGATCCTTAGTGCAATTCATGTGACAGTGCAGGTGAGTGTTGCACCCATTGTGGGTTAACCCTAGGCACTGATAACCTTGGAAGAGAGGAGGTAAGGGTGTGGTTACACCTACAGAGGTGATCCTAACCTCTGCCCTGCTGACAGAGGAAATCTATCATGTCCAACTTGAGTGTCAGCCTGGATCCCGGCCCCATCATGGAGCACTGCCCATACCCAGCATGTGCCTCTGGGCATTCGCTGAAAGAGCGGACACTCCACTAAACCACAGAGGCTTAAGTCAAAGATAAAAACCATCAAAAGAGAAAACCAACAAGCTTTTCCACAAATGCCTAAAAATAAATGCAGAAATTCGAGAAAAAAGAATAAGGAAGACAGCATGACTACCCCAAAGGAACACAACACTTCAGTATTAGAAAGTGAAGACAAAGAGATTGATGAAATGCCTCAATGGGAATCCAAAAGATCAATCATAGGATTACTCAGAAGCAGTGAGAAGCAGATACATGAGTAAAAGAAATCCACACATGACATGGAAGAAAAATTTTCCCATGAGATTGAGATTTTGAAGAGAAATCAAACTGAAATATAGAAATAAAGAATTCAATGTCAAATAAAAAATACACTGGAAAATCTTAACAACATACTTGGTGAGGCAGAAGAATATCAAAGCTAGAAGACAAATCTTAGGAAATTTCTCAGACCAAACAACAACAAAAAACAAATAACAAGAAAAAAGAAGAAATTAGAAGAATTCAAAACAGTGTTGGAGGTTTATGGAATACAATCAAATGACCCAAAATGCGGGTCTTAGGAGTTCCTGAAGGCATGGAAAGAGAATGGACTAGAAGGCCTATTTAATGAAACAATTACAGAAAACTTTCCCAATTTGGAGAAAGAAAAGGGGCATCCAACTAGAGGAAGCAAACAGAGCTCCTTATAGTCATGAACAGAAAATATCTTCACTATGACACATTGTAGTCAAACTTTTAGCAGTAAAACATAAAAGATTCTAAAATGTGCATCAGAGAAGTGCCAGATTACTTTCAGAATATCTCCAATTAGACTCACAGCCAACTTATCAGAAATTCTACAGGCAAGGAGAGAATGGAGAGACATATACAAAGTCTAGAGAAAAAAACCTATCAACCCAGAATATTGTACCCTGCAAAACTCTCATTTATGAAGGTGAAATTAAAACCTTCCGTAACAAACAGATCAAAAGAATTTGTCACCATTTGTACAGCCTTACAAAAGATGCTTAAGGATGTGCTACTCACAGAAACACAGAAAGTCATCATTATGAAAGAATGTAAAGGTAGGAAATCTAGTAAAAATACAAAGGAAATCCAAAGCAACCAATGGGAATATTGATGGGAAAATAGTAGGGTCATGTCATTACTTATCAATAGTCACATTGAATATAAATGGCCTCAACTTTCCAGTTAAAAATACAGACTGGCTGAATGGATTAAAAATAAGACCCATCTATTTCTTGCTTACAAGAAACACACCTCACCAAAGATGCAATCAGACTGAAAGTGAGAGGATGGAAAAAAATATTCCATGCTAATGGAAGGCAAAAAAGGAGCAGGTGTAACCATCTTAATATCAGATAAAATGACTTTACCACAAAAACTGTTAAAAGAGACATTGAAGGACATTATGTAATGATTAAGAGATCAATTCAACAGGAAGATGTGACTACGATAAATAATGTATATGCACTCAATGCCACAGTGCCTGGCTATCTAAAACAAATGTTAATGGATCTAAAGGGAGATACAAACTCCAATACAATAGTAATGGGGGACTTCAATATCCCACTTTCATCAATGGACAGGTCTACTAGACAGAAAATCAACATAGAAACAACAGAACTAATCTACACTATTGACCAAATGGACCTGATGTCTTCAGAACTTTTCACCCCATAGTAGCAGAATATACATTCTTCTCACCAGTGCATGGAACCCTCTCTAGGATAGATCATATGCTAGGCCATAAAGCAAGTCTCAGCAAATTCAGAAAATTCAAAATCATACCATGAATCTTTTCTGATCACAATGGAATGAAGCTGGAAATCAACAACTCAAAAATCTCTAGAACATATGCAAACTTAGAGAGACTGAGCAACATACTCCTGAATGAACAATGGGTCACAGAAGAAATAAAAAAATTTCTGTAAACAAATGAAGACAATACATCATATGGAAACTTATGGGATATAGCAAAAGCAGTGTTAGGAGGGAATTTTCTAGCAATTGGTGCCTACATCAGGAAACTGGAAAGCCCCCAAATGAGCCATCATTGCATCCCAAGGGCATATAAACAAGAAACCAAACCCTAAAAGAGGAGGAAGAAACAATTAAAATTAGGGAAGAAATAAATGCAACTGAAAACAAACAAACAAAAAAACAAGAACACAAAAGATCGGCAATACTAAGAGCTGGCTTTTTGAAAAACAAACAAAACTGATACACCATTGGCCAAACCAACAAAAAGAAAAAAAAAAAAAAAAGGGAGAAGACCCAAATCAACAAAATCAGAGATGAAAAAAGGACATACAACAGATAACACAGAAATAAAAAGAATCATCAGAAATTACTACAAGAGTTGTATGCTAACAATTTGAAAAACCTAGAAGAAATGGATAGATTCCTGGACACACACAACATACCTAAATTGAGCCACGAAGACATAGGAAACCAGTAATAAAGACCCTCCCAACAAAGAAAAGCCCAAGACTGGATGGCTTCAATGCCGAATTCTACCAGACATTTAAAGAAGAACTAACTCCAATTCTCAAGCCATTCAAAACAACTGAAAGGGAGGAAGTCCTCCCAAGCTCCTTATACAAAGCCAGCACCACCTTAATTCCTAAACCTGAAAAAGACAAAACAGAGAAAGCAAACTAAGGACCAATACTTGTGGTGTACATAGATGCAAAATTTCAACAAAATACAGCTAACTGAATCCAACAACATATCAGAAAGATCATTCACCCAGACCAAGTGGGATTTATCCCTGGTAAGCAGGGATGGTTCAACATTCACAAATCAATAAATGCATATGTCAAATTATCAACTGAAGAGCAAAAATCAAATGATTATTTCAGTAGATGCAGAGAAAACATTTGATAGAATACAACATCCTTTTATGATGAAAACTTTAAACAAATTGGGTATAGAAGGAACATTCCTTAACCCATCAAGGCAATCTGACAAACCCACAGACAGTGTACTACTGAATGGGGAAAAGCTGGAAGCATTCCCCTCATCTGGAACCAGAAAAGGATGTCCACTCTCACCATTACTATTCAATATAGTCCTGGAAGTTTTAGCTAGAGTCATTAGGCAAGATAAAGATATCAAAGGGATACAAATTGGGAAGGAGGAAGTCAAACTATCCCCGTTTGCAGATAACATGATCCTATATATAGGGGAACCAAAAGACTACACTAGAGACTAATGGTACTCATAAAAGAGTTTGATAAAGTAGCAGGATATAAAATTAACACACAAAAAGCAATAGCCTTTGAACAGAGACAATGCCAAGGCTGAGAAAGAACTTCTAAAATCAATCTCACTTACAAGAGCTACCAAATAAACCACCAAATACCTTGGAATAGATTTAATCAAGGAAGTGAAAGATTTCTATAATGAAAATTACAAAGCATTGAAGAAATAGAAGAGACACCAAAAAATGGAAAAATCTTCCATGTTCGTGGATGGGAAGAATATCATCCATACTACCCAAGGCAATTTACAGATTCAATGCGATACCAATCAAAATACCAACATTCTCCTCAGATCTAGACAGAATGTTAAAATTCAAACACAAGAGACCCCAAATAGCTAAACCAATCTTATACAACAAAAACAAAGCTGAAGGCGTCGCAACACTAGATAAAAACATATTACAGGGCAGTTATAATTTGTACTGGTACAAAAATAGACATATAGATCAAAGGAACAGAATAGAAACTCCAGAAATCAATCCATGCTTCTACAATGGTAGCTTTGGGATCCACAAGAAGGGAAGGCCTATACTTCCAGAAATAGAGTCCCTACCTATACTTCCGGGGAAGAAAAGTCCTTGTCAAGGTCCCCACGAGTTCCTAAAGGTCAACCAATGAGGATCAACCTTTAACCCCCACGCCCTGAATCTATAAAAGGAGCCCTCCCAGCCTCTGACATGCGACTTCCCTGGCCCCTGCTCTGCTGCTCTGTTGGGACCGGTGAACCTCGCCCAGGAGCGGAATCCCAATAAAAGCTTGTGAATCAATTGATTTGTCTGCCTGGGAAGATTCGTTATGCACTGGACACCTTGCATACAACAAACGTATATTTGACAAAAATAACTAAAATCAATCCCTAGAGTAAGGACAGTCTCTTCAACAAATGGTGCTGGGAAAACTGGGTCTCCACATGGAGAAGTACAAAACAAGACCCTTATTTTACACCTTAGAGAAAAATCTAGTCAAAATGGATCAAGAACCTAAATCTAAAATCTGACACCATCAAATTATGACAGAGCACTGGGGAAAGTCTGCAAGACATTGGCATAGGCAAAGAGTTCTTAGAAAAGACTCCAGAGGCACTGGCAATCAAAGCCAAAATTGACAAATGGGATTACAGCAAACTGAGAAGCTTCTGTACTGAAAAAGAAACATTCAAGAAAGTGAAGAGGCAACCAACAGAATGGGAGAAATTATTTGCAAACTATGCAACTGGTAAAGGACTAATATCAGAATCTACAAGGAACTCAAGAAACTCAACAAAACAAACAACCCACTGAAGAGATGGGCCAAGCACCTAAACAGACATTTTTTAAAAGATGATATCCAAACGGCCAACAGACACATGAAAAAAATGCTCAGGATCACTAGCCATCAGGGAAATGCAAATCAAAACCACAATGAGGTTTCAGCTCACTCCAGTTAGAATGGCTCTCATATAGAAATCAACAAACAATAAATGCTGGCAAGGATATGGGGAAAAAAGTACCCTAATCCACTGTTGGTGGGAATGTAAACTGGTGCAGCCATTGTGGAAGACAGTATGGAGATACCTCAGAAGTCTGAATATAGACCTACCATATGATCTGGCCATCCCACTCCTGGGAATTTACCCTAGGGAAACGAAATCAGCAGATCAAAGAATTATCTGTACTCCCATGTTTATTGCAGCTCAATTCACAATAGCTAAGATATGGAATCAACCCCATGTCCATCAATTGATGACTGGATAAAGAAATTATGATATATATATACACACCATGGAATACTACTCAGTTGCTTAAAAAAAAGAAAAAAAAAAAAAGAAAAAAGAAATCCTGTCTTTTGCAACAAAATGGGTGCAACTGGAAACCATTATACTTAGTGAAATAAGTCTCCAAAAAGACAAATACCATTTGTTTTCCCTGATCTGTGGTAACTAATAGAGAACCTAAAAGGTAATGTATAGCAGTGAAACTGACATATTAAACTGTTTACAGCCCTGGTTTCCACCGTGGAAGTGTTTTTTTTTTTTTCCCCTTCATACTATTTTTTGAACTCTTAGTGTAGGGTTAATCTTATGTATAAAGTAAACTGAAAATAGATCTTTGTAAAAATTAAGAGTGGGATTAGGAAAGAGAGGAGGTAGAAGGGTGGGAGCATGGACACAAAGGAGGGTAGGGTGAGAAGTATCATTATGTTCCTGAATCTGTATATGTGAAATACATGAAATTTGTATACCTTAAATAAAATTTAAAAAAATTAAATGGGGAAAAACAATAGCTAAGATATGGAATTAACCCAATGTCCATCAACTGATGACTAGATATGGAAATTATGGTATATATACACTATAGAATACTACTCAGCCACCAAAAAAAAAAAAAAAAAAAAATAAGAAATCCTGTCTTTTGCAACAAAATGGATGCAACTGGAAACCATTATACTTAAATAAGCCAGTCCCAAAAAGGACACATACCATATGTTTTCCCTGATCTGTGGTAACAGTACCAGGTATGTAAATATAGGAGTGAAATTGACATTTTGAGATTGGATGATTGTTTACAACCCTTGTTTCAACTGTTCAGGAACAGTGTTTTTTTCTTTTTACTGTTCATTGAACTCTTTAGTGTAAGGTTAATGTTATGAGTATAAAGTAAACTGAAAGTAAATCACTGTAAAAATTAAGACAGAGAATGAGAAAGAAAGAAGAGTAGGAACTGGGCAAGAGGGAGCATAGCTTTAGAAGTATCGCTGTGTTCCTAAATCCGTATATATGAAACACATGAGATTTGTATACCTTAAATAAAATTTTTTATTTATTTGATAGACAGTGAGAGACAGAAAGGTCTTCCTTCCGTTGGTTCATTCCCCAAAGGGCCACTACGCCAGAACTGTGCCAATCCGAAGCCTGGAGCCAGGTGCTTCCTCCTGGTCTCCCATGCGGGTGCAGGACCCAAGCACTTGGGCCATCCTCCACTGCCTCCCTGGGCCACAGCAGAGAGCTGAACTGGAAGAGGAGCAACCAGGACTAGAACCCGGCATCCATATGGGATGCCAGCGCTGCAAGCAGAGGATTAACCAAATGAGCAATGGCGCTGGCCCCTTAAATAAAATTTAAAAAGAAAAAGATTGAATTATCAAGCACTGAATCATCTGGCTTTGTAAAATAAACTGTTGATAAGCGAATGAAATCTAGAACACTAAGCTAGGTTGTTACAGCCTGCAAATCTAAGTCTGGGTTACCTCATCACTTAGTTCAATACGTCCTATATCCTCAACAGCATTATGGAGCTCTCGTAATCTAAGGCACGTTTAAGGACTGTGTAGGTTATGCTTACTGAACCACTACAATCCAAATCTTCTTTAGTATTTGTATCTGAGCTATGAAACTAATGTTCCTGATCTTGAAAATATTTTATTTCATACAGTTATATTCAAATGTGAAATATAAAATAGCATTAACATAAGGATTCTCTCAAGTTTTAAGAAACTAACAACTCAGCAACTACTCTGCAAAAGCTCTCCCTCTGTAGTGCCCATCTGCCTTTCATCTGCCTGGGGAGGATCATACCAACCCCCCACCGGATAATGAGCACTGGCACTTGACAACATCAACTATTTAAATTTACCCTCCCCTTTCCCATTGCTTCTTTAATTTTCCCCTAAGGGGAAATTATCAATTAAGTTCTCCTAACTCAGTTCAGCTACTTCTATCTTGGATAAACTCTCTCATACAATCTAGCTGTCCTTTTACTCCTTTTTCTACATTCTACTTCTAATTTCTATCAGCAACTGAGAAAATGTTCTACACTCCTCCACTGGGACTGCCCATCTTGTGACAGTCCAACACGTCAGAAACCTGGGAACGGCTCTCACACCTCATCTTTCATATTCAAGTATTTCTGATTTCTAACTTCCAACGCTACTTCAAATCATTCACTATCTCCCTTTGTTTCTGTAGTAGTCAGCACGGTTGCCTCTTATTCGGACCAAGCTTTAAGTAGCCTAACTAGACTCCCCTACCTTCCACTTATTTGTATCATCCTTTTCCCCATTCCTGACAGCAGTTAGGAGTCTGAAATCCCCATCATCCTAATTCTGAATAGACCGTCTCCCTAAGAGCAGTAGGTAGCCCAAGCACAGTTTCAAACCAGGGAAATCCTTGATGTGGCATAATCCGATCCTTTTCTCCCTTTCCATTTGCCTCTTACAAAACCACCTGGAGTCGGAGCTGTGGCATAGTAGGTTAAGCCTCTGCCTGCAGTGCTGGCATCCCACATGGGTGCCGGTTTGAGTCCCAGCTGCTCTACTTCTGATCCAGCTCCCTGCTAACCGCCTGGGAAAGCAGCAGAGGTGGGAGACCCAGATGAAGCTGCTGGCCCCTGGCTTCAGATGGGCCCAGCTCCATTGCAGCCATTTGGAGAGTGAACCAGCGATGGAAGACCCCTCCCTCTGTCTCTAACTCTGCCACCCAAATAAATCAATGTAAAAAAAGCAAAGAAGGAAACTTCCACCTTATTTCCTTGGTCACAGTCACACCATCTCCTTCCTGCTCCTGAGCATCTCTGGCTGCTGCTTCTGCCTGGAAAGCTTCTCCCCTTCTTCACCAAGTTGTCCTCTAGCCAAATTTCACTGCACTTGAGACTTACTGGGAAGTCCCAGAAGAGGTGCAAGTTCACCCATCATAACTGGACTGTTTTTAACACTCATTCAAGACTCAAACCCCATGCCCATTTCTTTCCTGGAGTTCCTTCACTGCACGGTGTGAAGGATCTGTGGGCACCGAGAATGTATCTGGCTTATCATATTTTTTAAAAAAAATACATTCCCATTTTTTTTTATTTTTTAAAAATTTATTTATTTATTTGAAAGAGTTACACAGAAAGAAAGAGGCAGAGAGGTCTTCCATCTGCTGGTTCACTCTCCAACTGGCCACAACAGCCAGAGTCATGCTGATCCAAAGCCAGGAGCTTCTTCCAGGTCTCCCACATGGGTGCAGGGGCCCAAGGACTTGGGCCATCTTACTGTATTCCAGGCCGTAGCAGAGAGCTGGATCGGAAGTGGAGCAGCTGGGACTCGAACCGGCGCCCACATGGAATGCCGGTACTGCAGGCAGCTGTTTTACCCCCTATGTCACTGCACTGGCCCTTTGTCATATTATCTTGAGAACCTACCACAGTGCTAGGAATACAGCTCAATAATGTTCACAGGTGAAAGAAATTAATGAAATGAAAAGTTCTACCTTTTAAAAGGGCCTAGAAATAATGAAATGCCACTTATCCGGCCAAAGCCAGAAGCATCTGAATTTTCTCAAAATAAAAAAGAGAATCTCCACAAAATTCTATCTTGTTTTATTAAAATTTTTTTAAGCACTGGATTTTAGGCTAAAATGTACTTCTTGCTGCTTCATTTAGTAACGTGTATTGTTTAGTCACTGAGTGTTTGGCAGAGCAGTTACATGCCACTTGGAACACCCCCATCCCACGTCTGTAGTGCCTGGCTCTGCTCCCTGTTAGAGCTTCCTAGTAGACAGTAGGTGACAGCTCAAGCAGTGGGGTCCCTGTCACCCACAGAGGAAACCTGGATTGAGTTACTGGGTCTTGGCTTTGCCCATCCCAAGATATTGTGGGCATTTGGGCAGCGAGACAGCAGATACAAGATTTCTGTTTTAAAGGCAAAGAAAGACATACAAATATTTACACACACACACACACACACACACCCTATGTTAATACAGCCTTTAAACAGGCTTAGCAGAATTATAGAACTTTACAAGCAATCTTTACATTATGTTCTTCGCACACACTCTCTCATTCTTTCCCCTTTGTATTACACTTCTGATTCCCACTATGAAACTTACTCTATCAAAACTTATTGATAATCTGTAAGATCAAATAGAAATTTTTCATGTTAAAATGTCAAGTTAGCTTTAGTACACACCATTTTTATTCAGTTCTATTCATGGTAACTGTGTCACAACAAATATCAGTTTATATTCAGAATATTATGAAAAATGAGCAACGTCTTCTATTCCTGTTATATGCTTTATTCTCTGACTACCCATTCCCCTTTTCTCATTGTTCCACCAAGTATCCAAAATGTACACATAGTTCATCTGAGGTTCTCAACTATTCAAATCTGTATCTACTTAACTGGGCAAGTGTATTATCTATAATGTTAATATCCCAGAGATCGGCTCACACCTTTAATATGTAAAACATTTATAACTAATATAGCAGAGAACCTAAAAGTCAGTCTAAAGAAATTTCCGAAGTAAGTATATCTGGGTGGGTGTTTGGCACAGGGGTAAAGAGGCTGCTTGGGATGCTTGCATCCCATACTGGAGTGCCTGGGCTCAAGCCCTAGCTGCATTCCCAAATCCAGCTTCCTGCTTGGGTCCTTGCACGCATGGGAGACCTGGATTGAATCCCCATGCTCCTAGGTATTTGGGAAGTAAACCAGGGGATAGGAGGTGTCTTTGCCTCTCAAATAAAACAAAATTAAAAAAATAAACACACGATGGAAGTGTCTCAAAGGACAAGTCAGACTGACAAGCAGCAGCAGATCTGTGGGTCTTAAGTGGAGCTCTCTGGAGCAGATGCTGAGGCCCAGTTTGGGTAGAAGATGCTTCTCTGGGACACATGTGAGCTGAAAAGGAAGCAGGACTGGGCAGAGAGAAATGAACTGTGATATAGGTCATACAAAGCCAGCGGCAACCTGGCAAGGACCTCTCACAGTTATTGCCAGTGTCACCTGGGACTGCAGACCAGGGATGAGGCCAGGAAGCTCTGCAGCTGAGCAGATCCAAGGGAGCTGACCGCTATGGACCATTTGGTGACCATGGCCCCACACTGGGAGTCAAACCCTTCACTTTAGGAGTAGCTGGGTGGGCTGTTTCTAGAAGATTGCTCCAACGGATACAAGCAGCTTAAAATATTTATTTATTTGAAAGACATACTTACAGAGCAGAGAGAGAGAGAGAGAGAGAGAGAGAGAGAGAGAGAGAGAAACAATCTTCCATCCACTGGTTCACTCCCCAAATGGCCTCAACAGCCAGGGCTGGGCCAGGCCAAAGCCAGAAGCTACATCTAGGTCTCCCACATAGGTGCAGGAGCCCAACTTCTGCTGCTTTCCCAGGTGCATCAGCAGGGAGCTGGATCAGAAGCTGAACAGCCAGGACTCAAACTGGTGCTCCTATGGGATGTTGGTGTTGCACGCAGCGGCTTTACCCGCTACACCACAGCACTGGCTCTGGATACACAAAGCTTTGATAATGGAGTTTTCCATCTCAGAGGGGGTTGCACATGGGTGTGACCATGGACACATCTAATCTGCTCATGCATTACCACAGTTTTTGGAGAACTTTGAACTAATAAACTGCTTACAGCAATAAAACAGAATATAGGTGCCTATAAGTCTGGCTTATCTGTCAAGGTTGGATTTTCAGAAATAGACCATCTTGGGGCTGGCGCTGTGGCACAGCTTGTTAAAGCCCTGGCCTGAAGCACCGGCATCCCATATGGGCACTGGTTCTAGTCCCAGCTGCTCCTTTTGATCCAGCTCTCTGCTATGGCCTGGGATAGCAGTAAAAGATGGTCCAAGTTCTTGGGCCCCTGCACCCATGTGGGAGGCCCGGAAGAGGCTCCTGGCTTCAGATCGGCACAGCTCCAGCTGTTGCGGCCAATTGGCGAATAAACCAGCAGATGGAAGACCTCTCTCTCTCTACCTCTCTTTCAAGAAAATAAATCTTAAAAAAAAAAAAAAAAGACCATCTTACAAACTTATACACTCTTCATCTCATAACCATACCCTTAAAATATGTCAATTTTTTAAAAAAGGCTTATTTATTTGAAAGGCAGACAGAGGGAGAGGGAGAGGGAGAAAGGGGGAGAGGGGGAGAGGGGGAGAGGGAGAGAGGGAGAGAGAGGGAGAGGGAGAGGGGGAGGGGGAGGGAGGGAGGGAGGGAGGGAGGGAGAGAGAGAGAGAGAGAGAGAGAGAGAGAGAGAGAGATATCTCATCCATCTGCAGGTTCGTGCCCCAGATGGCTCCAACAGGCAGGGCTGAGCCAAAGCCAGAAGCCTAGAATTCCATCCCAGCCTCTCCTGTAGGTCTCTCACCGCCTTCCCAGGAGCATCAAGACTTGGACCAGCATGGATATGGGCTGCCAGCCTCTCTGGCAGCAGCTTAACCCTCTGCACCACAGTGTGAGCCCTGACAGCAGTCTTAACTTCATAGAAGGCAGTGAGATTCAGAAGGCTTTTAGGTAAGAGGCAAAAAATTTCCCTAATCACTTCACATAGCCAGAAACCTTAGAAGGATCTCCAAGACCTAGAGACTTTAAAACTAAAAACCAAAACGTGTACATGTACATGGATTTGAGAAGTTTTTGTACCCAAATAATTTTATCTTCCAATTCCATTTTCCCACACATTTTCAAAAGAACTCTGGTATAGCAGACCTGCGGTATCACAGGACATAACCTGTAGTTAGGAACATCAGGAGTTCTAAGACACAGGGACTGCACACTTGCTACCTACATCCTTACTTGGAAGCACAGGGCTGACCTGCTGGCAGACAATCAAGTGGGCAGAGTGCAGTGGGTCACAGGCCCCTTACAACTTCAGTGTTTGCTGGGAAGCCAAGTCATGCTCCAGAGTTCCCTTCAATTCCTAGGAGATGGGCACATTTCATTTTCTTGGGAGGAAACTAAGGCACAAAATGCAACCTATCAAGGACAGGTACCAAGGGCAGAACCAGCTGCACCTGCACACACTAGGCACTGGCTGACAGAGCCAGTGCCAAGGATCCCCCAACTCCGCCACTGCTATTCACTTTCATCTCACCCTAGGAACTTAAGATAATGGGATGGAACACAGAAACCAAAATCAACAGGTCTAATACAAGGAGTTTGTATATTTAAGGCTTTGTTGAACAGAAAAAGACTGTTATTCCAAAAGGAGATGAAAGCCAACAAAATCTATTTTAAACTTGCTCCCTAACAAGTAAACCATGAACTAACCAAACAGCCCGTTTGTCAAGATTAATGAGGCATATGATTTCTTCATTGAGAAGTATGAACCAACAAATCATCTTCGAGTCATGGAAATGTATTTCCTTTGATATTACTGAAACAAAGTTCCATCCATGCATTCCGAAACGTCTTTTTAAGAAGCACACAACAGTCTTTTACTGAACACGAATTGGAATATAAACTGAACCGAGTAGAAGTGGACTTCAGGAAATACTACCTTAAGTTAAATACTTCATTTGCTATAACACTCCAGAAGCCTTAGTAAACTAGTGAACACATTTTATGAATTTCCATCAGGAAAAGATTCTCCCACTCGAATGTACTTGGCCATAGGATATTTCTTCCAGAATGTATCTCGGGAGTAGTTTCTCAAGAAAACACTAAACGAGGCCTGCATTGTAGTGTAGCCTCTGCCTCTGAGGCAACCACTATGGTCGCCGTTTGTGTCCTGGCTGCTTCTCTCTTATTTAAAGGTTTATTTATTTGATAGAGTTACACACAGAGAGAAGTCTTCCATCCGCTGGTTCACTCCCCAGATGGCTGCAAAGGCCGGAGCTGCACTGATCCAAAGCCAGGAGCCTTCTTCAGCTCTCCCACGTGGGTGCAGGGGCCCAAATACTTGGGCCATCTTTCACTGCTTTCCCAGGCCACAGCAGAGAGCTGGATCAAAAATGGAGCAGCCGATATGGGATGCCGGCACTGCAGGCGGCGGCTTTACCCGCAACGCCACAGCGCCGGCCCCCCGGCTGCTCCTCTTCTGATCCAGCTTTCCTCTATGGCCTGGGAAAGCAATAGAAGATGGCCCAACTCCTTGGGCCCCTGCACCCATGTCGGAGACCTGGAAGAAGCTCCTGGTTCCTGACTTCAGATTGGTCCAGCTCCAGCTGTTTCGGCCATTTGGGGAGTGAACCAGCAGATTGAAGACTTTTCTCTCTGTGACTCTACCTCTCAAATAAAATCTTAAAAACAAAAACCCACAGCACCTGTGCTAACCCACACACTCACTGGTCTTTTTTTAACTTATGAATGAGCTACACCTCATTTCACCTACTGAAATACACCTCACGGTTTTTGTGAGCTATGCATTATTCTATCATTTATCAAACTGGTTCCTGCACGAAGTATTCAGGTTTTTACTTTTTAACAACTATAATGCTGCAACAAGCAGCCTTGTATTTTACTTACTTGAGTGAGCTCAGATGACAAATACCAATGTATATCTGTATAATAAGTAGGATATAAACCATGGCATCACCTGCTAAGGCTGGAAACAATAGGGGAGGAACAACTTGTAGGCGGCAGTTTCCTTTTGGCCATGATGAACCCTGAAGACTGGTGAATCACAGTGCAGGAGAGAAGACGGACTTGCGAGTTTATCTTTGACATACAGCACTTGATTCTGGGAAGCAGTTAATCAGAGAAACCACAGGCAGATGGTCTCACACTGGGTAGCTTCTGAAAATGGACTAGACGATGAAGCCAAGGGAAGAAAAGCCAGTGGTCATCTAGGCCTAATGAAGTCACATAAAGCTGCCATTTACTCGTGTGATCTGGGCAAATTCCTTCATCCAGCTCAATGCCTCACAGGTGTGTGGTGAGAGTTAAATGACATACGCTATTATTTTCATCATCATTACCATATCTGAACCCTACCTTCTGTAGTTTTATGTACTCAACAGTTACTCTGTGACTTTAGCAAGGAAAGTGTTACAGTGTGGTTTTTAAGAGCAGGAATCAAACTGGAATGGGCTGGGAGTGACAGAAAGACAGAAAATGCAGGTCATCTTCAAGAAGGCTGGCAGTGGACACCACGTGGGAAACCTGGATTGTGTTCTTGGCTCTAGCTTTGGCCCTGGCCCAATCCCGGCTGTTGTGAACACTGGGGGAGTGATTCAGTAGATGGGATCTGCCTGCCTCTTTTGCTCTCTTTGCTTTTCCATTAAAATAAAATAAAATAATTCTTTTTTAGAAAGTGAAGAAAGCTGGAGGTGGATGTGATCCCCAAGAGGCTCTGGTGCCCTCATTCCCTCTGCCCCTAGAGAAGAGTGCACAGAACAGACAGACAGAAGACTGTGGCTGGAAGTGCTGGTCTGGGCGGGAGGGTGTGCAAGGCCCAGGAAGGGCTGTGCCTGCGAATGACTGGAATAAAATGGAGCTCCAATAAGCAAGAGGTCAAGGCACGATGAAGCTGAGTAACCTACGACAACAGGTTCTAGGAGTGGGGAAGACTTTGGGCGGTGACAAGGTGACCATTTGACTTCAGAAATTTGATGGTTAGGAGATGACCCCAAAGAGGGAAAATGTGCACAAGGCAGACAACCTCCAAGGGACACACCTTGGGGTCTGTGGTTACAAACACGAGGGATGGAAGGACACTGTTCTGCACCCCAGAGGCTTGCAGGATGTGGGAAAGCGTGGACAGCCACACCTCGGGAAGCCAGTCTTTAAGGAAGAGGAGGAGGAAAAAGGACTGTGAGAGAGGCTTCCCATCGAGGACCAGACTCCAGTGAGCACCAGAAGAAATGAAGCGGGCAAGGCAGGAGTCGGGTGGGGTAGGGAGTCTCCCTTAGAGGTGTCCCAGACAGCTATAAGGGCATGTAGTTCGGAAAATGTAAAAGCAACCTGAGGGCCTGTGACAGCCAGTGCCCACCGGAGAGCCACAGCAGAGCTAAACCCCGGCTTGAGGAAGGACGGCGGCCTCTGCTCTCCAGTATTCGGCTTGGCCCTGGGACTGCAGCGCAGCGCCAGGCATTTCTTCACTGCACAGCTAACTAGGCTTTGTGCACGCTGCTCGTGACCACTCCCCTGACAATTCCTAAACAGACACCAGAGGACAGTCCAACTCTGAAGACTTCAATGAGCACAACTGCATCTCTGTTCTCAGGGAGGAATCTACAGATTTTGAGAAAATTGTGCCGGCGCCGCGGCTCAATAGGCTAATCCTCCACCTTGCGGCGCCGGCACACCGGGTTCTAGTCCCAGTCGGAGCACCGGATTCTATCCCGGTTGCCCCTCTTCCAATCCAGCTCTCTGCTGTGGCCCGGGAAGGCAGTGGAGGATGGCCCTAGTACTTGGGGCCCTGCACCCCATGGGAGACCAGGAGAAGCACGTGGCTCCTGGCTTTGGATCAGCGTGGTGCGCTGGCTGCAGTGCACCGGCCGCAGCAGCCATTGGAGGGTGAACCAACGGCAAAGGAAGACCTTCCTCTCTGTCAAAAAAAAAAAAAAAAAAAAAAAAAAGAAAGAAAGAAAGAAAATTGTGTTCCCACCTCAATTTCACCTCAAATATCCTAAACATCTAGTTACTATTTTTTGCCCATAAATGTAACCCTGATAGTTGCCTTCATTCCAATAAATTAAAACCAAACACATTTAGCAGATGCTGCTGCAGAAGCCAACGTTGAAGAATGTTAACATGAGATAATTCAAATCAGAGTTATAACAGAACACAAGAAATAAGGTTTTCAAGAAAACGAGTAGAGCTGCTTTGGTCAGGGTGATTGCTGAAGACGTTAAGATAAAAACAAGGCACAGACTTAACATTTTACAGTGCAAGGGCCAACAACAGGTTAGGCTATCGTATCAGAGCACTGGTTTGAATCCCCAGCTGTTCCGTTTCTGATAGAGCTCCCTGCGAAGGTGCCTGGCAAGGCAGCAGAGGATGGTCCAAGTGTTTAGCCCCTGCCTCCCATGTGGAAGACCTGGATGGAGTTCCAGGCTCTTGGCTTCAGCCTAGCCCAACCCTGGCTGTCATGGCCCCTGGAGAATAAACCAGTAGATAGAAAAGACAGAGAAAGAGATCTGTTATCACTCTGCCTTTCAAATAAATACTTTAAAGAGTTACAGTATTTTTCAAAAATAAAGTCTGTAGTAGAGCTAACGAAGATAAAGCTAAAACTGACTGTTAAAAATAAAACTAAATTTAGCTTTTCTAGTTTGGTAAAAGTTTAAATACGATTAAAATTTCAATGATACTGAGTATTATTCAACAAACGATTTATTTTCTAACACCTGTTTAGACGTACTCAAGGCACTCTGGCTCTGACTTGCAGTGTGACAGATACGCAATGAATACAACAATTTTGACCTAGAGAAACTCTTGCATAGGTGCACCAGAAAATATGCACACACATTTGCCATGCTGTTCATAAGAGCAAAAAAATCACCTGGAAACAATCCACATGTCCACTAACAATCCACTAATAAACCGTAGGACAGTCACAGAACAGGTCACACACAACATAAGTTGATTTCCACTACATACACAGACATGGACTAGTTTCAGAAAGACTCCACAGTGGATAAAAGCAACAGAGGAATCCATCTACTATGATATGATTATTACATCTAGATTAATTAAAGAAGTAGTTTTATGAAGGAATGGCACACCTATGACAAGAATGGAAGATACCCAATGACCTACACTACATGTCTGGTCAGGATGCTGTCCACCAAGGCTCTGCTGTGTTTACACACACACATACACACACAGATACACACTTTTATGGGTAAAATTATATGGTGGTTGTGATTTACTTTAAAATATTGCAGGGTAAAAAAAAAGCCTGAATGATAGACTGGCATGTTGTAGTTCCTATTTTCCATAATAAAAGCTAACAAAAATCATGTAAACCAATACAACACATGAATTAAAAACAGAAAAGCAAAGGAACCTGGGGAGGAGAGGGTGCAGGCAATTCCAGATTCTGGTGAGGGTCACGTGGGACTGCAAAGACGCACAGGGGAATTTCCAACACACTAGGAACACTGTAGTTCTTCAGGTGGGCAACGGGAGACCACTGGTGTTTATCACAGCAGCATGTTTGCTTGTTAACACTATCTATTTGATATTTACATAAGAGAACTAACTATTCAGCAGGTTAGTGTGTACTTAATGCCATGAGAGTTGAAATTGGAAAGCTCCCCAGTTGAGAAATTCTTAGTTTTAAATGAATGCAATGCCTGCAAAAGGCAGACATAGAGGAGCAAGTGTTTAGCCTAGCAGCTAAGATCCTGGCAGGCCACACCAGAGTGCCTCAGTTCAATTCCCAACTGCGGTTCCTGACTCCAAGCTTCCTTCCATATACCCCTTGGAAGACAGCAATGATGGCTCAACTAAGTGGGTTCTTGACACCCCACAGGAGACTTGGATCGCATTCCAGCTTAAACCCCGGCCAGGCTCTGGCCACTGTGGGCATTTGGAGAGCTCTCCCTAGCGTGCGTGCACAGGAATGCATTTTCTGTCTCTCAGCCTTTTTTTTTTTTTTTAAAGATTTATTTATTTATTTGAAAGTCAGAGTTACACAGAGAGGAGAGGAAGAGAGAGAGGTCTTCCATCTGATGGTTCACTCCCCAATTGGCCACAACGGCACCGATCGGAAGCCAGAAGCTTCTTCCGGGTCTCCCACGTGGGTGCAGGGGCCCAAGGACTTGGGCCATCTTCTACTGCTTTCCCAGGCCACAGCAGAGAGCTGGATTGGAAGTGGAGCAGCTGGGACTAGAACCAGTGCCCATATGGGATGCGGGCGCTTCAGGCCAGGGCATTAACCCGCTGTGTCACAGCACTGGCCCCACTCTGCCGTTCTAAATAAAGCTATTCAGAAAAAGACCAGTAGGCATAAAGCGTGGCAGCGGTAAACCTCTAAGGGTGCAGTTCAGTGCATTCACAGAAGGAGTAAGTCTACAAGACGACCGGCTTCGGTGTGCACATGATCTTAGCACAAGCACTAAGAGCATTACTATTTGGTGTCCTACCAGAAAGAGAACTTCAGCAAGTGCACATGAGACATTAGAGAGGAGCTTATTCTCTCCTGCAGCACATACAGAGTATCTGCCTGAAGGTCCACGTCACAAGGCATACACGACTTATTACCACATTAAAGGTAACAGACAAAACAGCAGTGCAAGTTCAGAGGGGAAAGAAGTCATTCTGGGCTAGAATGATCAAGAGGCATTTAAAACACACACATGCAAAGGTTGAACAGGATTTGAACCAAAGCAGAGGAACAAGGAGAAGAGTGTGAGGCAGAAAAACAAAGCACCAAGGCCGAGTGGAGACTTGTGCAAGAGCTGAGAGGCGGGGTGGGCGAGTCTGCAACAAGGGAATGCAAAGCCTTTCTGTGGGTAACACCTGCACACAGCCATGGAAGGTTCCGGGGAGGGGGAGTTACAGACATGACTGATGTGATCTGAAGAACAGTGACAGCTCCGTGGAGTTTGCAAGAGAACACAGGCAGTGGAATTCACTGGGACACTATGGAATTGAGGTAACAGCCCCATTTACCAACAGCAATGGAAAAACAGAGCAAAGGACAGAAGCTTAAGACAACACAAAGTAGGAATTACGGTATCAGAGCGCACTAGAGCTGGGGTGCATAGGTAAGGGAAAAAAACGACAGACTGGCTCCCAAACATGCACTTTCAAGCCTCCAAGCGGTTACCTCTGGATCCCCCCACTTGACAGACAGTACACTAATACAAAACCATTCAGCTGCTGTTGGTAGAAACCCTCAATGTTACAAATAGGAATTTGAATGTGTCTAATAACTTGACAGATGCACTTACCCTTTAACCCAGTAATCCACTTTAAAGATCTATCCCCAAAGTAAGCCAGCCAAAACCACAAGAAGTTGTAACTCAAGATTAGTCACTGCAAAGACTAGAAATCCAACCAAAATCCAACGGAGTACCAGAGAACTATGGCATATCTACAGGATGGAGCATTACGCAATCATGCTTTTTTAAAAATTAGGGCTACTTACACTTTTAAAAACCTACTATTTATTTGAAAGGCTGAGTTATGGGGGGAGGGGCAAGAGGCAAGTATCGTCTGTCCACTGGGGCACCTCCCAAAAGGCCACAACAGCCAGGGCTGTGCAAGGCCAAAGCCAGGAGCTTCTTCCTGGTCTCCCACATGGGTGCCACGGTCAAAGCATTTAGATCCTCCACTACTGCTTTCCCAGGCACATTAGCATGGAGCTGGCCTGGAAGTCGAACAGCGGGACTTGAACCAACACCCATAGGAGAGGCTGGCCTCGCAGGCGGTAGCTTAACTCACTCTGCCACAACGCCAGTCCCAGAACCATTTCCACTCTAGTAATGCAGTAACTGAAAAAAGCAAGATACCTTTCCAGCAAGAAGAGAGGGGAATACATACTAACACACAGGTATGAATGCATTTTTCTTTTCAGAAAAGTTAAGGGGCAGGAGTTGTGGCACAGCGGGTGAAGCCACTGCCTGGGATGTCAACATCCCATCATCAGAGAGCCTGGTTCAAGTCCCAGCTACCCCCGCCCCCTGCTGACCCGGCTTCCTGCTAATGCACATCCCGGGAGGAAGCGGCGGCGATGCCTCAGGTACCCGAGTCCCTGCCACCCACACGGGAGACCCACACGTCCAAACCCAGTTCCTGGCTTCCGGCCTCACCCTGACGTAGGCATTTTAGAACCAGCAGATGAAGATATTCTCTCTCAAGTAAATCAATCTTAAAAAAAAAAAAAGGAAAACACAAGGGGCAGGTATGTGGTGCAGCAGTTCAGACACCACATCCTGCATCAGAGTGGCCAAGGCTGGAGTCCTGGCTCCACGGCCAATTCCAGCTTCCTGATAACGCACACCAGGGGGCAGCAGTGATGGCTCAAGTAGCACGGTCCCTGCCACCCATGTGGGAGCTCTGGCTTGAGTCCCCAGTCCCAGCCGCTGCAGGCATTTGGGGAGTGAAGCAGCAGATGGGAAATCTCTGCTTGCTTCTTTAAATATTTTTTTTTTTAATAAGAACAATTGGGACGATAAATTGAAAATGGAAAAAAATGGTTACCCGTGGAGGATGGAGAATGGAGCAGAGAATTAGTAGAAGCAACTCTTCAGTGGGACCCAGGGAGAATTCAGCAGGACTGTGAGTTTAGGAAAAAAGATGCAAATTTCTTTCTCATCTAACTTCTGACTAAGATTGGACAATTTCATCAATTAAGAATGTAGCAGAGACCTAGGAGTTTCAGCAGTGCCTTTTTGTCAGCAAGAAATTGGAGATTTTCATTATTCCACGACAGGTAACACCAGTATTATTTATGCTCATCAACACTTTGAAATTACATGAGCTATCAAACCTACCCAATAGATCTTAACTAGGAGTAAATAAGTTGAAACACGCAGCTCTGAGGCATGGGCAGGTTTGCTGCACTTTGACATCTTAAATGATAAAAATTAGACTGTGAAACGTCCAAGGACCATATTTGGCCTGCTGGATCTCAACTACCCATGCCCTCTGCTTTAGGTAATCACCTGGCAACAAAGTAACCATAAATAAATATGAACGCACTAACAAAATCTCATGGCAATTTTAGGTTAAATGATGATTACAGTAAGAAATTATTTATCTCAATAAATTAAACACTCAAAACTTCTCATGTTGGCAGAACCCTGGGAGTAAAAGAAGCTTCAGAGGAACAACCCTGGAGCCAGAGTTGTGGCACAGCAAAGCCGCAGCCGGTGATGCCAGCATCCTATATGGGCACCAGTTCAAGTCTTGGCTGCTCCACTTCTGATCAGCTGCCTAACAATGTGCCTAGGAAAAGCAGTGGAAGATGGCTGAAGTACTTGGGCCCCTGCCACCCAAGTGCAAGATCAGGATGGAGTTCCTGGATCCTGGCTTTGGCCTGACCCAGCCATCATGGTCATTTGGGACAGGGAGAGATGGAAGATCTTTCTCCCTCCCTCCCTAACTCTGCCTTTCAAATAAATAAAGGAAAAAGAAACAACCCTATATGAGAAAGTTGGGATTATTAAAATAGAGAAATTATATGAAAAAGCCAGACTCTAGAGGGAAAATGAAGAGCTTTATTTTAGAAAAAGCGTTTAGTGATTTAAAGCAAAGAAACACCGAAACAGGGGCGGTGTTTTGGTACACAGAAAGGTAAGTGACCACTTGCAATGCTGGCATCCCTTACTGGAGCACCAGTTTGAGTCCTGGCTGTTCCACTTCTGATCCAGCCCTCTACTGATGTTCTTGGGGAAGCAGTGGAAGACAGCCTAAGTACCTGGATCTCCGCTTCCTATGTGGGAGACCCAGATGGGAGGTCCAGGCTCCTGGCATAAGGTGGCTGTGGCCGTCTAGAGAGTGAACCAGCAGATGGCAGACTGCTTTGCTTAGCACTCTGACCTTCAAGTAAAGTAAATCTTTAAATAAAAAATAATAATAATAATAAAAGCACCAAAATGAAAACACCCAAGCAGGCAGTTTAAAAATACAGGACTGGGGCAGGCAACGTGATAGAGGGCTCACTGCATCCCGTATCAGAGTGCCTAAGACTGAGTCCTCACCATTCACTGCTCTTTTAATCCAGCTTCCTGCTAATACACATCCAAGGAGGCAGAGCTGATGGCTCAAGTACTTGGGTTCCTACCACCATGTGAGAGACATGGATGGAATTCGGGGCTCCTGGCCCAGCCCCAGCTGTTGTGGGAATTGGGTAGCGAACCAGCAGATGGAAGAGCTTTATCACTCTGCTTTTCAAATAAACAAACATTAAAAAAAAAACATAGAATCACAACCCCAAAGAAATCACATTAGAAGAAATAAATTTGGTAACTGTCAAGAAGTTAACACTGTTATCATGAGTGTGAATAAAACCTTCAAAGCACAAAGAATGAACTAAACAGAGATGAGAACTGAAGCTTACATCTAGAGGACATGCAAACAAGTGAGTCCCCTGCCTCCCAGCCCACATAAAAGGAGAGACAGGATATACAGATAGGAGAACCAGGAAGCCGGAAAATAGGAGCCAAATCAAGAGTTCACTGCAGCTTCTAATCCAATGATGTCAAAAATTGGAGACAGATCAAAGGAAAGTCCTATTAAGAAAAAGCCACTGACTCCAACAAGTCCCAAGACACTGGTGGCCTTCAAGAATGCCTAGTAGCTCCAACAGAGCAGAAAGTGTCAAAACCAGGTTGCAGCATTGTGGAAATGAACATGACGCCAGAACAATGGACAATACCTGAATCTCCTGATAGCTGGTGTCACAGCAGGATCCCCTGGGATTAGCTCAGAGACTGATGAGCAGAATGCTTATTCATCATAAAATGATAGTAAAAGTCCGACATGAATTTTCCTTTTAAATTACAAAGCTAGTACATAAACACCAACATACGGGGCACAGCAGGTAAAGCTGCCACCTGTAACACTGGCATCCCATGTGGATGCCAGTTCGAGTTCGGCTTCTCCACTTCCAATCCAGCTCCCTGCTAAGGTGCCTGGGAAACAGGAGAAGACAGCCCAAGTGCTTGGGTCCCTGCACCCACATGGTAGACCTGGAAGAAGCTCCCAGCTCCTGGCTTTGGTCTGGCCCAGCCCTGGCTGTTGCAGCCATTTAGAGAGAACCAGAGAAAGGAAGATGTCTCTGTCTCTCACTCTCTCTGTGTAACTCTACCTTTCAAATAAATAAATCCTTTTTTTTAAGGTTTTATTTATTTATTTGACAGGTAGAGTTATAGACAGTGAGAGACAGAGAGAAAGGTCTTCTTTCCATTGGTTCACTCTCCAAATGGCCGCAATGGCCGGAACTGCGCCGATCCAAAGCCAGGAGCCAGGTGCTTCCTCCTGGTCTTCCATGTGGGTGCAGGGATCCAAGCATTTGGGCCATCCTCCACTGCTTTCCCAGGCCACAGCAGAGAGCTGGACTGGAAGAGGAGCTGCCGGGACTAGAACTGGCACCCATTTGGGATGCCGGCACCGTAGGTGGAAGATTAACCTACTGTGCCATGGTGCCAGCCCCATAAATCTTTTTAAAAAGCACAACTCTTGGGGCCGGTGCTGTGGCGCAGCGGGTTAAAGCCCTGGCCTGAAGCGCCCGCATCCCATATGGGCGCCAGTTCAAGTCCCAGCTGCTCGTCTTCCGATCCAGCTCTCTGCTGTGGCCTGGGATAGCAGTAGAAGATGGCCCAAGTCCTTGGGCCCCTGAACCCACGTGGGAGACCTGGAAGAAGCTCCTGGCTTCAGATTGGTGCAGCTCCGGCCGTTGAGGCCATCTGGGGAGTGACCCAGCGGATGAAAGACCTCTCTCTGCTTCTCTTAACTCTTTCAAATAAACAAATCTTTAAAAGAAAAAAAAAAAAGCACTATTGTAAACTTATACATGAACAGACATAACACGCTTTAACTTCCAAAATAAACTCCAAATAAACTCCATAACTTATTCAAAAATGTACAACCAATGATAATTATTTACAAGAGCAGTCTCACAACAAAAATTTTTTTAAAAGATTTACTTGAAAATCAGAGCTACACAGAGAAGGAGAACACAGAGATCTTCCATTCACTGGTTCACTTCCCAAATTGCTGCAACGACCAGGGCTGGGCCATTCCGAAGCCAGGAGCTTCTTCCGGATCTTCCATGTGGGTACGGGGGCCCAACCACTTTGGGCCATTTTCAGCTGCTTGCCCAGGCACATCAGCAGGGAGTGGATCAGAAGTAGCGCAGCCATGACACGAACCAGTGCCCATATGGATGCAAACAACAAGCTTTACCCACTACGCCACAGCGCCGGCCCCCACAATAGGTTTTACAGTTGAACACACAAGTTTGGTGTCAAGTCAACTATATTACGTCCAAGTGTGCTCATGCTTCCCGCTTCCCTCACAACCAGTCCCCCCGCCATCTCACCAGGATGGTCCCAACTCACATCACCACCAGAGGGCTCTGAGGAAACACTACACCACTTACAGAGCAGAGACAAATACAGAGAACCCAAGACCACTTCTTGTCCCATTTACTTATTTAAAACCTTTTTTACTTGAAAAACAGATACAAAGAGATGAGGGAACTGGATTGGAAGTGGACCAGCTGGGACACAAACTGGCACCCATTTGGGATGGTGGCATTGCAGACAGCTGCTTAACCCACTGAGCCACAACTCTGGCCCCATTACTTCTTAGTTTTAAAGATGTATTTAGGCCAGTGCTGTGGTGTAGCAGATAAAGCAGCTACCTGCAGTGATGGCATCCCATATGGATGCTGGTTCGAGTCCCAGCTGCTCCATGTCCGATCCAGCTCTCCATGGCCTGCGAAGGCAGTGGAAGATGGCCCAAGTCCTTGTGCTCCTGGACCCACGTAGGAAACCCCGAAGAAGCAAGCTCCTGGCTTCGAATCTGCTCAGCTCTGGCTGCTGCAGCCATTTGGGGAGTGAACCAGTGGATGGAAGACTTGTCTTTTTTTCTGCCTCTCTGTAACTCTACCTTTCAAATGAATGAATGAATAAATCTTTAAAAAAATGTATTTAAAAGGCAGGGTAATAGAGAGAGGGAGAGACAGAAAGAGATCTTCCATCCAGTGGTTCACTCCCCAAATGGTCACGACGGTCATGTCTGGGACAGCCCAAAGCCAGGAATTTCCATCTAGGTCTCCCACTTGGGTGGTGGGACCAACTACCTGGGGGATCGATCTTCCAGTGCCTTCCCAAGCACATCAGTAGGAAGCTGGATCAGAAACAGTAACCAGGACTGAAAACTGCATGCTGGTACTGCAAGTGGCAGCTTCACTGGCTGTGCCAAGGCCGGCCTAGTCAGATTTACTTAGACTAAGTTGACATTTGGTTCCTTCTATAAGGCCAGTTCCAATTCTGCTGTTGTTTTTTAGTCTCTTTAAAAATTGAACACCAGAGCAGGTGTTTGGTGTAGCAGTTAAGATATTGCATGAGACACCCGAGCGCACTGGTTCAAGTCCTGGCTCCACTCTCAGTATTAGCTTCCTAGCAATGTGTACCCTGGGAGGCAGCATGTGACAGCTCAAGTACTTGGGCCTCTGCCACTCATGCGGAAGACCAGGACTGAGTTCCCAGCTGCTGGCTTCAGTTGTCACAGGCATTTGGTAAATAAACCAGTAGATGGGAGATCTCTCCCTACATGTCTTTCAAAAAGATTTTAATAAAATTCTTAAATAAACAACACAGGCCAGCGGGAGGGGAGATCCTGATCAAAGGGCACAAATTTTCACTTAGGATAAACTTAGCACAGCATGGACTGTAGTGAATAATCAGGTACTATATAATGGAAAATTACTTAAGAAAGAAAACTTCTGATAGATTTTTTAAAGTTCTCACCACAAAAAAATGGTATCTGAGGCGCTGGAGATGCTAACCAGCTTGATTTAATCATTTCCACAGTGCATAAATGTATCAAAATACCACACTCCATACTATAAATATATGCAAGCTTTGTCAGTTATACCTTGATAAAGCTGAGGGCGGGAAGGGGGATTAAACACTAAAATACCAAATTCTCAGAACTGCTATGAAGACTAAATGAGACATCACATGTAAAAGTGCCTGCTATGCCTGGCACATAGTAGGGGTTTCCCAAAAGACAGCTTGCTTTCTTCTGAAAAAGAACAGAGTGGCAGGGGACTGTCCTTAAAGATCCTCCTAATTTACATTATTTTAATCAGAAAAGGAGTAAAATCTTTTACAAAGCCATTTTTAGTATGTTAAACATTTGCAAAAGTTTTCTTAAAAATAAAAGTACAGGTCCACTTTTGATTTTTATTTCACTCACAATATTTTATAATGCATAAAAACAAAAAACTAGTATTTAATATTTAACACTTGTTCATTTTCCTTTAGTAAAAAGTAGGGTTTTTTTTGCTAATTACTGCTATTTGAATACTGAATGCTTAGTAAGTGGGTTTTATGTTTGTATCTGTTACTACGAAAATGGAAAAATGTGTCAATAACTAAAGGTACTCTTTGTCAATAACTAAAGGTATTCTTTGTCAACAACCTAACTTTCTGACCTTGAGATTTAATGGAGGCAACTGTGTGGGTGTACATGCAAGCGTGTGTGCGTGTGTGTGAGAGAGCAGGAGCTTATCCGCAAGGCAGACACGCAGCTCCCACTCAGCTTCTGGACTCTGGGAACACCACCGCTGGCCTGTGAGCTGCAGGCCAGGCACCTTACTTGCAGTTGAACCCTTGGGGCTGAAAGCAGTGCTCGTGCGTTGGCCTAAGTGTTCCACCAGCACTGGTGGATTAATTACTCCAGTCTGGAGCCACACCTGCCCTCTGATGACACATCACACACACACCCCAACTCCCACTCACCCCTCAGCATATGAACTGTAACATAAAATCAGACTGAAGAGTGGTGAATTTCACACCATTTTCTAATGGCCGGCTATCAGTACTGTACACAACATATACACTACACATAAAATTTAAGTGAAATATAATCATTCAAGAGGCTGGCATTGGTGGCGCAGTGGGTTAAAGACCTGACCTGAAGCTCTGGCATCCTCTATGGGCACCGGTTAAGTCCTGGCTGCTCCACTTCTGATCCAGCTCCCTGCTGATGCACCCAGGAAGGCAGTGGAGAATGGCCCAAGTTCTTGGGCCCTTGTACCCACACGGGAGACCCGAAGAGGCTACTGGCTCCTGATTTCGAATCAGCACAGCTCCAGCCATTGTGGCCACCTGGGGAGTGAACCAGCAGATGGAAGACCCCTCTCTCTGTAACTGTCTTTCAAATAAAATAAATCCTTAAAAAAAGAAATATAATTATTCAAACAAGCCATAAAAACTATAAAATTTTTCATTTTAACAACTGAAACAAGGCTAAGACTCACTATTCTGGGGTAGGACAAGAGAAAATGTATGTACTTCACATTTCATAGTCCAGTTAACTCTAGGCCTTCTCTCACTTCCTAAAATTAGCAGGCGCTTCAGATTAGTAGACCCTTTCAGTAAATGAATTAACATATCAGTCATTTTCTGATTAATCTTGTGTCCCTCCAATATGTAATATATACACACATGCTAATTTATCACATACACTTTTATAAGAAATCTCAGATATCATTAAGTACAGAATTTGCTCTTACGAACACCTTAGCAATTAACAATTTTTCTTCTTAGACTTGATACCTGAACAAGTAGAAGAGGTTTTTTTCTTTCTTTCTTTTTTTTTTTTTAAAGATTTATTTGAAAGACAGAGTGACAGAGATATGTGGAAACACAGAGGTCTTCCATCCGCTGTTTCACTCCCCAGATGGCCACAACATCCAGAGCTGCGCGGATCTGAAGCCAGGAGCCAGGAACTTCTTCCGGGTCTCCCATGTGGGCGCGGGGGCACAAGGACTTGGGCTTCCACTGCTATCCCAGGCCACAGCAGGGAGCTGGATCGGAAGCAGAGCAGTTGGGACTAGAACCGGCGCCCATATGGGATGGCAGCATTTCAGGCCAGGGCTTTAACACGCTGCACCACAGCACCAGCCCTGAAGAGATTCTGCTTAAATCTTAAAAGTCCACACACAAGATCTAATGTGTTAAGTACTGTTCAATTCATAACTGAACCTTAATTCAGTTAACACTTATATTTTTCCTACTTCAATTACTACATTACTTTGGATGGGGTGCCAGACGATTCACTGATATAAACTGCTTTTGAAAACTTGAAAACTTGCAGGAAGTTGTAACTGCATTATAATCAACAGGTGGTGTAGTGGGTGAAGTCGATGCCTGATGCCTGCATCCGATATGGGTACTGGTTCATGTCCTGGCCGCTCCACATCCCATCCAGTTCCCAGCTAATACACCTGGGAAAGGAGCAGAGGACCACGGCCCAAGTGCATGATCCCCTGCACCCATGTAGGAGACCCGGAAGAAGCTCCTGGCTTTGGTCTGGCCCAGCCCTGGACATTGTGGCCATCTGGGGAGTGAACCAGTGGACAGAAGATGGATCTGTCTACCTCTGCCTCTCCTCCTCTAACTCTTCCAAATAAGTAAAATAAATCTTAAAAAACAAACAAACAAAAAAACCCATTAGGTGTTGTATTATTAGCCTGTTTATTGCAAAACACTAGTTTTAAACACTAAGAACTGAATTTTAGTTCTGTTTTAGCACAGTGCTTCTTATTCAAATTCTAGATGGACTTACATTTATTCATGGTTTAGATTGGTACTTGCATATATTTCATTCTCAAGCATTTTCACTCACTTTAAAGGACAAACACTATTATATTTGATCAGAACCATGTACACAACATCTGTTTGTCAGACTGAAGAGTACAGTTCATTGTTTTCTAAGTCATCAAATTAACTTAGTAAATAGCAACTGGACATTTTTTTAAAAAGTAAAACAGGGAGGGCTGGTGCTGTGGCTCAATAGGCTAATCCTCTGCCTGCGGCGCTGGCACACCGGGTTCTAGTCCCGGTTGCCCCTCTTCCAGGGCAACTCTCTGCTATGGCCAGGGAGTGCAGTGGAGGATGGCCCAAGTGCTTGGGCTCTGCACCCCATGGGAGACCAGGAGGAGGCACCTGGCTCCTGGCTTTGGATCAGCGCGATGCGCCGGCTGTGGCGGCCATTGGAGGGTGAACCAACGGCAAAAGGAAGACCTTTCTCTGTCTCTCTCTCACTGTCCACTCTGCCTGTCAAAAAAAAAAAAAAAAGTAAAACAGGGAAAAAAAGTTTATGGTACAGAACAAGTATTTCCCAGGGCATCTTTCCCCCACTCTGTGAGCTATGTCATCCTACAAAATGCATTTATTGCACCATAGACAACTCATGAGACACTCATCAACTTCACAGCAATAAGACCATTTCAAATAGCTAATATAAAAAATGTATGTAGGTATCTGAAATGGCAAATTTCTGGCTCCACAACTCAGTAGCCACATAAGCCTGGACACATTTCTTCACTTCTGTATCTATCTTTCACTACCTGGAATTGGGATAGTTAACTTTTAAGTCAAAATGAAGAAAATTAATATTGCCTGAGAATTCCACAGTATCTTTGATAACCAAAGACACCAAAGCAGTACTCCCCTCCAATTCCCACCAAAATGTTCTTCCTGGCACAAAGGGGTCTTGATAGCCTCAGGGAGCTGGTGATAAACCCTAAGTACTAAGTAGCTGATAGAGGTCAGATTTTCTTTGAAATATCATCTACCTTAAGATCTGTGTGACTCTCTCATCCTACCATGAAATACAGATTTGTTTTTATAGAACACCCATCCTACTGGTGAACGGGCAAGCCTCTGTTGTGCAGAGGCCACTAACTGAAGGAGCCGCCACTAAAGGCCTTCCGCTGCGTGTCAGCATCTGAGACATTTCCCTTCTGTGGTATTTTCAGAACCCTGGGGAAGACAAACTAGCAAGCAGCAAGCATCCCTGCGCTCCTCTGAGATGGTCAGGACACTGTTGGACAGGGAAACACCTTCAGCCCACTCAGGGTGCAAGCCAGAAGTGCACCAGCTGCCAAGTCTCCCCCGGTGAGGGGTGTGTCAGAGGACCACTCCAGTGAAGGACGTGCAAATGTTCTCACTCTCATTTAAATGAGCTCCATTTCAACTCGTGGTTCCCACAATCCTATTCAATTAACTTCCAAATTCCCCGGATATGCAGTGCACAGTTTGCCCCATAGCTGTAAGCACTAGGCTCAAAAGCCATCTGCTCAATAAGCAGGCTCTGGAAGCCAGCACATCACTAAGAGAACATGACACTGTTCATCACCATCATCAGGGTTTTCAATTAAAAAAACTCCTTTCATCACCTTTCTTCCCACTAAGATAAATTATTTAACCCAGAATTCAAAAATTCTGATCTGCAACTTTCCCTAAGAGAACTTTCAAACACATTTCCCATTTACGACAAATTGGTTCAGCATAATGAAGTCACACTGCTCTCTTAATTTGATGCAGAGCTTTTACATTTTCAGTCTTTAATACAAGTTAAGATATATACAAGAGTGCATATTTAAACCTGGGCTTCAAATCTCTCTAACTCTTTCAAGTAAATAAATACATCTTTAAAAAATGGTGGTGGTGGTGTGGGGGGGGGTACGGGCGGGCACTGTGGCTAGTGGGCTAAGCCTCTGCCTGTGGTGTGGGAATCCCATATGGGTGCCAGTTTGTGTCCCGGCTGCTCCTCTTCCAATCCAGCTCTCTGCTATGGCCTGGGAAAGCAGCCAAAGATGGCCCAAGTACCTGGGACCCCACACCTGCAAGGGAGATGGCTCCTGGCTTTGGATCAGCTCAGCACTGGCCATTGCTACCATCCGGGGAGTGATCCAGTGGATGGAAGATCTTTCTCTCCATCTCTCCCTCTCTTTGTAACTCTACTTCTCAAATAAAATTCTTAAAAAAAAAAAAAAAAAATCGTGGTTTTGGGTTCAGCACTGTGATAATAGGCTAAGCCTCTGCCTGAGTTGCCAGCATCCCATATTGGCACCTGTTTTGAATAATAGCTGCTCCTCTTCCCATCCAGCTCCCTGCTAATGTGCCTGGGAAAGCAGTGGAGGATGGCCTAAATGCTTGGGCCTCTGCACCTGCATGGAGACCCGGAAGTAGCTTCTGGCTCCTGGTTTCAGATAGGCCCAGCTCCAGCCTTGGCAGTCACTTAGGGAATGAACCAGCTGATGGAAGACCTTTCTGTCTCTCCCTCCAACTCTAATAAATTCTTAAAAATCTTAAAAATGGTGGTTTCTTTTCCACAATAAGGTGTCATCTCACTCCAGTAAGAATGGCTGATGCTCAAGAGGTTGAGGAAAATGAACTCATACATTGTGTGAGTGGGAACGCTAATCAGCATAGCCACTACGGAGAACAGTGTAGAGATTCCTCCAAAACACAAGAACTACCAAATGATCCAGTTAACCTCACTTCTGAGAATATATGCTAAGGAAATGATACCGGCATGGGAAGGCGACACCTGTACTCCCATGGTCCCTACAGCATTTTTCACAACAGTCATGACATGGAATCAGGACTCAACCTACATGTCCATTGCCAGATGAATGCATATGGAAAATGTGATGTATATACACAAGGGAATATTATGCAGCCATAAAAAGAATGAAATCCTGACACTTCCAACAAAACGGAAGAAACTGGAGATTAACTGAACTAAGCCGGACACAGAAAAATGAATTCCACATGTTTTCTCCATGGATAGAAGCTAAAAAAAACAAAACAAAACAAAAAAAACACCATGTGGCTCTACTGTGATTTCTAGAGGTTAAGCAGAGTAGGGGAGGGGAGGTAGAGGGACATTGGATAGCAGATACCATAACACAGGTAGAAGTAACAAGTTCCAGTGTTTCTTAGCACAGTGGAGCCACTGTAGTACACAATGATGCAGTATACAACCTATAAAGAACCAGGGCAGGAGCCAGTAGATTGTAAGCACAAAGACAGGAAAAGGGGGGCTGCTTTGTTCAACTGGTCTGCACTCTGTGTGTGTGTGTGTGTGTGTACCCAAGGGTACCTCACAAAAATGTGGAAGTATTACATGGTAATTTTTTTAATACATTAAGGAAATAAAGTAGTTTCTTTAGGCGTATTGCTTAGGGGGCAGAAGAGACAGAGGCAGTTCAGCTGCATCTTTATAGTCATTAAAACCCGTATTTTAAATATGCAGAGAATATTCTACAGGTTAAGATTGTTAGTTTTCTATACCGCACTTGTGACAGGCAGTACCATATTACTGCACAACAAGCAATCTTTCACGATTCTTGGTTTCACGTAATACACTTTCCACGTGCTTGGGTCCCCGCAACTAGGTATGAGGGTATCAGGGCCAACTGAAGCTGGTGACAGAAGGACCAAAAAGGAAGATATGAAAAAAGTATTTTGAAGGAGGAATTATTAAAATCTGGTAGTTCAGGGCCAGCACTGCCGCTTAGCGGGTTTAGCCACAGCCTGCAGTGCCGGGGCATCCCATATAGGTGATGGTTCCAGTCCCTGCCACTCCTCTTCCAATCCAGTTCCATGCTCATGCATCTGGGAAAGCAGTGGAAAATGGCCCAAGTCCTTGCACTCCTGAACCCATGTGGGAGACAGGAAGAAACTTCTGGTTCCTGGCTTCAGCCTGGTCCAGCCCTGGACATTGTGATCATTTGAGGAGCAAACCAGCAGATGGAACATCTGTCTCTCCTTCTCCAACTTTTCCTTTCAAATAAATAAATCTTTAAAAAAGTGGTAGTTCACTGAAGACAGAAGAGACAAAATGTCAAGTCTGTCTCAGATACAATGCTAGGAGTAGAGAAGTTGTTTATAGTTTAGAGAACAAGAGCAGCATGGGCAAGATGGAGGTAAAGGCAGGTTAGCCATGGGAAAAGCCCTGAAGTCTGAGGTTACGAGCTCAGCTCCAAGTTGCTGAGCATTTCTTAGCCTAAACAAAACTGAAAAACTCCAAAGCAAAACAAACTAGAACACAGAACACAGGATCAGTCAGAGATTGCTCCTGAATTCCCATGAAGGGTATAATTAGAACCTCAAGTTTATCCACAGAACCGTCTGCCCAGAGATTTAAGAAAAAAAAAAAGAAAGAAAAAAACTTGCTCTAGAATGGGTACAAGCTACAGCCCACCCTTAGAGGGGCCAGAATGCACTAAAAAATATAGATCTGGTTATGCTACCCCCAAATGCAACCTAGCACCATCAAGTGAGTAACGTTCACATATCCTGGAAACCAGAGTTAAAATGCAGGAGAATCAACTGAACAAATCAAGGAAGAACCAAGGGAAAGTATAGCAGCACTTACTTTTAAAGTCAAGAAGTTTTAGATCTTTAACAGGAAGAATTAAATATCTTTGTAGTTAATGTTATTTTTTAGGTGTAGGAAGTACTCTTGGGACCGGGGTTGGGGCACAGCAGGTTAAGATGCTGCCTGCAAGGCTGGCATCCCATATGGGTGCCACTTTGAGTTCTGGCTGCTCCGCTTCTGACCCAGCTCCCTGCTAATGCGTGGAGAGCAACAAAAGGCGGCCCAAGTGCTCGAGTCCCTGCATCCATGTGGAAAACCCAAATAGAATTCTAGACTCCTGGTTTTAGTTCGGCCCAGCCCTGGCTGTTGCAGCCATTTGGGAGTTAACTAGTGGATGGAGCTTTGTCTCTCCCCAATTCTGCCTTACAAATAAAATGAAATACATCTTTAAAAAGAAGTATTCTCAATAGGATAGCACCAATAAGATGAGAAATGTGAATGAGACAAATTCTGTTGTTTCCCAGCAGCAATTATGGATTAATGCTGATCCACATGCTTTACCTTTATAGACATTCTGTAATAGCATTTTCAATCTAGGATTCAGATACAAGGCTAAACTGAAACAAGTCATTTTTTGAAAAAAGATCTGTTTATTTGAAAGTCAGAGTTACACAGAGAGAAGGAGAGGCAGAGAGAGGTCTTCCATCTGCTGGTTCACTCCCCAATCGGCCGCAGTGGCCAGAGCTGCGCTGATCTGAAGCCAGGAGCTTCTTCCGGGTCTCCCACGTGGGTGCAGGCTCCCAAGGCCTTGGGCCATCTTCTACTGCTTTCTCAGGCCATAGCACAGAGCTGGATTGGAAGCAGAGCAACTGGGACTTGAACTGGCACCCATATGCAGGTGGTGGCTTAATCCACTATGCCACAGCGCCAGCCCCAACAAATCACTTCTAGACTACCGAGCCTATGCCTATATACATCAGAATCTTTGGCCCCAAGGCTGCGATGGCACAGCCCACCGTACTCTAAAGAACACCAGCATTTCTGAATGCTTGTCACTGCTCCGCCCAGGATGGAAAATGCCAGCATGTTAACTTACTACATACCAAATCTGCACTGTAAGGCCCATAACCCTGCTCATTCTATTATTTAAAATCAGCATGTGTTCTACAAATTGTTCTTTAATATGGTCAGGGAATTTCTTCCTTCAAAGACTATTATTAAAGGTACACTTTATACACACATACATAGAGTACTTCCCAAAATTTATGAAAGATGGAATATAGAAAGGTTATTTTAGTGGAAAAATCACTTTGAAATTCACATAGTTTTTTTCACAATATGTATTTCCATGAACTTTTTGAGGGCCCTCAATTATGCACCAAAATTAACTCATCTTTAATTCTATTTCCTGTGAACTTTCTGAAAAATTAAATATATACATCATCCCATAAGATAAATGCTCCTTCTAAGACCAGTGAGGCACACTAATAGAAGGACCTTCAATACACAACCCAGCAGCATTCCAAGTCTGCTTAGTCACACATCTTCCCTCCTACTTCCTTGTCTTTACAGATGGGCAGCTTCAGACCAAACTGCCCAACTGGCTGAGTATTCAGCATCCCTAAGCCTTTCTTTCCCTGCTGGTCCCTTGTTGGCAGCAACCTACTCTACATTAGGTACCCAGTTAGTCTTTTGTCAACATAGCATGCGGGACTTTCCAATTTCAGGAGTCTCTATCTGATGCTTTGACATGTGTGCTGAATGTCAAAGTCTATGTGCAACCAGGACAGCTTAAGACAGACTTCTGGGGGCCAGCCCTGTGGCACAGTGGGTCAACACCCTGGCCTGAAGCACTGGCATCCCATATGGCCGCCGGTTTGAAACCCAGCTGCTCCACTTCCGATCCAGCTCTCTGCTTTGGCCTGGGAAAGCAGTAGAAGATGACCTAAGTCCTTGGGCTCCTGCACCTGCGTGGGAGATCCGGAAGAAGCTCCTGGCTCCTGGCTCCTGATCCAGGCAGCTCAGGCCGTTGCAGCCATTTGGGGAGTGAACCATCGGGTGGAAGACCTCTCCCTCGCTCTCTCTGCCTCTCCTTTCTGTGTAACTCTTGACTTTCAGATAAATAAATCTTTAAAAAAAAAAAAAAAACAAACTTCTGTCCAATGCAAGGCACATGCAAGAAGCAGAGAGCTGAGGCTGGACAGTGACTAGGCCATAAAACATGTGCAGCACAGCCTTTAGTGTATACTTAGAGCTGAATACCCAGTGTTGTTACTATATACAAGATGAGCCTACAAGTCAATGTGGTAAATATTTTAAATCTTTTAAGACTGGAGAAATCAGACGACATCATTCCAGACTTTTCTTTCTCCATCGTCCCCCCAACCAAAGTCTCCTAATTCTCAAAGATACGTGTGAGATCTGGTGAGAGGTAAAAGGCCTGGCTCCTACATCTATCCTTGGGACTCTGAAGTCGGGTCCATGCTCCCCATTCTTTCCTTCCGGCCTGACAAGCCTCCTGCCACCCCTCCGAAATGGATGGCTGAGATCTCTTGCCTTTTTCCCTCATTCTGATTTTCGGATTCCTATGAGGCATAACTGATATAACTATTTTAGTTAGTATATAATTAATTCCTATGTAATCAAGACATCCCATCCCCTAGCATGTGGCGACATATCCTATGCACCTATTCTCATAATTCCGACAGTATTCCTAATTCATGCCACTTAGAATACACTTTTAGTCATTAGTAAGCTATTTCCCAAGCTACAGCAAAATTGTTCCAAAAAATTTTTCAAAAGTATTTATTTGAAAGGCAGAGTGACTGAGAGACAGAAAAAAAAAAAAAAAAAAAATCTTCCATTGGCTGGTTCAACCCCCCAAGCAGCCCCAACAGCTAGGATTGGGCCAAGCTGAAGCCAGGAACCTAGAACTCCATCTAGGTTTCCCACACAGTAAGCAGGAGTCCAAGCACTTAGGCAGTCTTCAGGGCTTTCCCAGGCACATTAGCAGGAAGGTGGATCAGTAGCTGGGACCTGAACCAGTACTCAGATATGGGATGTGGGTGTCAAAAGCAGTGGCTTAACTCACTGCCTAACAATGCTGGCCTCTCAAAATATTTTATTATTTTCCAATTTTTAGCAAATTTATATTCCTAAGCATAAAGACATTAAATTTAAGTCTTCAACTTTAAAGTTCACCTATCATCACCAGAGTTGTGAACTAAGCAAAAACAGAAGTTCCCAACTAAGAAAAGGAAATTTTCATGGGAGATACTTCATTAGTCTCCAAAACGTACATGAGTTTCATGAGATTCAGAGAGGTTCACAGAGGGGAACCAAAACATGTGAAGGACCGGGAAGACAGAGGGAGTGAACGCAAGGATGAGGCTGCAAAGACCCGAGCACAGCAGTACCAAACACTGCATCCCAGCTGGAAAGGGGTGGGCAGTAAAGTAAACTGCAAGTGATTTCAGCACTAAAGCAAGCAGAAACATCTTCCTGCCTCTACTGTATTGGGACTAACGTAGTGTTATAAATACAACAGGATTTCAGAAAGTTTATGGAAAATCGAATTTAAAAATAAGTTTACTTTGATACAAAACATTTTGAAATTTACTGTTTTTTCAGAACTGCCTGAGGATCTTATATGCAAAACAGATATTCCCGTGAACTTTTTGAAGATCTCTGTATGCACGGATTTCAAAATGTTTTGCACCAAAATGAACTCATCTTTTAATTTCCTATTTCAAAAACATTTTGAAGTTCCCTCATAAATGGACACTGTAGAACAGGAAAAAATAAGCTAAGAATAAACTAAAAATAACCCATAATCCCACCACTCAATGGAGACAAGTTAGTATTGATCTCTGGTTTAAGATCTTTTTAAAAAACTGTATTTGCAAACAATAAGATCCCAAAAACTACATATATTGTTTTACAGTATGTCTAATATTCATTACTTATCAATTATAGAAATGCAAAGATTTAGCTAAACACTGATGAAATAATTTAAGCAATGAAATTTAATAGCAAAAAGAACCTGAAAACAAATGCTCAATAAAAGAGCATTAATTGAACATGATACCCAGGACAGGATATTAACCTATTAATTTTTTTTGTATTTTCTCGAACTAAATCCTTAGTAGATTAACTATTTTAAAGTACATATTTTGTGAGCTTCTGTTCTATGTTTTGCTTTTGAAAAGCTGTCTGAAATTACACTCTAGCAATGTACCAGTGGGCTTATTTCTCCATACCCTTCCCACAAACAGCTTATTTTTTCATCCACGTCAACATTTTAAAAAGTAAGAACAAATGGGAGACCAGGATAAGCACCTGGCTCCTGCCATTGGATCAGCGCGGTGCGCAGGCTGCAGCGCGCCAGACGCAGTGGCCATTGGAGGGTGAACCAACGGCAAAAGGAAGACCTTTCTCTCTGTCTCTCTCACTGTCCACTCTGCCTGTCAAAAAATAAAAATAAATAAACAAAACAAAACAAAAAAGAACAAAAACAGTATCTCATTGACTTGTATTTCTGGCAGTACTGCTGGTGAAGCTGAAATTTTTTTCATGTTTCTTGCTTTTAAAACTTACTAGTCTGTCCATTTTTTCCATGAGTTGGAGAGGTCCTTTTTTTGTAGGAAAGAAAGATTTGCTTGAAAGTTACTTTTCTCAGTTTGCCATTCACTTTTTAATTCTGTTTATAAACTTTTCACATACGGAAGTTTTATTATTCTACAGCAATCAAAGTTGTCCCTTTACAGTGACTACTGTGCTGTTTTCTTACATGTTTTCTGCCTCCTGAAAACACCAACCACCTATTATCTTTTGGCCCCCTTTTTTTTTTTTTTTTTTGGAAAAACATTTTAAAAGCACACAAGGTCACCACCCTAAGATTACAATCATTTTTACTGTGTTATTTTCAACAGTGCATACACACTTTACTCATATTTTAAATGGCTGCACCGATTTCACACAATCTCTTTTTCAAAGTGTCTAACATAGGCCTTTGAAAAATTAAAGCTGGTTAGATTTGAACAACCTTATATGGCTTTGCAAATTTTTGCAAGCCCAACAAATCTTAACATCACACCCAACTGAACAATAGTCCCCAAATTCCAAAGCTGGTCACTTCCATGCCATCAGTGCCCAATTATTCTCCTTCAATGTTACTAAAAGAGCAGGAAGAACAAGTTTATTCTTGGTAGTAAACCCTAGTTCTGAATAATGAATTGTTCTAATTATCAATTATCAGATGTCAATCCTTACAGCTTTTTGATTTGAATCTCTTTAGTATTCCATGTCATAGAAATCACACATTTAGGGACTGTCTAGTTAAAAGCTCAGGCTCTGGAGTTACTGTTTATTTTAACTTGGGCTTCACCATCCTACTAGGCCCAGCCTTAACCACTCAAAGCCTCAGCTCCTTCTGCATTCTATAGGTGGGTTACACCGCGGTACCTGCACTTCCCAGGGCTTTGTAAAGATTTCAAGTGGGAGCAGTGTGGAGGCTACGGGAACAGAGGCACACCACAGCACCCACTTCCTAAAGGAGGCCACCCAGTGGGAGAAGACCAGAGCAGCCCAGGGAAAGCCCTAGCCCACACAGCATCAGCACCAGCGCTCCAGACGTGGCCATGCTCGAACCGTCAGGCGACAGGAAAGGGAAGAGGCAAACAGACGTGCAATTCTGGAAGTGGAACTGCCAGCTGACAGTGAAAGCCAAAGAGCACAGAGCTGGGCTTACTTGCTCCAAGTTCCCCAAGGCAAGTTTAACCAGCAAATGTGGGCTTTCCAACTCTGCCATCCTACATGAAGAGGATACAACTTGCTCTCCAAGACAATGTTTACAAAATGTTGTTACTGCTAAAAGGTATCCCATTCCCACAGAAACCACAGGCTTCAAGGACCTAAAGATATCTCAAACAGTGTCAATGGAAACACATTTCATCTCACAAATGAGGAAATACAGGACTAGCAAAGTCAATTCACACTGGACCTCTTGTTTTTCCCAAGCAAAATGTTCTATACTAAGCAAAAAGAAATGAATCTCTTACACACACACACACACACACACACTCAGCTTTTTCAGAAACTAGGACCTATCTCTGAATAAAAAGATGTAAAAGTTAGTTATAATTGCTATAGTATGTATTTAATATACATATTATAAACAGGGAGCTTATAAGGTCTTCAGTAATAACCTTAAGGGTTTTATCCAGATTTTAGTTATTCTTCAGTTAAGAATCATTGCTCAGGCTTGAAGCAAAACAAAAAGAAAGTCACCTAACTGATAAATTACCAACTCTTTAAAAGCAAGGCCCCTAAGTGGTTCACACTCTTTTCTCCAGATACCTAAAATGCAGTGAATGGTCACTGAAAGACCATTTTTATCACAAGCTGACTTAACTGTGAGGGGAGAAAGGGCACGGTTTGGGGACCCAGGGCCGGCAGCGCCAGCAGGGAACACACACACACACTCCTAGTTTTCCCAGACCCTGCGGTTTCAAGTTTGAAGACTTGTGCAGAACAGCGCTTACTCCCTTGAAATTTCCACACTGCAGGAAGGTGCACTATGGCTGGCCCGAGTATGCAGCAGCGTGACCGTGTGCCCGAAGCCCTGAGGACCCACACCGGCTCCTCCCACAGAGGCTTCCCCCAGACTCCACAGCAGCACTGGGCCAGCCTCAGCCCCAACTCCAAAGGCAAGGCAGGGCTATATTTAACCTGGGCCTGGGGCCAGTCTTGTTTTTTAAAAAAGAAAAATGTTCTTTCAAAGCCTTAAGTTTTGGAGGGGGAGAAAAGCTAAGTTAGAGTTAGAAAGGATACCCCAGCAGTGGAGAGGAGTCCACGAGGCCTGATCCCTAAGGACACCCAGCAGTCAGCTCAGGCATGTGTCCCGAGATCCTGATGCCACATAGCCTGGGGCAGGCTGGGGGACGTGCCTACAGGGACCTGAGCACGCAGCTCTCAGGCAGAGTGGATTGTATACACTGATGAAAAACCTAGTGTATCTGAAGTTGGTTTTCTGGAAAAAAAAATTTTTAAATGGTACCAAGGGAAACAAAGTTTAACTTTTTCTTTTTAAAAGCAGACAATTCAGCCATCTCTTTCAAGCTTAATGAGCACTCTCCTGAAACCTCCAAAAATGGGCATAATAGAGTTAAAGCAAGTCTTGTGTTTGCATGCTTTGGAATTTGAAATGCGATGCAACTATTTCAACTTACTATGGAAAGCAACACACAGGACTTTCAAGCAAAAATCTTTCTAATACAAAGAAAAACCTCGTACCCAAACTTTTTACAAAAATGCTTAGTTTTACTTTTTCAACAGATCACAGATTATCCTACGTAACATATAAATGCTCCAGGACTTCAGAAAGCCGGGTCCATTTTGAGGGACACTCCAAAATTAACTACGAAACTTTAAACTGCACACACTTCTGCAGGGCAATAACTATGCTTACGTCCTAGAAGCTCCTGGCTTCAAGTAAGAATGAATTTAGTTCCTCTTCTCCAATCTGTTAAGTGCATTTAAAAAAAACAGTCACCCTTTACTCCGCTCGTAACTTTGGACTATTTTAATGCTACTGCAGCAAAGAGCAATTACACAGTGTAAATAAATACTTGAGTAACTTGAATGCAACTCAGTATTTGCGCACTTACCCTAACCCCTACTACGAACTGCAAGCAGCGACAGTGACCCAATCAGCAGAGAGAATCGTCTTTGGCACAGCCAGCTCAAGAGGAGACACCCTCAACTTTGGGGCTTCATCTTAAGGAACGCCAAGCGTTTCTTTCTCAATCCTACGTCTACACTGCACAGCGCCACACAGGTGATGGGAAAGGCGGAGTTTTCGGGCTAACCTGGGCCTCGGGAACCGAAGCGCACGGCCCGCGTGCCTGCCGGGACCCCAAATCCCCGCAGCCCGGGGCTACCTCCCGGCGCAGGGGCGCGCGCTCGTGCCGGGGCCGGGGGCGCGCCGAGGCCAGGGCGCAGGGCCTGGGGCCGAGGCCAGGGCGCGGGGCTGGCGCCGAGGAGCTCCGTCCGGCTCCGCCGCCGCACCGGCATCCCTGCGCCGGGCCGCTCCCCCGAGGGAGCGGAGCGGAAGGGAGACTATTACCCAATAATCGCGCCCTGCACGGTCGCCACGGTGCGAGCGGGGGGCCCGGCAGCCGCGGGCAGGGCGCCGGAAAGCCAGAGAGACCGGCTCGGCTGCTCCGGAGGCGCGCCCGGGGGAGAAGCGCCATCCGGAAGGCGGGGGCAGGCAGAAAGGGCCGAAGTGCGGCCGTCCCGCGAGGGTCGCCGCGCCGGGGGACGCGAGGCGCGGCGCGGACGCCGGCCCAGCCTCCGGCCCGGCGCCGAGCAGGCCGCCGCCTCCGGGCGCGATGAATCGGGCTTTTTCGCGGTGCGCAGTCCGGGCCTGGCCGCCCCGGAGCCGCGGCCCGGCCACAGGCCCGAGCCGGCCGGGCTGACTCAGGGCCGGGCCCGCCTCGCTCCTCTGCCGCCCGCGGCGTCCTCCGCCCCGCGAGTGCCCCCGGCCCGGCCGCCGCCATTCCGCCCGGCCGCGGCTCGGCGGCTCAGGCCTCGCCCGCCGCGGCCCCAGTCACTGCGACACCGCGGCTCGAGGCCGGGCCTGCGCCGCCGCCGCCGTTGGGCCGCCGCCACTCACCCGCATTTCCAAACGCCCGAAAGGCTCCCGCGACGTCTCCGCCCGGCCGCTGGGCCCCGGTGAACCCCCCCCCGTCCCGCCAAGGTCTGGCCGCGTCCCTCAGCCACCGGGGCTGCCCCGCCTGGAGCTGCGTGCGACACGGCGCCCGCCTCCGCCTCCTCCCCTGCCCGCCCGCCCGGCCCGCCTCCTCCCGCCGCCGCCGCCGCCGCCGCCGCCTGCACCGCGCAACCTCCGCCCTCTCGCCTTCCCTCCGCGGCTCCCCGCCCTCCCGGCCTCACCGGCTCCGGCGGCCGCGGGGGAGAAGCTGTTGGGGGAGGGCCGGAACGCACCGCCATCGGCGTCCGGGGCGGGGGCGCCGGGAAACCGTCGCCGCCATCGCCCCGCCAGCCTGAGGCGCGGAGGGGCCCGGCGCCCTCCCGCCCGCCGCGGCGGCCCCGGCGCTCACCGCCCCGGGCGCCCCCCGCTCGCTGGGGTTAGTTCTACCTGCAGTCCCGCGGCCCCTGCGCCCCCAGACGCCCGAGCCGGGGCGCCCCGGATCCTCCGCCAGGGTTTACAGGCCGCCTCGGCAGGAGAGCCGGCTTTTCCCGCCACTTCGGACCTCGCGAGCGGGGCTGGGGGCTGCAGCGGGTGGGGGGCTCCGGCCTCTGGGGAAACTGCGCGGAGCGGCGGGAGGAGAGGGGCTGCCCGCTCCCCGCACACACGCCCCCAGGGCTGACATGGAGCCCCGCTGCCCCCAACCACGTGCCTCCGGGGACCCGGAGCGGTGTCCCCCGACTGGCAGTCAAAGGCAGTGGGGGCAGGCGGGCCCGAAAACCGGCGCGGACTCCCGCGACACGTGCGCGCCTTGCTCCACCCGCGTTACACCTGCACGCCTGCGGAACGAGCGCCCGCGAGCCCGAGCTCGGCTGCCTGTCTTCTTTCTCAAAAAGTCTTTTTCTAAAATGCACCCAGCCAGGCTCCCCTCCTCAAACCCTTTAACCGACGCGCTTTGGGCACATTTTGACGAAGATTCGCTGTTCCTTAGTCTTTGTAAGCCCACATCAGGAGCAGAATTGAAGGTTTTGATGACATGTTTGGCATGAGATGTGACTATAAAATATTGTTTTCACGTGTCTTCAGTAGTAGTTAATCTCACTCCTTAGGAATAATCTTAGGATTGGGTGTTTGGAATAATCAAATTAAGCAGAATTTGGCAGCACCAGTAACCGAAAGCATTGACTTACCTCACACCTAGTGAGAGATTTTGAGCTGCCTAATTCCGCTCAATGAGTAAGGAAGGGTTTCCAATTAGCCTATCGGGCAAAAGATAGGATGGGGGCAGTTTCCTGTTTTCCCCAAACCAAAACATTGCAGAGATTCTAGAAGCACTTTGGGGCAGAAGTGGTCAGCCAGAGCAGAAGGCCACCCCCAGAGTCCACACGGTTCCCCTAGGAACAGCGGGTTCTCTTAGAAGAAAAATCGATCTCTGAAATGGGGGTCTTTTGTCAGTCTCTGTTAAGCATCTTTAGTTTGTAAATACACTTGTTACCAAAGTATGGAATCCTTAATTTGTGCAGGGGTTGAAAAATTCTTGGTCCGTACACTTCTAAGTAACCTAGTCAAAAGAATCGTTAGGTGTATGTAGCCACTTTTTATATGGCTTTCCTGTGATATACTTGGTTCCCTTTACTGGGACTTGTGTGTTCCACAGACAACTTATCTCTGAATTCCCTAACCTGTCTTCTCCATCTCTTTCAATGGGGTTTCCTTGTCTGTGACTTCCCACAGCTGAAGGTAATGGCTAAATGGGTCAGTTTTCCCTTTATTGTTTACCAGAAAACATTCTGTTTTGTGGGTCTCAAAAAAAGTTTTATTTATTGGGAAGCCAGAGTGACAGAGATGGGGAGACAGAGAGCGATCGATCTTCCATGCACTGGTTTACTCTGCAAATGCCAGCAATAGCTGACTGGGCCAGGCAGAAGCCAGGAGCCAGGGATTAAATCTGGCTCGCTCATGTTGGTGGTAGGGACTCAAGTCCTTGAGCCATCACTTACTGTCTCCCAGATTTGTGTATTAGCAGGAAGCTGGAGTCAGGAACAGAGCTGGGACTTGAACCCGAACACTCGGACACAGCACACAGGTGTCTCAGGCAGGGCCTCACCATGCTGCCAGCTCCCCACACCCATTCCGGTTTCTGAACTTCCTCCTGCACCATCATTCCTAGCAGCTAGATCAACACCAATCTCCACTTTGCAACCAGATTGCATCTATTCTGGACAGATAACCTTGCTTCCAACACCACAGGCCAAGACCATCTACTCTGTTCCAACTTCAAAACAGCCTTCCTCCAACTTTGTCCCCCATCTCAGCAAAATTAATGGCCCTCCAGATGACCCAAGGTTTGGAGAGATAATTCATGTGGTAGATGTCAGAATCAAAATTTAAAATAGCCTCAAAAGATTATTAGGCCAAACCGATGAAATAAAAAGACAACTTTCAAGTCTAAAACAATATGACAAAGCTGGAAAAGGCCATGTTTGAAGTTCAGGCGGACCTTGGTTTGTATCCAGACACAATTACTATCTTTTGCTTTAGTTAAGTCACCTGTTAATTGGGGATAAGAAAACACCTACTTGTAAGGGTGTGGTGAACGGTAATTCCAGCATAATTCCTGGAACACTCAGGAAGTTTCCCTTCCTTTCCTCATCTTCCACAAAGTGCAGGCCTGCTCAATTCCCTGTTACTATTTGTAACGCTTTTCTAAGTCATAAAGGTCTAGAAACAAATTCAAAATACTGACATATGCACTTGGCATCCCAGAGCTGTTAGCTTCCTGGAGAATCCCATGGTCTACTTTAGCTCAGGCTACAGGGTACAAGCACTGTCATCATCACACCTGCTTCCCAATGGAAAAAAAAAAAAATCTAAGGCCGAGAGTTGTTAAGGCAATTTGCTCTGAATCACTCAGCCTGGTCAGTAGCAAAACCTGATCCGATGACTCTCAAGTCCAAGTATAACCACTCCTTCGCTAAGGCATTTCCACAGCTGAGTTGCTGCTTTCGCCTTGCCGGGGGGTTTTCCGAGTCTGGTGTCTTCCCTATCCTCCTGCCTGCATGCCGAGTGACTGAGCATGTCTCTTCTAAACAGATTCCTGCAACGTTGTGTCTTTATCCTTGTAAACTTCAATGGATGCCCATCGTGTACAGCATTCAGTCAAAACTCAGACCTGGCACTTGTAAGGTGTACTATATCTTATCCCAACTTACTCTTCCAAATTTATTTCCAGCTACTTGTAAAAGGAACTCTCAGCTCTGTCCAATTCTGTTGGACCTACTCACTGGGCTGTAAATACCAACTTGAATCGCCGTTTAGGAATGCTGGCTTCCATTTATTCTTGCTAGATAGTCAGGGAGCAGTGACTGTCAGCTTCCTGCTAATGCATCCTGGAAGGCAGCCAAAGATGACCCAGACACTTGGGTCCCTGAAACCCATGTGGGAGACCCAGATTGAGCCCCTGGCTCCTATCTGGTTTGGGCCAGCTGCAGCTGTTGTGAACATTTGCGAAGTGAACCAGCAGATGGAAGATCAATCTCTCTTTTTGTCTCTCCTTCTGTCACTCTGCCTTTCACATAAATAAAATATTTTTAGAAAAAAATATACAAATAATTTTTACAAAAAATGTACTTCAAAAGGTTCATGGAAATGGAATTAAAAGATAAGATTGAAGCTGATGTTGTGGTATAGTGGGTAAAGCTGCCGCCTGCGACACCAGCATTCTACTTGGGCTCCGGTTGGAGTTCCAGCTATTCCACTTCTGATCCATTCCCTGCTAATAGCCTAGGAAAAGGAGCAGAAGATATCCTAGGTGCTTGGGCCCCTGCCACCCAAGTAAGAGACCTGGAAGAAGCTCTTGGCTCCTGGCTTCAGCCTGGTCCAGCCCCAGCTGTTGTGGCTACCAGGGGAGTGGACCAGTGGATGGAAGATCTGTCTCTGTTTCTCCCTCTCTCTTTGTAAACTTTTTTTTTTTTTAAAAGAAAGATTTATTTATTTGAAAGACAGAGTGAGAGGAGAGACAGACAGATATCTTTCACCCTCTGGTTCACTCCCCAGATGGCCACAACCACTAGGGCTGGGCCAGGCCGAATCCAGGAGCCAGGAGCTTCTTCCAGGTCTCCCACATGGGTGTAGGAGCACAAGCATTTGGACCGTCTTCTGCTGCTTTTCCCAGGCCATTAGCAGGGAGCTGGATCAGAAGTGGAACAGCTGGGACTCAAACCAGTGCCCATGTAGGATGCTGGTGCCGCAGTTGACGGCTTTACACACTACACCACGGCACAGGCCCCTCTCTGTAAATCTTAAAAAAAGAAGAAAAAAAAAGGTGTTTATTTTGGTGCCAAAATGTTTTGAAGCCCGCTCTCATAAGGAAACTTTAAAATGTCTATTTGAGCTTAGAAGAGTGATTGCTACAGGTGGGGAAGGGTAGCAAAGAGGATCTAGAGGGAGGTTGGATAATGGGCACCAAAAAGGGGTTAGGAGTAATCAGCCTGGTGTTCCAGGCAGAGAGATGACTCTGGTTCACAATAACATATTATATACTGCTGAAGAACTGGAAAAGAAAACCTTGTAAGCTCTGAACACGAAGATCAGGAACTAGAGATCCTAATTACCTGATTTGATCAGTTTAAGCCGATACATGTGATGAAACATTGCACTGTTCTCAGTAAAATGTATATTACATTTACTAAAAAAAACTTTCAAAAAGAAAAAATTGCAATCCACACTATGGGGAATCTTCAAAAATTCATGAAAAATAGGTATTACAAAAAAAAACTATGTATGGATTTCTAAATTGATTTGCATCAAAATAACTGTATTTTTGGTACCATTTTTCTACAACTTTTCAAAGGACCCTTGGCGTTCCCTCCTTCTATTCCGTATCTCCAGAGTGTGCTCCTGTGTCACAGCCCAGCGCAGTGCCCTCCCAGGAAGCCTGCCTTTCACCTCTACCCAGGCCTTTGTGATCCTGCCCCCTCACTTGTGCTTTTAAACGAGGTGGCCTGGGACTCTTTCCTAAAATTCACCAGCTTCTCAGCATTGTTTACTACTCGGGTGAAAGCGTCCTGAGTCACTTGACTGTGAGCTTATTTCTAAGGCATGGGTAAGGAACTAGCTAGCCATCCAGGGCACAGTACATTGATTTAATGGGATCGTTTCCAACCCCGACTTTGCTTCGGAATCATCTGGAGACTTAAGTGCTGAGTCCAGGGGCCTCATTCTAAATTAGCTGAATCCAAATTGCGTGGGAAGGAGCAGGGAGGAAATTTGAGACTACCACAGTTTATTTTATATCCTGGCTTCACCACTTATTAGCTGGGTAACTGGGCAAGTTACTGAACCTCTCTGGATCTGTTTCTTTATCTATGGGCTGGAGATGTAATAATAGTTCTCATACACAGTTGTAAATTAAATATGCAATAAAATTGCATACGACGATGGTGGTGGTAAGATGACTCTGTAATGACCTGCGTTTGGGAATCACTTGCACTCCTTCCCCTATTAAAGTTACAAATGTTAAAACTTTCAGTATTAAGCATTATGATACATTCTAATAAGCCTTATTTGTTTTGAAATAGTGTTATTATTTTAAGGAAGAGGAGCCAAGTAAATCAGATTTTTCAATTACATTTATTTAACCCAAAGCATGAAATATGCATTATTCATGATTTTTTGAGAAACTAATTCCTTTTAGAAAAACAACTACATATATAATGGAGTAATTCAATCAAGTTAGTATTCAAAGGAAGCAAGAAACAGATGAAATAACATCATGATTTCTCCTACTTCACAGAACCATAAACTCCTCTTGAAGAAGCTGGTTTTTAAATTCTCTAATTTATTAGAAAAAAATTTCATAATTCATTTTGATTCATCAAATCTCAAAGAAACAAAATATTTATAAAATATGAATCAGAAACTTATTTACCGAAGGCACGAGTTGTCCCAGCGAGGAGCAGAGAATTAGCGGACCTCACCTACTCAACTCTTAACTTCTATCTGAGCACAGAAGGGCCTTGTTTTCCTTACTGAAGATTCCACCTGTGATTCTTAAGCATCCGCTTTTAAAGAGTCAGATAGCTTCGGGGGAGTAGGGCCTAGAGAGTCATCCACCTGTTAGCCTGACCCCCTCCAGTCAGGTTGCTGTCCTAGTTTGGGGCAAATGAAGTTTGGAAGAAATTTTAAGTGCCTCGGGGCAGGCTGACGGTTGTAGGGCAGAAGTTCTTAAGCAAAAGAAGGGAATGCAGGAAAGGTTCGCAAATCCTTAAAACCATGGAGCACAGGAAATGGAAATTCATTTTTAAGTGATTTAACATAGTCTCTATGAGAAATTATTCAGGGTTCCGGAATACGCTGCTAAAAGTACTTCTTCCCGGAAGCTATGACGCTGCACGCCTCAGGCCACCTCCATATCCACCAAAGAAGGCCTCCGTTCTGATTCTTCTTCTTTACCATGCATTTATGCTGATTAAAGAGTTTGTCCTCGGGCCTCTTACTTTCCCCCTGTCCTGTATAGACAGCAAGCTACACGAATTCACAGACTGTCTCTTGTTTCTGTGTCCTTAGCATTTAGCTTGCTTCCTGGCATGTAGTATACTGAAAGAATGGATGGAGCGAGTCGTTCTACTTCCTGGCTCAAAGACCTGCACTAATTTCCCATTTAATGCCCAAAGCATTACAACACTGCCTTCCTGAGAGTGAAACACCATCTGTATTTTGGCTCCAATGGATCAGTCCCTCTGGTTTGTCTCTCTCTGGTTCCTTCCTTCCTTCCTTCCTTCCTTCCTTCCTTCCTCCCTCCCTCCCTCCCTCCCTCCCTTCCTTCCTTCCTTCCTTCCTTCCTTCCTTCCTCCCTCCCTCCCTTCCTTCCTTCCTTCCTTTCTTTTTAATTTACTTATCCTTTTATTTATTTGTTTTTTATTTGTTTGCGAGGCAGAGAGAAAGAAAAACAGAGACAGAAAAACAAACAGAACTGTTATCGGCTGTTTCACTACCCAAATGCCTGCAACAGCTTGTGCTAGTCTGGGTGGGAGCCAGGAATCAGGAATGCAATCTAGGTCTCCCACGTGGGTGGCAGGAAGCCAATTACTTGAACCATTACCACTGCCTCTCAGGATCTGCACTGGTAGGAAGCTGGACTCGGGAGCCAGAGATGGGAACCAAGCCCATGCAATGATGTGTGGCAATGGATGTCTTAACTGCTGGCCACGTGCCCTCCCTCCTTCTGGATTCTTACATGTATGTACTAGATCCCAGCTGGACTCCGGTTGAAGTCCCATGAGCCTCCATGAATTTCCTCATCCAACTACACCTTCCATGGAAGTCATTGTTCCCCATCACTGCATGCCCTAATGCAATCCATCGTTCTGGGCCTGCTTTAAGTGAAGTCTCTAGTGAAACCTTCCTGTTCCTGCTCCCTGTCCCTGGACAGCTTCTTGGAGATGTGCTTAGGCGAGCTTGTATCCCTACAGGATTGGGTTAGTTAAGTATCTCCAGGGAGACGAAATCTAATCATTTGTGGAAAAATTATATTAAAAGATAAGCTTATTTTTGTGTAAAAAAAATTTAAATCCAAGCGTAATTGTCGATAATATTCATTTTTCAATGAACTTTGTGAAGATCCCTTGTGTGTGTGTGTGTGTGTGTGTAGAAAGAGAGTGAAAGAAAGCAAGCAAGCAAGAAAGGGAGGAAGAAGGAACTTCAAGGAATTGATCCATAACTATGCAGGCTTTCCTGTCCAAAATGTTCAGAGCAGGTTGGCAGACTGCACCCCAGGGAAGTGCCATTGTTGAAATTCAAGACTGATGGTCATCAAACTTCTTGTTTAGGGAAGGTCACTCTTTGTTCTCCTAAGGTTCTCAACTGGTGAGGCGAGTCCTGTCCTGCCCCAACCCCACACTGTGGATGGCAATCTGCTTTATTCAGACTCCACCAAACACCAACATCAGAAGACAAAAAAAACCTCACAGACACATCTGAATACTATTTGACCAAATATCTAGGCACTGTGGCCCAGCTAAATTGTCACAAAATGAACCACCATGAGAACCCAGCAGAATACCTTGGACATAGCAGATAGCACTTTATTTAAAAAGTAGTTAGACATGTTGTCTCAAGTTTCTTACATCCTAGAGACTCCTCAGCCCATTTCTAGTACTCGTTAAGTTCAACAGCCTTTGGTCCTACCGCCCCATCATCTAACTGCTCATTCTTTGACTCCCAACTACTACACTCTCACGGCACTCCTATCTGATATGTTTCCCTTCATCTGACTCCTTTCCATCTACTGCTTAAATGTGGGTTCCTGAAGCTTCTATTTTTCTGCAACATTTTCTTCTTGTGTGATTTGGTCAGTTTCAATTGTCATCCATATCAAATTATCACCTCCGACTCTATCCAAAAGTACATCTAGGTTTTGTGGTACTTGAAGTTTATACAATTGGATATGTGTGGGTTGGTGGGGAGTACTCTAAGAAAATTTGTATGCTGGGATGACTAGCAATAACTTAATTGAACATGGAAGCCCCATAGATGTATCCCATGAAACCCATTCTATATTGTGTTCCTCAGTCGGCTTCCCCCTAAGCAGCACTCTCCCCCTCCCCATGTCGGGAGCATCCCAGTGCCACCTGACCTGAGAGGAAGAGTGAGGAAGAGGAAGACTTAGTGTGGAAAGAGGCAGTAGTCCTGATCTTAACCAAGTGCAGCTAAAATAACCGACTTCTGACATTTTTATTGAAAAAATTATGACTACATGCACATATTGCTAGGGCCCCTGCCAGGGGCTTGAATGAACCCAGACAGGTGGGGGGGGGGGTGCCAAAGCTTAAGTTTCACTACCTTCAAGAAAATCCATCTCCTCTCTGTCTTCAGCCTGACCTCTCCCACGTTCCAGCTCTGAATTTTGAGCTGCTTGCTGCACCCCTCTACTTCAATGCCCCTCATATTTTAAACCATGTGGCCTCAAAGACCACCATTCTTTCTTCTCCCCCGACCCCTCCTATACCTCTCCTTCTGTTTTCTGTCTCTGATATTGGCACCAGCATCTACCTTATTCTGCTCTCTTTTCCACCACTGAATATTTTTGTTTATTAAACAAAACATTGCTGTGCTCCAGATGTGTGTGCTTTGTCCTGGAAAGGTGCATGTGTTGGCATTTGGTCCTCAGTGTGGCAGTAGGAGGAAGTGGCAGACCTCTAACAGGTGGAGCCTATTGGGAAGTCTCTGGAGATACTGCCCTTAGAAAGGATGGATGTTGTTCTCCTGGGACCCCAAGTTGGTTCTCATGCAGAAAAGCTGTTCTAGAAGAGCCCCTCCCTGCTCTCTCTGGCTCCCTGTCTTGCCACCTGTCCCTCACACACACACTCCCACCACGGTGATGCCACTGCCATGAGGTGGTGCAGCCAAGGGGCCCTCACCAGAGCCTGCCTCATGTTGTTCAGACTTTTAGCCTCCAAACTGTGAGTGCTGTAAACTTCTTTTCTCCATAAGTTTCCCAACCTCAAGTATTTTGGTTATAGTAACAGAAAATGGGTGAATGTGCTTATCAAGTTCAGAACTCTGTTAGCTTTCAGTGGAACTGCTCCCATGGCCTCCTAGCTGGTCTTTCTGCCTCTGGTCTCGCCTCTAATTCTCCCTGCACATAGCTGTGGTTATCTTTCTGCGATATGATAACGACTTCCTCAAGAACTGGGGCTGGGGCTGGGGCTGGTGCTGTGGCATAGCTGGTAAAGCTATCCCTTGCAGTGCTGGCATCCATGTGGGCACTGGTTCAAGTCCCAAGTTCTGCCTGCTTCACTTCCTGTCCAGCTCCCTGCTAATGTTCCTGGGAAAGCAGCAGAGGATGGCCCAGGTGCTTGGGCCCTTGTGCCATATGGAAGACCCAGAGGAAGCTCCTGGCTCCTGGCTTCAGACCAGCCCAGCTCCAGCCACTGCAGCCATTTAGGGAGTGAACCAGCAGATGGAAGATCTCTTGCTCCTTCTCTCTCTGTAACTCTGCCTTTCAAATTAATGAGTTATCTAAAAAGAAAGAAAGAGAGAAAGAAAAAGAACCATGGTTGCATGGGCTCTGCAGCTAGACAATCCAATTGGAAAACTTGACTCTACTGCTTGCTAGTTGTTTGACCTTGGGAAATCATTTTATGTGTCTGTGCCTCAGTTTCTTCACCTATAAAATGGGAATAGCACCTACTTCACAGGATGGTTTTGAGAAATAAAAGCATGTCATGGTGCTGGATATGTGACACAGAAGAAGCATGGGTATACTACTGTCATGACGTAGCTCTCCTAAGAAAACTGTCAGCAGTTTCACCGATGTACCCACAGACAAGGCATTCAATAGTCATCACCAGCCTGAGACTCAGCTCCTGTCCACACCTCTTCTGAGACGTTGCACTGCAGTCACACTCAGGCAGGCAGCTTGCTCTGTGGGCAACGTCCTCCTTGATTTTCCTCCCCAAGGAAATCTTAGTCCTTCCCCAGGCTCCTGATCTAACACCATCCTCTCTCTGCAGTTTCTCGTGTCTTGTCCACCCTCACTGTGTCCTAGCATTTTCTCCCCCAACACTAGGAAAAAGACCTTTCAGAAACTCTCCCTCACTCTGGATTTTCTTCATCAATGGCCAAAAAGTGGGTTTGAAGTTTTCAAGCCACTCTTCTTGCAGGCATGCTCTCAAGTCCTACATGTAAAGTGTTTCTTGGATTATCCCGAGTTTTTATTGGCACAACTTGGAGAGAACTTTCTAGCCATGAATGATGAAGTGTGTTTTCCAGGTCATAGTGAATTTGTGCCAGGAAAAACTTCATAGCCCATGCACACCATTTGTTTATATGACATATGGTAAGGAACTGCTAGAATATTTAGAGAATTTACAGAGAAGAAATTTTAATGACCTTAGGACTTGGTTTTCTTGGTCTATAAGGTCAGTTGCTTTCGATTCAATATTCACTTTGGAGATAAAAAGATGGAGCTGGAGGGAGCTTGCTGGCTGGAGTCACCAATGAACAGGGAATAATCAAAAAAGATATTATACTCCTATTTTATAAGGAAATAACTCTTCCTTTAATTTCTCTGTGGGATGGCATGTGAAGAGAGCTTTCCAGAATTTGCATAACTTCTCTGACCATTTCTTTTTTTAAGATGGTGCATTTAATTCTGAGTTGGAATCTGCATTAAAACCTCCTGGCCAGTTCTGCTGACAGAGTAAGATCAGAAAGCAAACTCTCTGTGCAACAAGGGCTACCTATTGTCATTGTAGATAATGTTCCGGAAACTTTGTAAGGGTCACCATCCATTCAACAAGGTCATTGGCAGGTGTTTGGCTTCTCCGAGGATGCCATCAGCCTCCCAGTCAGGAGCTGGGAATTCAGTGCAGGTCTCTCTCTGGGTGCCAGGAGCCCAGCAACCTCAGCATTCACTGCTGCCTCCCAGAGTCTGGAATCTGGGGTCAGAAGCTGGAGGCAGGCACCCAATGCGGGCACTGTGATACGGGATGTGGGTATCTTAACTGGCATTTCAACTACCAGGCTAAATACCGCCCCCCCACCCCCCATTTATCTTTTAATTTAACTTTTCTGTGAACTTTTTAAAAGCCCTTTTGCAGAATTACTCTCTATTTTATAGTCACTCTTTCATCACATTGAGCAATTCTTTTTACACAACATTCCTGTTTAGCCTACTCTGTGGTTTCTATGTTCTGAGTGGACCCAGATGGCTACACGTGGTTTGTCACTACCCTTATTTGTTAGGGTCCCTGTGGTATTGAGTCTCCCTGCTTTGCCTGTGCAAGCAATATTTTAAGGCGCACCTCTGGTAGTTGTAATTTATGTATTGGGATGAATTAAGCCAGCTTTTTATGATGGAAAGATCCAGCACTTTGGGATAAAAAGCTCAGCGTTTGAGGTTGGTCCCTCCGTTATGAGTTGAGTGATTGTCAACATGGCATGGGCCTTCTTGGTCAAGTTGCTTATCCATGGAGCCTTAAAAGGAGAGTGATCACACCACAGTGCTGATGTGCAAATCAAATGAAACACACACAGGACATGTTTTGTCCAATGACGTGTTCCAAATGAAGAGCAATCTTGTTCATTTAACTGTGAGACACATTGTGTAATGAAAGACTGTGACTTTTGCTGATAATCTCTCAAACATTCAGAATAGCGGTGGATGTCTTTGAAAATTGTACCATGCAGGCCATTACTTGGAAAAACATTGGCAGCTGGCACATCCATCCAAGATGGCCACCTCTCAAGATCCACTACTAGGAGCAGGTAAAATAATTATTCTCTTCTTTATGTCAAAGACAAGGAAAGGAAACCTACATACAGTGGAAATACTGTAGAAGAAAAGTTGCTGTTTATATAATTTGATTAAGATCAAACAGGATCAAATTAAATGTGTTTTTAGCTAAAACATTTGAGTATAGGCTAGTTATTGTAAGGAAAACTTGGTGTCAAGTCATACTTCAGCAAGTAATTTTGAGAATCTTGTGATAAAAGTAAACACAAAGGAGGAAAAAAGAAAGAAAGTTACAGAAAGGATTTCTCAATTGTGGTGGAATGATGAGGTGAAAAGTTCATACCAAGATGGCCACTGAGGTAAAAAGGTCATGCCAAGATGGCCGCTGACAACAGAAACTGCCTGGCAACAGGCTGTGACTGGATGGCTTCAGAAACCACATGACAACAGAGCCTGACTGACAGCAGGCTGTGATTGGATGGTTTCAGAAACTGCCTGGCAACAAGAGCCTGACTGGCAACCGGCTGTGATTGGTTAGGACATAGACTGCCCCTTGACTGGATTGGCTGCCTTGGCTATATAGGCAGCTGTAGCAACTGAAATAAATGAGTGTGCCGGCTGCTCGCCTCAGGCTGCTTTCACCGGACTCCTGGGGTCTGTGTGGTGACTTCGTGCCTCTTGCCTCCAACACACTCCTCCTCTCAGAACGAATCCTCTCAGAACAGATCAACCTCAACACTCAATAATTTCTAGTTTAGAAGGTAACTTTAGCCTGGTTTAAAAGTTTCCAATACTTAATATTTTTCATACACATTTTATAGGCAGAACATTCAATATGTAAAAATAATGTAAAAAACCACCGAATTCTAAATTGAAATATGATACTCAGTATTTCAGGATGCTTTTTTTTAAAAAAGATTTATTTATTGGCCGGCGCCGTGGCTCACTAGGCTAATCCTCCGCCTTGCGGCGCCGGCACACCGGGTTCTAGTCCCGGTCGGGGCGCCGGTTCTGTCCCGGCTGCCCCTCTTCCAGGCCAGCTCTCTGCTGTGGCCAGGGAGTGCAGTGGAGGATGGTCCAAGTGCTTGGGCCCTGCACCCCATGGGAGACCAGGAGAAGCACCTGGCTCCTGCCATCGGATCAGTGCGGTGTGCCGGCCACAGCGCGCCAGCCACGGTGGCCATTGGAGGGTGAACCAACGGCAAAGGAAGACCTTTCTCTCTGTCTCTCTCACTGTCCACTCTGCCTGTCAAAAAAAAAAAAAGATTTATTTATTTACTTGAAAGTCAGTTACACAGAGAGAGAAGGAGAGGCAGAGAGAGAGAGAGAGAAGTCCTCCATCCACTGGTTCACTTCCCAGATGGCCACAATGGCCAGAGCTGTGCTGATTCGAAGTCAGGAGCCAGGAGTCTCTTCCAGGTCTCCCATGCAGGTGCAGGAGCCTAAGGACCTGGGCCATTTACTGCTTTCCCCAGGTCATAGCAGAAAGCCAGACTGGAAGTGGAACAGCTGGGACTCAAACCAGCGCCTACATGGGATGCCGGCACTGCAGGGAGTGGCTTTAACTGCTATGCCACAGCGCCAGCCCCAGGATTTTTTTTTTTTAATAAAAAGATTTATTTATCTTTATTTGAAAGAGTTACAGAGGGAGAGACAGAGAAAGGAGAGCGAGACCTTCCATCTGTTCACTCTCCAGATGGCCAGCAATGGACAGCAATGGGACAGACCAAAGCCAGGAGCCAGGAGATTCATCTGAGTCTTGCACATGGGTGGCAGGAGCCCAAACACTTGGGCCATCTTCCACTGTTTTCCCCAGGCCATTAGCAGAGAAGTGGATCAGAAATGGAGCAGCCAGGACCCAACCCGGCACCCAAGGGGGATGTTGGCATGGCAAGTGGTGGCTTTACCCACTATGCCACGACGCCGGCCCCTTTAGGATGCTTTTTGTAAATCATTATATAAGGAATGGTAAAAAATATTTTCAACAGGGTTACCTGAAAATAGCCCTTTGTTAACATGTTGATTTCTCTTCCTGATGTGCATTAACAAAGTAAATATGAATGCAATGGGTTTTGCTAGTTTGTCTAACTTTAGATTTAGCAACGATATACATTCTGCCAAAATCAGCTGTCATCCTTTAAATGCGTTATTTGCACAGGTAACTGTGTGGTCGTTTATCTGCTGCGTCTCACTTCCATCCACCCAACAGGATGTCAGCGTCCCGGCGGCAGCAGTCCTCAGAGGAATCCTCTTTATGGTAGCTTTAATATATGTACGAAATTCCCTTCACCCTTCTCCCCTGGACTGCCCTGCACGTCGTGACTCACTTCTGATAAACAGAATGAAGTGGAAGTGACAGCGTGAGCCTTGGGGAACTTGGTCCTCGGAGGCAGCGCATCTTCTCCCCTGCTCGCTCGCCCTTGGACCGTCTGCTCGGGGGGAGCTGGCCAGTTGTGAGGACATCCCCTACGTGGTAAGAGACCAAAGCCCACGCCACAGCCACGTGAGCGAGCCGGCACCTAAGTGGAACCTCTAGCCCTGGCCAAGTGCTTGAATGACTGCAGCTCCCACTGACCGTGTGATAAAACCATCAGAGAGACCCTGAGTCAGAACCACTCACCTCGCCACTCCTAAATCCCTCATCTACAGAAAAGACGAGATCATAAATGCTTGTGGGCTTTATGCCCCCACAGCTTGGGGTAGTTTATCAGCCAGCAATCAATAGCTAACGAACACAATCTTGGAAGGAAAGCATCTCCTTTATCCACCAGGGATAGATGGCCTGAGGTGAAGTATCTTTTTTTTTTTTTTTTTTTTGACAGGTGGTGTTAGAGAGAGAGACAGAGGAGAGAAAGGTCTTCCTTCCATTGCTTCAGCCCCCAAATGGCCACTACGGCCGGCGCACTGCACCGATCTGAAGCCGGGAGCCAGGTGCTTCTCCTGGTCTCCCATGTGGGTGCAGGGCCCAAGGACTTGAGCCGTCCTCCACTGCACTCCCGGGCCACAGCAGAGAGCTGGACTGGAAGAGGAGCAACCGGGACAGAATCCAGCGCCCCGACCGGGACTAGAACCCAGGGTGCCGGCGCCGCAGGCGGAGGATTAGCCAAGTGAGCAGCGGCACCAGCCTGAAGTAACTTTTGAGCAGTAAACCCGTGACCGTCTGGCAAGACTGTGGAACTCCTCCGACTCCACACGCGTGGACTGCAGGGGATCATCCCTTCCCCCACTGTCGTAGTTTCCTGTTGCTGCTGTAACCATTTCCATAAAGCCATGCTTCCAGCAACACCGACGTATTATCTTCCTGATCCGGAGATCAGTCGTCCAGAAAGGGTCAGCAGGGCTAAGTTCTTTCTGGGGGCTTCAGGGGAGAATCTGTTCCCTTGCCTTGTCCAGCATCTGCAGGCTGCCCACACTCCATGGCTCACAACCCAGCGTCACCCCGACCTCTGTTCCCAGCATCACATTCCTCCTTCGACCCGCACCCACTGCCTCCCTCTCTAAGGACTTTATGATTGCACCGGCCTCACCCTGAGGATCTCCCAAGACTAAAGTTCCTTCGCTTAATCACACCGGCACAGTTCATTTTGCCATGTAAGGTAACACGCTCTCGGGTTCCAGAGGTTAAGCTGTGGGCGTTGGTGGAAGCCCGTTTTTCTTACTAGCACACCCACTAAGACTCACAGCCCAAACTGAGGTCCAGGTGGCCCCCTGGTCCCTCTCCCTTGCACGTAGCACCCCTCTCTCCCTGCTACCCAAGGGGCACTCTGATTTCCTCTTTGGAGAGGGCTCTTAAGCTTCCTTGTTTTAACAGAAACCTGGGTCTCCCTTAGGAACATTCCTGCCCCCACGATTTTCCACCTGCTCTGCTGTACTGACCACAGGGCAGCAAGAAGGGTCTCTGTATTCTCCTGGATCCCAGATGCCACTGCGCAGACATTTGTCTTTGTCCCTCAGTCAATGGCTTCTTCATCTGAGAGTCACCCAGTGTTCCTGCTTATCACATCCACATGGTCACACTCTGGGCCTTTCCTTGTCAACGCTAGAAGCATCCCTCCTCTGACAGTGTGGAGGATGGTATTCCAGTCTCTCATCACGTCTTCATGTCACGGCAGCTATTCTACCCCTCATTCCTGCACCACTACATTGCTACCACCACCACCAATTGTGATATGTAATACAGTCGTCCCAGGGTACCCCCTGGGGATTGGCTCCAGACCCCTCTGCAGATACCCACATCTGCTGAGTCTCAACGTGCTATCATGTTTGCACATTACATATGCATATCGTGTGTATACTTTAAATCCTCTCTAGGTTATTTATGGTACCAATACAATGTAAATGCTTTGTAAAATGGTTGTGAAACTGTATGTTTAGGGGATGGGGACAGAGAAAAAAAAAGTTCATACATGTTCAGTGCAAGTGCGTTCTTTTTCTGAATAATTCTGGCCCACAACTGGTTGAGCAGAATTCAGATTCAGAGGGCCAACTGCATGTGACAGCAGTTTCAAAAATTATTGCCTCCTCAAAAAGTTAAGCTTGGCATTATCATTTGGCACAACACTTCCACTTCTGGGTGTAAGTGAGAAAACTGGGACTTGGGCAGATATCTGTACAGCCACGTTCATACAAGATCTATTCCAACAGCCAACAGCAGCATTGACCCATGCGTCCATCGACAGAAGAACGGATAAGCAACATGTGGCACACACACAATGGACTATTATTCGGCCTTAAGAGGAGGGAAACTGGGGGGGGCATTTGTCACAGGACCTGAGATTCCACTTAGGGTACCCACAGCTCATACTGGAGTGCCTGGGTTCCAGTGCTGGCTCTGTTTCCAGTCCAGCCTCCTGCGAATACACACCCTGGGAGGCAGCAGGTGATGGCTCAAATGCTTGAGTTCTCTGCCATCCACCTGGGAGACCCAGAGTGAATTCTGGGCTCCTGGTTTCAGCTTGGCACAGCCTCAGTTGTTGTAGGCATTTGGAGAGTGAACCAGAGATGGAGATACACATACTCTGTGTCTCTCTGTCTTTGGGCCTTTCAAAGAAATAAAAAGAAAATTTTAAATTTAAAAGAAGACAATTCTGGCATGTGCTAAAACATAGATGAAAGGTTAAACTTAGGAAATTCTGTTAAGCGGAATAAGGCAGATACAAAAGGACAATTATTGCATGATTCCACTCCTAGAGATACCTAGAGTAGTCAAACTCACAGACACAGGAAGCAAACTTGTGGATTTCCAGGGATTAGGGGAGACAGGACTAGGGAGTTATTGTTAGGGTTTCAGTTTGTGAAGGTGCAAATATTCTGAACATGGATAGTGGTCGTGGTTGAGCAACAATGTGAATACTTACTTACCACTGAACTGTGCATCTAAAAATGGTGAAAATGACGAATTTTATGTTATATATATTTTATCACAGTAAAAAAAAATCTCATTTTTAAAGTGAGGAAATCAGGGCTCAGATAAATGAAATATTTTGCCCAAATCACATGAAGGTCATCATATTTGTCAAGGACAATGTTGGCACTAGGACTTGGACCCAAGCAACCTGATTCACAAACTTAATCAGCTTCCTCTTAACAATGCCCAGGACTCTGACTCCTACTTCCCCCAGTTTCTCAGCACTTTACCTGCTCCTGCTTTTGAGGATTCCTAAAAGCCACACACTTCTGGATTTCCAGGCAAATAGACTCTTGGAGCCTGGCGTCGACCTTGGGCTCCAGGCGCCAGTTGTGTGTGCTCACCGAGGGCCATGGACAGGAATACAGTAGGGCTCTCAGGGGCGTGGATCTCGGGGGAACACCCCGGTCACTGGCTCCACCTGGCTGGCTTGGGCTGCTCCAGCCCTCCCTCTCCACAGTGGCCTTACCAAATGTCACAGCTCTTCTCCGAGCACCCTTCCTCTCCTCCATTGTATCTCAGTGGATGGTTTTCCACTTGGCTGGGAAAAGTGAGGCTTCCGGTGCACTGACAGCTCCTGCGGTCTGGGTGCCGGTTCTTGTTCTCTTTCATTTCCTCGAGGCATTACCCTTCCCCTGTCACCTCTGCCTATCCCTATGTTTAACTTTTTAAGGTGTGCTGTTTTCATCTGTTTGTGGACAGGTACGAATGTATCCCATCTAAGAAACGAAAACTCAGACATCAAAGAAACAAAACCGAAGGCCTTCCTTTACCCTATGTATTTCTCAGCTGCTGTCTGCTTCGGATTCACAGTTTCTCCTTTATCTCCCATAGGCTTCTCTGCCCTCTTCAGTTTAGTTTCTATCTCACCCCTATAATGAAGCCGGTCTTCCTAACAGCCCCCGAAATAATGGCATTACCCAGCATGGCGTGGTGTGGCACACGTTAACACATAAACATCACATTTCGGCTGTCTCCAAGGGAAACGTCTCAGTGCTGACATCCGTGGCTCTTTTTTTTTTTTTTTTTTTTGACAGGCAGAGTGGACAGTGAGAGAGAGACAGAGAGGAAGGTCTTCTTTTTCCATTGGTTCACCCTCCAATGGCTGCTGTGGCCGGCGCACCACACTGGTCTGAAGCCAGCAGCCAGGTGCTTCTCCTGGTCTCCCATGGGGTGCAGGGCCCAAGGACTTGGGCCATCCTCCACTGCACTCCCTGGCCACAGCAGAGAGCTGGCCTGGAAGAGGGGCAACCGGGATAGAATCTGGCGCCCCGACCGGGACTAGAACCCAGTGTGCTGGCGCCGCAGGCGGAGGATTAGCCTATTGAGCCGAGGTGCCGGCATCCGTGGCTCTTTAAGCAACTTTTGACCCTTTCCCTTTGCTCATCCTTTGCATGCCCTTGTCGCTTCGTATCCACAACACCACTGTGTCCTGAATCCTCTCCCCTCCAGCTGCTCCTTCCAACTCGCTGTTGTCCCGGCTTGCGTCCTGTCCCTGCTTGGCCTGCTGCTCTAGGGACACCCTCACATCACCCCACCAGTGTGGCCTTAACACGCTACCTGGGGCGACTGACTCCGACATCATGTCCCTTCCCCTGGCTTCTCTCCCCATTCCCCCAACCGTGTGTCTAAATGCCTCTTTTGCTCCCCACGGATAGGTGCCACGAATACGCATGCCCTCTTCTTTTGCTTCGCTTCCTGATTATAGAGCCTCTTGCTCACGTCTCCTGCTTCTTTGCCTTGCCTTCAAATGCTGTCCCCCACGGCCTGGCGTCTCCTTTTCTCCTTCAGTTACTCCAGCAATGTCACGGCTTTCGAATGTATATCCTTAACCCAAGACGTGTTCAAGGCTGAGCTTGCGTGCGGCCGGGAGTCGGCGGAGAAGGCAGAACCTCCGCAGTGAATCTGCGAGTGAACGCGTGGGAGGGTTTGTAAACTGTATGAGGAACAGCTGAACGGGATGAATCCCAACAGCCCGTCCCCCACATAGGGAACCAGTCAGTTTGGTTTTATTGATGATCTGACAGACCTCAGCGGCCTCCTTCGCCGGGCTGATACCCAGACATCCCAGCCTCGTAACAGACTGGATCAAAGAGATACACCTGCTCCTCCGCCGGCCGGCCCAACAGGTGGGGAGGTGATGGAGTTGGAAGCATTAGGGGGATGCGGTAGGCTTGGAACAGGTGCGTACAGCGAGCTGGGGGTGGGAACTTTGCATTACCATGATCCTGTTTCCGTCTGTTACCTCTAGCCACGACTGAACGTAGTAGATGAAGTGTGAGAACCTTGTTCCATCTGACACCTACGTTGCCCCTTTTTTTCTTCTTTTTTTTAAACTTCAACATTTTTTATGAGGATTTAGATGGTAGTTTTTTGGTCAGTTCATGTTGGTTCCAGAGCTCAAGGCTGTTGAGGTCTGCTTTGTAACAGTCACTGCACTAACCCTTGGAGATGGGGTGGGGGAGCGGCTCAGTTAAGTTACATCCTCCAGGCAAGTCTTAGTGGAAAATGAATGTTCTTTGGTTATATTTTTCTCTGAGTGATGGTGTTTGGTCTCTGAACGTTGAATTTTCTCACAAAGTATTTTTGGTTTCAAAACCAGTAGGCTAGCATACAAAGAATCTGAAGAAAATTTGTGTATGTGCTGAATACATTTTGCTGCGGAGTATGTAAAACTAATACACTTTTACTCCATTTTTTTTTTTTAAAGAGACGTCTTCAAAGTCCCAGACCAATGTACCGAGCACCCTCCTTGTCTATTCTTAGATATTTCAAAGGCACCTAAACTCAACCAACACAAAGCACGCTCACGATTGCACCCCATACAAACCCCCTGTTCCTACAGAGTTCATTCTTGCAACTAGCAGTTTTGCCATTCAATCAGTTGCAACACAACCATTGTTCTTGCCCTCGTAAGTTGATGCCTTTAAAGTTTACCAACTCCTATAAACTTTACCTCTAAATCTTGTTTTCTTGAAAATCAGATTTTTTTGTTAGAATGTAATTTAGGAATCATAAAATTTAGCAATTTTAAGTGTACGGTTGAATGAATTTGGGTAAATATATACAGTCGCACATCTACCACCATTCAAGATGCAGAATCTTCTCATCACCCCAAAAAGTTTCCCTGGGCCCTTTTCTGTAGATCTTCTCCCACCATGCCAGCTGCTCCTGGCAACCACTGCTCTTTGGGAATTTAAGAATTAATGGGGCTGGCGCCGCTGCTCACTAGGCTAATCCTCTGCCTTGCGGCGCAGGCACACCGGGTTCTAGTCCTGGTCAGGGCACCGGATTCTGTCCCGGTTGCCCCTCTTCCAGGCCAGCTCTCTGCGGCGGCCATTGGAGGGTGAACCAACGGCAAAAGGAAGGCCTTTCTCTCTGTCTCTCTCTCACTGCCCACTCTGCCTGTCAAAAAAAAAAAAAAAAAAAAAGAATTAATGGAATTGGCTGGCGCCGTGGCTCACTAGGCTAATACTCTGCCTGCGGCGCCGGTACCCCGGATTCTAGTCCTGGTTGGGGCACCGGGTACTAGTTCCAGTTGCTCCTCTTCCAGTCCAGCTCTCTGCTGTGGCCCAGGAAGGCAGTGGAGGATGGCCCAAGTCCTTGGGCCCTGCACCTGCATGGGAGACCAAGAGGAAGCACCTGGCTCCTGGCTTCAGATTTGCGCAGCTTGCCGGCTGTAGCAGCCATTTGGGGGGTGAACCAACGGAAGGAAGACCTTTCTCTCTGTCTCTCTCTCTCTCACTAACTCTGCCTGTCCAAAAAATAAATAAATAAATAAATAAATGGAATCATACAATATGTATTGTTCTGTGTCTGACTTCTTTTACTTAGCACATTGCCTTTGAAATTTATGTTGTTGCTGTGCCAATTCTTTTCTTTTTGTTGCTGAATTCTATTTCACAGTGGAGATACACCACAATTTATTATGGTATTCAGTTATTGGATATTTGTGTGGTTTCCAGTCTGTGGTCTTTACATAAAAGCTATGCACAAGGTTTTGTGTAGGCATACATTTTCGTTTCTCTTAGGTAAATCTAGGTGCAGAATTGCTGGGTCTGATAGTAAGAGTATGTGAAACTATCGCTGGGTCCCCGAGCACTTGTACCATTTTGCATTTACAAATGCAGTGTGTGAGAATTCCAGTTGCTCCATTTCCTCACAGACACTTGGATATAGTCAAGCTTTTTAATTTCAGCTGTTCTAGTAGCTGTCTCTCACTACGGTTTTGGATAACATTTCTCTATTGGCAGCTTCGCGCAACTTCTCGTCTGCTTATTTGCCATTTTATATCTGCAGGGAAAGTGTCTGTTGCTCTTAATTTCTTTGTCTTTTCGTTATTGAGCAGTAAGATCTTACGTACATGTATCTCAAGTATTTTCTCCCAGTCTGACATTTGTTTTTCACTTTGTTGTGAATGTCTTTTGCAGGAAGAGGGTGTTTGGCTCAGTGGTTACGAAGCTTCCTGGGGTGCCTGTGTCCCACCTTAGAGTGCCTGGGTTCAAGTCCTGGCTCCACTTCCAATCCAGCTATCTGCAGCAGATGACGGAGGCAGCAGATGATGGTGTAAGTGCCTACGTCCCTGCCATGCATGTGGGAAAACTAGATGGAGTTCCTGGCTCATAGCTTCAGCCTGGCCTAGCCCTGGCTGGGGCAGGCATTTGTGGGAGTGAACCAGCTGAGGGAGAAGTGCACGCTCTCTCTCTCTCCCTCTCTCTCTCTTTAATGTTACACTATTTATTTCATTTTATCCTTTTTTCCAAATAAACCTTTTGTTTACTGAGTACAAATTTCATAAGCACAGCTTTATGAATATAGTGATTCTTCCCACCATACCTGCCCTCCTACCCACACTACCATCCCACTCTCTCCTCCCCCCTCCTCCCTCTCCCTTTCCCAGTCCAATTCTCCATTAAGATTTGTTTTCAATTAACTTTATGCACAGAAAACCAAATCTATACTAAGATTTCAACAATTTGAACACCTACTATATATGTATATATATAAAATATATAACATATATTATATATATATATATATATATATATAAAACTGTTTGAGAACAAGTTTTACAGTCAATTCTCAAAGTATAACTCCTTGAGGACAGAGGTCCTGCATGGAGAGTTAGTATACAGTGACTCCTGTTGTTAATTTAACAATTGATACTCTTAGGTATGGTGTCAGTGACTACCCAAGGCTCTTGACATATGCTATCAAGGCTATGGAAGCCTATCAAGTCCACAATCTCCATCAGTATTAGACAAGGCCTTAAACAAAGTGGAAGTTCACTCCTCCCTTTAGAGAAAAGTACATCCTTCGTTGATGACCCCTTCTTTCCAGTGGGGTCTCACTTACAGAGATCCTTCATGTAGAACACTTTTTTTTTGCCATGGTGTCTTGGCTTTGGCTCTCCATGCCTGAAATGCTCTCATAGGCTTTTCAGCCAGACCAGATTGCCTTAGGGCTGATTCTGAGGTCAGAGTGCTATTTAGATCAATTGTCATTCTATGAGTCTGCTGTGTGGATTGCTTCCCATGTTGGAACATTCTCTCCTTTGTAATTCTATCTATTATTATTACCAGACACTTGGTTTTATTTATATGATCCCTTTAATACTTAATCCTAACTATATGATCAATTTAACACTTAATATGATCACTTTAATCACTTTAACACTTAAGATGGCATTATTATCACCCAGCTTAATGGTATTTGGAGTCCTATGGCAAGTTTTTAGCTGTACCCTTAGAAGTAAGTCTGTAGGAATGTATGCAGAAATGAACAGTTTTACAGTTACAAGCTTATTCCTCTCTCTCTCTTATTCCTACTCTTATTTTTACTGGGATCTATTAATTAATCTATTAATCTATATGATTAATTCTTTGTTAAGTAAAGAGTTCACCAATAGTATTAAGAAGAAAAAAAAAGAAAAACTGTTCCTCGACAGTCAAGACAAGGGCTGTTCAAGTCATTGCTTCTCAAAGTGTCAATTTCACTTCTACAGGTTTCCTTTTAGGTGTTCTGTTAGTTATCATGGATCAGGGAGAACATATAGTATTTGTCCCTTTGGGACTGGCTTATTTCATTAAGTATGATGTTTTCCAGATTCATCCATTTAGTTGCAAATGACCAGATTTCATTTTTTTTTTACTGCTGTGTAGTATTCCAGAGTACATATTCTATAATTTCTTTATCCAGTCTTCAGTTGATGGGCATTTAGGTTGATTCCATGACTTAGCTATTGTAAATTGAGCTGCAATAAACATGGAGGGGGTGCAGATAACTCTTTTATTTGCTTATTTTATTTCCCTTGGGTAAATTCCCAGGAGTGGGATGGCTGGGTCTTACGGTAGGTCTATATTCAGATTTCTGAGGTATTTCCATACTGTCTTCCATAGTGGATTTACTAGCTTACATTCCTACCAATAGTAGATTAGTGGATTAGCAATGTTGTTGATTTCTGTATGAAAGGCATTCTAACAGGTGAGGTGAAGCCTCATTGTGGTTTTGATTTGCATTTCCCTAAAGGCTAGTGATCCTGAGCACTTTTTCATGTGTCTGTTGGCCATTTGGATTTCCTCTTTTCAAAAATGTCTAAGTCCTTTTCCCATTTCTTCACTGGGTTGTTTGTTTTGTTGTTGTGGAGTTTCTTGATCTCCTTATATATTCTGGTTATTAATCTTTTATCAGTTGTACAGTTTGCAAATAATTTCTCCCATTCTGTCAGTTGCCTCTTTACTTTCCTGTTTCTTTTGCTGAACAGAAGCTTCTCAATTTGATATAATCCCATTTGTTAATTTTGGCTTTGATTGCCTGTGCCTCTGGGGTCTTTTCCAAGAACTCTTTGCCTGTGCCAATGTCTTGTAGGGTTTCCCCAATGTTCTCTAATAATTTGATGGTATCAGGTTATAGGTTTAGATCTTTAATCCATTTTGCATGGATTTTTGTGTGAGGTATATAGTAGGATCCTATTTCATACTTCTGCATGTGGAAACCCAGTTTTCCTAGCACCATTTGTTGAAGAGACTGTCCTTGCTCCAGGGATTGGCTTTAGTTCCTTTGTTGAATATAAGTTGGTTTTGAGGAAATCTCCTCTCACTTTTTTCTTTCTGCCTCTCTGACTTTCAAATAAATGCATAGATACAACTAAAAAATCTTAAATTTCTTTTGAAGAGCAAAAGAAAATTTTTACGAAGTCTTATTTACAAAAACACTGTGACAGCAGCACAATTTGCAGTATAGAAAAACTGAGATCTGCACGCACACACACACACACACACCTGCTGACCACTGCATGAGTCCAATTCCAAGTCCAGTTCAGCAGATTCAGCCCCCAACACCACAATGCTTGGAATGGGAGGGCTGGAATAGGAACTTGGACAGAGTCCTTAGAATGCAGACCTTGCATGGAAGCCCAAGACAGAGACTCAAAACACTGAGTGAGGGGAGGAGGGCAGTACAAGAGAGATGTCCAATGTGCAGGAAGGAGCAAGTCGCAAAGCAATGCGTGTGGCGTGAGCACGTTTTTATAAGAAGCTCTGTGTGATGTGACCACAACTGGTTTCTGTAGCAACAGGCCTGGGAGGAAGCCGAACCACCCAAAATACTGCTTTTCTCTGGAGAGCACGCTGGGGACAGGAGAAAGCAGGAGGATTTCCATTTACTTTGGATAGCCTTGTATGACCTTCCTTTTGCAGATACAAAGCCTCTATTATATTATTTTTTGAAAATAGTTTGTTTTTTTGAAAACAGTTTTAGGCTCACAGCAAAATGGGGCAGAGACTGCAGTGAGTTCCTACGTACTTCCAGCCCATTAAGTACTCACAGCTCCCTCATTGTCAGCATTCTAGCACCAAGATGGTATGTGTGCCACAATCTTTTAGTTTAAATTGATACATTGTTATCACCCAGAGTCCATAGTTTACTTTAATGTTGATTCTTGGTGTTTTGCATTCTATGGGTTTGAAAAATGTATAAGGTCATGTGTCTATCATTACAGTATCACACAGAGTCAGTTTACTGCTCTAAAATTCCTCTGTGCTTTTAACACAGACTTGAAACAACACAAATATCCAATAACTGAATAGATAAGAAAATTATAGTGTATCTCCACTGGGGAATAGTAGTCAGCAATAAAAAAGAAAGACCTGGCACAGGCAACAACATAACTTGCAAAGGCATTATGCTAAGTAAAAGAAGTCAGACACAGAAGAGTATCTGTTGTAAGGTTCCATTTGTTTGAAATTCCCCAAAAGCAGTGGTTACCAGGGACTTCTGGCATGGGAAGACAGGATCAACTTTAAAAGGGCCCTCTAATCCCTACCAACTGCTGATCTTTTTTTACTGTCTCCATAGTTTTGCCTTTCTGGAACATTATATAGTTGGAATCATACAGTATATAGGTCTTTGGGATTGGCTTCTTTCATTTTGTAATTTGCGTTTCATGTTTCTTTACATTTATTTACATTTGTGTGAAAGGCAGAGAGACAATCTTCCATCCGCTGGTTTACTTCTCAAATGCTCATAACAGCCAGGGCTGGCCCAGACCAAAGGTAGGAGCCTGGAGCTCAATCTGATCCTCCAGATGGGTGGCAGGGATCCAATTACTTGAGCCGTCACCTGCTGCCCCCTAGGCGCACCTTGGCAGGGAGCTGGACTGGAAGCAGAGGAGGGACTTGAACCCAGGCACTCTGATGTGGGATGCTGAGATCCCAAGCAGTGTCTTAACTGCTGCACAAAACGCCTGTACTCATGTGTCTTTTCATGGCTTGATAGTTCATCTCTTTGTAGCACTGAATAGCATTCCACTGCCTGGATGTGCCACGGTTTATACACCTGCCAAATGATGGCTGTTCTGCTTTGGCGATTGTGAATAAAGCTGCTGTAAATCTCTGTGTGCAGTGTTTTGTGTGGGCCCAAGTTTTCTGCTCATTTGGGTAAACATCCAGGAGCAGAATTGCTGGATTGTGTAAGAATCTGTTTAGGGGTGGGCATTTGGGGTAGCAGTTAAGGCACCCCTAGGCATCCCACATCCCATATCAGAGTTCCTGAGCTGGAGTCTGGCTCCTCCTCTGACTGTCCTGGTAATGTGAGTCCTGGGAGGCAGCAGGTGAAGCTTCAGGTTCTTGGATCCCTGCCACACACACGGAAGACCTAGGCTGAGTTCTGAGCTCCCGGCTTTGGCCTGGCCCAGCCCTGACTCTTACAGGCATACGGGGAGTGAACCAGCAGATGGAAAGACCTCTCTGTGTCTATCTCTGTCTTTCAAATAAAAGTGAAACGATGAATAACAGTTTTTAAAAAATAGATAGGAGAGAAAAAATTCACATTTAAAAAAAGAATGTTTAGTTGGGAAGAAATTGACAGACTGCCTTCCAAAGAGGCTATTCATCCTTTCAAAAATTGTGATTTTTAAAAAAGTCTGCTCAGGAAATCTTTGTCTATCCCAAGCTCACAAAGATTTTCTCCAGTGCTTGCTTTCTTTCTTTCTTTCTTTCTTTCTTTCTTTCTTTCTTTCTTTCTTTTGACAGGCAGAGTTAGAGAGAGAGAGAGAGAGAGAGAGGGAGACAGAGAGAAAGGTCTTCCTTCTGTTGGTTCACCCCCCAAATGGCCACTACAGCCGGCACACCACACTGATCCAATGGCAGGAGCCAGGTGCTTTCTCCTGGTCTCCCATGTGGGTGCAGGGCCCAAGGACTTGGGCCATCCTCCACTGCCTTCCTGGGTCACAGCATTCTGCTAGCCACCCACCTTGACATGAGAGCAGTCATCTTGCCCTCTTGGTGACACCGTAAGTCATCTCAAATCCTGTAGTGTACAAAGTCATTGGATAATCCGCTACTCTTCTCTGATGCCCCAAATGCCTCTTATAAAAGTTACAGCTTCTTAGGGACCGGCACCACAGCTCAATAGGCTAATCTCCGCCTCAGGCGCCAGCACCCCGGGTTCTAGTCCTGGTGGGGGTGCCGGATTCTGTCCCAGTTGCTCCTCTTCCAGGCCAGCTCTCTGCTGTGGCCCGGGAGTGCAGTGGAGGATGGCCCAAGTGCTTGGGCCCTGCACCCCATGGGAGACCAGGAGAAGCACCTGGCTCCTGCCTTTGGATCAGCGTGGTGTGCTGGCCGCGGTGGCCATTGGAGGGTGAACCAATGGCAAAGGAAGACCATTCTCTCTGTCTCTCTCTCTCACTGTCCACTCTGCCTGTCAAAAAAAAAAAAAAGTTACAGCTTCTTGAGAAAGCCCAGGCGCACGCCTGCTGGCTGTGAACACCTTTGTCTATAAAACCCTTCTACCCGTGCTGTGGGACTTGGTGATTCTCATGTCCTGCTGCTGCCCCAGACGCACTTCTGTGCATAAATCCCTAGTGAATTACATTCTGTGTGGTCCTCCATTTGTCTGTCTCTGTAGTCTCACAGAGCTTCCAACTCTGGAAGCCAGTTCTCATGTATTGCACTTCCCCCAAACAAACTTTTATAGTTTTAGCTCTTACATTTAGGCCTGTGATTCATTGTGGGCACTCATAGTGATAATTTTTGATTATGCTGTGAGATTAGTGTCCTGGTACATTTTTATTCTACATGTATATTCAGCCTTTTGAGCACTATTAGTTGAACAACTCTCATTCCCCCCATTGAACTATCTTGAAATCTTTGTAAAAAAAAAAAAAACCAGTTAGTTACTGAGATTTATTCCAGAAATGCAAGTGTTGTGCAACACACGTAAGTCAGTGATTGGTGGGGGCGGGTGGGGAGCAGGTAGTTGACCTTGTGGTTAAGATGTTAGTGAAGACGTCTGTATCCCACATCAGAGTACTTAGGTCCAGTGCTTGGCTCTGCTCCTGACTCGAGCTTCCAGCAGACCCTGGGAGACAGCAATGATGTCTCAAATTACTGGGTTCCTGCCACTTAGTGGGAGATCTGGATTGTGTTTCTGGTTTCCGGCTCCAGCCCCAGGCAGGGTCTGTTGTGGATATTTGGGGATGAATGAGTGAATAAACAAGTTCTCTCTCTCTCTCTCTCTCTCTCTCTCTCTCTGTGTGTGTGTGTATTCAGGTTTTTGAGCATGACTTGTGGAACAACCATTCTCTCCCCCTTTCTACCTGACTCTCTGCCGTTCAAATAAATGTTTCAAAAAGCCAGTCAGTCTACAGGGTGGGGTTTTTGTGCAGTGGTTAAAATCTCCTTGGGATTTCTATATCCCATATTGGAGTGTCAGGGTTCAGGTGCTGGCTCTGCTTCCATTTTAGCTTCTTGTTCATGTGCACTCTGGGAGGCAGCAGGTGATTGTTTAAGTTGTCAAGTTCCTGATACCCATGTGGGAGACTGGGTTGAGTCTCAGATTCCTGGCTTCAGACAGACACACCCCTAATTCTTGTGGGTATTTGAGAAGTGAACTAGCAGATGCAAGAGCTCTCTGTCTTTCTATCTCTCTCTGTCTCTTTGCTCTTCAAAAATAGCCAATCCATGTAACACACCCTGCTAGCAGAATGAGCGGGGAAAACACATGATCATATAAACTGATGCACAAAAGGGCATTGAACAAAATCCATGCCCTTTCATAAGAACACCCAGGAAACTAGAAATCACCAGAAACTTCCTCAACATGATAAGTGCCATATATCAAACTCCTACAACTAACATCATAAACAAGGATGAAAAACTGAAAGTTTTTCTGTCAAAAACAGGAGTAAAACTGGGATGCCCACTTTTGCTACTACTAGTCAACGTGGTAATGGAAGTTCTGGACAGAGCAATCAGGCAAGAAAAGGAAATAAAAGGTTCTGAATTGGAAATGAAAAAGTAAAACTGTCTCTGTACGAAGATGACATAATCTTAAATGTAGAAATCCTAAATCTTTTGTTTTTAAAGGCTTTTATTTATTTATTTGAGAGGCAGAGTTAGAGCCAGAGAGAGGGAGGGAGAGAGAGAGAGAGAGAGAGAGAGAGAGAGAGAGAGAGAGAGAGAGAAAGGTCTTCTATCTGCTGATTTACTCCCCAAATGACTGCAATGGCTGGAGCTTTGCCAATCTGAAGCCAGGAGCCAGGAGCCAGGAGCTTCTTCTGGGTCTCCCACGTGAGTGCAGGGGCCCAAGCACTTGGGCCATCTTCTTTGGCTTTCCCAGGCCATAGCAGAGAGCTGGATCGGAAGAGGAACAGCTGAGACACAAACCAGCACCCATATGGGATGCTGGCACCGCAGGTGGAGACTTAGCCTACTATGCCACAGCGCCAGCCCCTAAATCCTAAATCTTAAAAGAAAAGAGAAGAAAAGAAATCCTATGGCATCCACAAAAACACTTCTAGACCTTCTAGAACAAAGTTGCAGGAAAACCATCACAACCATCAGTTGTATTCTACCCTAGCAGTGAACAATCTGCAAGGAAATTCAGAAGCAATTGTGTTGCCAATCGTATTCACCCTTATGCCAACGGGACGCATCTTGATCCATGCACCTTTACAGTCCGATTTACAGTCAGGTAGTGGAAGTCCTTCAATTCTGTTTTTCTTTTTGAAAAAAATCACTTTGCTATTGTAGATCTTTTCTATTCTATTATAAACACTAGAATCAGCTCGACTCTGACTGGGGTCTCTTCTTGGTCTGGGAATCTTTTTGTTTCTTTCTGTCTCTGCCACACTTGCTACCCTCACGGAAGCCAGGCAGAACAACGGGTGACTAACTCGTGCATCTGCCTCCACTTTGCCTCTCCCCAGGCTGTAATTCTCCCTGCCATTGGAGTGCTATTTTTAGAACCTGTATCTGATCATGTCACCTACCTCAAAGCTGTCTCATTACTGTCAAATATTTAGCCATCAGTAGTGCACAGGGCCCGGCCCTCAGAACAGATGCCAGCACCACAGAGCAGCGTTTTCACAACACCTGGCCCCCTGTATATCAGCCTTTGCTCACTTGGCTGCTGGTTCCTGGGGAAGTTCAGAGGAGTGACTGACATCTGGAGAAGTATGTGTGTGTGTGGTGGGCAAGGGGCACTAGTTGGCGTGGTACAGCAGCCATGCCTCACTGGATAGTGGGCATGGAAATGTGTGACGACGTCTGGATGACAGCAGGGGCACAGTCGCACTGGTGTGGCCAGGCTGCCCCCCGGGCCACGCCCAGGCTTTCTGCGGGCTGCTAGTCACCCACTTTGCTGGTTTTATCTCCTGTCCTCTTGCTTCAGTCACACTGCTTTTCTTGAACTTCTTTGGAAGTATCTCACTTCCATGACAAGCCCTTGGAAAATTATCTTTTCCTATCTTTCTCCCCTCTGCCACTTAGCTAATTCCCACTGTTTTTCCCATCTCTGCTCTAACTCTAGCTCCTCAAGAAGTCCCGTGAGCCCCCTGGGGAGGTCAAGTCTCCCAGTGATAAACCCTCATGGGCCCATGGCCTTCTCCTAACAGCCAGGGCAGATGGTGTTTATGATTATATTTATGTGATTGCTCAGTTAATCCTCTCTCTCTCTCTTTAAATATTTATTTATTTATTTGAAAGGTAGAGTTACATAGAGGCAGAGGCAGAGGCAGAGACAGAGAGAGAGAGAGAGAGAGAGGCAGAGAGAGAGGTCTTCCATTTGCTGTTTCACTCCCCAGATGGCTGCAATGGCGGGAGCTGGGTGGACCTGAAGCCAGGAGCCAGGAGCCTCCTCCGGTTCTTCCATGCACTTGCAGGGGCTCAAGGACTTGGGCTGTCTTCTTCCGCTTTCCCAGGCCACAGCAGAGAGCTGGATCGGAAGAGGAGCAGCCAGGACTCAAACTGGTGCCTATGGGGGATGCTGGCACTGCATGCGGTGGCCTTAGCTGCTACGCCACAGCGCCGGCCTCTAGTTTTGATTCTTAAAGGTATAATTGTTCAACTGTTTTTGGAAGCGCTGCGAAATTCAATTCTGTAAGTCCTTGGGATATCTGAACAATTTGGCCATGATTGTAAAATACTGTGTTATCCTCTGAGGAGGCCGGAAGGGGAGTTTTAGCAACATTTGTGTTTAGCATCACCTGTCTTAAATTCCCTGCGTGCACCCTTTTTCTGTTCCTCCATATCATCGCCATATCAGAAACTTGCAAACTGCTAACTTTCTGTTTTTATTCGCTGACGTTAGGGGTTGTATTTGGAAATAATTAAACTTAGGTCTAACTTAAAATGTGACTGGAGCAGCCTGTGGCCAGAGATTATGTGATTCAACAGGACATGGGAAGAAATGATGCTAGCAGGTACCACAGCAGACACAGCCTATTTAAGGGACCAAATTTCAATCTGCGGAAGGCAGCTGGCCCAACAAAACTGAGAAATACAAATAGAAAAGAGAAGGCTTCAGCTACATGGACAAAATCTGCTTTAAACTGGGAGATTCTAACCAGAAGCCGAGCCGCTGTTGTAGCGAGGGGAGAGGTGGGACCTGGGGAACAGGTGGAGTAGAAAGGCTAAGACCCTGTAATTACATCACTGGAGACTTTTCTAAGAACAGTAAAGATGATTAAGTGATAATCGTGTCAATTTTCGTACCAGAGAAATGACCACCTCAACGGTGAGTGAAGTGGATGTGGCCACTTCAGCACTGACCGCGACATTCAACTTGGAAATCCCACTTGGAACCAACGTCCAGCTGCAGGCCGCATCCTAAGAAACAGGCGAGCTGGCTCCCAACAGCCAGCACACGGGGTGGGGTCAATCAGGCATCTATTTAGAAGTCATCTTTTCACAATTCTGTGAACTTTTTTTTTTAAGTGTCCTTACTGTGAATAGCAGGCCTAGGGGACTGGCAAAGACAGAATTGTCCCTGTGAATTTTTATTTATTGTGAAATCTTATATATTAGCCCTGCTTATTATGAAATTTGAATTTATTTGGGCAGTGTGTAAATTGCATTGTACCATGACACTGTCTTTGTAAAAAATTTTTTTTAAATTGAATTTGCATTATTGATAAGATTTAAAAGAGAATAAAAAAATTTCTGGCGTCCTCAAGGATTGAGAGGCACCATTTAAACATAACCTACTCTCCTGGTTACAGTCATCATTGTCTTCATAAAGTAAGTTCTTTTGCTAGGTAGTACTTTGCTATCCTATGTTCAGTTTCTATGTTGAGACACTTAAAAGTTTTCTGAGAGGCAGGCACACACACACTGGATTGAGAGAGACAGAGGGAGAGAACTCCCATCCAAATGTCCAAATGCCCAAAACAGCTGGGTCTGGTCAGACCAAAGGCTGGAGTCAGTAACCCAAGCTGAATCTTTCACTTGGGTGCAGGATCCAGCTATTTTAGCCATCACCTGCTGGATCTGAGGGTGTGCATTAACAGGAAGCTGAGATCAGGAGCTGGACCAACTACTCCCATATAGGACATGGGTGACTTAACAGGTGCCTTACATACTAGGGTAAATGCCTGCTTCCCCTAAGTACACTTTCCTTTATATTGAACATAGGCTGTGTGCTGAATACTATGTTCAGTATTGTTGAGGATAAAACTAAATATTGGGGTGAATGTTGTGGTATAACACATTAGGCTGCTGTTTGGGACACCCATATCCCATACTGGAGTACCAGTTTGAATCCAAGCTCTTCTGCGTCTGGTCCAGCTCCTTATTACTGTGTCTTGGGAAATAGCAGATAATGGCCCAAGTGCTTAGGTCCCCGCTATCCACATGGGATAACCAGATAGAGTTCCAGATTCTTGGTTTAGGCTTGGCCTGGCCTGGCTGTACAGGTATTTGGGAAGTAAACCAGTGGATAGAAGTTTCTCTCTCTCTTTCTCTCTCTGTAATGCTCTGCCATTCAAATCAGTGCATATATAAATAAATATTTTAAAAATAAATAAATAAATAAATATTGAGGAGCCAGTAATATGCTTAGCAGAATAAACTTCTCACCTGCAAATAATTTTACAACAAAATGAAAGCATGTCTATTTGCAGCATGGACTGTATCCTGATTAAGCCTTACAGAGATTCAGAGAGGCAGAGATCAAGGCCCTCTGGGCTGGTGAGAAGCGCCTTGAGAGAGGGTGTTTGTCACGTGGCGAGAACCACAGCGGGCTTCTTTCCAAACAATGGCAGGCAAACTTCTATCAGTTTACAAATGACTTTCCTATTTAATTTCCATCTTGAGTACTCACTCTATGGAGAATACAAGTGGGAGCAGCGTCCCAAGCTCTTTTTCCAACTGTCCCCTCTCCCTTTCCCATCTCTGCCACTGTTCAGAGTCCCAGGAGTGGCTCCAGGAGCTCTCCTGCACCAAGCCACCCGGCCCTGGGGGCTGGGGCTACGGAAGCACTCAAGAGTTACTGCTCTTGTTGTTGGGCGGGGGGTGGGTGTGGGTGGGTAAGTACACACAAGGTCTTTGTGCTTCCTTGATTCTCAAAGATTTTCTTGTGATATATGTTTCTGGCAAGAATAAAAATTTTCTTTAGCATGTCTTTAAGCTATAGTATAATCAGTTTTCAACTTGCACTAGAAGCTGACCTCTCACTTACTAAAGATGTTTGTTGTTTTTGCCTGCTCAGCACCTATTCCCCCTTCTAACAGGAACCCTCTATGGAAGCACTGGCTAGTAGTGTCATACCAGCAGCTCATAGCCGCCTAAGAAAGCCAGCTGTTAAGAGTTTGGGAATTTGGCTAGACAGTTTTCATTACCAGTCATTATTTGGCAGTAAGTTCTATAAATTTATGATTAAATAAATTGTATCTAAAACAAAAGCAATATAAACTCAAAATTCATCACTGGTGAATTTTTTATTACATTTTATTGTTATCAATAGTCTTAAGACTGCACGTTTATCCAAATGGTAGAAATAGTATATAGCAGGTGCTCTGGCACATTTTTTTCCCAACTCTGTGCTCAGAGCTTGAAATCTGCCATGTAAGTGGGGCTGGTGCTATGGTGCAGTGGGTTAAGCCACCATTTGCAACACTGACATCACATATCTGAGGGCTGGTTAGACTCCCTGCTGCTTTGCTCCCAATCCTGCCTCCCGCTACCGCACCTGGAGAGGCAGCGGAAGACGGTCCCTGCCACCCATGTGGGAGACTCAGAGTTCCAGGCTTCTGGCTCCGCCTGTCCCAGCCCTGGCTGTTGTGGTCATGTGGGGAATAAACCAAAAGGTGGAAGATCTCCCTCTCTCTCTGTCTCTCTGTCTCTCTCCTTCTCCATTGTTCTGCCTAACAAACAAATGAGACTACGTACACAGTAGAAATTGGCCAACCCTGCAAATGAGGACTTCACCCCCACTCCCAGTACTGGTCATCAAACAAATGGCAACACACTGCTGGGTGTTCCCCACAGCACCCATCTCAGTTCTTCTGGTTCAAGTAGCCCAACTACGCGTTCCAGCTCCAGGGGTGGGGGGAACACTGCCCCAAGTGTGTAGGGTGATAACCTCTGTGCCTTCTCAAGCAGACAGGCTGCTAGAGGTGGAAGCCAACACAGATGGAGATGACATGGAAAGATGAACTAACCACCTCATTTAACATCCAGCTCTAACCTTGGCCGAAGCTGTTGCATCTTGAACTTTTCAGTTAGACAAATCAATCATTTGCTCCCTACTTTTGGTCTGGGTCAGTTTGAACTGACTTCCTATCACTTAAAAATAAAGACCAATTTTCTATGCTCAAAACCATTTTAAAAATCACTTTTCAGCCATTACTAAGTACTCTATAACAATAAGAGACCAAAAAAACTATGATAATGAGTTGATGTTTAGGATGGTTGTAATCTAAGAGATTTTTTCCTGACAGCATCAAATCCATGTGTTAGTAAAATTACTGAATTTGTAGGTCTTTCTGATTGCCTTTATTTTATTTTGACAGGCAGAGTTAGACAGTGAGAGAGAGAGAGAGAGAGAGACAGAGACAGAGACAGAGACAGAGGGAAAGGTCTTCCTTTTCCGTTGGTTCACCACCCAAATGGCCGCTATAGCCGGCGCTGTGCTGATCCGAAGCTAGGAGCCAGGTGCTTCCTCCTGGTCTCCCATGCTGGTACAGGACCCAGGCACTTGGGCCATCCTCCACTGCCTTCCCGGGCCACAGCAGAGCGCTGGACTGGAAGAGGAGCAACTGGGACAGAATCCAGCACCCTGACCGGGACTAGAACCCATGGTGCTGGCGCCGTAGGCGGAGGATTAGCCAAGTGAGCCGCGGTGCCGGCCCCTCTGATTGTCTTTAGGTGGCTGAATTTTTAAACATTAAATATGTTTATTGATGGGGCTGGTGTTGTAGCATAGCAAAGCCACTGCTTGCAGCCCCAGCATCCCATATGGGTGCTGATTCGAGTCCTTGCTGCCCCACTTCCGATCCCAGCTCCTTGCTAATGCAACTGGGAAAGCAGCAGAGGAGGGTTCAAATCCTTAGGCCTCTGCACCCACATGAGAGACCCAGATGGAACTCGTGGTTCCTGGCTGCTGCCTGGTCCAGCTCTGGCTATTGGGGCCATCTGGGGAGTGAATAAGAAGATGGAAGATCTCTCTCTTTCTGTCTTTCCCTCTCTATGCAATTCTGATTTTCAAATAAATAAATAAAAATCTTTAAACAAAACAAAACAAAAAGCAAGAAGGCTTGAGACTAAAACAATGTGCCCAATTCATGGAAAAAGCTCTGCATTATAAAAATAACAGATTTTTTTTAAAAAAGTTTATTTATTTATTTGAGAGGTAGAGTTACAGACAGTGAGAGGGAGAGACAGAAAGGTCTTCCTTCTGCTGGTTCACTCCGCAATGGTCAGAGCTGCGCCAACCCACGTGGGTGCAGGAGCCCAAGCACTTGGGCCATCTTCTACTGCTTTCCCAGGCCATAGTAGAGAGCTGGATGGGAAGTGGAGCAGCCAGGTCTCTAACCAGCGCCCAAATGGGATGCCAACACTGCAGGCAGAGGATTAACCTACTGTGCTACACCACCAGCCCAGATTGTTTTCCAATCCCTATTTTTCCATGACTTTGGAAGAGAACCTCACTTCTCTGGCCTTGTGCCCCCCCACCGCCGGCCGCCAGAGTGAGGCACTAAGTGATTTCAAGGGTTACTTCCACTTATCCTAACTTCTATACTCCTACTGTATACATTGATATCGCTGAGTACTCATTCTCAAATTCTCATTTTCTCATAAAATAAAAACATTTGATTAAACTGCCGGGTTTCTAGAAAGGTTGGCATTTTTACTTTTTTGAGCCAAGAGAGGGGGGAGGGAACAAAGCACCAAGGACTTCCCTCTGCGAGAAGACAGAGGAAAACGAGATGGGGGGGGGGGGGACTTTGCCTCGCTTAAGCTTCTGTTCTAGCTCTTGCATCGCCAGCCTGTGATCCCAGGTGCTAATTAAGTTAATAAAAAGGTGTTTTGTTAGGACATGTGCCCTACACCTGCTGTGTCACCAGGCACAGGTTTCTTGCCTGTTGTGACGGAACAATTTCAACGCTTAACAGTGAAGGCAGAAAGAAAAATACCAGCAACTGAAAAAGCAAATAGTAGCCACTGTATTTCTTAATCCCAAACCCTAGCACCCAGCCTCAAAGCCCGTTTATTTGTGATGGGAAAGGACACATTCTGAATTTGCCATTATCAATCATTTAGGGTGTGACAACTTTGGTTAATACTTATTATAATTACAGGAAATAGCATTCTGTTACCCAATTAAGACAAGGATGATAAACTGTGAAAAGATAGTCTATAAAAGTAAAGCTGAAGGACCCTTATGGGGGAGAGGGACAAGAAACTAGGCCTGGGCAGATATCAGGGGCTTCTTAAGAGGTTAGATGTTCCCCAGGGTCCAGCGGGCATGTTCTCTGGGAAGGAAAAGTGTATCCCCTTTAGAGAACCTCTAGGCATGCCCAGAGCAGAGCTGCCACTCCCCTTCGGAGAGTCTCAGTACTCTCCTCAGCATTCTCTTCAGCTGGTTCCCTCAGCACTCTCCTCAGCATTCTCTTCAGCTGGTTCCCTCAGCACTCTCCTCAGCATTCTCCTCAGCTGGTTCCCTCAGCACTCTCCTCAGCACTTTCCGGTATGCTAATTGTCCCTCCGAACCGGCCAATCCCATATGCTAATTTGTTGACTATATAACCTGTGTGAAACTGCCGCTCAGGGCTCCTCACCGCCTTAGGTGGGGGCCCGTTTGCGCAAACGTACAATAAATACCTCATGCTTTTTGCATCAACTGGTCTGGAGTCTGGATTTTTGGGCGTCCTCTCGAGCAAGTGGGCATCTCTACAACTGAGAGGTCCAACAAAGCTTTAGATGCAAACATGGAACACATCCATCTCGCCATACTGAATGGACTTGGGGGGAGTCGCTTGGAATTATTTGTAGATACAATGTGTTCTTGTCTGAGGCAAATCAGTTTTGAATAATCTTTAGCTTTGGCTGGCGCCGTGGCTTAACAGGCTAATCCTCTGCCTTGCGGCGCCGGCACACCAGGTTCTAGTCCCAGTTGGGGCGCCAGATTCTATCCCGGTTGCCCCTCTTCCAGGCCAGCTCTCTGCTATGGCCCAGGAAGGCAGTGGAGGAGGGCCCAAGTCCTTGGGCCCTGCACCCGCATGGGAGACCAGGAGAAGCACCTGGCTCCTGGCTTCAGATCAGCATGATGCGCCGGCCGCAGCGGCCACTGGAGGGTGAACCAACGGCAAAAAGGAAGACCTTTCTCCCTGTCTTTTTCTCTCACTATCCACTCTGCCTGTCAAAAAAAAACAAAAACAAACTTTAGCTTTAACTATGTTTTATTTTTTTAAAATTTTTTTTATTTAATAAATGTGAATTTACAAAGTGCAGCTTTTGCATTGTTGTGGCTTCCCCCACCCCAACCTCCCTCCCACCCACAGCGCTCCCATCTCCCACTCCCTCTCCCATCCCACTCTTCATCGATTTCATTTTCAATTATCTTTATATATGGAAGATCAACTTAGTATATACTAAGCAAAGATTTCACAGACTGCACCCACACAACCGCACAAGATATAGAGTACTGTTCGACTAGTAGTGTTATCGTTAACTCTTATAGTAAAACACATTGTTTTATGTTATAAATGGACATACTCTGACATACTGGGATTACATTTCGTTGTGAGAGATTTAAAATCCAAAATAAGCTTTTATTCCCCAGTCATCTAGAAATTCTGGCCGAATGTCCAAGTCTTGTACGACCCTGCCCAGTGTTGGGCACCAGGCTGTCCCCATCCTGTTGCTCTATTGAATGTGGCCTCCTGGCCTCAAGCTTATTTACAGGTCAAGACGAACTTGCATCCAGTTTCTTCTTACATCAAAGTTTCACGTGGATTCGACATTCCATGAAATAAGCACCTGAAAAAGTGCAGAGGAGCCCTGAGCACATTCCCTGAGATAGTAATTACGGGTCTCCCAGGGGGCAGGGCTGTGGTCTTTCAGTTAATTATATCTCACTTTAAGATCTTGTCTGTCTTCTTGGTGGATGGAGAGGAGACACAGGATTACACTGAGACAGCTAAGAAAAATTGTGGGAATTTTACTTTTCAATAGTTTTATTTACATTCTTTTCCTGAATGCAAAGATAACATGTGGCTGAAGAAGACTACTGTAAATATGCAAATACAGAATTGAGTCTTCATAATCCAACTCTCCTAGGTTTTCCCAGACTTCTTTTTTTAAATATTAATTTTATTTGTTTGAGAGACAGAGTTACAGAGGGAGAGAGAGAAAAAGAGGAAGAGAGGGAGATCTTCCATCCACTGGTTCCCTTCTCAAATGGCCACAATGTCCAGGACGGGACAAGGATGAAGCCAGGAGCCAGGAGCTTCTTCTTGGTCTCCTACGTCGGTGCAGGGGCCCAAGAACTTGGACCATCTTCCATTGCTTTTCCCAGGCCATTAGCAGGGAGCTGAGATCGGCAGTGGAGCAGTCAGGACTCAAACTGGTGTGCAGATAGAATGCCGGCATCGCCTTAACCCGCTGTGCCGCGATGTCACCCGATTCTCAGACTTTTATATATACTGGTGCTAGCAATCAGGTCAGACTCTGTGCCAGGAAAGAGGGGTTACTATAGTCATTTCTGCTGCTTCCAGAACTCTTAAAGTGAGATGCTATACTGCAAACTGCTCTTCTCCTTCCTGTTTCTCCACTTAACGTCTCACTAGTAGAAGAAACTAACATGCAGGTCTTCCTTCTCATAGTACTAACTACTGTTGGGGTGACTCTTCGCTTCTCCTGAACCCTAGACTTGTGCTCAGTAGAAAGACAGCTAGCTTTAATTAAACAGGCTCGAGCATTTTCACTGCGTGGAGTAGAGACTGGAACACTGGTTGGTAGCTTTGTATTTTCACGTTTATGAAAGGTGCCTCCAAGAGTCAGCTTGAAGAGGCTCAGAGATAATTTGGCTCAAATTCCTCAGCTGACAGCGAGTGGCCGAGGTTCAGGGAGGGAAAGCGATGTGCCCCGAGTTCATTAGTGCAGCTAATGAATAATACACTGTGGTGGAGACCCAGGGCTTCTGGGTCACAGAAACACTTCAAAGCTCATCCTTCCTCTCGATCCACTGGGCTTAGTTGGAGAGCAGCCCCTACAGGAAACCCTGAGCAGAGGGATCAGAAGGTTCTAGACGTCTAGCTGTCTCCTTCTCCATTTCTTCTTGCAGTAGCTGTACATTTGGAGGGCCCTAGCTTCTGGAAACATCCTCTGGGGCCAGGGCCCAGCACAGTGGCTGCAGGGAGATCCGTGGCGAGCAGTGAGGGTACAACGTAAGAACACCAGGCAGCCCTCAGCAAGCAGTCTCTGTGCCCATCTCTGCAACCTTCCTGGGGTCTCCAGGTCTTTCAGGAAATGTCAAGGAATTATCCCCACATCGATGGTGCGCTTAAGCCACTTTGGCTTCATAGGATAGCTTTTGGGAAAAAGGAAATATGCCAAGTTTATATCCATTTACAAAAAGGTTATGGACATCTCCCAAAAGGCTGCAGATTACTAATTCAAAATGTATGCAAATGTGTGTGGTGGTGTGGTTTTATAAGGGACATAAATACTTAGTATGTTCCAACAGGTTTATTAATTTCCAGGGTCATTTTCATAAATGGGTTATATTTCCAGAGATGCATACAAATATATAGGAATATATGTGTGCATTTATAGTCATATTATGTTTAGAAAATATACACACATACATAATACATACTAGTAATAGGAATATAATGTTAACTATGCACATACATTTATATATATGTATGTGTATATACATGTACACAGAGTACTTATGTATTAATGTATAAATATTATTTATAAATATAGAATACATGCTTATATTACATATGTACATTTTGCAATATATGTGCACATTCATACAATATCATATACATACATGCATATATGTACTTACATATGCATACATATTCCTATATGTTCATATGCATCTATGGGAATGTTACTCATTTATAAAAATGACCCTGTAAATCAATAATAAGCAGGCTAGGGCACACTAAGGATTTATATATATTTATATGCTCAAACATACATAACACATGTATAAAAACACACATATACATACATATATACAAACATATGTGCAAATCCTTCTTCCCCCACATGTACATATATTATGAGCTTACTCTCCCGTCACATATGCATATTTGTACATATTATGTACTTTTTCTTGTTTTTCCTTTTTCTTTGTCCTCAAGAAACGTGGGAGGAAAAGAGAAAAGAAAGAGGAGGAAGAGAGAACATGATTGGGTAACCAAGTTGCCCAAACGTTAATATGAAAAGAATAAATGCTTAATCATAATAATTACTGACACATGCCCTTTCTGAAGCTCATATACTTTAGCCTAAGGAAAAAATTTAAACAGCACATTTTAAAATGAAGGAATTCTCCTTTTCTTACTTCCTGAAGCCAGTAAAATGGTCCTCATATTGCAAGTCATTATAGCAAAACCATTAGGAAGGAAGGACCATTTCAAGTTAGGTCTGTCATTAACTTACTAACTACTCACTGGAGTCTCATAAATAATTTTCAGTGGAAAGGGCTGTCAAATGTGATTAAGGTCATTATTTCAGGGTAAAGTGGCTGGCAGACTTTTCTGATATAAAAACCTTTCCAGAGAAACAAGAACTAAGGATTCTTCAAGGTGAAGTGTCTCTGGAGCCCATTCCATGAAAATATAATGTGGGGAAGAGGATCTGGTGTGGAGAAGTCATTTGAGAAGACTGGACAAGGTTTTCCAAGGTGAGAGGTCTCTGAGCAAGGGCAGACTGTATTATTTTAAGATTTGCTAGGTGTTCAATATTTGGAGTAAATTGTGAGGTTTTTTTTGTTGTTGTTGTTACCTAAAAATCCAACCCTTGTGGTGAGAAAATAATAGCCTAGGCATTATTATTCAACAAAATATTATTATTATTCAACAAAATATTATTATTATTCAACAAATATTTAGTGAACACTTTCCATACTCCAGACACTCATCTACATTTCTCAAGATGCAGCTGGGAATCAAATCAATCCCGCTCCCAAAGACCTCACACTCTATTGTGGAGGTAGACAACAACAACCACCACCAAAAAACCCCCAGAGACAGTGAAACATGTAGTCTGCAGCAGGACATGGACAACTCTGCGCAGACACAGCAAGCCAGTGGGGAGATTTACGGATTGAGAGAGGAGGGAGCATTTCCCACCTTGGAAGGGTAAAGTCTGTCTTCCTGGAGCAGGTGACGGTTAGCTGAGACCCGAAGGAGAAGGAGGGCTTGGCACAGCCCAGATAGGTGAGGATTTGAGGTGAGAGAAGGAAGGAGTGTTCCCTGCGGAGCCGTCAGCATCCCCAAGGCACAGAGGGAGAAGGCCCTGGTGAGAGAGGTGGCTGTGTTTTAGACAGCAGCGTGGAAATGATCAGTGAGGCTGGAGAAGGGATTTGGGAGACAGGCTGGAAGATCAGCCTGGAAAGGTGTGCAGAGGCCTGATCAGCCCGGGTCTTGTAAGGCACAGCCAGAAATCTGGAATGTAAGAGCAATGAGAAGCCACCCTTGTGTTTTTAATAGGAAAAGTGAGAGGAGCAAATTTTACTTAATGAGACCCTTTTGACCGAAGTGTGAAGAGCATTAGAGGGGGACAAGACTGTAGACCGAAAGACCATCATGAGGCTCTTCTGTCAGCCAGCAAAGAGACGACAGGATGGAAGGTACCAGTGAGTGGCAGCAGGGACTCTATTGGGAGCGGGCACCTACTATGTGCCCCGGACACTTCTACGTGCTCTACAGGTAGGAGCTCAGTGAATACTCACAGCATACACGTGAACAAGGTTCTATCATTACCACCTAGATTTTACCAATAAAGAAATAAATATAGAGAGCCTCAGTTACTTACATCATCACATAGTAGATCCAGGACTTGAACCTGGCTGCAATTTAACTCCTACGATTTTCTCTCAAGAGGTAGACTGATTTGGGACTATTTAGAGAGTAGACTTGATGGCATTTAAGGAGTGACCAAATTTGGGAGTCGGGGGAAGAGAAGGAATCCAGGATGGGTGACATTGTATTTCACTGGGAAAAGAAGGGGGTTCTTGTTTTCAGGGCATGGAGACGAGTCTAGTTGTAGACATTGCTGAGTTGAGATGCCATATGGTGCTGTCCAGGAGACTCACAGACCCAGCTCGGGAGTCAGATCAGGGCTGGCAAGGACACATTTGGGAGGTCCCAGCATGGTTTTCAACTAAAGACAAGAAATAGACACTTCAGCACAGTGTGTACGGTGAACAGAGAAGTCTAAGGTGTGAATAAATAACCTGAAAGCAAGATTGACAGGATGTGGCTAGAGAAGCCGGGGACAATCAAGGAATGTGGAGTCACAGAAATCAAGCCAGAGGATGTTTCCACGGAGAGGAAGAAGGCTGACCGGAGGCAAGTGCTGTCCTGCAAGGTGAGCACTGAGACGCTCCCAGTGGGGGTCACAGCGATGAGGTCCCTGGGGCAGAACCGTTGCGGTTGCCCAGAGGTAACAGCCAGACTGGTGGGAAATGGACACAACGGGTGTCCAGAACTCCAAGGACACAGGGCTGAGGAAGCTTGATGGTTTAATCTAGGGGAACCACCTGTGTGCATCCATGCATGTGCTGGTCATGACCAAGTGCTTCAGAAGAAGGGAAAGATGCAAAAAAGAGAGGGGGTAACGCAAAGCACAAGTCCTTTGGAGAGGAGACGGACGTCCCGGCACATAGGGAAGTGAGTTCTCTAGGAGTGGATGTGGATTATAAGTAGGCTTGGTGGTGGGTATGTATGTATGTATGTTTTCCTTTCAGGAGATGTCATTTCAGTAGGGTTGAGTGAAAGGGGAGAGGTAGTGGAACACGTTTGAGCAGAGTAGACAAGCTTTTGAACGAATTAGAGTTGAGACTATGAGAGAGACTGGAATAAGGATTCTCGGAGTGTCGGCAGCAGCAGGGACCTAAGTAAGCCTGTTAGTCATGGGTTTATGGTGGCGCCAGTCTGTAAGGCTGTCTGACACTCGCCAGAGCCCATGTCTACAAAGAGATCAGAAGCTCTGACCTGTTCCAAGCTGTGTTTTTCCAGGTGGTTGGACAGGGTGCACAATGGAGACAATGGAGCAAAGGAGTTGAGTGGGCAGGAGAGTGGGTAAGGGTTAGGTCCTGGACTCCCCACCATGAGAGTGGGGAAACAGGCAGATTCTCTGTCTGATTCACTCATTGGCTCTTATTTTGGGTGAATCATTACGTATCTCTGGGCTTCAATTTTTCCCTCACTTGGAAGTGAGGCTGTTGGTTAGATGATGTTGGGGGTCCCTTCTAGTTCTTAAATTCTGAGGTTAAGCTTGGAAAAATCACAAGCACTCTCTGAACATGGGTGAGAGATATGAGCAACTCTTTCTAATCACTAGTGTCCAACAAATCTCGCCATGCTGGAGGAACAAAGGGCATGGACGCAGCTCTTTCCTTTTGTCATAAAAATGTACAAAATGCACAGGACACTTCCCATAAATCAAGCATAGATATCTCATTGCCATTGGTAGGACAACTCCACTGTATACTTCTCAATCTGTACTTGATTTCATTCAACTCAATTTAAAGGCATAGTTACTGAGTGTTTACTTTGCATAAGTTACTGTGATGGCGGTTGCAGGGGATAACAGATGAGATAGCAACACTCCTTGCTTTGTTAGAAGGAAGTCCAACAGGAAGGAGAAGACCAGTACAGAAATAAGTAGGTCCAGTCTAGTATCTTAGTATTCAATCCAACTTCTTTCTATATTTTCTTTAGCAACTAAATATCTGTTTTGAGCCCTAGATTTTACCAGATTGGAATAGACTCAGCTGGGATCCTCACCATTTTTTGGGTCATGACTAATTCCAGGGGCTTACATAACACAAAGGCATCAGGAGGGGTGCTTTTCTGGTCCTGAGTGTCATCTATCAGTGCTGTCTGCCGAGACATCCCCGTCCTTGAGGCTCTACGTTATCAGACTGTGCAGGCAGCCACTGGCAACAGAGTCATTCCCTCTGCAAGCCCTTCAGGACCTATCTTCCTGCTCTCTCTGCTACGTCTAGGCCTTTCTGGGTTGCGTGGTAATCAGTGCCTCTGCCCAGTATGCTTAAACTCGCCACCCACCAATTTTCTCTATAGGTTTGCTGTCTCTCACAGGTTCTACCTCCGGCACAGGGTAAATTATCTTTTTCCTCCATGACTAATTGACATTTTATCTCAGTGTATTTGCTTCTAGCTTTTCTTCTTGTTGCCAACCTGGAGAATTCTCTGGTTTGGGATGATTGGGCTGGTCAGGTGGGGGACTTCTACTGGCATGAATAAGATTTGCTTCGAGAGCTTTTGTCTGTGTTGTGAGCCATTTCCATTACTGGGAAACTGCTTCTTCCCTCTCTTCTGTTCTATCACATCCCTGTAAAGCAATGAACATAAAGTGAACTGCGAGGAGGAGCAAGGAGGAAAACAAGAAATGTGGGGGAAATGGTGGAAGTATTTCACCCGAGGCAGAGCAGGGGTGTTATGAGATTAATTAGACTTGTGTTCTTGGATGCAAGGCATAGCAATAGGAACCTCTGGTTGCACATGAAAGAACTGAACGCTAGTTAACTTAAGTCAGGAACAAATACCAGGTCTATTGGAAGGATTCTGGGTAGCACACTGACTAGAAAAACAGAGCTAACAGATGCTTTGAGAATGACAGAAACTAGCAGTGGGAACTCAAGAACCAGTTGGGGTGCAATAGTCAAATGAATCAGGTCCAGTCATCTCCTGCTTGGTGTGTTTCCACTCGGGAGCAAGTCTCAGAAGGTAAGAGCTGATTGACCGACCTGAGTCACGTGACAACACGTATGCCCAGCGGTTCTCTGCCTGGAAGCTCCATCAAGCCCACATGGAATGGAAGAGCAGCAGGATTTCTTTTTCTTTCTTTTTTTTAATTAAACTTTTATTTAATGAATATAAATTTCCAAAGTACAGCTTACGGGTTACAATGGCTTCCCCCTCCCAAAACTTCCCTCCCACCCACAACCCTCCCCTTTCCCGCTCCCTCTCCCCTTCCAATCACATCATGATTCATTTTCTATTCTCTTTATATACAGAAGATCAGTTTAGTATATATTAGGTAACGATTTCAACAGTTTGCCCCCATATAGCAACACAAAGTGAAAAAAAAATACTGTTGGAGTACTAGTTATAGCATTAAATAAGAGTGTACAGTACATTAAAGACAGAGATCCTACATAATATTTTTTTTAAAAATTAATTAATTTTCTATGCCATTTCCAATTTAACACCAGGTTTTTTTTTCATTTCCAATTATCTTTATATACAGAAGATCGATTCAGTATATAATTAGTAAAGATCTCATCAGTTTGTACCCATGCAGAACCACAAAGTGTAAAAATACTGTTTCAGTACTAGTTATAGCATCACTGCACATTAGACAACACATTAAGGACAGATCTCACATGGGATGTAAGTACACAGTGACTTCTGTTGCTGACTTAACAATTTGACACTCCTGTTCATGGTGTCAGTAATCTCCCTAGGCTCTAGTCATGAGTTGCCAGGGCTATGGAAGCCTTTAGAGTTCGCTGACTTTGATCTTATTCCGATAGGGTCATAGTCAAAGTGGAAGTTCTCTCCTCCCTTCAGAGAAAGGTACCTCCTTCTTTGATGGCCCCGTTCTTTCCACTGGGATCTCACTCACAGAGATCTTTCATTTAGGTCTTCTTCTTTTATTCTTTTCCATGGTATCTTGGCTTTCCATGCCTACAATACTCTCATGGGCTCTTCAGCCAGATCCAAATGCCTTAAGGGCTGATTCTGAGGCCAGAGTGTTGTTTAGGACGTCAAGCAGCAGGATTTCTAAGGCCAGGGGAGAGCATAGGAATATAGGGAACCAAGATAGACAAGGCAAATCATGCTTATCAAGAGGAACAAGAGAATAAGTCCCATAAAAAATCAAAACATACAAACAACAGAAAAGTTTAGACAAGAGGCATTTATGAAGGACTTTGAAGGATGTTAGGGTTTGGACAGGCAGAGATAAGAGATGGGTATAGCAGAGGAATAAAGTTGGAGGCCAGCATTGTGGCACAGCAGATAAAGCTGCTATCCGCAACACCAGTATCCATGTGGGCACTGGTTCGCGTCCCAGCTGTTCCTCTTCTGACCCAGCTCCTTGCTAATGGCCTGGGAAAGCAGCAGGAGTTTGGACCCCTGCCGCATATGCAGGAGACCCAGAGGAAGCTTCTGACCTCCCATTTTTAACTTACAGCAACTAATTAAAAACAGAAAAACTTCATGTGAGCAAAACAGGTTTGTGGGTTGGGCTGCCGGTCTATGATCTCACCTCTATATTTGAGGGGTGGAGGAGAAAGAAAGATGACCGAGATGAGGGAGAACATATAAGCAGGCTTCACTTAAGGCTCAATTTTGCCAGAGAACTTGGAAGGGAAATTGTTCCTGTGACTTGGAAAATCTGGCCACTCGGAGTCTGCTGATACAGAGTGTGTGACTTGTAAAGCCATCAATGGTCGGGACATGCCTTTCCTCTTCTCTTTTATATGAATCTGGAAAATTTTTTCTGGTTGCCATTTTTGTTCTTGGGGTGAAAAATACAATATGATCTGGATTAAACTATCATAGGAGAAGTTGAAATCAGGTTTTGCTGGTTCTGGAGCTATGGTTAATATTGTGATGTCTCATTAAAACAGTGTTTTTGTCTGAGTACAAGATATTGTGTTATAATGTGTAGGGTGTATTAAATGAGTAAGAAAAACCTGCATCCACACTCTTGTTTAAAAAAAAAAAAAGATTTATTCATTTATTTGGAGGCAGAGTTACAGAGAGAGAGGGAGAGACAGAGAGAGAGGGAAAGACAGAGATCTTTCTGCCATTGTTTTACTCCCCAAATGGCCGCACGGCTGGAGCTGGGCCAATCTGAAGCCAGAAGCCAGGAGATTCTTCCAGGTCTTCGACGTGGGTTCAGGGGCCCAAGGACTTGGGCCATCTTTTACTGTTTCCCAGGCCATAAGCAGGGAGCTGGATTGGAAGTGGAGTAGCTGAGACTCAAATCAGTGCCCATATGGGATGCCAATGCCACAGGCGGAGGCTTAACCTACTATCACAGTGCCAGCCCCTAAAGATAGATAGATAGATAGATAGATAGATAGATAGATAGATTGATTGATTGATTTTACGTCTCCCGCATGGGTGCAGGGGCCTAAGTACTTGGGCCACCTTCCACTGCTTTTCCAAGTACATTGGCAGGGGCCTGGATCAGAAGTGCTGCAGCCAGGACTTTTACCAGCACCCATATGGGATGCCAGCAGCCCTGCAGGTGGAGGCTTACCTGTGCCACAGTGCCGGCCCCAACACTCCTGAATATATATTTGAGAAATTGGAGGAAAAGGACAAACATAAATAGATATCATTCACTCAACTGTCACATCTATAGCACACATGTTCATGGACTCAGGATTTGGCATAGAGAAAGACATACAAACAAGTAATTACAGTGTTTACGTGGTATAGGAGTAGAACGGTCAAGAACCTTAGAACAGCAGAAAACACATACATTCTGTTTGTATCAGCCAAGGAGGCTTCATGGACGGGCTGACGTTTAAGATGAGTCTGTAAGAAAGACTTGAGGTTTGTGAAGAAGAGGAGAGGTTGACAGGCTTCCCAACAGAAGCCACAGCATGTGCAAAATGAAGTGGCCTAGCAGGGGTACAGAATATTCTGTCCCGTGGGCCACAGAGGGCCCATGAAATCATTTGGTCTGGCCTGCCGAGGAACCACAGGCAGGACTCAAAATTCAGTAAATTACAGCAGGCTGGCTTTGAAGTTGATAATTTTGAATGTCCCTCGAATGATATTGCCCATATTCAAATGGTTCCTGGCAGAGAAAGATTCCCCACCCCTGTGCACCTGGTGACAACCATTATCTGGTTATATCAAATTCTGTCATCCGTGTGACTCTTGATTGCTGTGGACAATACAGGTAACTAGCTATGTAAGCTTGATTGTAAATCAAAGAGAACACTTCTTTGCATTCGATTCATAGAAGTCTGTTTCCCTACCTTAGCTCACAATGAAAAAGAAAAATACTCTTTAAAGAAAAGGTGCATTTCCATTCTTGGTGGAGACCTGTAGCCTAAGGAGGGGTCTTGGCTGTACCTTGAGGTCCGCTGGGCCCTCCCATGAGTGAAGACCAAACATTGTAGGCTTTAGGCCAAGCTGCATGTTTACGCGCATGTGGGTTTTCAGCCAGTTGTTGGGAAGCGACTTTGTTTTGAGCATTTCATCTGCAGAACTGGGTATAAGCATTACCAGAAAATTACAAACAAAACCAGTTACATGGAGGCACTTTAGACGTTCATAGACGGAAGTTTTCAGATCATCACGCTGCTTTTCTTTGTAGCATTTGTTGTAGAGGTCACTGGGCCCTGGCAATGCAGAAGTCCCTAAATGAAAATCTTCGGGAATGAGGAAAATGATTAGTGATGGAAAAGCCCACAGCCGTGGCATTCTGCCCCAAATGTGTGCCTCCTCGGATAGGACTCGTGTTGTAGCCGGTCAGCGGCCAGCCGGCCTGCTCGCCTGTGGCTGCCTTGCAGCACATGGCAGCATCAGTCAGCTTCCAGAGGTGAGGATAACTGAAATTAGAGACCCTCGGCCTGGGGTCTCATCTCCCCAGGTGGAGAGCTTGGCTTCTACTTTCCTTCCCGCTCCTAACGATTCCTCTAATCGCTCTCCTTCTCACCCTAAGTCTTGGGCCTCCTCTTAAGAAAAAAAAAATAAAAGGAAGCTCATAGAGAAAATGAATTTGAAAGATTAATTTATTTTGGAGGAGGGAGGGAGGGAGGAAGAGGGAGAGAAAGAGAGAGAGAGAGAGAGAGAGAGAGAGAGAGAGAGAGAGATCTTCCATCTGCTGGTTCAATTCCCAGATGGCCTTAATGACCAGTGCTGGGCCAGGATGAGGCTAGGAGCCAAGAGCTTCATCTGGGTCTCCCACATGGGTGGCAGGGGCCCAAACACTTGGGCCATCTCCTGCTGCTTTTCCCAGGTCATTAGCAGGGAGCTGGATTAGAAATGGAACAGCTGAGACACCAATAAGCATCTATGTGGGATGCTCCATCACAGGTGGTGGTTTAAAACCTATGTCACTATGCCAGCCCCAACACAAATATCTCTCTTTCAAAAAATATTTATGTATTTATTTGAAAGGCAGAGTGACACACAGAGAGAAAGAGACAGAGGGATCTTCTATCTGCTGATTCATTTCCCAAATGGTCACAAGAGCCAGGGCTGGGCCAGGTCCAAGTCTGGAGCCAGGAACTCCATCCTGGTCTCCCATATGGGTAGAAGGGCTTAGGCCATCCTCTGCTGCTTTCCCAGGTACATTAGCAGGGAGCTGTATTGGAAGCAGAGCAGCCAGGGCTGGAACTAGCAGTCTGGTATGGGATACCAGCATTACAAGTGATGACTTAACTTTCTGTGCCACAATGCAGGCCCCTACACATCTATCTGAAGGAGCAATTCCAGTTAAAATATCCTCATGCACAGTATTTTTCCTTCTTTTTTTTTTCTAAAGGTTTATTTTATTTATATGAAAGACAGAGTTACAGAGAGAAGTAGAGACAGAGAGAGAGAGAGATGCCTTCTATCTGCTGGTTCATTCCCCAGATGGCTGCAACGGTCAGAGCTGTGCTGATCCAAAGCCAGGAGCCAGGAGCTTCTTCCAGGTCTCCCACGCAGGTGCAGGGGCCCAAGGATTTGGGCCATCTTCCACTGCTATCCCAGGCCATAGCAGAGAGCTGGATCAGAAGAGGAGCAGCTAGGACTAGAACTGGCGCCCATATGGGATGCCGACGCTTTAGCCCAGTGCTTTAACCCGTTGCGCCACAGCACAGGCCCCATTTCCATCTTATATATTATAGCCTTCAGTGATTTTTCCTTAACATTTTTAAATGAAAATTTTCAAACACACAGAAAGATTGAGAGAATTTTATGGTGAAAACCCTTATAATCATCACTTAGACCACATAATTAACATTTTACTAGACTTTTTTAATTCCTTATCTTCTATTTCTCGATTCCTCAATCCATCTTAACTCTTGAATGCATTTAAACTAACTGGCCATAAATATTTGAGCATGCATATCACGAACTAGAGTTTACTACTTTTTGTGGACCTGATTTTTTTTAATGATAAAATGATCACACAATGAAATGTTCCGGTCTTAAGTATATTTTCCCGTGAGTTTTGACCCATGCACTCATGTGGGTAACCCAAATCCTTATTAAGATATAGAGAATTTCCATCACACCAGAAATTTCTCCTCATGCCTCTTCCCAGTTAATCCCTACCACTGTCACCCCCCACTCCCACCCCAACCTGCAACACTGCCCACCAGCACTTCCCCAGTTTTTACTCTGCAGATTAGTTGCATCTGTTCTAGAACTTCACGTCATGACTCTTACGTCTGATTTTCTTTGCTCAGCATAATGTCTGGGAGAGTCAGCCATGATCACTGGTCTAGCAGCAACACTGCTGACTGGCATTCCATTGTATGAATATATGATGCTCAATTTATTCTCCTGGTAAAGGATACCTGATCTGTCCCTAGTTTTTAATACTATTTATAAAGTTGTTCTGGAATAGTTGACAATTTTTTTTGGTGAATATATCTCTGGGGTAAATACCCAGGAGTGGATTCCACAGCATTCTCTCTCTCTCTCTCTCTCTCTTTTTTTTTTTTTTTTTTGACAGGCAGAGTTAGACAGTGAGAGAGAGAGAGACAGAGAGAAAGGTCTTCCTTCCGTTGGTTCACCCCCCAAAATGGTCGCCACAGCCAGTGTTGCGCCGATCCGAAGCTAGGAGCCAGGTGCTTCCTCCTGGTCTCCCATGCAGGTGCAGGGCCCAAGCACTTGGGCCATCCTCCACTGCACTCCTGGGCCATAGTAGAGAGCTGGACTGGAAGAGGAGCAACCGGGACAGAATCCGGCGCCCCAACCAGGACTAAAACCTGGGGTGCCTGCGCCACAGGCGTAGGATTAGCCTAGTGAGCCGCGGCGCCGGCCTGGACACTGTTTTCTTACCATTTTCCTGAACATTTTTTCCAGAGAGAGGCAGCATGGTGTTGACAAAAACGCCTTGATTCTTGGGCTGCATTCAAGATGCACCTCACCTGTGCAAGAGGTGCACTGCTCTGGGCTCCAGGCTTGTTGGTGGTTTGTTCCTTCAAGAGGAGGGAAGGGCTGACTCTGTAGTCCCCTTTCCAGCTCCATCATTCTGTGCTTTACAACGTCCTCTTCCAAGATGCAAATCTGGCAGAAAATCAAGAGCCAAGGAGGACAGAAGTTGAAGACGTTAGGATAGAAATGGAGAGAGCAAGACGGAACAAAGCAGTCTTCCTGCTACTTGGGTGACAGGCTCTATGGGACCAGGCCGGTACTGTCTGACGGCCCTGGCTTTCCCCACTCCTGGTTTCATGGTATGCAGCCTCACGGACCCAGCCCTGACTTCCGGGGCTGTTATCCCCCAACTTGTCTGTTCCCTTAATTAATGTATAGTAAGTCTATGCTTCAGAGATGCTCTGAAGACATGCTTTAAGACAACCTTGTAAGCAGTTTATGCCAGTGAACTATTGAGGAAGCCAGAAGTGGCCCTTCTTGTCCAGATGTATACATGCGATTTATTGAGGGCTTTGTGGGTGTAACATACCTATTCGTATTGCATAATTCAGAGGGAGGACACTAATGTTAGGAGGCTGAGGTCCAAGAAGTAAAGAAACGCCATGGCAGGCCATATGAGGTGTTACCTTGGAGTACCCAGGGCCCCAGATGGCACACTCATGGGAATGCATATCCCAATTTGGGCTTGGAAGATTTGGGCCCTGGGCGTGCTTACAGATAGCCTTTGCAGCACACGTGTTCTCCTGATACCTTGGGTATTTCAGCCCTACAATCGTGAGCAGGTATGTCATTTCAAAAAGGAGAAGTTTCAGCTGGGTTTTATAGAGGCGGAGAAGGAGAAACCAGGGAAGAAAGAGGGAGAGAAACAATAAGAGAAGAGGTGGTGTAGGATGAAGGGAACCATGTCTCACTTGGCTAATCCTCAGCCTGCGGTGCCGGCACCCCGGGTTCTAGTCCTGATCGGGGCACCAGATTCTGTCCCGGTTGTTCCTCTTCCAGTCCAGCTCTCTGCTGTGGCCCGGGAAGGCAGTGGAGGATGGCCCAAGTGCTTGGGCCCTGCACCCTCATGGGAGACCAGGAGGAAGCACCTGGCTCCTGGCTTTGGATTGGCACAGCGGGCCAGCCGTAGCGGCCATTCGGGGGTGAACCAACGGAAAAGCAAGACCTTTCTCTCTCTCTCTTTCTCCCCCCCCCCCACCCCGCCTGAAAAAAAAAAAAGAGGGGGGATGGGATGAGGGTGAACGGAAGATGAAGAGAAAAACATCGGAAGTGTGCTAAGGAAGAACAAAACTGTAAAAGGCAATATTTTATGCTTAAAGATATTTCTGGGCTAACCCCATTCAAATTGTTCAGAGGTGGATGCTTTGCCTAGTGGTCGAGATGTCATGCTCCACGTCAGAGTGCCTAGGCTCGAGTGCTGGCTCTGCTTCTGACGCCAGGTTCCTGCGAAAGCAGGCCCTGGGAAGCACTGCTGACAGCCCAAGTAATTGGGCTCCTGGCCCTCAAACGGGAGGCCTGAATTGAGTTCCTGCCTCCTGAGACCGTAGTTGTGGGCATCCACAGAGGATGGAATCTGCCTCTGTCTCTGACTCTCTTTTCTCTCTCCCCCTCCCTCTCTCTCTCTCCCTCTCAACTAACTAGCTAACTAAATAAATGATTTTTGTCACAAACCCAAAGACTGAAATATAAGCCTTGATCATAGCACCCTTTTGCATACATAATTTGTCCAGATTACGCATCTTCCGATCTCTAAGGTATTTTGATGTGCCCAGAACGTACTCATATTTCACAACAAACACAAATTAATTATGGTTCAAAAGGAGCAGAGTTAGGCTTTCAATTCAGACTCCAAGCAATCATATTAGTGGTTATTTTTCTGTTTCTAATTACCAATTAAGCTCATTGGAGTCCAGCTAATGAAGTTACTTGACTCCAAGATAAGGGAATCCTAACATGTAGTAAAGATGGAATGAGCCGTAGCTTTTAAATAATTATCTGTCTGAGATTTGGGCTCTACAATTTCCTGTGTTTTGCCGGTACGCTGAATCTCCAGAGTTGTTTACAGGAAAAGAAAAAGGTATTTAGACAGTTCTGAGGCTGTCAGTCCTCCTCAGACCCTGGGGTAGGAGCACTGTGACTTTAACACTCAAGGGCCTGCACCTGTGGGAACTGGCCCACACACGTGCGCCAAGAGGCCCAGCCACAGCTGAAAGCTATGCCTGTGCCTCTTATCGCTGTCATCTAAACCCTCTCTCCATAAGGGAGGGAGGGCTCCAACTCTGGGCGTATTTCACAGCCACTTGATGTTGAACCTCTAAGAAAAAAGGCTTTGGAACACAGAGCAAGCAGATGGAGGCTCCACCTTTGCAAACTGCAGAAATTGTTTAAGATAAGGAAGATCAAACAAATGAGGTCAGGCTCAAACCCTTCTGGATTTGGGTGCGGGGAAGAGGAGGGAGAAGGTCTTGTTTTGAGAACGCTGGGTGGAGGGTGTGCAGCTGCACAGGTAGATCAGCAGCTGGGAACAGCTAGCTGCCATGTGGCCCTGCAGCTCAAGCTTGGGTACAGAGAGAACTATTCCCCGGCTGTGCCCCTGCACCATTAGTTAGCCCACTTCCTAAACCCTGAGAATGTCTACCCAAACATCAACGCGAAGAAGGGCTCTTTAAGTCATTGAACAGAGGAGGTGCTTCCATTTAGTGGAAGATTGACAGCTGCAAGCCAGTCACGCTCTGGGCACGGGAAGAGAGGGCAACTTTGAGGGAAGCCGTGTCCACGTGTGAGGCTGACGCCCCAGGAGGAGCACAGCTCTGGGCCTCCCGCAGCCGCTGTTTCTAGCAAGCCGGAGGGCAGAAGAGTGGCCGTGGAGAGGAAGCCTGGTTGAGCCCCTCAGCGTCTGCTGCCGTCCACCCCTTGAGCTGCCCAGCTCCCTTCACTTCTTACAGGGAGTTTATCCTATCTGAGAGCAGTTCCTCCAACATTCTGGGTGGCCCTATTTCTTGGGGAACTTACAAGAGAAGAGTTACTGGGATGAATTACTTGATCTCAAGCCCGAGATGATACCATCGCCCCCTCCTCTACTGTTTACGCTCGATTTCTCTTTGCCCTGGCTGGCATTTCTGCTGATCCCTGTGGCTTGCCCAGTTAATTTACCCCCATTCCCTAGGTGTGTGAGCCTCTGGTTTCCTTGTTGTTCTCAGACTGTATCTGTTCTACTCATGCACCTGCCTCTGTAACTTGGCACGGGAGCACCCAGAGGTGCCTTAGTGGGTCCCCTGAGAGCCAAACATGACACAGCTGTGTAGTAGTTCACCCACCTGCCTGCGTTCTATGATGGTCAGTAGTAGTTTTCTCTGCTGATAAAGTGACTCCTTTCCTTGCCTGCTGTACCTTTGGCACAAGTCTTCCGAAATGACCGGGCAGCATTTGGGCATTCAAGTCCCACTGGATTCTTACTGTGTCCCTGGAATGAAGTGGGTGAATAAAGACCTCCAGATTCACAAAGCCTAAAAGTTGTAGGGCAAAAGCACTGCTGTCTCAAGTCGGTGACGGGGGTGATGGTAAGTGGAGCTCCTCTCATTTCCACCCTTTGGTTCCCAGATCCAGGGACTCTGCTCCTGAGAACAGGGCACCAACTAGTGCTTGTTGATCTGGGTTGTGTTACCTCATGGAATACGATGCCCCACTCCCACAGAGAGGGTCACCTCTCCAAGCTGGTTCCCTAGCACATCCTTAGGAGGCCATCCCAGCATGTTGTCAGGCCAGGGGCTTCTTGGTGGTGTGGCATGTGGAAGGAACAGTGGATCTCGTGATGGGCCCATCGCCACAGCGTCTTGGCTGGGAAGTGGGGCCTTTGGTTCCGCTTGGCAGGGGGAGATTCTACTTCCGTGTATGGGATGCTTTAAATCTTGAACTGTAGAGTGGCTCCAAGGCATTGAGCGCTGCAAAGGAAAATCCATCTCTAGAATTTGTGTCACCCCAGGCAAGATTATTTTTCCCAGGATAGAAGGTGTCCAATGTCAGCAAAGGGGTTGATATCCTCAGAAGCCACACTGTGGCTGGCATTTGCTAAATAATAATGATGATGATAATAATAAAATTTGAAAGTGTGAGAGAGAATCTTCCATCTGCTAGCTCACTCTCCAAATGGCCTCAACAGGCACGATTGGGCCAGGCTGAAGCCAGGAGCCAAGAGCTTCATCCACGTCTCCCATGTGGGTGGCAGGGGCCCAAGGACTTGGGCCATTTCCTGCTGCTTTCCCAGACACACTATCGGGAAGCTGGATCAGAAGTGGAGGACCACACTCCAATATGGGATGCTGGAGTGTGGCAGTGGCTCAACCCTTAGGTGTCACAATGCCAGCCCCTGGCTAGCAGTTTGGAAACTCAGTAGCCAGAGCAGCCTTGGTGAGAGGCGTCTTGTGTGCATACAGGACCCATGTATAGGTTCTGTGACCTGTCCAGTAAATGTCATGGTGAGGAGGCCAAGTGGAGGCTGGGTATTTGTAAAGCTCATCTATGTTGTTGGGTGGTCCTTTGTTTTATTATTCTTTATTGTAGTATTCCATTTCACAAATATATCAGTTTGTTTATCTGTCCATCTATTAATTGTCATTTAGGTTGTTTCCAATTATTTTTTGTGAATACAAACATCTAAGTACATGTTTATTTGTGGAGCTAAAACCTTAGAATCTGTATTTCTACTCATTAAGCCCAAGTGATTTTTAATCACCCTCAAGTTTGATAGCCCACCTGTGAGGATAGGACCTGAAATTTCTCTCAAGGGAATTAAAGAAGCTGTGACTAATGTGCCAGGTCTGACCGAGCAGCCATCTCTTTATGCAGGCTGAACTCCAACTTCACCAACTTCGTTTGTTCCCGAGACTGAATGCCTACCTTGAAACCAGTTTCTGGGTGTCAGGTGCAGGACTTGACTCTGAGTTTCTTGGTGTTCCAGATGAATGGCAGTTATGTTCTGGTGAAGAATTCTCATTGTCCAAGGAGAAAAAGCATAGCAGTGTCTTAGAGGAGCAAAGCAGGTCTCCAACCCCTGCCTCTGAGGGAGTTTCCTCTCTGACAGATGGGCAGACAAATCCTCATCACGTCTCTGTAGTCAGTGCAGTCATGGGTGAACCAGGGGTGGAAGATCTCTGTCTCTCTCCCTCTCTCTTTCTGTAATTCTGACTTATAAATAAAATAAATAAATGGTAAAAAAAGTGTGTTTTTTAAAGATTTTATTTATTTGAAAGGAGAGATACAGAGGAGAGAGAGAGAAAGATCTTCCATCCTCTGGTTCATGTCCCAAATTGCCTGATGGCCATACCTGGCCAGGCCAAAGCCAGGAACTTCTTCCTTCCAAATTCCTACATGGGTGCAGGGGCCCAAGTACTTGGGCCATCTTCTGCTGCTTTCCCAGGCTCATTAGCAGGGAGCTGGATCAGAAGTGGAGCAACCAGGAATCCAACAGATGCCCATATGGGATGCTGGCACCACAGGCAGAGGCTTAACTTTCTATGTCATAGCGCCGGTCCCAGAAGTCATGTTTTAAATTTAGATTAATACTCCCAAATTGTTCCCTCCAAAAGGCTTTGCTAATTTATATTTGGGCAAGTTAATTCTTGTGAGCCGTTGTTTCCTCCACGATAGAAACTTAACAGAGTACTACATGGGCTCGTTGATGTGGTTAGAGGAGAAAAGAAAAACAACAGAGCTTGGAGGCAGGGCTTCTCAGACTCCTCATGACTGAGAATTGGAGGGAAGGAGTCTACCTTCCGGAACTTGTAGTCTGACTGTTGGTGGAGCCTGAGGGCTGTCACAGCTCTCATGGTAGCACATTTTTCATATTTGCTACATTTCAGAGGCTAGACTTTTTGGAGCGGTTACTAAAAAAATTATCCAAAGATGAAAGAACTCCAAAAAAATGATATAATTTTTATTGTTATGCTAAGCCTTCACCCAAGAGGCTTCTCTAAGGATTATCTGATATGATTCTATTTAACTTACAGTTTACTAATAAATAGGACCCAAACATGTTACAGAAAGGTAAAAAGCTAGTATGTCAGAAACTGATAGGATCACAATTATTTTTGTCCAATAGCAATGCCAATGATTTCTGTTAAAGAAAAAAAAAACACTAAAAGTTTTGGTTTATTGCTCTGCAGAAAAGTCATGAGTTTTGTCTCTAATAATTTATCGTAGCCTTCTTTTCTTTTGTAGACTATCTGTGCATGCATTTCTCGCATTTCCCATTTTGTCATCCTATTGGTTCCCTCATCAATGAGCTAAAAAAAAACTTTTACACAGATTCTCAACTTTTTTTTTTTTTATCATTTGGAAATTGACCTTTAACAGTACTCAAGATCCAGCCATGTCACACCCTTCACTCTTCACAGGTGGATCATGTTTGGGGCCTTCATTCATTTAATTGTCTTCTTTGGAGTTCTCTCAACATTTTCCAGGGCTGTGGAGAAAAGTCAAACCCGATGGTCAGGAAAGGAAAGTCCTGTCCTCTTGCTGGTCTTCCTGCCTCAGGTCTTCAGTTCTCAGCTTGGTTTTCAGCTCCTCTGGAAGCTTTGCATCACCCTTCGATCTTATCTTAAAACCCCATGCTTTCTCCTTGCAGTGTGCTTATCCTGCATTGGAATTGCTTATCCTCTCTTTTGCTGTGACTTCCATGGGAGCACTGACCATATTTTTATTTAACAGCACAGTGCCTGGCTAGAAGCAATGATGCATGAACTATTTGGAATGAATGGGTTTTGGGGTAAGTCGTACAGCCGTCTTGCTCTGTATTTTCAGAGTGCTGTAGCTACAGCTCAATGCAATTGATTGTTCTAATCACAGTGATGCGAATCTTTAGCTTGAGCGTTCTGTGCAGCTCTCCCTTTTGGGGAGTTTGCTGGGAGTGTGTGTTTGTGCATGAACAGGTCTGCATCTTAGACCAGCTGCTTTTGGTCCCTTTCCTAAGATTTTCAGAATTCTGCTCCTGTAGTCAGAGCCGCCTTTTACAGGAAAAGTTCCTGACACCAACAACACCTGTGTTGATTTATCCACACCTACTTCATGTACTGCTTCTCCTTTAACTGGCCTGTTCATATGTCCTTGATTTGTTCTTAGATCTGCCCCCAAAGACTCTGGTTTGGGGCTTGTCCTGGTTTGAACTCGGTATATCTGGCTCTTGACTTATTTTCTGATCTCCACCCATCCCCAATTTTTTTATTTTTTTTTTAACCAGCTTTGGCATTTCAATGTACCTGACCTCAGCTCAACCTGCCTTTGGCTTTGTTTCTTCTGCCTAACACCGACAACTTGAAGGCAAGGAGAGAGACGGAGTCCAGTGTGGTTTGTCTGAAATAAAGCTTGCATTACGGGAGGGTATAAACAGGTTCATGGCGCTTTGCCATTTTGTTATGATGCTTTTGTTATAAGATTTGCATTTTGCCAATATTGCATGGAATCTTCCAGAAGTAAGAAAAAAACTGGTTTCCAGTCAGTAATTAAAGCTTTGCTTTATTTTTAGTTTCTTTTCCAACTTCCTGTACAGAGAGGGGGAAACTTAACATTTTGGAAAAAATTTGGATCTACCCTGTTGAATTAGTACTGTTGAGCCTAGTGTGTCTCTAACTATATGTTCTCTCTCTTTAAATACGTACATACACCCCCCCCCCATACTCACATACACGCACACAAGTATATTCTACACACACTTTATAAAGGTATTTTCATAAATTAAAGCAACCTTGGCTCAAAAACATGGAAAAAAATGGCTATTTTTCAGCAAGTGGAACTAATTGCTGGCTTATTAACATAATATCTAAGCCAAGCAGTTTGTTAGAAAGTCTCCAGGGAGTGCATTTTGCAAAATACAATCAACTAATTACACAGGAAAGCCACTTCATTCTGTTTGCAACTTTTTAAAGCGGCTCTTTTCAAATATGTTATTTTTCAGTCACCAGGCAAAAAAATGATAGGACTGTTACAGCAAATCATCGGCTGCCAGAATCCTGTAAGATGCCGACAAAGTGAAGAATGCTTGCCTGAGGGGTGCGTGTGATGTCACCAGCATGTGACAAGATGTGCGGATTTGCGGTGTGCAGGGTTTCTCCATGTGAGACGCGCTGGCAAGGAGACATCAGCCTGGCCCAAATAACCACAAAAAAGAACAGATTTCAGACAGGCGGTTTTACAATTCCCACTTGTTATTTTGCCAATTTCCAGCCACTTCTTTCTCTAGCATTGAGTGAACAAGACAAACGATCATTCTTAAAAGGTTCTGAATATATAGGGCACCCATTTCTTTCAGTTATCTTTAATCTGCTGAGTATTGATTTACCTTTCCACCGTGATGTGCTCAATTTACGTTTAAATAAAGCTTTCAGATTAACTGCATACTGGAAAAGAAGCTATTTAGGAGGATGAAGGCTGTTGAAAAAACGGGTTGTGTTTTTAATTGCTATAAAGATGGAGATGACCAGCTTTTACAGGGAAACGGTCTGCAAAATGTTTTTCATTCTGGTCGAAGCCAGTTCTGATATTTTCCTAAAACCACTCATGCATACCGCACCTGCTGCAAATAGTTTGTTTTATATGATTTTTATTAGAAAACCCTGAATCTCATTTGCTTGGATGAGAAAGAGCCTGTTTGGAGAGGGCGTCTTGGTCTTCCTTCTCATTGATTTTGTTTCCGTCCCGTGTGGCTGTGTTTTCCCTGCAGCGCCATCTGTCAATAAGGCCGCAGCTCCGCCTGAGTAGGAGAAAACCGAGAGTCATATTTGTCAAGGGAGGGGGGTTCAGGAGACGTGGGCATCTCAACCCAGCCCTCAGGCTGTTGTAAGGAATGCCTTTAACGACTGCAGATCCAGATGGAGAACCAGAGTTATACAATTACCAGGTTTTGAGGTTTCACTCTCAGAATCTTCCTCTTGGCTTTTGGCTAAGGATTAGTTTCCTTTATTATTTGAAAAAATAGAATCTTCCTTGAATTAACAGTAATGCACACTTAAACATTTTTAAAATTTTTTTTTAGTTTTTGACAGGCAGAGTGGACAGTGAGAGAGAGAGACAGAGAGAAAGGTCTTCCTTTTTGCCATTGGTTCACCCTCCAATGGCCGCCGCAGTAGGCGTGCTGCGGCCGGCGCACCGCGCTGATCTGATGGCAGGAGCCAGGTGCTTCTCCTGGTCTCCCATGGGGTGCAGGGCCCAAGCACTTGGGCCATCCTCCACTGCACTCCCTGGCCACAGCAGAGAGCTGGCCTGGAAAAGGGGCAACCAGGACAGGATCGGTGCCCCGACCGGGACTAGAACCCGGTGTGCCGGCGCCGCAAGGCGGAGGATTAGCCTAGTGAGCCGCGGCACCAGCGCACACTTAAACATTTTAAGAGGGTGGATCTCATGTGCACTGTTTTTACCACAATAAAAGGTTATTTAAATATTTTTATGGAAGTCAGCGATGTGGTGCAGTGGGTTAAGCTACTGCTTGCGATTGAGGTTTGGCTCCCTGCTTGTGTGCCTGGGAAGGGAGCTGAGAATGAGTGTTTGCGCTCCTGCTACCTGTATGGGAGATCAGGTTAGAGTTCCTGGCACCTGACTTCAGTCTAGATCAGCCCCAGCCATTTTGGCCATCTTGGGAGTGAACTAGTGGATGGAAGATTCTCTTTCTCTCTCTCTCTCTTTCTTTTTCTCTGCTTTTCAAATACACAATTCTTTAAAAAAATTTAAATGAAATAATTTGTTCTCATTAAATATTGAGTATGTTCAGAATGCTCTATGGACAACGACATTAGAATAAATACCCTCATCTTTTTTTTTTCTAATCTTTTCAAATTTATGTTGAAATAAATTTCTAGGAGTGAAACCATTGTAAAGAAATATACTTACATTATAATTTTGATAGATACTGCTAAATTGTCCTCCAGAGGAACATTACCAGCTTATACTCCCACCTACAATTTATAAGAGGTTTTTTTTAAAAAAAAGGATTTATTTATTTGAAAGTCAGAGTTATAGAAGAAGAAGGGGAGAGAGAGAGAGAGAGAGAGAGAGAGAGGTCTTCCATCTACTGGTTCACTCTGCAAGTGGCCGCAATGCCTGGGCCAGGCCAAAGCCAGGAGCCAGGAGCATCATGTGGGTCTCTCACGTGGGTGCAGGGGCCCAAGCACTTGGGCCATCTTCTGCTGAGGTGCATTAGCAGGGAGCTGGATTGGAAGTGGAGCAGCCAGTGACTTAACCTGCTATGTCATAATGCTGGCCCCAGATGATCTATTTCTCATGACCTTAGCAATAGAGTGTGTTACAAAACTCTTGGAGTTTTGCAAATTTGATAGGTGAAAATGATGTTTCAATGTAGTTTAATTGGTATTTGTATTTTACAAGTGAAGCTAAATATGTTTCACATGTTTTAAAGCTCTTGTTTTTTTTTTTGGTAAACTGCTATTCTTGCCTATACTTTGCCAATTCTCTTATTGGATTGGTGATTTTCGAGAAACTGTTTTACACTGTATATATTCATGAGTTTAGCCCTGGGTTTGTAATGCAATAGAAAATGCTCCCCACCTCCCTTGCCAATTTCTCATTTGTGTTTTGATTTTGTTAATTTTTTATGTTTAAATGTTTTGAAAATTTATTCTTTTTATTGTGGAGGTTAAACCTTCAATTTTCATTTTTTAAATGGACACGCAGTAATTACTCATTTGTATGGTACCATGTGGTATTTTGATATCTGTAAACATTGTGTAATGTTCAAATTAATATAAGCATATTTATCTCTTCAAATATTTATCTTTTTTATTGTAGGAACATTAAAAATTCTTCTAGATTTTTTTGAGATATGCCATACATCACCATTATCTATAGTTACACTTCCGTGCAATAGAATACTAGAATTTTATGTCTCCTTTACGTACGTGACTCAGTACCTGTTGACTAACTTTTCTCCATCCCTCCCTCCTTCCTATTCTCAGCCTCTGGGAGCCTCCGTCTACTCTCAACTTCTATGAGATCAACTCTGTTATATTCCACATATGAGTGAGATCCTGCAGTATTTGTCTCTTCTGTGCCTGGCTTATTTCATATACCATAATGTCTTCTAGTCCCATCTTTGCGTTTTTAAAAACCTTCATTTATTTTAATTTTATTTGAAAGGCAGAGAGACAGACATTGGGAGATCTTTCATCTGTTGGTTTAGTTCCCAAATGCCTGCAACAGCTAAGGCTCAACAGCTAGGGTCAAGCCAAATCCTGGAGCCTGGA